>NC_135236.1:295493657-296126384 GCF_051348905.1 Ranitomeya variabilis | reverse complement strand
CATATCAATGTAGGAAACATTTACTCTAACACTCCAACAGATTTGTACACAAGCAAAAATTGGACTTCTTGTGTGAATGAACATCCTTACTCATTACATATTAAGCCTAATCTTTTGGTTTTGGCAGATTAAAATTATTATTTTGATCCAGTGTGCTATTGTGAATAGGGTTGAGCGACTTTCATTTTTTTAAGATCGAGTCGGGTTTTGTGAAACCCGACTTTGTCCAGAGTCGAGTCGAGTGCAGTCGGCCGATTATCGCTAAAAGTCGGGGATCGACCGAAACACGAAACCCAATGCAAGTCAATGGGGAAGCATAGTCGGCAGTGAGTGGAGGCCAGGAAAACACCTACAGTGCCCATTTTAATGCCAAAAACATCCATTCTTGTTTTCTGAAGCTTGTCAATCTTAATTAACTTTATAATAATAGTTGGGCATTGGAAATTGGGGGTCTTTTGGCAAAAGTTGTGGGGGGTAGGGCTGGTTCAAGGTTTTAGTGGGCCCAGGAAACGTGGACTACGTCACGGCGGTGGAGCAGTGAGAGGTAAGTATGTCAAGTTTGCAAGTGCTGTGATCCTAAGCAAGCAGGGGGGGCCCACTCGTTGGCATTGGCACTGGCACAGGGCCCCTCAAAGTACAGCGGTGTGTTTGCACGGCGGGGGCGCCTCCCACCAGCAGCGACACTTTTGCGTACTCTGAGGAGCCCTGTGCCAGTGAGGTCGCCAACGAGTATGCCCCCCCACCTGATGAAGGAACCTGCACTTTCATCTGCACCTTCCTCTTTGTCCCTGTGTAAGGTGGTATAACATGCGGGAAGGGGAACCTTACATTCAGCAGGGTCAGATTCTGGCTGTGTAGAGTGCAAGGGGAATGTAGTGGTCTAGGTCAATGTACCAGCAGACTCATCTAGCAGTGGCTGGGCAATGGGCAGGATGAGGAGGAAACACAGATATAGGGTCAAAGAATAAAGTAGGCTAAATGCAGTTCAAAATTGGTAACAGGGCTAAACAGGCGGCATTGCTTTGTTCAGTGGAGGAGCAAACCCAGGAGCAGCAGACACTGTTTTAAGGGCCCAACCACACTAGTAGGCCAAATGCAGTTTAATATCTGCTACTATAGGCCAAAAGCCTAAAGACTGAAGCTCAGCTTTATACAGTGGAGGACAACACCAGGGAGCGGCAGACCCCGTTAGTAGGCCCTAACCACCAATTTTTTAAAAAACATCACTTAATGAGAGCCAGAAGGTTGAAGCTCAGATTTATTCAGTTGAGGACAAACACCAGGGAGGGGCAGACACCATTAGTAGGCCCTAACCACCAATTTTTTAAAAAACATCACTTAATGAGAGCCAGAAGGTTGAAGCTCAGATTTATTCAGTTGAGGAAAACACCAGGGAGCGGCAGACACCGTTAGTAGGCCCTAACCACCAAGTTTTTTTTAAAAAACAGCACTTAATGAGAGCCAGAAGTTTGAAGCTCAGATTTAGACAGTGGAGGACAATTTGAATTAGGGACTGCAGACAGACTTAGTAGGCTGTCCCCTGTGGACCATGCATCCACCACATTAACCCATTGCGCCGTAATGGACACGTAACCTTCCGTGGCCATGCCTACAGGTCCATGCGTCTGTTGTCAGGTGCACCTTTGTACTCACAGATTGCCAGAGTGCATGGACAATGCGGTCTTTTACATGCTGGTGGAGGGTTGGGATGGCTTTTCTCGCAAAAGAAGTGTCTACTGGTTAGCTTGTAGCATGGTACAGCGTAGTCCATCATGGCTTTATTAATATTAAATAAAATATATAAATAGGCTCTATGAACTTTTAAATAGGTTCCAGGGGTACACGGGAAGCATTGGTGTGGTCAGTGGAGGAGTATTGCAAGGAGGGACCGCAGACAGTCTAATGAAGGCCTCAAATAACAAAAATTAGTCTCATGGCAGTTTAAAATCGGTTACATGGATACACAGGCAGCATTGTGGTCAGTGGAGGAGTATTGCAAGGAGGGACCGCAGACTGGCTAACGAAGGCCTCAAAGAACAAAAATTAGTCTCATGGCAGTTTTAAATCGGTTACATGGATACACAGGCAGCATTGTGGTCAGTGGAGGAGTATTGCAAGGAGGGACAGCAGACAGGCTAATGAAGGCCTAAAATAACAAAAATTAGTCTCATGGCAGTTTTAAATCGGTTACATGGATACACAGGCAGCATTGTGGTCAGTGGAGGAGTATTGCAAGGAGGGACAGCAGACAGGCTAACGAAAGCCTCAAATAACAAAAATTAGTCTCATGGCAGTTTTAGATCGGTTACATGGATACACAGGCAGCATTGTGGTCAGTGGAGGAGTATTGCAAGGAGGGACAGCAGACAGGCTAATGAAGGCCTAAAATAACAAAAATTAGTCTCATGGCAGTTTTAAATCGGTTACATGGATACACAGGCAGCATTGTGGTCAGTGGAGGAGTATTGCAAGGAGGGACCGCAGACAGGCTAACGAAGGCCTCAAATAACAAAAATTAGTCTCATGGCAGTTTTAAATCGGTTACATGGATACACAGGCAGCATTGTGGTCAGTGGAGGAGTATTGCAAGGAGGGACAGCAGACAGGCTAATGAAGGCCTAAAATAACAAAAATTAGTCTCATGGCAGTTTTAAATCGGTTACATGGATAACAGTCAGCATTGTGGTCAGTGGAGGAGTATTGCAAGGAGGGACAGCAGACAGGCTAACGAAGGCCTCAAATAACAAAAATTAGTCTCATGGCAGTTTTAAATCGGTTACATGGATACACAGGCAGCATTGTGGTCAGTGGAGGAGTATTGCAAGGAGGGACCGCAGACAGGCTAATGAAGGCCTAAAATAACAAAAATTAGTCTCATGGCAGTTTTAAATCGGTTACATGGATACACAGGCAGCATTGTGGTCAGTGGAGGAGTATTGCAAGGAGGGACAGCAGACAGGCTAATGAAGGCCTAAAATAACAAAAATTAGTCTCATGGCAGTTTTAAATCGGTTACATGGATACACAGGCAGCATTGTGGTCAGTGGAGGAGTATTGCAAGGAGGGACAGCAGACAGGCTAACGAAGGCCTCAAATAACAAAAATTAGTCTCATGGCAGTTTTAAATCGGTTACATGGATACACAGGCAGCATTGTGGTCAGTGGAGGAGTATTGCAAGGAGGGACAGCAGACAGGTTAATGAAGGCCTAAAATAACAAAAATTAGTCTCATGGCAGTTTTAAATCGGTTACATGGATACACAGGCAGCATTGTGGTCAGTGGAGGAGTATTGCAAGGAGGGACCGCAGACTGGCTAACGAAGGCCTCAAATAACAAAAATTAGTCTCATGGCAGTTTTAAATCGGTTACATGGATACACAGGCAGCATTGTGGTCAGTGGAGGAGTATTGCAAGGAGGGACAGCAGACAGGCTAATGAAGGCCTAAAATAACAAAAATTAGTCTCATGGCAGTTTTAAATCGGTTACATGGATACACAGGCAGCATTGTGGTCAGTGGAGGAGTATTGCAAGGAGGGACAGCAGACAGGCTAACGAAGGCCTCAAATAACAAAAATTAGTCTAATGGCAGTTTTAAATCGGTTACATGGATACACAGGCAGCATTGTGGTCAGTGGAGGAGTATTGCAAGGAGGGACAGCAGACAGGCTAACGAAGGCCTCAAATAACAAAAATTAGTCTCATGGCAGTTTTAAATCGGTTACATGGATACACAGGCAGCATTGTGGTCAGTGGAGGAGTATTGCAAGGAGGGACCGCAGACAGGCTAATGAAGGCCTAAAATAACAAAAATTAGTCTCATGGCAGTTTTAAATCGGTTACATGGATACACAGGCAGCATTGTGGTCAGTGGAGGAGTATTGCAAGGAGGGACAGCAGACAGGCTAATGAAGGCCTAAAATAACAAAAATTAGTCTCATGGCAGTTTTAAATCGGTTACATGGATACACAGGCAGCATTGTGGTCAGTGGAGGAGTATTGCAAGGAGGGACAGCAGACAGGCTAACGAAGGCCTAAAATAACAAAAATTAGTCTCATGGCAGTTTTAAATCGGTTACATGGATACACAGGCAGCATTGTGGTCAGTGGAGGAGTATTGCAAGGAGGGACAGCAGGCAGGCTAACGAAGGCCTCAAATAACAAAAATTAGTCTCATGGCAGTTTTAAATCGGTTACATGGATACACAGGCAGCATTGTGGTCAGTGGAGGAGTATTGCAAGGAGGGACAGCAGACAGGTTAATGAAGGCCTAAAATAACAAAAATTAGTCTCATGGCAGTTTTAAATCGGTTACATGGATACACAGGCAGCATTGTGGTCAGTGGAGGAGTATTGCAAGGAGGGACCGCAGACTGGCTAACGAAGGCCTCAAATAACAAAAATTAGTCTCATGGCAGTTTTAAATCGGTTACATGGATACACAGGCAGCATTGTGGTCAGTGGAGGAGTATTGCAAGGAGGGACCGCAGACAGGCTAATGAAGGCCTAAAATGACAAAAATTAGTCTCATGGCAGTTTTAAATCGGTTACATGGATACACAGGCAGCATTGTGGTCAGTGGAGGAGTATTGCAAGGAGGGACAGCAGACAGGCTAATGAAGGCTTCAAATAACAAAAATTAGTCTCATGGCAGTTTTAAATCGGTTACATGGATACACAGGCAGCATTGTGGTCAGTGGAGGAGTATTGCAAGGAGGGACAGCAGACAGGTTAATGAAGGCCTAAAATAACAAAAATTAGTCTCATGGCAGTTTTAAATCGGTTACATGGATACACAGGCAGCATTGTGGTCAGTGGAGGAGTATTGCAAGGAGGGACCGCAGACTGGCTAACGAAGGCCTCAAATAACAAAAATTAGTCTCATGGCAGTTTTAAATCGGTTACATGGATACACAGGCAGCATTGTGGTCAGTGGAGGAGTATTGCAAGGAGGGACAGCAGACAGGCTAATGAAGGCCTAAAATAACAAAAATTAGTCTCATGGCAGTTTTAAATCGGTTACATGGATACACAGGCAGCATTGTGGTCAGTGGAGGAGTATTGCAAGGAGGGACAGCAGACAGGCTAATGAAGGCTTCAAATAACAAAAATTAGTCTCATGGCAGTTTTAAATCGGTTACATGGATACACAGGCAGCATTGTGGTCAGTGGAGGAGTATTGCAAGGAGGGACAGCAGACAGGCTAATGAAGGCCTAAAATAACAAAAATTAGTCTCATGGCAGTTTTAAATCGGTTACATGGATACACAGGCAGCATTGTGGTCAGTGGAGGAGTATTGCAAGGAGGGACCGCAGACAGGCTAATGAAGGCCTAAAATAACAAAAATTAGTCTCATGGCAGTTTTAAATCGGTTACATGGATACACAGGCAGCATTGTGGTCAGTGGAGGAGTATTGCAAGGAGGGACAGCAGACAGGCTAATGAAGGCCTAAAATAACAAAAATTAGTCTCATGGCAGTTTTAAATCGGTTACATGGATACACAGGCAGCATTGTGGTCAGTGGAGGAGTATTGCAAGGAGGGTCAGCAGACAGGCTAACGAAGGCCTCAAATAACAAAAATTAGTCTAATGGCAGTTTTAAATCGGTTACATGGATACACAGGCAGCATTGTGGTCAGTGGAGGAGTATTGCAAGGAGGGACAGCAGACAGGCTAATGAAGGCCTAAAATAACAAAAATTAGTCTCATGGCAGTTTTAAATCGGTTACATGGATACACAGGCAGCATTGTGGTCAGTGGAGGAGTATTGCAAGGAGGGACAGCAGACAGGCTAGCGAAGGCCTCAAATAACAAAAATTAGTCTCATGGCAGTTTTAAATCGGTTACATGGATACACAGGCAGCATTGTGGTCAGTGGAGGAGTATTGCAAGGAGGGACAGCAGACAGGCTAATGAAGGCCTAAAATAACAAAAATTAGTCTCATGGCAGTTTTAAATCGGTTACATGGATACACAGGCAGCATTGTGGTCAGTGGAGGAGTATTGCAAGGAGGGACAGCAGACAGGCTAACGAAGGCCTCAAATAACAAAAATTAGTCTCATGGCAGTTTTAAATCGGTTACATGGATACACAGGCAGCATTGTGGTCAGTGGAGGAGTATTGCAAGGAGGGACAGCAGACAGGCTAATGAAGGCCTAAAATAACAAAAATTAGTCTCATGGCAGTTTTAAATCGGTTACATGGATACACAGGCAGCATTGTGGTCAGTGGAGGAGTATTGCAAGGAGGGACAGCAGACAGGCTAATGAAGGCCTAAAATAACAAAAATTAGTCTCATGGCAGTTTTAAATCGGTTACATGGATACACAGGCAGCATTGTGGTCAGTGGAGGAGTATTGCAAGGAGGGACAGCAGACAGGCTAATGAAGGCCTAAAATAACAAAAATTAGTCTCATGGCAGTTTTAAATCGGTTACATGGATACACAGGCAGCATTGTGGTCAGTGGAGGAGTATTGCAAGGAGGGACAGCAGACAGGCTAATGAAGGCCTAAAATAACAAAAATTAGTCTCATGGCAGTTTTAAATCGGTTACATGGATACACAGGCAGCATTGTGGTCAGTGGAGGAGTATTGCAAGGAGGGACCGCAAATAGGCTAACGAAGGCCTCAAATAACAAAAATTAGTCTCATGGCAGTTTTAAATCGGTTACATGGATACACAGGCAGCATTGTGGTCAGTGGAGGAGTATTGCAAGGAGGGACAGCAGACAGGCTAATGAAGGCCTAAAATAACAAAAATTAGTCTCATGGCAGTTTTAAATCGGTTACATGGATACACAGGCAGCATTGTGGTCAGTGGAGGAGTATTGCAAGGAGGGACAGCAGACAGGCTAACGAAGGCCTCAAATAACAAAAATTAGTCTCATGGCAGTTTTAAATCGGTTACATGGATACACAGGCAGCATTGTGGTCAGTGGAGGAGTATTGCAAGGAGGGACAGCAGACAGGCTAATGAAGGCCTAAAATAACAAAAATTAGTCTCATGGCAGTTTTAAATCGGTTACATGGATACACAGGCAGCATTGTGGTCAGTGGAGGAGTATTGCAAGGAGGGACCGCAGATAGGCTAACGAAGGCCTCAAATAACAAAAATTAGTCTCATGGCAGTTTTAAATTGGTTACATGGATACACAGGCAGCATTGTGGTCAGTGGAGGAGTATTGCAAGGAGGGACAGCAGACAGGCTAACGAAGGCCTCAAATAACAAAAATTAGTCTCATGGCAGTTTTAAATCGGTTACATGGATACACAGGCAGCATTGTGGTCAGCGGAGGAGGATTGCAAGGAGTGTCTGACACAGTTAGTACTCACAAAAAATAAATAGATGTTAATGTCTCGCAAAACAACAAAAAAAAAAAGTGTGGCATACTTAGGTACAGGGGTGGGCTCATCTGCTGAGTTTCTGACAAAGTAATTTGGCAGTAAGTATTTACTGGTGTCAATATAGGACACTGACCCAGACTACTTTAACTAGCATCATAGATGTCAACAAATTGGTATTGTCAGTGCCATGCATTGAATGATGTCAGCGCTTAGACTAAACATTGGTGGAGCTGAGTGAGATAATTTTGCACGTGGTAGAGCACAGTTTGAGCTTGGGGGGGGAACTCTCTTGTGGCCGGCGGTACCGTCCCAGGGCCCCTCATGTTACAACGGTGTGTCTGACGTTGGGTGCGCACCACCACCGCCAGAGACACTTCATTGTACTATGAGGGACCCAGTGGCACTGCCGTCGACCAAAAGCAGGCACACCCACCTCTTCAGACGAACAGCACTGTAACGGGTGCTTGCGCCAAGTGGCGAGACCACGGCCCGGTGGGGGGAATTTTCCCATTGTGGGAGGTGTAAACTTGTCGTATGCTGGACAAACAGCTGCTGCAAATTAAGAGATTGGAACACTCAGTAAGACCAGTCCACAAGCAAGACCTTTTTATAGGAAAGCTAGGTGTCAGCCGGGAAAGGTGGGGTAAAATAATTTGAAATCCAGGAGTGGTTCATTTTAATGAAGGTGAGATCATCCACATTTTGGGTAGCCAGACGAGTCCTTTTTTCGGTTAATATTGAACCAGCAGCACTGAATACTCTTTCTGATAGCACACTAGCTGCTGGGCAAGCAAGCTCCTGCAATGCATATTCTGCCAATTCAGGCCAGGTGTCTAATTTGGATGCCCAGTAATCAAATGGGAATGACGGTTGAGGGAGAACATCGATAAGGGATGAAAAATAGTTAGTAACCATACTGGACAAATGTTGTCTCCTGTCACTTTGAATAGATGCTGCAGTACCTGTCCTGTCTGCGGTCATTGCGAAATCACTCCACAACCTGGTCAGAAAACCCCTCTGTCCAACGCCACTTCTGATCTGTGCACCTCTAACACCTCTGCCCTGTAGCCCCCTGCAGCTTGTGTGAGAACCATCACCGGCGCTGTGTGCTGGGAATGCCTGAATCAAACGGTCTACAAGAGTAGCTTGTTTGGTTGCTAATATTTGTTCGAGGTTCTCATGTGGCATAATATTTTGCAATTTGCCTTTATAGCGAGGGTCAAGGATGCAGGCCAACCAGTAATCGTCATCGCTCATCATTTTAATAATGCGTGGGTCCTTTTTGAGGATACGTAAGGCATAATCCGCCATGTGGGCCAAAGTTCCAGTTGGCAAATCTGCGGTGTGCTGGTTTGAGGGGCAGTTACAGGCAAATCTACGTCACTTGTCTCCCTTCAAAAAACAGAACCCGGCCTTGCAACGCCACTAATTTCTGTTGGCCCAGGAGAAGCTTCCTCATTAAAAAAGTACTCATCCCCATCATCCTCCTCGTCCTCCTCCTCCTCTTCGCCTGCTACCGCGTCCTCTACACGGCCCTGACCAGACAATGGCTGACTGTCATCAAGGCTTTCATCTTCCTCGGCTGCAGACGCCTGCTCCTTTATGTGCGTCAAACTTTGCATCAGCAGACGCATTAGGGGGATGCTCATGCTTATTATGGCGTTGTCTGCACTAACCAGCCGTGTGCATTCCTCAAAACACTGAAGGACTTGACACAGGTCTTGTAGCTTCGACCACAGCACACCTGACAACTCCATGTCTGCTATCCAACTGCCTGCCCATGTATCCTCCCACAAATACATAACAGCACGCCTCTGTTCGCACACTCTCTGAAGCATGTGCAGTGTGGAGTTCCACCTTGTTGCAACGTCGATGATTAGGCGATGCTGAGGAAGGTTCAAAGAACGCTGATAGTTCTGCATACGGCTGGAGTGTACGGGTGAACGGCGGATATGCGAGCAAAGTCTGCGCACTTAGAGGAGCAGGTCGGGTAACCCCGGACAACTTTTCAGGAAGCACTGCACCACCAGGTTTAAGGTGTGAGCCAGGCAAGGAATGTGTTTCAGTTGGGAAAGGGCTATGGCAGCCATGAAATTCCTTCCGTTATCACTCACTACCTTGCCTGCCTCAAGATGTACAGTGCCCAGCCATGACTGAGTTTCTTTCTGCAAGAACTCGGACAGAACTTCCGCGGTGTGTCTGTTGTCGCCCAAACACTTCATTGCCAATACAGCCTGCTGACGCTTGCCACTAGCTGTCCCATAATGGCACACTTGGTGTGCAACAGTGGCAGCTGCGGATGGAGTGGATGTGCGACTGCGGTCTGTGGACGAGCTCTCGCTTCTGCAGGAGGACAAGGAAGAGGAGAAGGGGGGGGCGAACGCCTACAGCCAACTCTTTCCTTGACCGTGGACTAGGCAGAACTGTCCCAATATTGCTGTCCCTTGTGGACCCTGCATCCACCACATGCACCCAGTGTGCCGTGATGGACACGTAACGTCCCTGGCCATGCCTACTGGTCCATGCATCTGTTGTCAGGTGCACCTTTGTAGTCACAGACTGCCTGAGTGCATGGACGATGCGGTCTTTAACATGCTGTTGGAGGGCTGGGATGGCTTTTCTAGAAAAGAAGTGCCGACTGGGTAGCTCGTAGCGTGGTACAGCGTAGTCCATCAGCGCTTTGAAAGCTTCGCTTTCAACTAACCGGTAGGGCATCATCTCTAATGAGATTAGTCTAGCAATGTGGGCGTTCAAACCCTGTGTACGCGGATGCGAGGATGAGTACTTCCTTTTCCTAACAAGAGACTCATGTAGGGTGAGCTGGACTGGAGAGCTGGAGATCGTGGAACTAGCGGTGGTGCTGGTGGACATGGGTGACTGAGAGAGGGTTGGAGATGGTATTCTTGCCGGTGCCCTACATGCAGTGTTTCCTACTGCAAACCTGGTGATTCCCTGACTGCTTTGGCCTGGCGATGAAAGCTGCACAGATACTGCAGGTGGTGCGGGAAATGGTGGGTTGATAGTGAGGGAAGGGATGTAGCGTTGCTGACTAGCTTCATTGGCCGAGGGTGCTGCAACCTTTAGGGACGTTTGGTAGTTAGTCCAGGCTTGCAAATGCATGGTGGATAAGTGTCTATGCATGCAACTTGTATTTAGACTTTTAAGATTCTGACCTCTGCTTAAGGTAGTTGAACATTTTTGACAGATGACTTTGCACTGATCATTTGGATGTTGTTTAAAAAAATGCCAGACTGCACTCTTTCTACTATCGGATACCTTTTCAGGCATTGCAGACAGAACTTCTTTAACCAGATGGCCATGCTGTCCTCCAACTGCTTTTGGTTTTGCCACGCGTTTTTTGCCAGATACGGGCCCGGCAGATGGAACCTGTTGTGATGTTGATGCCTGCTGCGGCTCCTCCTCCGCTTCAGAACTACTGCCGCCTGCACCCTGTTCCCCCAATGGCTGCCAATCGGGGTCAACAACTGGGTCATCTATGACCTCCTCTTCTATGTCGTGTGCAACTTCGTCTGTGTCACCGTGTAAGCCGGTAGTATTGCGTTCGTGACGGGGCACCATAGTCTCCGCTGGGTTTGATTCTGCCTCAGTACACTGCGAGGGCAATGTTCTGGTCTGAGTCAAAGGAACAGCATAGCAATCTGGCTGTGGCTGTGCATCTGTGCACTCCATGTCCGATTCAACTTCGAATGGGCATGGCCTGTTAACTGTTTCACTGTATAACCCAGGAACGGTATGTGTAAAGAGCTCCATGGAGTAACCTGTTCTGTCGACTGATGCATCCTTCACTGTTGTTCTGGGTGAAGGACACAAGGAAGCGACTTGTTCCTGACCGGGAGCATCCACTGACGATGCACTGCTCTGACATTTTGCACTTTCCGAGGAGAAGGCGAAAGAGCTAGAGGCAGAGTCAGCAATGAAAGCCAATACTTGTTCCTCCTGCTCCGGCTTCAAAAGTGGTTTTCCTACTCCCAGAAAAGAGAGCGTTCGAGGCCTTGTGTAGCCAGACAACGAACCTGGCTCAACAACTCGAGACTTAGGTGCTGTATTGCTTTTACCACGACCACCTGATGCTCCACCACCACTACCATCATTACCAGCTGACAATGACCGCCCACGGCCACGACCTCTTCCACTAGACTTCCTCATTGTTTGCAAAACGTAACCAAAGTAACGGTATTTGTTACTGTAAAACAACTTATGAGGTGAACTCAAACTTCTGTTGGATTTATATATACCTTTATAGGTGCCTGACACTGAAAGGAAAATCAGGCCCAATGTTACACACTAGGTTTTCTGTGCCCCAATAATTTGAGACAGATGGCACACACAGGACCAGCACTCAAGCAGAAATGCCAATCTTAATCTCCCACTATTTTTTTTTTTAATGGGAGAATGTAAAAAAAAAACAAAAACAAAAAAAAAACAATATTACACACTAGGTTTTCGGTGGCACACAATGAGAGACAGATGCCACACACAGGACTGGCACAGAGGCAGACTTGCCAATCTTTATCTCCCACTAATTATTTTTTTTTTAAAAGGGAGAATTTAGAAAAAAATAAAAAAGGCCAGTATTACACAGTGGTTTTTGGTGGCACACAATGAGAGACAGATGCCACACACAGGACTGGCACAGAGGCAGACTTGCCAATCTTTATCTCCCACTAATTATTTTTTTTTTAAAAGGGAGAATTTACCCCCAAAAATAAATGGCCAAGTATTACACAGTGGTTTTCAGTGGCACACAATGAGAGACAGATACTTGTTGTGAACTCCGTTTTCAGGCTCCCTCTTGTGGTCACAGATGGTATTGTGTGACTTTGTTTTTTTGGCTCCCCCTGGTGGTTTGGTTTATTATCCTGCGGGTCTGCTGGATCAGCTGCCTCGTTATTCACCAGGGAGGCTCCTATTTAGCTCTGCTTCACTTCCACTTGTTGCCGGCTGTCAATGTATTCAGTGCTATTCTGATTACTCCTGATTATCTCGTTTTCTGCCTCTTCAGGATAAGCTAAGTTCTGTTTGAATATTTTTTGCTCATCTGCCTGCAATATGATTTCTGTGTATGATGAGTCTAGTCCAGCTTGCTAACATGTGATTTCTTTTTGCTGGTAAGCTCTGGGGTACGGAGTTGCTTCCCCCGCACCGTTAGTTGGTGCGGGGGCTCGAGCAATCTCTGCGTGGATATTTTGAATAGGGTTTTTTATTGACCGCACAGTTTCCTTCCTATTTTCTGCTATCTAGTATTAGCAGGCCTCATTTGCTAAATCTGATTTCATCTCTGCGTTTGTGCTTTCCCCTTAACTCACCGTTAATATTTGTGGGGGGCTATTCTATATCTTTGGGGTCTTCCACTGAGGCAAGTGAGGACTTACTTTCCCTCCAGGAATAGTCAGTTTCTCAGGCCGTGACGAGACGTCTAGGATTTTTTAGGTACCGTTCCACAGCTGCCTATAGTTGTTTGCGGATAGGATCAGGTTGCGGTCAATCTAGTTACCACTTCCCCAGAGCTAGTAGTCTGTTCAGTTACTTAGCTAGTCCGACCTGCGATCCTTGAAACTAGGATCATAACAGATACCACACACAGGACTGGCACAGAGGCAGACTTGCCAATCTTTATCTCCCACTAATTTTTTTTTTTTTTACAGGGAGAATTTACCCCCCCAAAAAAATGGCCAAGTATTACACAGTGGTTTTCGGTGGCACACAATGAGAGACAGATGCCACACACAGGACTGGCACAGAGGCAGACTTGCCAATCTTTATCTCCCACTAATTTTTTTTTTTTTATAGGGAGAATTTACCCCCCCCCAAAAAAAATGGCCAAGTATTACACAGTGGTTTTCGGTGGCACACAATGAGAGACAGATGCCACACACAGGACTGGCACAGCGGCAGACTTGCCAATCTTTATCTCCCACTAATTTTTTTTTTTTTTTAAAAGGGAGAATTTAGAAAAAAAAAAAAAAAAAAGGCCAGTATTACACAGTGGTTTTCGGTGGCACACAATGAGAGACAGATGCCACACACAGGGCTGGCACGGCGGCAGACTTGCCAATCTTTATCTCCCACTAATTTTTTTTTTTTTTACAGGGAGAATTTACCCCCCCCAAAAAATGGCCAAGTATTACACAGTGGTTTTCGGTGGCACACAATGAGAGACAGATGCCACACACAGGACTGGCACAGAGGCAGACTTGCCAATCTTTATCTCCCACTAATTTTTTTTTTTTACAGAGAGAATTTACCCCCCCCCAAAAAAATGGCCAAGTATTACACAGTGGTTTTCGGTGGCACACAATGAGAGACAGATGCCACACACAGGACTGGCACAGCGGCAGACTTGCCAATCTTTATCTCCCACTAATTATTTTTTTTTTAAAAGGGAGAATTTAGAAAAAAAAAAAAAAGGCCAGTATTACACAGTGGTTTTCGGTGGCACACAATGAGAGACAGATGCCACACACAGGACTGGCACAGCGGCAGACTTGCCAATCTTTATCTCCCACTAATTATTTTTTTTTTAAAAGGGAGAATTTGGAAAAAAAAAAAAAAAAGGCCAGTATTACACAGTGGTTTTCGGTGGCACACAATGAGAGACAGATGCCACACACAGGACTGGCACAGCGACAGACTTGCCAATCTTTATCTCCCACTAATTTTTTTTTTTTACTGAGAGAATTTACCCCCCCAAAAAAATGGCCCAGTATTACACAGTGGTTTTCGGTGGCACACAATGAGAGACAGATGCCACACACAGGACTGGCACAGCGGCAGACTTGCCAATCTTTATCTCCCACTAATTATTTTTTTTTTAAAAGGGAGAATTTAGAAAAAAAAAAAAAAGGCCAGTATTACACAGTGGTTTTCGGTGGCACACAATGAGAGACAGATGCCACACACAGGACTGGCACAGCGGCAGACTTGCCAATCTTTATCTCCCACTAATTATTTTTTTTTTAAAAGGGAGAATTTGGAAAAAAAAAAAAAAAAGGCCAGTATTACACAGTGGTTTTCGGTGGCACACAATGAGAGACAGATGCCACACACAGGACTGGCACAGCGACAGACTTGCCAATCTTTATCTCCCACTAATTTTTTTTTTTTACTGAGAGAATTTACCCCCCCCAAAAAATGGCCCAGTATTACACAGTGGTTTTCGGTGGCACACAATGAGAGACAGATGCCACACACAGGACTGGCACAGCGGCAGACTTGCCAATCTTTATCTCCCTGCAGTAATCTCAGGAAAGTATGGCAGGCAGCTAGAAAAAGGACTGCTGCACACAAAAGTGGGGACAAACACACAAGATATCTGTGCAGAAAGGAAGGAACAACAGGATTTGTGCTTTGAAAAAAGCAGTTGGTTTGCACAGCGGCGTACACACAAAGCAACACAGCTATCAGGGAGCCTTCTAGGGCAGCCCAATGAGCTACAGCGCTGAGGAAAAAAAAATGTAGCTTCCACTGTCCCTGCAAACAAAAGGTGGTGTTGGACAGTGGAAATCGCTACAGCGCAAGCGGTTTGTGGCTTTATGTACCCTGCCTATCACTATCCCTGCTTCTGACGAAGCGGCACCTCTCCCTATGCTCAGATCAGCAGCAGTAAGATGGCGGTCGGCGGGAATGCCCCTTTATAGCCCCTGTGACGTGGCAGAAAGCAAGCCAATCACTGCAATGCCCTTCTCTAAGATGGTGGGGACTGAGATCTATGTCATCACGCTGCCCACACTCTGCGTCCACCTTCATTGGCTGAGAAATAGCGCTTTTAGCATCATTGAAACGCGACTTTGGCGCGAAAGTCGCGTACCGCATGGCAGACCCCACACAGGGATCGGGTCGGTTTCATGAGAAGCCGACTTTGCCAAAAGTCGGCGACTTATGAAAATGAACGATCCGTTTCGCTCAACCCTAATTGTGAACTAATAGAGTTTCACATACATACACTGTGTTATTGCCATTTTACTATACATTGATGTGTGAACTCATCTGCTCAACAGGGCAACTTGATATTCTGACTTCTTTTCAGCACAATTTTCAACACAATTCTATTATATTAGTCATATTTAAAAGGTTTTATCAGAAATAATATTAGTATAACCAATCAATGTGTCATTATTTATGTCGAAATCTTGAGATCCTGATGATGACTGATGAGCAGCACAGTCAGCAATTGGCACAAAGCAGGTTTACTTGAGTGCTGGGAATATTTCCCAGGGCCCCTTGAGGAGTTATACCTTATACTTAAAGTTTTAAACTTTTTAGTACATTTTTGTTAGATTGAATGATTTTTGCTTGCCACAACTATGCTCAAAGCTCTTATATTAAAGCCCTAATGTTGATTCCGATTTATGGTGTTTTGTCCTGATGCTGCTCTTGGATATGGCTGTCAGAATATCAACTTATTCTCTGCCTTACACTCTGAGGGTATGTTTCCATGGGGCATATTGCTTGAGTTTTTGCTGTGGATTGGACGCTGCGTGCAGCTGCAGTGTCCAATCCGCATCATCCAGATGTTACTGCTTAGTGGAGGGGATTATATGAAATTCCATGTCCACCATGCGTGCAGAGCCGCATCTGGCAGCCCTGTGTAACCAGACATGCGGTGCGTCTTTAGAGACCGCAGCATGTCTATTTATCTTGCGGAGACGCTCTGTCTCCGCAAGATAATTAACCCAGTCTATGAATACGATGCGGTGATTCCGCATGTGTTCAATTAACACTTTCAAGAAAACGATGAAATAACGGTCCAACAAATAATATACCAAAAAAATATATATACTTTATTGATAATTAACATGACCAAAGTGCAAGGAGGGAAAATGACACTACAAGAAAATGCTGGATAAAAAGCAGGAGGCACGTGCCCAGGATAACGTCCCAGAAAAAAAAAATATATACCTAATAGTATAGGGTTTAGCCATAGAAAAAATTAGCAAAAATACAAAATAAAAAATAAAAACTAAGTAAACATAACGCAAAAACCTGAATTCAACATAGTACAGGTGCAGTACAATAGTAGAGCAGTAATCTGCAGTGATCAGCAAACCGCCACTGATATGATGCACAGAGGCGGCTGAAAGTAATACATTAAAGGGATGGTCGTATTACGGCACTTCAACAATATGCCCGCTCCTGTAAAATGCCGAAAATGTGGTGGCTGCCAATCACTTACCGCACTAAGGACGATGATACCTGGGACCGCGCCTCCGCCCCAACGCGCGTTTCGGCAGGAACACCTTCGTCAGGGGGCAGAGATACCGAGTGCACAACAAGTTTAAAAAGCACCCGCACCGGAAATGAGGATTGCCGATAACCGGAAGTGACGATGCGGTACCATGGAGACCACAGCGCCGGCCGCGCCCGAGTATAGCCGAAGGACTCCGAGATCACAGGGGCCCCATGTGACCTGGAGCACCCAACAGCAAACACGGGGGCGCGCAGGCGCACAAGGGCCCCACGGCAACCGCACCAACACTAAGGCCGGTAAGAATTATGGATGCTCACTAGAAAACCATAACGTTACCTATACAAGCACAGACTGTAACCAATCAGACAATAATCAGATGACATTACACCTTATACTTAAAACACAGAATTATGGGACATCATACAAAAAAGAAAGAAATTAACCCACAGATGGCTGTCATATTTATGCTACAAGGCACAATCATCGAAAAATATTCAATCATCAAATCATTAAATAAGTCCATAAAGCGATACATAAATAATGACCAACTAGACCAGGCTATAGCATTGTAACAAAATAACAACAGCACATACTTATAAATTGCAGTCATGATATAACTCCATATATAACAACAGGGGTTAAACAATAATACAATATGATACTGGGCTAGAGAGATAGAATAAACACATATAATCCGTGTATGCACTTAATCCTCGATAGTCCATCCCCAGGCAATCTTCTTTTTAGAAGTATCTTTACAGGCTTTAATATAATTGAACTGTTCTTCCTACGCCCATCCTCGTATTGACCGTAAGGTTCAGTCTTGTTATAAGAGAGATAACGGTGGACATCCATATACATCATTCCGGTGACATAAAGTGCTGAAGACAAATACAATATTAAAAAGTTAAAAACAATAACACAGCATAGTCCCGGCAGCGTCACTGCCAGGCCAACAACCACAGACTAATAAGGGTAGGACACACGAGGAAGGGAAGAAAATAATCAGATAAAAATACTGAATAATTACAGGAAAGGGGCGTAACTAATATTTTCATTTAATCCAGCAGGCTGGACCGTGCCCAGTGTCCAGATCCACTTGGACTCGACACGGGCCAGCCGCTGGAATGTGCCCCCTCCACGAATCCCAACCTCCAAAAGATCAATACCCCTGGCTCTAAGGAGACCGGCATTACAATCATGAAACATTTTGAAATGGCGTGGAAGTGTTTTCAGGGTGGAGATGTCATCCACTGACGCCGCCGCGTCGATACCCAAAACATGCTCACGAATGCGTGTTTTCAAATAGCGGGTTGTCATGCCCACATACATCTTGGCACATGGGCACGTTACAACGTAGATTACGTTTTTACTTAAACAAGTTATCCTTTTCTTAATTTTGAATTCACGTGACCCATCAAAATTATGGAACACGCCAATTCTCTCAATGTTCGGGCAAGCGACGCAGCGGCCACAGGGGACACACCCCACCCTGACCGCCATAGAATCAAGAAAAGTGGGAACTCGCCCTCCAGTGTAATGACTATGAACTAAAAAGTCTCTAAGATTTCTAGACCTTCTGACTGCAATGCCGGCCCTCTCCGGCAGATACCGTGCAATGACTGGATCAGCTCGCAATACGTGCCAGGATTTTTGTAATATTTCTTTCATCTTTGGAAACTGGGAGTGGTATTTTGTAGTGAAACGGACTACCTCATGATTAGATCTATTATTACTTTTGTACAACAGAGTATCTCTTGAAGAGTGTTTAGCTCTATTAAATGCCTTTTTGATGCTTCGTTTACTATGGCCACGAATTAGTAACCTATTTTTCAGATCCTCAGCCTGACTGAAAAAGTCCGCCTCTGTGGAACATAGTCGACGCAAACGAAGAAATTGGCCAGTAGGTATAGCCTGAATAACATGGCCAGGGTGCGAGGAGGAGGCGTGCAACAAAAGATTAGTAGAAGTTGGTTTCCTATATAAAGTGGTCTGTACATCACCACATGCATCGCGTTTCAACATGACATCCAAGAATTCGATAGAATTACCGTCAAACTTGTATGT
This sequence comes from Ranitomeya variabilis, assembly GCF_051348905.1. Classification (NCBI taxonomy): domain Eukaryota; kingdom Metazoa; phylum Chordata; class Amphibia; order Anura; family Dendrobatidae; genus Ranitomeya; species Ranitomeya variabilis. The sequence goes on along the minus strand of NC_135236.1, from coordinate 296,107,762 downwards.
CAATGTTATATTACTGTCATTATTGTTAAGAGATGTCATGAATGTCCTCAAACTATCAACCGAACCCTGCCAGACAATCATAATGTCGTCAATGTACCGCGTACAGAGAAGGACGCGGCACATTGACTCCGGATGGTCAGGCAGGGGGAGGTCCCTCTCCCACAGCCCCAAGAACAGGTTGGTGTTCAATTAACACATGCGGAATCACCGCACGTACAACAGGGAGCGATGCTTTGGGCAGAGTGGGGTATCCGCTGCGTCCAAAGCGCTGCCAATACGCCCATGGACACATACCCCTAAGGTATGTTTCCATGGTCAGGATTGGTTCAGTATTTGCTCAGGATTTCACGCAGGGGAAATCTACATCTGAGGTTACTGGCAGGTCACCTGCGTTTTTGATGCGTTTTTTACATGCGTTTTTGATGCGTTTTTTCATTACATGCTTTTTTTTGTCACTTGAAGTAAAGCATATTGAAAGTTGTCTTCTGAGAAGGAAACAAATGGGATTTCCTGTTTGCAGATATATTAGGGTATGTTCCCACGGTCAGTAAACGCTGCAAATTGGACGCTGCGTACATCTGCAGAGTCCAACCCGCAGCGGCCAGATGTTACAGCATAGTGGATGGGATTTCTAGAAATCCCATCTCCACTATGCATTCAAAGACGCAGGCGGTAGACCTGCGTAAACGGACATGTGGCACGTCTTTCAAGACAGCAGCGTGTTTAAATGGAGACGCTCAGTCCCCGCAGCTGGATGCTGCGCGTGCACAGATGGAGATCGCGGCGGCCATTTTCCTGAAGCCCCGGGAAGCCGAGCACTACCATCTGTGCACGCGCGGCCTCGGGAAGATGGCCGCGCCCACCGATAAACCGCTGAATAGCGCAGATCGCGCTCTTTTCCTTCAGCTGCGCAGTGGATTTGCCTGTTGGGCATGCGCACACCACTACGCCAACAACGGAAAGATGAGCAAGATCTGGGGGAGAAACAGCAATGTCACCTCGCCCATATGACCAGACCAGCGTGAGTGACAGCCCAAAACGGCGACTTTACAAAGGTATTTCGGCAGCATAGGTGGGGAATAAAGGCACAAAAAAGACACTAATGTAAAACACAGCTCTGCCCCTATTTAACGCTATTTTTATCTCATCTTGAAAAAACGGGGTGACAGGTTCCCTTTAAATTCAATTCCACTCAAATATACTCGCTCATCTCTAGTAATATATGATCGTTAGGTGTGTGACAAGCAACAGTTACAGTTGATAAAAGATAATTGTTGTTTATGGGAAAACTTTTCAAATAAACACAAAGTTAATTTAACTATCAATTTTGTAATTTATGCACTACAATACTTGCCATACTGTACTGTATTTCAATGTTTTGAGAAAACCTAGAAGTTGCTTTATCAGTTCGCTTGCTTGCTATAAAGTGTACATAAGATATTTGTTGTAACCGGCAATGATATATCTAAGCTTAAACCTATTGTAGAACATACTGGAGGACTTTCCCACTCTCCAGTGATGTTTTCGTTTGTTGTTCTTCCAGTTAGCAAAAAGTGTCAGGGCTTAGAGGGGAGTACGTGTTGTATTTGTCTCATGTAGGCTTCTCTGAGGAGTATAAATAAATAAAGAATATCTAGTTGGAGCTGCTTTGGGCAGAACACAAGAACAAAGTCAGAGTGAATGACCCTTCACACAGCAGGACATCAGGAGTATCTGACTTGTATTTCCCCTGTGCTGGAAGTGAGATAATGCTAATATCTTGGGCGAATTGATTAGTTTTACCAACTTATTCTTGCCTGATTTTTCTCTATCATTTTTGTGAAATGTGTTGAAAAGAATCTTACCAGCTACCTAAAGCTGATACTCTTTTTACTAGCATGAACAAAAGATCAGTTCCATTATTACATTTACTGTATGTTTTGAGTTTTTAAAAAATATTGATTTAATTATAGTTTGCCCTTTAGGCTATGTGCACACGTCCCGAAAGTATGCAGAAATTTCCTGAGAAAATCCTAAGGTTTTCCGCAGGAATTCTGCACGCGTTTTTGTCACTTTTATATCGCGTATTTTGCTTGGATTTTGTGCGGATTTTTCGCTTTTATTTTCCGGAGGTTCCCAATGCAATAATATAGTGGGAAATTCGCTTATAATCCGCAAAATTAATGAACATGCTGCGTATTTTTCCGCATGCATTTTTTTTGCGGAAAATAACGCAACGTGCACAAAAATTGCGGAAACCATTAAAAATGATGGGATGCTTAATGTATGTGTTTTTAAGCATTTTTGCTGTGGAAAGCCACCAAAAAACTCACAAAAAACGTGAAAAATCCGGAACGTGTGCACATACCCTTATTCTGCAGTTATTTTTGGCTTTTTGCTGAAATCAACATAAACATTTTAATATAATTTATTTTTTCTTACATTTTTTTCTGTAACAATTTATTACTCTCTCCCTAAATCTAACCCTAGCCTTAACTATAAGCCTAGTCCTTAGCTCCATGAAGAAGTATCTCAGTACAAGAAGTCCAGATTTGACAGTGGTGAGGGCGGAGGGGGACAAAATTTAGTGCCCTGTGGTCTCCCCCCACATTTTGCTATTGGTCTTCTTATCTAACAGGTCCCTCCCTTTATACAAACATGGAAAGAGACATTTTAGTTGAGTAGGGCAAAAGAAAGCTGCTGATGACCCGCCTCTTGGACAATTCTTCTTAGTTTGCATGTCCCTGGCTGCCATGTCAATGTATGTTTACTCTGAAATTTGTTTTACCCAAGAGGAAGATGTCGGTGTACAGCAATAGACATCGGATTCCTTAGCAAGTACAGTTATTGATTATCCTGTTCATTACTTTCATTATCTTGTGTCTTGGCCTCCTTTAATATGGTTACCACATTAATCTGTCTTCCATGTACGGTATATGGATTTAGGATTTAGATTGTTTTATTGTTTACATGTTTATGTACTGACGTGAAATATGTACTTTACATGTATATGACATTGGTGCTTTTTTGTACACGGTAGTTATAGAATTGATCTTCTATTTATTATTATAATACTTGTGGGTTTATCATACATTTGTGATTACAGGGTTTTGAAATGCTACTCACTTGGATGCATGGTGGGGCAATACAGGAAGCATTTCCATTTAAATGTCCATGCTGGTTTATTGGTGCTTCATAAACCAGCCACTAGCTAAGAATAAATAAATGGCTTTTCAGTGCAAGGAAAGTAAATTAAACAGTTCTTGACAAAGAGCCACACAGGTCACACAGGCTGGATAGCATTCAGTATACCAGCTCAGCCTGGAGATAACACACAGGAGGCCTTCTTCCTCCACACACAGAGACCATGTGTCAAACAAGGTACTCCATTTTAATATGTGAACCCCATCCAGAGGTTGGGTATGTGGGCATCCAGATCCACCCATCTCTCAGGCTGCCTGTAAAATCTGACTCAACCCAATTTCAGACTAACATGAAATCACAGCTGAAGGATGAGAACGATTAATAGCACAAATCTTTATTAATTACGAGATAAAAACAACATTAAAATAAGATGAATGCAGAGTAAACATAGTAGTAGAGTGTCCAGTAGGGGTGTGTGACCAATACATTCTGCAGAAATCATGAAATATATAATCAGTATGTAATAACCAAAGATGTCATTTTTATTTTTTAGTAATCTTTATTTCTATATAGCGCTACCATATTCCGCAGTGCTTTACAGACATTATCATCGCTGTCCCCAATGGGGCTCAAAATCTAAATTCCCTATCAGTATGTCTTTGGAAAGTGGGAGGAAACCGGAGTGCCAGGAGGAAACCCACGTAAGATGTAAAATAAATAAATTATATTATATACATAGGTGATAACTACACATGAAAAAAATGTGGCCAAGGAACAGAGATTTGATCCTGAGCAGATTTGAACAAACAAAGTTGCATATATAAGATGGAGGTATGAAATATTACTGCTGTTCAAAAACTCATGATAAAAGCACACCTGTATAAAGCTATGCAATGCACAAGGCTATAGGCCAAATGATAATTTATTACACAGGTTAAGTATCTAATAGAAATTAGCCAGAAAAAACTTTAACTCAGTGAAAAGCCAGGAGGTATCACATGCAGGACGGACCAGATGTTCCCCCCTCACCCCGATGCACGTTTTGCAATTCAGCTTCTCCTGGGGTCCGGCTGTGTGTACTCTGCACCCTCTCACCTGTGGGCGTACTGTCCTTTAGGCTGCTGTGTGTACTGTGCACCCCCTGCCTGTGGGAGTACTGTCCTTAAAGCTGTTGTGTGTACTCTGCACTCCCCTTCCTAGGGGTGCGTGTACACAGGACGCGGCCATTCATAGGTATTTACCTGCAATTTTGATAGTCCCCCTCCGTGTTTTTTTGCACATTTGTGTGGTATTGAATCGGCTGAATGCAATGCCGTAGCACTTTGCACCTTTGTATGTATGCTATTGTTTTAGCACATATATCTTTGAGCACAATTGCACCTTGAGCTCATCACTGCTGAGTATGGTTTAAATCATAGAGCAGGGTGCTTTATTAATTTATTTTGTATTGCGTTTGCCCTCTTTTATACTTATTTATAGCACATTTGCACTTTTTATTCCCTTACTGAATTTTTCACATATAAACCGAGAGGTTAAGGGATTATTTATGTGAATTTGGCCGGTGTATCATATGTTATCATCTCTTTGTCCTGTGTTCAATTATTAAATTTTAATTGATTTTAGTTTATTTAATATTATAAAATATTTATGGAGTTATTGTGATATATATTGGATAAAGTACAATTTTAATACACTTTCTTGTCCTGGTGCTCTCTGGTGATCCATAGATAGGTGGATGGGTTTTTTGTTTGTACTCCCCTTCCTGTGGGAGTACTCTCCTTGAAGTTGCTGTGTGTTTTCTATTAGTCTGAGTAATAAATAATTGACATCTGTCATCTCATTGCTATTAGTTGGCCCAAAAATAATTTTTCTGATTTGGTTTGTGTATTCTAGTAGTTTTGCAAATCAATATATCGCATTAAACATCTTGTTGGTCTTTGCCAGCCCCAAAAACACTTTTTCAGGACTGGTGTGTGTTTTGTAGTACTTTAGGAAATCAATGCATTGCATCAGCCATCGCGTTGCCATTTTTAGGCCACAAAAATAATTTTTCAAGCCTGGTTTGTGTTTTAAACATATGAGAAGAGACTGGAGTAAGCTGAAAACACCCACAAAGGTAACAACCAGAATTCATATAAAACTAAAATTGGAATATTTAAAAACAGTCAATATAACTGAAATTCAGTTAGGAGGTCATAACAATTAAAAACACAAGTGAAAAACAAAGGAAGAGAATGATCTCCAACCAATAAAAATACAATGGTAATAATTGTTGTATATGTTTACTGAATTTTGTATGTGTTTGAAGGTCTCATATAGTATACACAGAAAATGGTTTAACAATATATCTGTGAGATCCCTTTAAATTAGTCTAAAGGTCTCGCTGCTACCAAATGAGACACATACCGTATTTTTCGGACTATAAGACGCACCGGACCATAAGGCGCACCCCAAATTTGGGGTGAAAATTGCAGAAAAAAATATTTTTTATAAGATGGGGGTCCGTCTTATTGTCCGAATTTACAGTATCTTACCTGAGGGCTGGCGGTGGCAGAGCAGGGTCACAGGAGGCATGGTGTCGGCAGAGGTGGGGTGATGCGGTACGGCGTTCACCAGAGCAGGGTCCCTTCCTGCTTAGGTGGGCAACGCCACGGCCTGGTGTCCATGGGAGGGTTGCAGCAGTGGTTACCGGCAGAGGTGCTGGGATGAGGAGGTGCTGGGATGAGGAGGTGCTGGGATGAGGAGGTCCTGGGATGAGGAGGTCCTGGGATGAGGAGGTCCTGGGATGAGGAGGTCCTGGGATGAGGAGGTGCTGGGATGAGGATGCACAGTGAGAGGTATGGCGTCAGAGGGGTCCCTTTCCCCGGTGAGGTGATGCAGCGGCCCGGTAAGCAGCAGAGCCGGGTGAATACTGTTGTTAGCGGTGGTGGCGGCCATCTTCCCGAGGCTGCGGGTGCGCAGATGAAGCGCTCTGCTTCCCGGGGCTTCAGGAAAATGGCCGCGGGATGCCGTGCATGCGCAGATGGAGATCGCGGCAGCCATTTTCCTGAAGCCACGAACTTCAGGAAAATGGCCGCCGCGATCCCCATCTGCGCACGCGCGGCATCCCGCGGCCATTTTCCTGAAGCCCCGGGAAGCAGAGCGCTCCATCTGCGCACGCGCGGCCTCCAGAAGATGGCCGCCACCACCGCTAACAACAGGATTCACCCGGCTCTGCTGCTTACCGGGCTGCTGCATCACCTCACCGGGGAAAGGGACCCCACTAACTGCGCCTCCTCATCCCCGCACGTCTGCCGCCGCACCTCTGCCACCACACCTCTGCCACCGTACCTCTGCCGCCACAGTAAGCCTGCATTGCGACTATTAGACGCACCCCCATTTTCCCCCCTTTTTTTTGGGGGAAAAAGTGCGTCTTGTAGTCCGAAAAATACGGTACGTACCATGCCTGAATAGTTTAGATAGGGACATTAATCATTAAGGTCAATGCTCATAATAGTGGAGGTCAAAAGTGACCAGTGCATAAACAAAGTGACAAGTGCATGAAACAGGAAAATTTACTGAAATGCCTGATTGATGTAATTATAAATGTCTATGAAAAAATGAAAAGGTCTCTAAATGTGGAAATACAGACTTGCAGGATTTTAACTAAGTAGTGAAGAGTATAACTCCTGAATAGCAATGCCCATGCACAGATTGGGCATTAAGTTGTGAAAGCAAATGTTATCACAAGAATACACGAACAAATATTGGAAAATTAATTTACCTATAGTGGAAGGAAGAGGAGAACGCCTACCCCTAACCCCGATGCTCGTTTCGCCTCTGGCTTTTATGAGGGAATAAGTTAATGAGGTAAAGAGCTCCTAAAATAGGCCTCCATTTCTCAGATGTACAGTGCTACTTTGTGAATATAACAAAAGGTTTTAAAAATTTTGTAGGCTTCCATTTCTCAGATATACAAGGTTACATGGTCTGTGAACATTTCTGTGCTCTCTAAAACTTAGAAAAAATATTGAAACATTTTTCTGGATTGAATTTGATTGTCATCCATATACTTTTGCGTTCTTTCTGTTACATTATGGTGGAGTAAACGCACAAAAGCCGCTTTGATTGCTACAAGTGACCAATTTTTTTTCTATTATTAAAAATAAACTTGGTTTCAAGACACCTTGTAATTAGAGCAGCCATGGCCATAAGAACACGACTGTCGGCAGCGGTAAATTTTTGATTAGTAGGAGTAAGATGATGATAAGACAGAAGTTGCCCAAAGTTTTGTTTTTGTTAATCCAGGGTGCGGTGGCAGAAGATGAGGTGGTGGATGACGAAGTCACCCACCCAGCTGAGAAGCTGGCATTCAGAGGCCAGCAGCGTTGAGGGAGAGAGCTCGGTAGCACTGAGGCAATGGGGTGACCAGAGGGAGAAGGCAGGCAATTGTTCTGAAGAGCACCGATAGACCTGAATTTCTCGGTCAAAGAGTTAAGTGTTCCTCAGCCTATGACTTTTTTAACACGGTTATTATTGCATTACGATGGTATGTAAAATGTACAAAAAGCGTAGAAAAATAGTTCAGGATTAGATTTTTTGTGATGTATAATAGTAGAAAAAAGCATTTAAAAATTGTGCTTGTTTCTTCACATTTCTTACTCATACACTATTCTGTGACCTGGAGTACACTATTGTTGCATATAAGACTCAAAAAAAGATTAAAATTTACCGGGGTTACATTTCTGAGCCATACAGTAGTACGTGTTTTTGGGCACATATTTCTTTGGTATATAACTCTCCAAAAACTTTTCCAAAATGTTATCGTTATTATAATGATCACCCATAGATTATTCCATGGTATGGAGCAGATTTCGTTACTATATAAGCCTAAAAATTTTTTAAAAATGTTATTGTTCTTATATTGCTCATCCATAGGGTATTCCGTGGTATAGATTACATTTGTTTGTATACAGGCCTAAAATTTTTTTTGCTAAATTTATATGTATTATATTGCTTGCCCATCAGGTATTACATCTTCTTGGGTACATTTAATTGCTATATACAGTGCCTTGCGAAAGTTTTCGCCCCCCTCAAACTTTTTAAACTTTTCCCACATATCATGCTTCAAACATAAAGATACCAAATGTAAATTTTTGGTGAAGAATCAACAACAAGTGGAACACATTTGTGAAGTTGAATGAAATGTATTGGTTATTTTACATTTTTCTGGAAATTCAAAAACTGAAAAGTGGTGCGTGCAATATTATTCGGCCCCTTTACTTTCAGAGCAGCAAGCTCGCTCCAGGAGTTCATTGTGGATCTCTGAATGATCCAATGTTTTCCTAAATACCTAATGATGATAAATATAATCCACCTGTGTGTAGTCAAGTATACGTATAAATACACCTGCTCTGTGATAGTCTCAGTTTTCTGTTTGAAGCACAGAGAGCATCATGAAGACCGAGGAACACAACAGGCAGGTCCGTGATACTGTTGTGGAGAAGTTTAAAGCTGGATTTGGATTCAAAATTATTTCCAACACTTTAAACATCCCAAGGAGCACTGTGCAAGCAATCATATTGAAATGGAAGGAGTATCATACCACTGCAAATCTACCAAGACCCGGCCATCCCTCTAAACGTTCATCTCAAACAAGGAGAAGACTGATCAGAGATGCAGCCAAGACTCCTATAATCACTCTGGATGAACTGCAGAGATCTACAGCTGAGGTGGGACAGTCTGTCCATAGGACAACAATCAGTCATACACTGCACAAATCTGGCCGTTATGGAAGAGTGGCAAGAAGAAAGCCATTTCGCAAAGATATCCATAAAAAGTGTTGTTTAAAGTTTGCAATTGGGAGACACACCAAACATGTGGAAGAAGGTGCTCTGGTCAGATGAAACCAAAATCAAACTTTTTGGCAACAATGCCAAATGATATGTTTGGTGTAAAGGCAACACAGCTCATCACCCTGAACACCCCACTGTCAAACATGGTGGTGGCAGCATCATGGTTTGGGCCTGCTTTTCTTCAGCAGGGATAGGGAAGATGGTTAATATTGCTGGGAAGATGGATGGAGCTAAATACAGGACCATTCTTGAAGAAAACCTGTTGGAGTCTGCAAAAGACCTGAGACTGGGATGGAGATTTGTCTGCCAACAAGACAATGATCCCAAACATAAAGCAAAATCTACAATGGAATGGTTCACAAATAAATGTATCCAGGTGTTAGAATGGCCAAGTCAAAGTCCAGACCTCAATCCAATCGAGAATCTGTGGAAAGAGCTGAAAACTGCTGTTCACAAACGATCTCCATCAAACCTCACTGAGCTTCAGCTGTTTGCCAAGGAAGAATGGGCAAGAATTTTAGTCTCTCGATGTACAAAACTGATAGAGACATACCCCAAGCGACTTGCAGCTGTAATTGCAGCAAAAGGTGGTGCAACAAAGTATTAAGTATTAAGTTAAAGGGGCCGAATAATATTGCACACCCTACTTTTCAGTTTTTGAATTTCCACAAAAATTTAAAATAACCAATAAATTTTGTTCAACTTCACAATTGTGTTCCACTTGTTGTTGATTCTTCACCAAAAATTTACATTTGGTATATTTATGTTTGAAGCATGATATGTGGGAAAAGATTGAAAAGTTCCAGGGGGCCGAATACTTTCGCAAGGCACTGTAAATCTCAAAAAACTATTCAAAATTGTATCAGTATTATATTGCTCATCCATAGGTTATTGCATCTTCTTCGGTACATTTCGCTGGTAAATAACCTTACAAAAACTTGTTCAAAATTTGATGGTATCATATTGCTTACCCATAGGGTATTACATCATCTTGGGTACATTTTGTTGCTATATAAGTGCAGCGCCCCACAGTCCTGGTCGTTGCAATAATGTCGCTCTGCCACTAAGGGGAGTGATGTTACGTCTGATTGCACTAAAGGAGTTCACCTGACCAGGTATCACAGACACACACTACACTCCACACTCCGGCCACCAGGGGGGTGGTTCTATCTATTAGGCCACTCCTCACACTCTGGTAAAACTGGGGGTTGGACAGGAAGTTAGGGAGAAAGTAGCTAGGGAGAGCTCGAGAGAGGACCTGTCTGGGGTGGGATCCTGACAGCGGCCTAGGACAGACAGAATGTTACGGAGCCGTGCTTGAGTCCATAGCGGCAGACTCCTAAGAAAGGATACGAAAGCGGAGTATATTGCGGAGAAGGGAGAAGCGAGATCACAGCACAAAGGAGATAGAAGGAGTCGTGCCCTTAAGACCGTGGCAACATCCTTCTGAGGCACGTGGCCGGAGCACCGAGGAAGTAAGGGACTCTACGTATTACTTCAAACAGCGGCAGGACAGTTAACTATAGGTTGGCTGTCTCACCTAAATCACCAACGAAGACAAAGGAGGCAATTGTGGGAGAGGGGCATCTCTAGGGTCCCAGAATAACTCCAGGCCTACCCCGTCATACGGGTGTGTCCCAGCCATATCATCTGGGGGACGGAGAGAGAGAAAGAACATCAGAAACAGACACAACAGTGGTGAGGACTATCCCGTGGTGCTCAGCAGGGAAGTACTACAACACACAGGCGCTAGAAGGTAGGCACTGATTTCCACCTGCAAAGGGAACTCTGGATGTGCCTTCAGACCGGCCGGTCTCAGCCAGCCCTGTTAGCAGTGCTCTGGATTGTGGATCCTGAAGCCTTCAGTAAAGAAAGGTAAAAGAGACTGCAACCCTGTGTCCTCGTTATTCATCGCGCCTTGCACCACGCACCCCCATCACACCTTTCATTGGACGCCCCTTAGCAGGGTCACGGACCGGGTCTAGCCACCGTGACAACCCCAGGACCGAGACAGAGAGGCCCGGTACCGAGTACCCCGTGGCCCTGCATCTGGGGGTGCTCTAACTTGGCGTCACGAACAGGATCTACTTAAGCCTGAAGAATCAGGTCATGTGTGCCTTGGAACTGTGTCTGAATTGTACTTGAACAGTGACTTATTGCAAAGACTGTGTATTGCTGTTTGCCACCCAAAATCTGCCATTGCTGCGCCGAGCCATAGTTTTGTGGGCGGAGCCGGCTGAAAAAGAGCGCAGAACGAGAAACCGCCGGGAGGTGCGCACTCCGGAAGAGGAACCCCGGCCCCGGCAGGTTAGCAGGGGGAAGGAATAGCCATGTCGGACTCCGGAGGGGCAGAGGCGGCGGTCGCAGCCACGGACGTGGGGGCACCTCCAGGCCCCGTAGTAGACGCAGCCGCGGACCTTGTACCACCGCCAGATGCCGCGGGGCTTGCCGCCCCCACCGGCCAGCCGGACACTGCCACAGCTACGACAGCCATAATGCCCTTTTCCATGCCGTACCTACCCAGAGCCGCTTGGCTCCCGCGATACTCTGGAGAGTCCCATACGTTAACTGACTTTAAAGAGGGGATTTGCAGCCTGCTTGAGTTTTATCCCTTGACGGAGCCTCAGAAAGTTCATATGATAACGAACCAACTCTTTGGAGCGGCCTTGAGAGAAGTGAAGTCCTGGCCCGCCGCAGATAAGAAGACTGCGCAACAGATCTTTGCAAAGCTTAAAACCACCTTTGACACCCGCACCGCTACAGAAATTAAATTGACATTTTATGGGTGCAAGCAGAGGCCGCAGGATAGCTTACGGGACTATGCCCTTAATCTGCAGGAGGCACTGAGGGCCATTAAGCAGAGTGATCCAAGCGGTATGCAAGATGAAGATAAACTCCTAAAAGAGCGGTTCATCGAGGGGCTCCTGTGCAGTCACCAAAGGGCCCAGCTACACTTCCTAGCCATGCAGAATCCCGACCTGTCTTTTGCGCAATTTAAAGATAAAGACATCCAAGCGCTACCAGAGCGACAGCCCAGCCGTGCTGTACTTCCCAGGCATCAAGCCCTCACGTACCACCAGGAGGTGGCGTCGGAAGCACCCGTCTCCGCCAAGGCTGATGCCCAGATCCTGGAAGACGACTCCCCTGCAGGACTACGCCTCCAGATGCAAGAGCTGACAAAGAGCATTGCTGCCCTAGCCCGGACTGTCCAGTCCCTCCAGGAGGCCCCCAAGGAGAAGATCCAGCTGGCTTCCGGACCGGAAGATGTCCCCTGGCAGCGACAGAGGAGGACTCCGCTGACCAGAGGCAGGGACGACGATCGCTTTCATCGGGATGGACGACCTATCTGCCGCCGCTGCCACCAGGTGGGCCATCTTGCAAGATACTGTCCTTTAAACAAGCAACCCCTGGGGCAAAGGGCCAACCCCCAGGAGTAGGACGGTCAGGCCTGCAGAATTGGAGAGCCAAGTACATCGGAGGGCGACCGGTCCTCCCCATTGTGATCGACGGTATCCCCATGAACGCTTTGCTGGACACGGGTTCCCAGGTGACGACTATGCCTTACATCCTTTATAGACGTTATTGGGAGGACACCGACATTACCCGATGATGATTTCTCCATAATAGCTAGTAATGGTCAGCCACTGCCACAAGTGGGGTATAAAGAGGTCACCATTAAGGTGGGGCGGGTAGAATTGGAGGCCCAGGGAATTGTTATTGTTGATATTGACCGACGTGAATGTAACCCCATGATGACCATCGGTACTAATGTCATAGAAAATTGTCTTGCAGAAGTTATTGTCTTGTTGCAGCAGGTCGCCGAAACAGCGGGTTTCAGCGAACAACGTGCCCTGCAGAAAAAAATCAGAGCTCTAATGCAGAGACAGCAAGTGGAGTTGACTGGTGGTGAGATTGGCCGGGTCACAGTGAGTGATTCAAACCCCATTGCGATACCCCCCAGGAGCGAAATGTTGATATGGTGTCAGGCAGCCATAGGCCTTAGGGGTAAAGATTATCAGGCCCTGGTAGAACCTGTGTATTCAGATAATAGGCCTACCCTCCTGACAGCCAGAGGGGTGGTTGATGTCCATAAGGGGAGGGTGCCAGTACGTGTTCTTAACTGTGCGGAGAAAGAAGTCCACCTAACCAAATATGTCACGTTTGCCAAGCTGTTTACTGTTAATAATAGTGTGATACAGGCACCTGGGCCCTTGGTTCCGTCCAGCCCGGCGGAGGACAACGGCTCTGCAGGGCAAATGAAAGATTGGTGTCGGGAATTGCATGTGGGTGCTGATTCTACCCCATCTCACCAGATACAGGGGGCTTACAGGGTGGTTCATGAATATGAGCAGGTATTCAGCAAACACCCCCTAGATTTCGGGCAGGTAAAAGGGATTCAGCATCATATCCCCACGGGAGATCACCCACCCATCAAAGAGAGATACAATCCTGTACCCCCAGCTCATTATCAGTGTGCCAAGGACATGTTACGAGAGATGAAGGAGGCTGGGGTAGTGAGAGACAGTTGTAGCCCCTGGGCAGCTCCATTAGTCCTCGTTAGGAAGAAAGATGGCACCATGAGGATGTGTGTGGATTATAGGCAACTAAATTGCATTACACATAAGGATGCATACCCCCTGCCCAGGATAGAGGAGTCCTTGGCTGCTCTAAAGTCTGCTAACTACTTCTCTACCTTGGATCTCACCAGTGGGTACTGGCAGGTTCCCGTGGCAGAGGCGGACAAGGAGAAGACGGCCTTCACGACGCCTATGGGTCTCTGCGAGTTCAACTACATGCCCTTCGGATTGTGCAATGCCCCGGGGACATTTCAGAGAATGATGGAGTGCTGTCTGGGGCACAAGAACTTTGAAACCATGCTGCTCTATCTGGACGATGTTATTGTCTTCTCTTAGACCTATGAAGACCATTTGAAGCACCTGGCCGAGGTGTTTGAAGCTCTGTCCAACTTTGGCTTAAAGGTGAAACTGTCCAAATGCCACCTACTAAAACCCAAGGTGCAGTACCTGGGCCATGTGGTGAGTGCCGAAGGAGTGGCCCCAGACCCCGACAAGGTCACGGTGATTAAGGACTGGCCAAAGCCCGGTAACCTCCATGAAGTCCGGCAATTCCTTGGGTTGGTGGGCTACTACCGGAGGTTCATCAAGGACTTCACCAAGAAGGCTGCGCCGTTGAAACACTTGTTGGTGGGCCAACCCAAGAAACCCAAGGGTAAGAATACCCCATTCGATTGGAACGACGGACTGGAAGGATCGTTCACCTGCTTAAAATCGGCGCTGACGGGAGAAGAGGTACTGGCTTACCCTGAATATGACCAACCGTTTGTATTGTATACGGATGCCAGCAACGTGGGGCTGGGAGCTGTGTTGTCCCAGGTCCAGAAAGGCAAGGAAAGGGTAATCGCTTACGCCAGCAGGAAACTTCGCCCCACTGAAAGGAACCCTGACAACTATAGTTCCTTTAAGCTGGAGTTTCTCGCCGTCGTTTGGGCCGTGACGGAGAGGTTCAAGCAATACCTGGCCTCAGCAAAATTCACCATCTTCACAGATAATAATCCACTAACACGCTTGGACACAGCAAAATTCGGCGCCTTGGAGCAGCGGTGGATGGCCCGGTTATCCAATTACAATTTCACCATCAAGTACCGGGCGGGGCACAAGAATGCGAATGCCGATGCATTGTCCCAAATGCCTCACTTGCCTGAGACGGAGGAAGATGCAGAAGCATTTGAAGAGGTAGCTGAGATGGAGGAAGATGCAGAAGCATTTGAAGAGGTAGAGCTGCCCACTTTCCATCACCCCAAGGCCACCCAGTGTTCCCATCAGGTGGAGGCCAGGCGCAGGAATAATAAGCAAGGCGCCCTGTTGAATCCCCTGCCCCACCACGGGTGGGCAGAGAACCAGGATGGCGACCCTGTGGTCTGTCGGGTGAAGGAGCTCCTGACGCAGGCAGGTTTGCATCCCAGCCCGGAAGATCCACCGGAGGCATTAGAGTTGTGGAAGGAGAGGGGCAGACTGTTTATTCACGATGGCAAGCTGTGCCGGAGGAGTGTTGACCCACGCACCCACGAATTGGTATGGCAGATTGTGGTCCCAAGACAAGATGTGCCAATGGTCCTGGGAGCATACCACGATGAGGCAGGACACTTCGGATGGAGGAAGCTGGAGAGGCTGCTCCGAGGGAGGTTCTACTGGGTTGGTATGAAGAAAGCCATCGAGAAGTGGTGCCAAGAGTGTGGCCCATGCAGCCTACGCCGGAAGAATCGTGACAGCCAGCGGGCTCCCTTGCAGCCCATCATCACCAAACGACCGCTTGAGCTGGTCGCGCTGGATCACGTGAAGCTAACACCTAGCCGGTCAGGCTATACCTATGCTCTCACCATGGTGGACCACTACTCCAGATTCCTGGTAGTCGTGCCGGTCAAAGATCTAATGGCTAGAACGGCCGCTAAAACCTTCCAGCAGTACTTCTGTCGACCTCATGGGTACCCGGAGAAGGTACTGACCGATCAGGGGCCAGCATTTGAAGCGGAAGTGTTCCAGGAGTTCTGCAATCTGTATGGATGTAAGAAGATCAGAACCACGCCATACCATCCACAAACCAACGGGATGTGTGAGAAGATGAACCAGGTGGTGATCGACTTACTGAAGATCTTACCCGTGGAGGAATGGAACTTGTGGCCCACAAAGTTACCCGACTTGGTGGATATGTACAACCACATCCCTGTGAATTCCACCAACTGCACCCCAGCGTACCTGATGCAAGGGAGGTCTAGCAAGTTACCTGTTGATCTGGACATGGGAGTCCTGACCCCCGAGGATATCTCGCCAGATGCGGACTGGGATACCGAGAGGCAGCAAAGGTACCGCAAAGTACAAGAAAGTGTGGAAAGAAGTCTCGCCCAAGCCCGGCAAAAACAAGAAAGGAATTACAACCAGCATGCTCCTGCGACTCCCTTGTCACCCGGGGAGCAGGTACTCAAGCGAAAGCGGAGATTACACAAGCTTGATGATCAATGGGAAGCGGAACCATATACCATCCTGCCATCTGATTTCGACAATACCAAGGTCTGTCTCATCAGCAAGGATGGAGGGGAAACCTCAATGGCAATATCCAGAGACCACCTTAAGGTATGCCCTGAGAAGCTGAGGGATGGGGAATCAGACCACGGGACGCCTCCGCCCATGGAAGAGGGGAAGATGATACACAATGTTCTTGGCGATTTTCCCCAGTCTTGGACTCAAATAAACAAGGCCATTGTGGTACCTGTCCTAACGTTTCGTCAACCGACACTGCCAGAACTACATGTGGAGCCAGGTCATCCCGACCTGCAACCGCAGCGGACCCCACTGGAGGATGCCATGCTAACCGTTGAACCGGTCAGTCGTCCCTCTGCTATCGGTGAATCTGCCATGCCCATCGGTCGTAGCAGCAGTCCTGAGAGCCCCAGCCTGCCAGTGCTACCCAGACTCACTAGAAGTGTAGCTACGAGACAGTGCACTACACCAGCGGTAGCCAGCCTATCGGGCCCTGTTAGGTCAATAGCCACTCCTGCACTGCGGAGGTCTACACGTAGCACCAAGAATCAAACTCCACTTCGCTACAAAACTTGGAGATACTAACAATAGCTACTATTTGGTTGAAAATGTTTATGTAAGTTTCTTGTTACAGGTTTAAAAATGGACAATGGAGTGATGGACAGTGAATTGCTCCAAAACTTTCACGGGGACCCCTTTGTTTACCCAGGGTCCCTGCTGTTTAAGGTTGCACCTACTGAACTGGGAGTCATGAACTGTGCATGACCAAACTTTTGCAACGTTCAAGCGTCCTCACCTCCCATAAAGGGAACCACTGTTATATATCCACTTGTTCATAGCATTTACTTGTTTATAGTGTTCCAAAATTTTGTGTGTTTTCTAATAACATGTAATGTTGTTCTTCTTTTTCCAGTCCGGGAGTACTGGATTTAACCGGGGGGGAGTGCAGCGCCCCATAGTCCTGGTCGTTGCAGTAATGTCGCTCTGCCACTAAGGGGAGTGATTTTACGTCTGATTGCACTAAAGGAGTTCACCTGACCAGGTATCACAGACACACACTACACTCCACACTCCAGCCACCAGGGGGGGTAGTTCTATCTATTAGGCCACTCCTCACACTCTGGTAAAACTGGGGGTTGGACAGGAAGTTAGGGAGAAAGTAGCTAGGGAGAGCTCGAGAGAGGACCTGTCTGGGGTGGGATCCTGACAGCGGCCTAGGACAGACAGAACGTTACGGAGCCGTGCTTGAGTCCATAGCGGCAGACTCCTAAGAAAGGATACGAAAGCGGAGTATATTGCGGAGAAGTGAGAAGCGAAATCACAGCACAAAGGAGATAGAAGGAGTCATGCCCTTAAGACCGTGGCAACATCCTTCTGCGGCGCGTAGCCGGTGGCCGGAGCACCGAGGAAGTAAGGGACTCTACGTATTACTTCAAACAGCGGCAGGACAGTTAACTATAGGTTGGCTGTCTCACCTAAATCACCTAACGAAGACAAAGGAGGCAATTGTGGGAGAGGGGCGTCTTTAGGGTCCCAGAATAACTCCAGGCCTACCCCGTCATATGGGTGCGTCCCAGCCATATCATCTGGGGGACGGAGAGAGAGAGAGAACATCAGAAACAGACACAACATTTGGTGAGGACTATCCCGTGGTGCTCAGCAGGGAAGTACTACAACACACAGGCGCTAGAAGGTAGGCACTGATTTCCACCTGCAAAGGGAACTCTGGATGTGCCTTCGGACCGGCCGGTCTCAGCCAGCCCTGTTAGCAGTGCTCTGGATTGTGGATCCCGAAGCCTTCAGTAAAGAAAGGTAAAAGAGACTGCAGCCCTGTGTCCTCGTTATTCATCACGCCTTGCACCACGCACCCCCATCACACCTTTCATTGGACGCCCCTTAGCAGGGTCACGGACCGGGTCTAGCCACCGTGACAACCCCTGGACCGAGACAGAGAGGCCCGGTACTGAGTACCCGGCGGCCCTGCGTCTGGGGGCGCTCCATAAGCATCCAAAAAATTGTTTCAGATGTATCAATATCATATCGCTCACCCAGAGAATATTACATCTTCTTGGACACATTTAGTTGCTATATAAGCATCCAAAAAGTTGTTCCAAATGTATCAATATCGTAATACTCACCCATAGGGTATTACATCTTCTTGGGTACATTTAGTTGCTATATAAGCCTCAAAAACTTGTTAAAAATGTCTCAGTATCATATTGCTCATCTATAGACTATTATATGGTATGGAGTCTATTTTGCTGGTATATAACTTTCAAAAAGCTTGTTCTAAATTTATTGGTTTTATATTGTTCACCCAAGAGGTAGTACATATTCTTTGGTACATTTTGTTGCTATATAAGCCTCAAACAACATGCTAAAAATTTCTTGGTATCATTTAGCTGGTATATAACTCTCAAAAAACGTGTTCTAAATTTATCAGTATTATATTGTTTATCTAGAGTATTACATATTGTTGGATAAATTTCTTTGCTATGAAAGCCTCAAAAAACTTGTTAAAAATGTGTTGGTATTATATTGATCATCTATAGGGTACTACATATTCTTGGGTACATTTTGTTGTGATATAAGCCTTCAAAAACTTGTTCCAAATGTATCGATATCATATTGCTCACCCATATGGTATTACATCTTCCTCGGTACTTTTCATTGCTATAAAAGCTTAAAAATCTTATGAAAAATTTATCAGTATTATAATGCTTGCATATAGACTATTCTGTGGCATCATTTTGTCACTTTTTTCTGTGTGGAATTGTGAAAAAACTGAAGCAAAACCTGACTCCAGCAAACTGAATGAGAAACCTGACGTGACATGCACATGAGTACTTTTGACTTGCTGATTTGGTGCAGAAAATAAGCTGGAGCAATTCTCTAGGCATTTTTGCCCTGCGTTTCACCATTGACTTCACTTCAATAATCAAAAACACAGGCAGGCACAGGTGATCTCCTAGTATTTTGTAGTGCTTGGACATTTAGGCTACGGTCACACGTTCAGTATGTGGTCAGTATTTTACATCAGTATTTGTAAGCCAAAACCAGGAGTGGAACAAACAGAGGGGAAAGCTATAATAGAAACACGTCACCAAGTCTGTATTTTTGACCCACTCCAGGTTTTGGCTAACAAATACTGATGTGAAATACTGACCAAATACTGATAGTGTGATCGTAGCCTTAGTTTTCGTCGGCCTCAGCTGCATGATTTACGACTGCTGGACAGCCTGAATACATGTGGGAATTCCCTAACAAACAGGCATTCCTCACATGTATTCAGCCTGGCTAGCAGCTGTAAATCATGCAGCTTAGGCGAGGAAAATTAAATGTTCGAGCACTACAAAATACTTGGAGACCACTCGAGCATGCTCAGGGAGACTTGAGCACAATGCTATTTGCTCATCACTATTTATAACCCTCAAAAAAGTTGTTCAAAATGTATCGGTATTATACTGCTCATACTTAGATTATTCCATAGTCTGGAGTACATTTCCTTTGTATATAACCCTCAAAAGTGCATGATAATTTGAACAGAATGTGTATGAGGCCCTTCTTTATGTCTAATACAAGGTATATGTGAGTCCCTAATTTTTGGCAGTTCTTGCTGCCTTCATAAATTCAACTGAAATTTCCTCTTTTTTTTTTAAATAAAAATATCAATTTTGGTTTACTTAATTTATACTTATTAAAATCCTTTTAAAATTTTGCCTTATATACAGGTCGTTATACAGGAAAAACTGTTTCTTATCAGTTTTTTTTCTTGCGGCAAAAAAAAGTTGTTCCAGCGTCTGGTAAAATAGTTCTTTCTTTATTTTAAGTCCATTAAAAATGTACAAAAATTACAAAGGTTGCATAGACAGGACAAGGAAGCAAGATACGGTTTGAACGCTCACTTGCGTTCTTTATTTGAGTTGTGATATAGAACGCAAGTGAGCGTCCGAAACGCGTCTTGATCCCTTACCCTGTCTATGCAACCTTTGTAATTTTTGTAAATTTTTAATGGACTTAAAATAAAGAAAGAACTATTTTACCAGACGCTGGAACAACAACTTTTTTTTCCTTGAGTATATTATCTGGTGTGGATACACCTGGTTCTGTGCAAGCTGGAATTCAAGTACTAGGTGAGCTGGCTTTCTCTTTACTATATGTAAAATTCTTTCTTGCAACATGCAATTTCTCGTCAGTTTGAAATGTTTTATTGTCAGTCCTTAAAGTGGAGTAAAAGTGTGACACTATTGTTCTCAGCAGTGATTTGGGAGTCAGAGATGCTTCCAGGGGTCTTCCTCATACTGCGCTGTTTCCATTCAGCACTTTTCCCATCCATTTCAACATTTTCATTGTCCCCCAGACCTCTTTGTAGGGTCTGCCAGAAAAAAAACTCGGCTTTCCCATTGACTCCCATTATACTTATTACTCAAAACGAGCATGCGAGTATTAGGAATTGCTCAGTTCGAGCAATGATCACCCATGCATTTTGGTGCTGGCTTATTCCTAATAGTTATGCAAAGATATCAGGATTTTAAGAAACACACAAAGCTCAATTTCTCATTGAGGCCAATTGATGCCATGGTGTTAAGTCTGGTTATCGATCGGCCCTCCAGTTGTGCTAAAACCTGCTTCACATTACCTCCCTTGATGCCACAATTGGCCCTCTCTATCCTGCGCACAGTAAAACCGCGAGGAATGTAGGAATGAAAAAGCTTAAACTGTCTTGGAAAAGTTTTAAACATATTAAGATCCGTTATAGTTTTTACAGCTGCAAAAGAGCAGTATGCTTATTTGGAACAGCATTTTATAAGGAGCTCATTAACATATCCCCTTGTAGAAGCCAGAGGATAAACGCGCATCAGGGTTTGGGGTGGGCGTTCTCCACCTTTCACTATGGGTAAATGAATTTTCCAATCTTTGGTAGTGTTTTCTTGCTATAACATGTGCTTTCACAAGTTAATGCCCAATCTGTGTATAGGCATGGTTATTCTGGAATTATACTTTTCCCTACTTGGTTAAAATCCTGCAAGTCTGTGTTTGCACATTTAGAGGCTTTTTAGAGGCTCTTTACAATAACATCATTCAGGCATTTCAGTAAATATTCCTGCTTCATGCACTTGTCACTTTGTTTATGCACTGGTCACTTTTGACCTCTAATATTATGAGCAAAGACCTTATGATCAATGACTATGATTAATGTCTCTATCTAAAATATTCATGCATGCTACACATGTACCTCATTTGGAAGCAGCCAGAATTTTAGAGTGATTTAAAGGGACCTCACAGATATATTGTTTAACCATTTTTCTATATATACTGTATGAGACCTTCATACATATACAAAATTCAGTAAACATACAACGGCATTTTTATTGATTTGGAGATCACTCCCTCCATGTGTTTTTCACTTGTGTTCTGACTTCTTATGAATATATGATTAGCAAACCTTTCAAGATTTCGGTTCGCTCAGATCGGTGATCATCCCCATGTTCGCTGAACATGTTCGCTGAGTGGTTTGGTGAACATAGCCGAACCCCATTGACTTCAATGGGAGGTAAACCCAAACGCATAGACAACACCTTCAGGTGGGCAAAACAGCTAAAATTAGGGGCAGACATCACTTGACCCATCAATTGCACTGTAAATAAATAATTTCTTTTGGAGGTGCTCCGTAATTTAATAATCAGCAGAGGGAAAGCCGACGACTGGGAGCTGATGTTAATATTCTGGGAAAAAAACAATATTCATAAAGGTTCCCAGTTGATTAACATCAGTTCACAGCTTTATACTTAGCCTTTCCTGGTAATTAAAATGGGGGACCCCCTGAAAAAAATGGCGTAGGGTCCCCTATATTTAATAACCAGCAAAGGCTAGGCAGTCAGCTGGGGGCTGATATTAATCACCTAGGAATGGGCCATTGATATTGGCCCCTTCCAGACTAAAAACATCAGCTCTCAGCCATCCCAGAAAGTGGTGCATCTATAAAAAATCTACCCCAAAAAATCTACCCATGCATGAAAGCATGGGCAGTGTGTATGCACTTTCAGCATTCTAACCCTGCAACTGCTCGCCTGTCTGCGTCTGAGCATCATTTCTGCTTTCGTGCTCACTGTCTGATATGTGATGTATCAAAAAAGTTGAATTCTACCTTGTATATGGAGAGACAGTACAAGCAGCAGCAGGAAATAAAGGAGTTTCAGCTGCAGCACGCACAGGTGAGTCACACTGCAGAGCAACACCACTTCACCACCAATGAGTGGGCCTCCATGCGGGATGTTTGTGCCATGTTGCACTGCTTTGAATATTCCACCAAGATGACCAGCGCTGATGATGCCATCATCAGTGTTACTATACCACTTATATGCCTGCTGGAAAAAACAATTCAGGCCATGATGTCCCGAATTCGGCTAGGTACACAACTTTATAGGCAGGGGACAGTTTAAGAGAATGATGATGATGAGTAGGAGGAAGAGAAGGCAGGGAAGGAGGAACAACCATTATCACAGCAGGGTGACATGGATCAGCCCATGGGCATCACCCAGATGATATACCTACCACCGAGGACAGCTTGTCATTGTCTTTTGGCAGCCTGGTACACATGAGCCAATAAATGCTGCAGTGCCCGTGGAATGATGGCCGAGTTGTATTATTACTAGTGCATATTACTGGGTGGCCACCCTGATGGATCCCAGCTACAAGGACAATGTACATTCATTACTTCTGTCACTGGAGAGGGATCGCAAAATGCGTGAATTCAAACACATGCTGGTAGAAAGGATACTAATGGCTTTCTCATCTGACAGTGGAGGCTCAGTGGAACAACAACGTGAAGAAGAAAGTCACCAATGCAGCTGGGGCACCGCCAGCACCTCGGAAGGCTTAGTATGGCCAAAATCTGAGCATGCCACCACATCCAGCACCACCATCTGATACGGTCCGTATTAGCAGGAGGTAGTGTTACAGCAACACAATGGAAGACTACCTGTCCATACGATTCCACGTACTAACAGATATGTCTTCCCCATTTAACTTCGGGGTCTCCAAATTGAACACATGGCCTGTGCTTTCCCTTTGTACTTTGGAGGTTCTGACCTCTCCTGCAGCAAGTATACTGTCGGAACATGTGTTTAGGATGGCAGGGGTGTCATCACAGACAGGCTCATCCGCCTGTCCACATTCAACGTGGGTAACCTAACATTCACTAAAATAAATCAGGAGTGGATCCCACGTGACTTGTCTATACCTTTGGATGACTAGACAACTATAACAGCTGCACCCAGCCAGTCTTCAATTTTGTTTGCCATTTATTTCATTTTGGGGGCCTCCTCCACAAATAAAAAGCACAATAAACGGTTTCTGCTAACCTCCTCTTCTGCCTCTTCCACCTATATCGCCAAGTCCACCTCCTCCTCCACTTGGACCTGTTCCTCCTGTGTCAAGATTCTTATTTTTTATTTCTACTCTGATTAGAGTTGATACAGGAGGCAGCAATAGTAAATGGCAGTATTAGGTTTTGCTTGTGCGAAGTTTTACAAAAATACTCTCTATGTGTACTCTGCACCCTTCTCTGTGATAGTACTGCGCGTTACCAAAACTTTTTTGAATCTTCAACCGAGTTGGTGGGAGTGTTGTGTGTGTCAATATTTTTTTCTACTCTTAGGCAACCATGTTTGTCACAGCACTGTCATAAAAGGCGCTGTGTATTCTTGAACCCATATCTGTGGGAGTAGTTTGCTGAAAGCCGCAATGTGTGCTCTGCAGCCTTGCCTGTGGGGTACTGTGGACCATTGTCTGGGTGTGAAATTTGTGATCAGCTTCTGTGGTGGAAATTTGGAAACATGCTGTGTGGGTGCAATTTTTAACTGGATTGATGATAACGAGCCTCTCTGCAGACCGACAACTTGATCCAAGATCACTCTACAAGGTTTTCATCTGCTGCATTTGGAACATACGCTACTGGAGCAGACATTTTGGAGCTATGGGTGTACTCTGCCCCATGCTCTTTGGGTGAAATGTTTAAGCTGCTTCTGAGGTGGTCCCATGGTCTGTGAGTAAAATTTGTAAGCTTGGGGCGTGGCTATGTAGCCGAAGAAAGGAGACGCACCATAGGAGAGCTCCTATTATCCTGCAGTGATCCTGGTATCCAGACCCCCTTTACACGTGGGCTTTGAACTGCTTTGTGATCCCCCTGGACCTGGGAAGGTGCCTGGCTGCCATGGGCGCTGAGGAGGGGTCCGGAGGAGAGCTGTGATCAGCGGAGCCGGCGGGAGCACAAGGATCAGAGTGAAGCGGCGGCCATCTTGCCTGCACGCGTTCTGGTGATACAGAGCAGCGTCGGCTTCCATCAACACCGGGGCTTCCCCCAGCACTCTAGGGATCTCCCGGTGAGCATTCTATAAACACCTGAGCTTCCGTGTGCCGGACGGAGGGACCTGCGGCGGTATTGACATTAGCGGTGATCCACATGTAAGCGCGCTCTCTGGCAGAGGAGACGCAGCGCGGAGAAGCACATTTGCAGCACCATTGTGGAGGTGAGCACACATCCTGTTTCTATTTGAGGGGACAAGCAGTGAGTGCTCTGAAAGACTGGGCCCTGCGCTCCCCGGTCTGAGAAAACACCTGTCCCACTGGTGCTTGAGATTTGGAGAGTTTGGCACCCCTCCTTTTTTGCTGCTTTTGTCGGTGCTGTGGGTTACCCCCCCCTCTTTTCTTGACTTATCTAGCACTACTGAGACTGCCTATCAATAATTATATATATATATATATATATATATATATATATATATATATATATATATATAGCTTCCTGCGGGTTCTGCCATCTCTATCCTTGTGACAGGATCTTGACACCAATTCATAATACAACTAGGGCCTCTCTCCTGCCTCCTCATCTCGGACAGCCATGCAACAAGCCAGGGGGTCTGGAGCGGCTGACAAGCTTAAAAAATATGCCAGGGAAGACCCATCAGAGGGTGTGCGGACCCTTAGAGGCAGTTCCTCACAGATACAACGTAAAGGCCGTACCTCTGATAGTAATGAGGTGGGGGAACAAGAGGAGTTAACCCTTAAACAGGCCTCTGAACAATTAATGCAAGCTATATTCTTAACTAGATCCTCCCTCACTGAAAAAATAGAGGATGTGCACACTGAAGTGGGCCGTTTATGGCAAGACATGCAAACTATGAGAGTACATATCACGGAGGTGGAGACAACGGTGTCGCGGGTGGAGGATGTCATCGCCCCTATGGAGACTAAATTGACAAGAGTGGCTGGCTCTATAAATGCTTGGAAACAGAAAGCGGATGACCTAGAGAAAAGATTGCGTCGGAATAATATCCGAATTATTGGTCTACCAGAAAGATCAGAGGGTCAACAACCGGAGGAATTTCTGGAAGATTGGCTTAAAACTTCTTTGGGAGGTGAATTCTCCTCAACCTTTTCTGTGGAAAGGGCTCATAGGGTCCCCACGAGACGCCTCCCTCCCGGAGCCCCGCCAGGACCCTTTTTGGCATGCCTTCTCAACTGCAAAGATAGAGACACCATTCTACGGTTGGCGCGGCAGAAGAGCCCTATCAAATTTCATAATACCACAATCTCGATCTTTCCGGATTTCTCAATGGAGCTTCAGAAACAACGTGCACGGTTCATGGAAATTAAGAAACAACTGAGAGACCAGAATGTCATATACTCCATGATTTATCCAGCTCATCTGCGGGTTGTCCAGGAGGGCTCCTCCGTATTCTTCACTGATCCGGAAGAGGTGGCTGAGTGGCTATGGGTCCACAAGATGCCTAACGCAAAAAACTCCTAATGTACTGGTGTGGATATATGCATAATAGAGCTCTCTATGTGGATGTCTAACTTAACAATGATACTGGACGCTAAGTTTAGCGAGGGTATCCCCAGATTTGTTTACCAACAGGAGTATGGGACTGTACTCCTACAGTGTTTGTATTTTGTATTGCTCTTTTTTTTTTTATATGTCTAAGTTGTTCTATAGGTAGAATTTGCCGCCAATGGTCCTCCTGCTCTTCGCGTGCTGTCCCCAGGCTTTGCCCGGACGGCAGTCCCTCTTTCATTTTTTATTATATTTTGATGAGTGAACATGGGGTCTGAAATGGTATGTATGACCTGGAATGTACGTGGTATCAAGTCCCCTCGGAAAAAAATTAAGGTGTTTTCGCTGATCAAACGCTATCATCCACATATAGTGACGCTGGTGGAGACACATCTGACCAGAGATGCGGCCCGGTGTATACAAAAACCATGGGTACAATGGTCCATACACGCATTTCATACTAGCTACTCAAGAGGGGTCTCACTATTGATCCATAGAGACGTTAGGTGGGAGGTGAAAGAGGCTAGAAGAGACTCTGAGGGCCGTTTCGTCTTTGTCCATGCACTAATTA
The DNA here is from genome assembly GCF_051348905.1 of Ranitomeya variabilis. NCBI lineage: Eukaryota > Metazoa > Chordata > Amphibia > Anura > Dendrobatidae > Ranitomeya > Ranitomeya variabilis. The sequence continues at coordinate 296,081,341 of NC_135236.1, read as the reverse complement.
TCTCTCGAAAGTATGTCATATTATGTCTTTATAATCCTCCTCCAGCGAATATATCTATACTTAGAAAGGTGATGAGTTTTGCCCTGAGTTTCCCGAACGCGAATGTTATATGTATGGGAGATTTCAATCTGTTTATGGATGGCCACCTGGATAGACTGAGATTGGGTGAGGAGATAGTTGGGGAACAATCCTCTCAAGCTCCATCCCAAATGGCTCTGTTTATGGAGGGAAGTGGTTGGTTGGATATATGGAGACTGCGCCACCCTGGGGTGAAGGGTTATACCTGTAATTCGTCTACCAGACGTACTCTTTCCCACCTAGACTACATATTTGTATCAAGAGAGTTGGCAACTTGGGTTGATAGCATTGAGCATGGTAATAGGGGAATATCTGACCACAGTCCGGTCGTCCTTAAACTTAAATATGGGCAATCCAGAGAAAACACTGCTTGGAAACTTAACCCATTCTGGCTTAAACTATTTGACTCTGAGGATAGAACGGTGGGACAGTTGAAATGCTTCATTTCGTCCCATTCTGGACCCCAAAACACCAATATACTCTGGGATGCCCTTAAGGCATATTTAAGAGGGTGTCTATCCTCTACGATATCCTACATAAAAAGGGTAACCTCGAGGGAAGATGATGAAATGGAACAACGACTGAAAGACTCGGAGTCTGCATTTGTATCTAACCCGACTAATGGTAATAAACTTGAGTGGCAAACTTCCCAAAGATTATATAACCAATACATAGACACTAAATCTAAACGTAAACTATTTTTTACCCGCCAATCCTATTTTGAATTGGGAAACCAAGCTAGCAAATTCTTAGCTTTCTTAGTACGACAACATAATGTATCCAACACTATAATAAAAATCCGAACATCAGACGGCTCACTGGTGTCCTCAACGGAGGAGATACTTCATTGCTTTCATGATTATTACGAGTCGCTATATACTTCTAAATGTGACTTTGATGTCTTGGGAAATTTAGACTATTTATCAGATGTGATATTCCCTACATTAGACCCAGCTCAGCGTGCCTTCATGGAAGCTGAGTTCACTTTGGAGGAGGTCGATCAGGCCATGACAGATATGGCCTCTGGGAAAGCCCCTGGCCCGGACGGGTTCCCCATTGAATTATATAGAAAATACCATGATATCCTAGCGCCACTTCTGTTGAGGGTGTTTCGGGGGATGTGGGAGGAGGGTTGCATGCCAGACACCTTTTATGAGGCAAATATCATTATACTCAAAAAAGAGGGGAAAGACCCACTGGAATGTGGATCTTATAGGCCTATATCCTTGGTTAATGTAGATTACAAGATCATTACTAAAATTTTGGCCACCAGGCTGAACTCGATTATACTAAACCTCATACATTCAGACCAAACGGGTTTTATGCCAGGTAAAAATACTTCTATTAATATCAGGCGTGTCCAATCAGTAGTCCAATATAGCTCATTGGTACCAGATAACTCTTGGGCATTGGCATCACTTGATGCGGCCAAGGCCTTTGATTCTCTTGAATGGCCATTTTTATTAGCATGCTTGAGAAAATATGGCTTTGGTGATAAATTCCTAAAATGGGTTGGACTATTGTATGTGAAGCCTAGGGCCCGTATAATTATAAATGGTTCCATATCTAAACCCTTCTCTTTACATAGAGGGACACGACAGGGGTGTCCCCTTTCCCCGGCCCTCTTTGCCCTGGCAATAGAAGCACTGGCGATACGAATAAGGTCCTCAGCTGCCATTAAAGGTATTCATATAGCTGGTCGTGTAGACACCATTGGCCTATATGCTGATGACATAGTGATATTCATGGATCAAGCAGAAGAAACGCTGCCGCGGGTAATCGCTACCATAGATAACTTCAGTAGATATTCAGGCCTATATATAAATTGGGACAAATCCGCCTTGATGCCCCTTTCCCATTCTCCAATGCCCGGTCTTGAGACTCTCTCTCCCCTTCCTGTTGTACCCAGTTTTAAATATTTAGGTATATACATTTCTCAAAATAGTAGATTCGACCTGCAACTCAATATACTCCCACTGTTAGAACTAGCTAAATCTAAATTTACGGCTTGGAGCAAGCTCCCTCTATCCGTGGCTGGGCGTATTAATTTAATCAAAATGATTTTGCTTCCCAAATTTAATTACTGCCTCCAACATAGTGCTGTGCTAATACCCAAGTCCTTTTTTGCAATGCTGAACTCCCAACTTACTATCTTCATATGGGGGAAATCTAGACCCAAACTCAAATTATCCACATTACAGAGACCAAAGCAGGAGGGAGGAGCGGCGCTTCCGGATTTTTATTTGTACTATCTGGCTGGTCAGGTTAGAGCTCTCAATAGATGGATGCCCAATAGTTGCCTTCCCAACTCAGAAAATCACTTACTCCACTCGGTCCAAACTGATTGCCCGCTAAACTTTTTGGAAGCGGAGAAAACTAGTGCCCCTCAACTGCTACCCTTGCTCCATCTGGCGCGTTCAGTCTGGAGACAAATTAAAAAAAATTACGGGATTTGTAGATGTTATAGCAGAGATGCCCTTGTGGAATAATAGTTATTTCTCCACTCTTTTGAATCACCCATCTACTGAGTTTTGGATGAGACATGGGGTCTCCTCAATAGGAGATCTGTATGATGCGGGGAGTTTTGCGTCTTTTGAACAATTGCAAAACAAATATGAGATACCGAGGTCTCAATTTTTTCGATACTTACAGCTAAGGTCGGCTATTCAATCATATATGAGACACGTGGGTACAGGTCACGCTATATCCTCTCTACCTTTGATAGGAATCCTTAAATTGCAGGGCCCTCAGGGTCTTATTTCCTCCTTATACACTTATTTGCTATCTTCGGGATCTACAGCCACCGCCAATTCTATTAGGGAGAAATGGGGAGATCTGCTCTCTAATATGCAGGAGGAGGAATGGGGGGACATCCTTGAATCTCCGATTAAAGTATCCCCGTCGGTTAATAACAGGATGACCCAGATGTATATAATACACCAATCATACCTAACTCCGATACGACTTTGTAAAATGGGCCGGTTCCAAACAACAGAATGTGCGCGGTGTCAATCAATAGATGCAGACTTTATCCATATGATATGGAGATGTCCTATTATCCTTCACTATTGGAAAGAGGTGACGTCACTACTAATGTCACTGCTGATGATCCCTATTCCCCTTGACCCATTAGTTTGTATATTTGGAGTGTGGGGGGAGGAGACCTGGGACCATTATATTGGTATTTTCTTACGGGAGGTGCTCTTTCTGGCACGTAAGGTATTAGCCTTGAGATGGATGGGGAACTCCTGTCCTTCTGTCAGAACTTGGATTGACCTGGTTAACTCCGTTATTCCATATGAACGTACACTATATCTGAATAGGGGCTGTCCGGGAAAATTTGACAAAATTTGGGGTAGGTCCTAGAATTAGGAATTTAGGACCTGAAAATTACGTCACGGCTTGTGATTGGTCGCGTGGCGGTCACATGAGCGGCACGCGACCAATCAGAAGCCGTGACGTCATGGAAGGCCATAAACGCGCTCATTTTAAGCAAAGAAGGCTGCCAGTTCACAGCGGTAAGGTCCAGGCTGCGTCGGAGAGGTGAGTATATCAATATTGTTTATTTTAATTCTTTATTTTACACATTAATATGGATCCGAGGGCCTGAAGGAGAGTTTCCTCTCCTTCAGACCCTGGGAACCATCAGGGATACCTTCCAATACTTGAGTCCCATTCACTTGTATTGGTATCGGGTATCGGTATCGGATCAGATCCAATACTTTGCCGGTATCGGCCGATACTTTCCGATACCGATACTTTCAAGTATCGGACGGTATCGCTCAACACTAATTATGATAGGTTTTCTTGGTGATGGCCGAAGGTGGAGTGTGGGGGGATGGACACAGGGTTTCACGGCAAATTAGATAGCAATTGGAGTAGATGTAGTTTTAGTTCAAGACTCAAGAGTTCTAGTTTTACAGTTTTTTTTTTTTTTCTTATCTGTGTAATGCATATGTTACAATTGGCTACCAAATACAACGTAACATTGGTCGAGAGTAGAAGGTACCTTTATTTGACATTTAACACTGTATGGTTGATATGTACTATAAGCCATGTTCAATACATTCAATGCATATTGTATGTAACGCAACTTATTTTGTTACTAATAGTGTTGAGCGATACCGTCCGATACTTGAAAGTATCGGTATCGGAAAGTATCGGCCGATACCGGCAAAGTATCGGATCTAATCCGATACCGATACCCGATACCAATACAAGTCAATGGGACTCAAGTATCGGACGGTATCCCTGATGGTTCCCAGGGTCTGAAGGAGAGGAAACTAATTCTGCATTCAGGACCTGAAAATTACGTCACGGCTTGCTGTGATTGGTCGCGTCGCGGTCACATGGGCGGCACGCAACCAATCACAAGCCGTGACGTAATTTTAAAATGCGCGCGTTTCCTGCCTCCCGTGACGTCACGGTTTGTGATTGGTCGCGTCGCCCATGTGACCGCGACGCGACCAATCACAAGCCGTAACGTAATTTTCAAATCCTGAATGCCTAGAATTAGGCATTCAGGACCTGAAAATTACGTCACGGCTTGCTGTGATTGGTCGCGTCGCAGCCACATGGGCGGCACACGACCAATCACAAGCCGTGACGTCACGGAAGGCAGTAAACGCGCGCATTTTAAGCAAAGAACGCTGCCGGTTCCCTCGGTAAGGTCCAGGCTGCGTCGGAGAGGTGAGTATAGCAATATTTTTTATTTTAATTCTTTCTTTTACACATTAATGTTGTTTCGATACCGATACCCGATACCACAAAAGTATCGGATCTCGGTATCGGAATTCCGATACCTGCAAGTATCGGCCGGTACCCGATACTTGCGGTATCGGAATGCTCAACACTAGTTACTAATAAACGAATTTAAAAAAAAAAAAAAAAAATTGTAAGCTTCTAAAGTAGGGGTACTCGGCCCCATGGTCTGTGGGTGAAATTTGTAAGCTGCTTCTTAGGGGGTTCTCTGCCCCATGGTCTGTGGGTGAAATTTGTAAGCTGCTTCTTAGGGGTTCTCTGCCCCATGGTCTGTGAGTGAAATTTATAAGCTGCTTCTTAGGGTGTTCTCTGCCCCATGGTATCTGGATGAAATTTGTGAGGTGCTAATGTACAGGTACCCTCCCCCTTGGTCTGTGGGTGAAATTTATAAGCTGCTTCTTAGGTGGCATTTTTCTCAATGGTATATGGGTGAAATTTGCTAGCTGCTTTTTAGGGAGTTCTCTGCCATATGGTTTGTGGGTGAAATTTGTAAGCTGCTAATGTAAGGGTACTCTGCCCCATGGTCTGTGGGTGAAATTTGTAAGCTGCTAATGCACAGGTACTGTGAGCCATGTTTTGTGGGTGAAATTGTTAACTTGACTGGAAGTAGTTAGCCTCGGTTTCTGTGAGGGCACTGTTGAAATTTTTATGTTATTCATTTACTTCTTATTTTCAAATGATTGCTATGGTGACAGAACCCCTTTATGTAATTTCCCTATTTGCATTTTTTTGCAGATCAATTTCCCTGCTCTTACCCTCTATTTAGCTTCCTTATGCACCAAACTAGCCCTCACTATGACCATTTTACAGCCATTTTAAAGCACCAAAGTTCAGGTTCCCATTGACTTCTATTGGGTTTGGGTCTGGGATCAAGTTCGAGGTCAAGTTTGGACCCGAACCAAACTTTTTACTGTATGTTCTTGAACTCAGCGGACCCTGAGCGTCCATGATTCATCTTTACTGATCACTAAGGGCAAAACATCATACCCTTGAATCTTCATGCATGCTTCTGCAGTCGAAGCTATCTGATGAAGTTCTTGGTGTGAGTACTAGTTCAATGCAAATGGATCGCACCGAAGGGCTAGGGGTACTCGGTACCGGGTCCTTCGGTTCTCAGGGGGATGTCACGGTGGCTGACCCGGTCCGTGGCCCTTGGGACGTCCGTGTTAAAGGGAAAGGTCTTTAAAGGGATATGTTCGTGACGCCACCTGTGGTATTTGGTCAGGGTGACCGACGCTGCTAAGGGGTCCGCTGGGGTGATGTTATGGCAGCTAGATGGTATACCTTCCCACAGGTGAAGTATGTCCCCAGGGCTTCCCAGTATGTAGATGGTGGATGGTGAGAGGCGCAGTGAAGAACGAGGACACAAGGTTGCAGTCTCTTTACCTTTACTGAAGGCTTCAGCATCCACAGTCCAGAGCACCAGATCAAAGGGCAGGCAGAGTCCGGCCGGTTTGGAGGCAAATCCAGAGTCCCCTTATCCAGGTGGAAATCAGTAGCCTTCCTCTAGCGTCTGGGTGTTGTAGTACCTTACTGCTGAGCCTCTCATAAGGTCCTCACAACTGTTGTAGATGTTCTAGATGTTATGTCTCTTTCTCTGTCCCCCAGATGGATAGGACAAACCCGTATGACTGGTGGCCTGAGGCTTTTTACAGGGACTCTAGCACGCCCCGGCCTCCACAAGTTGCCACCGTGCCTCCTGGGTATAGGGTGGATCAGTAACTTGAAATTAGCTGTCCTGCCAGCCTCTGAAGTAAAGCGTAGAGATCCTTACTCCCTCGGTATTGTGGCTACCGGATTTCTGTGCCTCAGAAGGAAGCAGCCTGCTCCTGGCTGGTCTCCCTATGATATTCCTCTCCTGTGCTCTGCTTTCCTGCACACTCTCTGCAATATGTTCGCTTTAGTGTCTTCTTCCAGGAGCTGCAGCACTTCATGCCACAGGGCTCCTATGCTTCCTCTCCCCCTGTCAGGAACTGAACCCTTTCCCTCCAGATCAGGATGTTCTTATAGGGGAGTTCACCTTAAACAGGCTTAGAGCTCCCCCTTCTGGTCTGGAGTGTGAACATGTTGCATGCATTGTGTTTACCTGGTGAAGAGATCTCCTTTATTGCCTCCAAATGTAACATTACTCCCCCCTAGAGGAGAATGATATTACTGCAATGACAAGGACCCTGGGGCGCTGCACAGACATTCATAGAAATGCTGTCTCAAGAGCCCCCACACTTGCAGCCTAGTTTTGGAGTCAGAATACATTGAGAGCTCTGTTATTTTGGTTTTCAACTTAAGACAAAAGATGTTAATTTATGAGTTGTTTTTTTCTAAACTAATATCACTAGGGGCACTATTCATTTGTGGGCAGAAAAAAACAGCTAAGTAAGGCTAGGGTATGGCTTAATGCAAAAAAATAAATATTGTTGTTCCTTCTCTCCAAATTTGTGTCCCTCTTTCTTCTCTCTTTTTAGTTGGAAAATATGTGGTCATATGACCTCCAGTCTGACAACTAGAAATGAGCGAATTTGCTAGGGTTCCCTCTGCAGCTTATTCGGCAAGCGCTATAGCTTGCTGAATAAGAGGGAACATGGGCAAATTCGCTCATCTGTACTGACAACCAGTTGAATACTTATGTATATAGTCAAGAACTTTAGCATGATATCAAATTCCTCCCAAAAGCTCTTAGATACCTCCTCTCTTTGTCCATCTCATAGGTTCATAGTTTTCAAGGTTAAAGGTAGACATAAGTCAGTTGAGTGCAACCTATAACCTAATACGTTGATCCAGAAGAAAGCAAAATATCCATGCGATAGATCGCATATTAAGGCAAAATTCCTTCCCAACTCCACTTATGGCAATCAGACTAGCTTTCTGGATCAACAACCCATTACAGCGCCACCCTACTCATTTCTCTGTATGTCCCATATACAGCTGGTGTATGGTATAATTTATACTTTATATCAGGGAGGGTCTAATTATGATTTTCTATAGATACCTTAAAGGAACAAGAGAATTAAACCTAGGAGTTAATACAAATAAGACATTTACCTATTTCTCAACTTATAAGACTTTCTGAAAATTTTCTCACACTGTCATGAGCTCACAAGAGAAAAAGCAAAATCTGAAAAATGTATTCTCCAAAATGTATTGTTCATTATGGGGTATGAGGCTATGTGCACACCCTGCAAATTACTCTGCAGATTTTTCCAGACTGATTCTTGTAAATCCACAGGTAATCCGCACTGCGGATTTCCTGCGGAATTACTGCGGATTTACCGCGTTTTCTTTGCGGTTTTTGTGCCGGTTTCACCTGCGGTTTTACACCTGTGGATTCCTATTATGGAGCAGGTGTAAACCGCTGCGGAATCCGCACAAAGAATTGACATTCTGCGGAATAAGCAACGCTACGCTTCCGCACGTTTTTTTCCGCAGCATGTGCACTGCAGATTTTGTTTTCCATAGGTTTACATGGTACTGTAAACGCACCGTGTGCACATAGCCTCATTGGAAGGGGGAGTAAGTGCATAAATATATTATATGAAAAATAAATTATTCCATGGATTGAGCACAGTGAGGAAAAAAATGGAGATGATTGTTTTAATGTTGCTGATATTGTAACAAAATTTCGAAATATTAGCTGGCTTTCTATAACTTCAGAGTTTTGTTATACATGATGCATGAAAAAAATAATTGTCCAAGCCCTGTGCATTTTTCAATCATGTATAGGAAAAACATTTTAACTTTTGCTGCTTTTTTTTTACAAGTATTATCTACTTTAGTTTCCTAGGGTTATGCACAAAGCAAAGGCCAACAGCTGATTTATGTGCTGCAGCGCCATCTAGTGTTAATTTAGCTTATTTAGTCATTGTAGATCAATTTTATTTACTTTCATGTGGTATATAGCGCCATTGATTTCCACGGCGTTTTACAGATATCAACATCACTGTTCCCATTGGGGCTCACAATCTAAATTTCCTGTCAGTATGTCCTTGGAGTGTAGGAAGAAAACCCACGCAAACATGGGGAAAACATACAAACTCCTTGTAGATGTCCTTGGTATGATATATTCATATATCATATTCAGGACTACAGGGCCACAATGCTAACTACTGAGGCCAGTAGCGTAGCTACCCCGGGGGGGCAGAGGGGGCCATCGCTCTGGGCCCCGCGCTCTGAGGGAACCCACCCAGAGCTACGCTACTATAACTGTATCGGCATGTGCACAGCGCACTGATACAGTGAGGGTATGTGCACATGTAGGTGGGATGTCTGCAGAATTTTCCGCACCTGTTTTTGTAAATCCGCAGGTAAACCGCACTGCGGATTACCTGCGGATTCATTGCGGAATTACCGCGGATTTACCGCTGTTTTACCCCTGCGGATTCCTATTATGGAGCAGGTGTAAACGGCAGCGGAATCCGCACAAAGGATTAACATGCTGCTGAATGTAAACTGTGGCGTTTCCACGCGTTTTTTTTCCACAACATGTGCTCTGCGGTATTTGTTTTCCATAGGTTTTCATGGTACTGTAAACTCATGGAAAACAGCTGCAGATCCGCAGCATCAAAACTGCTGCGGATCCGCAGTAAAATCCGCACCGTGTGCACATACCCTTACAGTCTGCGGCAGAGCAGGAAGAATCGATCTCCCTGCTCTGTCACCCGGTCGCTATGGGGCCCCTGAGCAAGTGGGGGGGGGGGGCCCGGTGCCAGCAATGGGTCTGTCATGGCAGGGTCAACTGTATTGGCTATATGCTGATACAGCTGACTGTATTGATGAGAGATGGAGTGTAACGCACCCTCTCCCATCATCCCCCTGTCAGAGTCTAACGTCAATGACGCCAACACTGACAGCAGGCGTGATGACGTCACTAATCGGAGTCTGCAGATGAGCGAGCGCTCGGAGCAGGGGAGGACCCAGGAAGAAGAGAGGTGAGTATTTATTTATTTATTTTTATGGGGCTGCCTTATACTACAGAGTCTGCCTATGGGGGGGTCTGCCTTATACTACAGAGTCTGCCTATGGGGGGTCTGCCCTATACTACAGAGTCTGCCTATGGGGGAGTCTGCCTTATACTACAGAGTGTGCCTATGGTGGGTCTACCTTATACTACAGAGTCTGCCTATGTGGGCTTCCTTATACTACAGAGTCTGCCTATGGAGGCTTCCTTATACTACAGCGTCTGCCTTTGGGGGTTGTCTAATACTACATAGTCTGCCTATGGGGGGCTACCTTATACTACAGAGTCTGCCTATGGAAGCTACCTTGGGCTATAGAGTCTGCCTATGGGAGCTGCCTTGTGCTATAGAGTCTTCCTATGGGGGATGCCTTATGCTATAAAGTCTGTGCATGGGGGCTGCCTTATGCTATAGAGTTTGACTATGGGGGTGCATTATATTATATGAAGTGCCTATGGGCACTTGCACCCGGCATTACTATATTATAAAGGGGTGCTTTAGAATTTAGAATGCACAGAGAACCACACAGCAGGTGCAGTAATAGCGACATATATGGCAACAGCAGCTCACTATTGGGATATCAGCAGGATGAGGAGTTTGTGCAGGTTGGGAATAGATGGTGATAGCTGGAATATGAGAAGTGAAACATGTCTTTGTTGTAATCTCTGCAGCCGAGTCCTGACTGGAAGAAGTTGTCATGTCTGTGTGGGCCAGATGAAAAAGATGGGAAAAATGAACGATTCCATCAGAAAGAACGTCAGCAGTGTCATTATCTGCAACTGTGCTGTAATCTCTTATATGTTCTGTAGGACTGGTATCTACCACTAACCATATGGCGGTAATATCCATGTTGGTCTTTGTATAGAGATTATTTTCAGCAACAGCAAGGTCTTCTGCTGAGGTTCTCCTCCACTATTAGGGTGCGTCACCAAGTTATAGTCAAGGTTACCTGGTTAGGGGTCCACTCAGAAGCTTCGTCCCTTCTGAACCAAAACCCTAGCTATGACTCTGACTGAGGCACAACTGAGGCACAATGGTATCCGAAACCTCTTTAACCATGAGGAAGTTGTAATTGGTGTGGCACCTCCTAGTTGTTGATTATGCAGAACCGGGAAGAAAGTTTTTACAAGAGATAATTATCTATACAGACTTTCTATGGTTTCACATAACTGATTCATTTTGTACTTATTCAATGTTCTACTGGGTTTCAGGAGAGAAATAAAAAATCATCTGAGGTTATTTTTAAAATGCTGTCTGTTATGACCCCAATGGCAGAGGGTCTCAAAAGTACATACCAAGTCTGCAAACACAAAAAACCAGCTCATAGGGCAGTGGTAACTGGGCTGACCATATATCTAATCCTAGCACCACAAATAGCAGCAGCCGGGGAACGTGCCTACGTTGGTTCTAGACGTCTCGCGCCAGCCGGAGAACTAACTAACCCTAGAAGGGAAAAGATAGACCTTTCTTGCCTCCAGAGAAAAGACCCCAAAAGTTGGATACAAGCCCCCAACAAATAATAACGGTGAGGTAAGGAGAAAAGACAAACGTAAGAATGAACTAGATATTTAGCAAAGAGAGGCCCACTGACTAATAGCAGAATATAGTAAGATGACTTATATGGTCAGCAAAAACCCTATCAAAATTTCCACGCTGGATATTCAAGAGCCCCCGAACCGTCTAACGGCCCGGGGGGAGAACACCAGCCCCCTAGAGCTTCCAGCAAAATCAGGAATCACATTTAGTACAAGCTGGACAAAAAATAAGAGCAAAGCAAATAACCAAAAAACAAGGAAGCAGGACTTAGCTTAATTTTGCAAGATCCAAGACCAGCAGACAGGAGCAAACAGAAAGGAACTGATTACAACGATGCCAGGCACTGGACTGAGAAACCAGGAAGTTTATATAGCAACACCCCTGGACTAACGACCCAGGTGGGTGCCAAACTGAGGAAAGACAATCCCAGAGTCATATCACTAGTGACCACAAGAGGGAGCCAAAAAAGTCTAATTCACAACAGTACCCCCCCTTTAAGGAGGGGTCACCGAACCCTCACCAAGACCACCAGGGCGATCAGGATGAGCAGCGTGAAAGGCACAAACTAAATCGGCCCCATGCACATCAGAGGCAACCACCCAGGAATTATCCTCCTGACCATAGCCCTTCCACTTGACCAGATACTGAAGCCTCCGCCTGGAGAGACGAGAATCCAAGATCTTCTCCACCACGTACTCCAACTCGCCCTCAACCAACACCGGAGCAGGAGGCTCAACAGAAGGAACCACAGGTACAACGTACCGCCGCAACAAAGACCTGTGGAACACGTTGCGAATGGCAAACGACACCGGAAGATCCAAGCGAAAGGACACAGGATTAAGGATTTCCAATATCTTGTAAGGACCGATGAAGCGAGGCTTAAATTTAGGAGAGGAGACCTTCATAGGAACAAATCGAGAAGACAGCCATACCAAATCCCCAACACGAAGTCGGGGACCCACACCGCGGCGGCGGTTGGCAAAACGCTGAGCCTTTTCCTGTGACAACTTCAAGTTGTCCACCACATGATTCCAGATCCGCTGCAATCTATCCACCACGGAATCTACCCCAGGACAGTCAGAAGGCTCCACATGTCCCGAGGAAAAACGGGGATGGAAACCAGAGTTGCAAAAAAATGGCGAAACCAAAGTAGCGGAACTAGCCCGATTATTAAGGGCAAACTCAGCCAACGGCAAGAAGGTCACCCAATCATCCTGATCTGCAGAAACAAAACACCTCAAATAAGCCTCCAGAGTCTGATTAGTTCGCTCCGTTTGTCCATTAGTCTGAGGATGAAAGGCAGACGAAAACGACAAATCAATGCCCATCTTAGCACAAAAGGATCGCCAGAACCTGGAAACAAACTGGGATCCTCTGTCAGACACAATATTCTCAGGAATGCCGTGTAAACGAACCACATTCTGAAAGAACAAAGGAACCAGATCGGAAGAGGAAGGCAGCTTAGGCAAAGATACCAAATGGACCATCTTGGAAAAGCGATCACATACCACCCAGATGACAGACATGCCCTGAGACACCGGAAGATCTGAAATGAAATCCATGGAAATGTGTGTCCAAGGCCTCTTCGGGACAGGCAAGGGCAAGAGCAACCCGCTGGCACGAGAACAGCAAGGCTTAGCTCGAGCACAAGTCCCACAGGACTGCACAAATGACCGCACATCCCGTGACAAGGAAGGCCACCAAAAGGACCTAGCCACCAGATCTCTGGTGCCAAAAATTCCCGGATGCCCTGCCAACACCGAGGAATGAACCTCGGAAATGACTCTGCTGGTCCACTTATCAGGAACAAACAGTCTGTCAGGTGGACAAGAGTCAGGTCTACCAGCCTGAAATCTCTGCAACACACGTCGCAAATCCGGAGAAATGGCTGACAGGATAACTCCCTCTTTGAGAATACCAACTGGTTCTGCGACTCCAGGAGAGTCAGGCACAAAGCTCCTTGAAAGAGCATCAGCCTTCACATTCTTTGAACCTGGTAAATACGAGACCACAAAGTCAAAACGGGATAAAAACAATGACCAGCGGGCCTGTCTAGGATTCAGGCGTTTAGCAGACTCGAGATACATCAGATTTTTGTGATCAGTCAAGACCACCACACGATGCTTAGCACCCTCGAGCCAATGACGCCACTCCTCAAATGCCCACTTCATGGCTAACAACTCCCGATTGCCAACATCATAATTCCGCTCAGCAGGCGAAAACTTCCTAGAGAAAAAAGCACATGGTCTCATTACAGAGCAACCAGGGCCTCTCTGCGACAAAACGGCCCCTGCCCCAATCTCAGAAGCATCCACTTCAACCTGAAAGGGAAGTGAGACATCAGGCTGGCACAAAACCGGCGCCGAAGTAAACCGGCGCTTCAACTCTTGAAAGGCTTCCACGGCTGCAGGAGCCCAGTTAGCAACATCAGAACCTTTCTTGGTCATATCCGTCAAAGGTTTAACAACGCTAGAAAAATTAGCGATAAAACGACGGTAGAAGTTAGCAAAACCCAAGAACTTCTGAAGACTCTTAACTGACGTGGGTTGAGTCCAATCATGAATAGCTCGGACCTTGACTGGGTCCATCTCCACCGCAGAAGGGGAAAAAATAAAACCCAAAAAGGGAACCTTCTGTACTCCAAAGAGACACTTTGAGCCCTTAACAAACAAAGCATTCTCACGCAAAACCTGAAACACCATCCTGACCTGCTCTACATGCGAGTCCCAATCATCAGAAAAAAACAGAATATCATCCAGATAAACAATCATAATTTTATCCAGATACTTCCGGAAAATATCATGCATAAAGGACTGAAACACTGAAGGAGCATTAGAGAGCCCGAAAGGCATCACCAAGTACTCAAAATGACCTTCGGGCGTATTAAATGCAGTTTTCCATTCATCTCCTTGCTTAATGCGCACAAGGTTGTACGCACCACGAAGATCTATCTTGGTGAACCACTTGGCACCTTTAATCCAGGCAAACAAGTCCGACAACAGAGGCAAAGGATACTGAAATTTAACAGTGATTTTATTCAGAAGCCGATAGTCAATACAAGGTCTCAAAGATCCGTCCTTCTTAGCCACAAAAAAGAATCCCGCACCAAGAGGGGAAGAGGATGGACGGATATGCCCCTTCTCCAGAGATTCCTTGATATACGAACGCATTGTGGTATGCTCAGGTACAGACAGATTAAATAATCTTCCCTTAGGAAATTTACTATCTGGAATCAAATCTATAGCGCAGTCACAGTCCCTATGAGGAGGAAGAGCACTGGACCTGGACTCGCTGAATACATCCTGGTAATCAGACAAATACTCAGGAACTTCCGAAGGAGTAGAGGAAGCAATAGACACCGGCGGGGAATCACCATGAATTCCCTGACAGCCCCAACTTGACACAGACATTGCCTTCCAATCCAAGACTGGATTATGGGTCTGTAACCATGGCAGACCCAAAACGACCAAATCATGCATTTTATGCAGAACAAGAAAACGAATCACCTCCCGATGTTCAGGAGTCATGCACATGGTTACCTGTGTCCAAAACTGTGGTTTATTTTCCGCCAATGGCGTAGCATCAATACCTCTAAGAGGGATAGGATTTACCAACGGCTCAAGAACAAAACCACAGCGCTTGGCAAACGACAGATCCATAAGACTCAGGGCAGCACCTGAATCCACAAACGCCATAACAGGGTAGGAGGACAATGAGCAAATTAAAGTCACAGACAAAATAAATTTAGGTTGCAAATTACCAATGGCGACAGGACTAACAACCCTAGTTAGGCTTTTAGAGCATGCTGATATAACATGTGTAGAATCACCACAGTAAAAACACAACCCATTCTTACGTCTATGATTTTTCCGTTCATTTCTAGTCTGAATTCTACCACATTGCATTAAATCAGGTGTTTGTTCAGACAACACCACCAGAGGATTCGCGGCTTTGCGCTCCCGCAAACGCCGGTCAATTTGAATAGCCAGCGCCATGGAATCATTCAGACCTGTAGGAATGGAGAAACCCACCATCACATTCTTAATGGCTTCAGAAAGGCCATTTCTGAAATTTGCGGCCAGAGCACACTCATTCCACTGAGTAAGCACGGACCATTTCCGAAATTTTTGGCAATACACTTCAGCTTCATCCTGACCCTGAGAAATAGCCATCAAGGCTTTTTCTGCCTGAATTTCAAGATTGGGTTCCTCGTAAAGCAATCCGAGCGCCAGAAAAAATGCATCAATATTTGCCAATGCCGGATCTCCTGGCGCTAGCGAGAAGGCCCAATCCTGAGGGTCGCCCCGTAAGAAAGAGATAACAATTTTTACTTGCTGAGCTGAGTCTCCAGATGAACGGGGTCTCAGAGATAGAAACAATTTACAATTATTCCTGAAATTCCTAAACTTAAATCGGTCTCCAGAGAACAGTTCAGGAATAGGTATTTTAGGTTCAGACATTGGACTACTGGTAACAAAATCTTGTATGCCCTGCACACGAGCAGCAAGCTGATCCACACTTGTAATCAAAGTCTGGACATTCATGTCTGCAGCAAGCACAAGCCACTCAGAGGTAAAGGGGAGGAAAAAAGAGAGGAAAGAAAAAAAAAAACAACTCAGACTTTCCTTTCTTGTAATCCCACTTCTGCAATGCATTAAACATTCAACCTTGGCCTGGCATACTGTTATGACCCCAATGGCAGAGGGTCTCAAAAGTACATACCAAATCTGCAAACACAAAAAACCAGCTCATAGGGCAGTGGTAACTGGGCTGACCATATATCTAATCCTAGCACCACAAATAGCAGCAGCCGGGGAACGTGCCTACGTTGGTTCTAGACGTCTTGCGCCAGCCGGAGAACTAACTAACCCTAGAAGGGAAAAGAAAGACCTTTCTTGCCTCCAGAGAAAAGACCCCAAAAGTTGGATACAAGCCCCCAACAAATAATAACGGTGAGGTAAGGAGAAAAGACAAACGTAAGAATGAACTAGATATTTAGCAAAGAGAGGCCCACTGACTAATAGCAGAATATAGTAAGATGACTTATATGGTCAGCAAAAACCCTATCAAAATTTCCACGCTGGATATTCAAGAGCCCCCGAACCGTCTAATGGCCCGGGGGGAGAACACCAGCCCCCTAGAGCTTCCAGCAAAATCAGGAATCACATTTAGTACAAGCTGGACAAAAAATAAGAGCAAAGCAAATAACCAAAAAACAAGGAAGCAGGACTTAGCTTAATTTTGCAAGATCCAAGACCAGCAGACAGGAGCAAACAGAAAGGAACTGATTACAACGATGCCAGGCACTGGACTGAGAAACCAGGAAGTTTATATAGCAACACCCCTGGACTAACGACCCAGGTGGGTGCCAAACTGAGGAAAGACAATCCCAGAGTCATATCACTAGTGACCACAAGAGGGAGCCAAAAAAGTCTAATTCACAACAGCTGTCATAGAGTTTGAACAGTGGAAGTCCCTATCTACTGGTGTTTAATGCTATTCTTTTCCCCATTTCTTGTGCAGAGAAAATTATCAATATTCTTGAAAAATGATGCTGCATCATACCAGTGTGGCAGACCTATCCAGAGAGTTGTATACCGGTCAATCCAGCTTTCCAGCGAATAAGACATACAGTAAAGCAGCTACGAGGGAGAGTGCATGTGGCTTCCAACAGGTGGCACTATAGAGTTTAAGTCCTCTTCCTCTCTGAAGAGGCAATTTGCTTGTGGCAAACAAGTAATCCTTTGCAGCAATAAAAAGACCACCTTTGTTATTCTCTTTGCTGACAATGTTATGTAATTCTATACTTACACATATGTCTTCCTTATTTGCTACAATCAATAAAAAATTATTAAGAAAAAGACTACCTTTGATATTGCATCCTTGGTCAAAGAGAAAGAGAACACCTGAGCAGTGACAGAGTTGCCAACCTACTTTTCATCGTTTTTTTTGGACAACTGGCCAATATTCATGGACGGTCCAGAATTTTTATGGAAACTGGCCATGCCCCAAAATGGTTACATTCCCAAACTGCACCCTCAAAACATTCTCAAATCACAAAGCCACAAAACTTAAAAGATTTTCAAGAAGTTAAAAAAAGAACTAAACAACAGTATGTGAAGAAAATCACAATTCTCACCCATTACTTTTCCAGCTGATCCATTGTTAATGCTTAATTTATTTGGTGCGCTTTTTACTTCAGTATATGTAAGCCAAAATCAGGAGTGGAACAATCACAGGAAAAGTATAATAGAAACACGTCACCACTTCTGCATTTTTCACCCACTCCTGGTTTTGGCTTACATATACGAATATAAAATACTGATCAAATACTCAACATGTGAACGTGGCATTAGAGTATGTGCATACAACACTCAATCAATATTAGAAATAATTAAATTATGCACAGCAATGTCAAAACAACTTGCTGTGCATATGGGCTGTCTTTTTGAACTTCTTGTAACCACTTGAGGCTTCAAAAGCTGAGAAGCGACAAAAAAGAAGTGACAAGTTCATTCTTTTGGTGACCTCTGCTTAGAAACCGCCATTTTGTTATATGCAATTTAAAAGAAAAGATGCCAGTGGCAAAGTCACTGGAAGAACAACAGACTGGACTGCAAAGGTAAAACATTGCCACCGTGTTCCTGAAGCGCCATCTGCTTCAAAAACGATGATATGCCGGAGTGGGAAAGATGCTTCGTACACACAGCCTTAAATAGACTCCCACTGGCAGGAAAGGCTGAGCACACTTTTTCACTGTATATGTTTTGTCTTCAAAGGAACCTGTCATTAGGATTTTCAGTAAACTGCTGCCAGCACAATATGTCCCCCCAACTAGGATACTAATTATACATTCTATGTACCTCTGCAGCCTGAAATTATCTTTATGCACTGCTAAACTACATGGTGTCTGGCACTGAAGGGTCTGATATGTGTGTACAGATAAAACTTGGTGCCTGTTGCAAGCTTTCTAACCTAATACCATCTTACAGGTGGGCACAGAATGGATAGTTAGAAGGGAGGGGCATAATGTACTGCCATTTCCAGGGCTGGTTTTAGGCAAAGTGGGGCCCTGGGCAAAAGTTTAAAATGAGGCCCCAAATGCTAGCCTATTGCACCATCACACAGAAACATTTTCCTTGTATTTATATGCGCTGATTTCAGGCCGCTAAACTAGTGTGATTGACAATTTTGAAATTGTTCGACACTTGTTTCCCAGCCTCTTTACACTGGCTGAGAAAAAATGATGGGGACAGAATAATCACTAGTAGATCAATCTGTCCCCATACAGTATCATCTTGTCAGCAGTATATCTGCAGCTTTCACCGCGTGATGTGCTGCTGAGAATAGTGATTTTTATTCCAGCATAAATAATCCAATCACTTGATGAATAGGTAGCATTTTGCTTGTTTAGAATAATACACTCCCCAGAGTCATCCATATAGTATAATGCACTCCCTATAGTCCTCCATATAGTATACTGCACTCCCTATAGTCCTCCATATAGTATACTGCACTCCCCATAGTCCTCCATATAGTATAATGCACTCCCCATAGTCCTCCATATAGTATAATGCATTCCCCATAGTTCTCCATATAGTCTAATACACTCCCCATAGTCCTCCATAAAGTATAATACACCCCCCCATAGTCATCCATATAGTACAATACCCCTGGTATGCATGGCCCCTCATCCCTATCCTGGTATGACCCCATCATCACCAACCTATTATGTATGGCCCTCATCCTGGTACATATTGTCCCCTCATTCCTATCCTGCTATGCATGGCACCCTTATCTCCATTCTGGTTTGCATGGTCCCTGCATCCCTATCCTGCTATGAATGGCAGCAATCCCCATCCTGATATACATTGTCCCCTCATCCCCATACTAGCATGCATGATCCCCTCATCCCTATACTGGTATGCATGGCCCCTTCATCCGTATCCTAGTATATATGGCCCCCTCATCCCTATCCTGGTATGTATGGTCCCCTTATTCCTATCCTACTATACATCGCCCCCCTTCCCATCCTGGTATGCATGGCCCCTTCATCCCCATCCTGGTTTGCATAGTCCCTTCATCCCCATCCTGGTATGCAAGGCTCCCTCATCCCTATCTTGGTTTGACCCCATCATCACCATCCTATTATGCATGGCCCTCATCCTGGTGTATATTGTCCCTTCATCCCTATCCTGATATGCATGTCACCCTCATCCCCATCCTGGTATGCATGGCCCCTTCATCCCCATCCTGGTTTGCATAGCCCCTTCATCCCCATCCTGGTATGCATGGCTACCTCATCCCTATCTTGGTTTGACCCCATCATCACCATCCTATTATGCATGGCCCTCATCCTGGTGTATATTGTCCCTTCATCCCTATCCTGCTATGCATGTCACCCTCATCCCCATTCTGGTATACATGGCTCCTTCATACCTATCCTGGTATGAATGGCCCCAATCCCCATCCTGGCACACATTATCCCCTCATCCCCATCCTAGCATGCATGATCCCCTCATCTCTATCCTAGTATGCATGGCTCCCCTTCCCATTCTGGTGTGCATGGGCCCTTCATCCCCATCCTGGTATGCATGGCCCCCATCCCCATCCTGGTATGCATGATATCTTCATCCCCAGCCTGGTATGAATGGCTCCCTCATCCCTATCTTTGTATGAATGGCCCACTCATTCCACATTCTGGTATGCATGGTCCCCTCATCCCTATCCTGGTATGAAAGGCCTCTTCATCCCAGCCTGGTATGCATGGCACCATCATCCCCAGCCTGGTATGCATGGCCCCTTTATCCCCAGCCTGGTATGCATGGTCCCCTCATCCTCAGCCTGGTATGCATGTGCCCCTCAATCCCAGCCTGTTATGCATGGTTCCCTCATCCCCAGCCTGGTGCATAGCCCCCTCATTCATTATTCTGGTATGCATGGTCCCCTCATCCCTATCCTGGTATAAGTGGACCCCTCATTCATATCATGGTATGCGTGCCCTACCCATCCTGGTATGCGTGCCCTACCCATCCTGGTATGCATGGCCCCATCCGAAAAACATTGAAAAAAACCCATAAACCATTCTACTTACCTTCCCTGCGCTCAGTCACAGCATCCTGTTCTGATGCCAGCAGCTGATTTTAGCTTGTAAGCAGCACATACAGTAATGTCATGCACTGCTTACTACAAGCAGAGGACAGCTGTCGGAATACTCACTGCTCTCCACGCCCGGGACTAAAGAAGTGGAGAGAGCAGTGAATATTCATTTAACTTTAATTGCTGGCAGTGTTAGCTCTCTCATGGGTGTGGAGAGCAGTGAATATTTATTCTCTTTAGTAGTGGGCACACGTGATTGCCCAGCAGCAAAAAGCCCACGACTGCGGCTAACACAGCCTGCTATTAAAGCAAAATGAATATTCACTGCTCTCCACTCCTATAGTCCCTCCCATCTCTCGCATAGTGCATAGAGGTTGGAGGGACTATGGGCGTGGGAAGCAGTGAATATTAATTAACTAATTAATTAATTAATTAATTAATATATCTTCCCAATGAATAAAATGTTATTATATTTTAGGCCCTATATCAATACCTCCCAATGTTTCTGCAAAGGAAAGAGGGACTACGTGTGCCGCGACAATGTTTTAGACCATGCCCCTAACTACACCCATGTCCACGCCCCGGTATATATAATCCCCATTCCCAGTATATATTATCCCCCATTCCTAGTATATATAATCCTCCATTCCCGGTATATATAATCCTCCATTTCCAGTATATATAATCCCACATCCAAGCATCCCTTGGCTGCAGACTTTTAGCTCAATCCTGGTGAACCACTTTAATAAAAAGAACTAAAATGGTGAAAAAAAAATACTTATACACACAAATAAACAAATTATTTACAGGATTTGTCAACCACCAGAAAGCAGATAATAAAAGATCTTATAATTGTTTTACATATTTTTCACTGCACGCCACTGTACCTGAGTCTCCCTAGAAGTTGCAGTAAGGTGATGCGGATGTAGCAGCGCTTTGGACGCAGAAGATTACATGCTGCATCCAAAATGCTGCTTTCTGTTGAACGCAGGTAAAGCCGCATGTGTTTGCAGCGCCCCAGAGTCCTGGTCGTTGCAGTATTGTTGCTCTTCCACCAGGGGGAGTGATGGTACGTCTGATGGTACTAAAGGAGTTCACCTGACCAGGTATCACAGTCACACACTACACTTCACACTCCGGCCACCAGGGGGAGCAAAACGTTCTATCTATTAGGCCACTCCTCACACTCGGGTAAAACTGGGGGTTGGATAGGAAGTTAGTCAGAAAGCTGCCTGGGTGAGACTGTTGTGAATTCTGCTCTTGGGCTCCCTCCGGTGGTTATAAGTGGTAGTGCTGCTGTCTCTGGATCGCAGCATTCATCAGGTGTGTCAAGTTTTTGCAATCCTGACTGGGCTATTTAGCCTTGCTTGACCCTTTAGTCAGTGCCAGTTGTCCATTGTTCCTGGAGGATTCACATCCCTGCCTGCTCTCTCCTGCTTTGCTGTTCATTTCAATAAAGATAAGTTCTGGCATTGATTTTTGCTGTCCACATGCTGTGGCCTTATTGTTCAGTTCTTTTCCATGTTTTTGTCTTGTCCAGCTTGGTCTGTATAAGGATTTGTTTAGCCAAGCTGGTATCTCTGGAGATGCAGATATACCCTCCATATTTTTAGTTAGCTGTGGAAATTTTGTATTTTCTTTGGTGGATATTTTCTAGTGTTTTAATACTGACCGCATAGTACTCTGTCCTATCCTTTCTATTTAGCTAGAAGTGGCCTCCTTTGCTAAATTCTGATTTCAGTCTGTGTATGTTTTTTCCCTCTCCTCTCACAGTCAATATTTGTGGGGGCTGTCTATCCTTTGGGAATTTTCTCTGAGGCAAGATAGTTTTCCCTTTTCTATCTCTAGGGGTAATTAGTCCTCCGGCTGTGTCGAGATGTCTAGGGAGTGATAGGTACATTCCACGGCTACTTCTAGTTGCGGTGTTAAGTTCAGTGTCTGCGGGCAGTACAGGTACCACCTTCTCCAGAGTACGTCTCATGCTGCTCTTAGGCCACCAGATCATAACAGTACAACTGGCCAACAATGAGTTAACCGCATCTCAGAAGAAGGGAAGGAAAGTGCTGAGCCATTTTTTTTTCTGTAGTCTGTTGTGTTTTTTTTTTCCCTCTTTACCTCTGGGTGGCTCAGGAGTTCGGCGCTGGTATGGATGTTCAGGGATTGGCTTCTTGTGTGGATCAACTTGCTGCTAGAGTACAGGGTATTTCCGATTATATCGTTCAGACTCCGGTTTTAGAGCCTAGAATTCCAACTCCTGATCTGTTTCTTGGGGACAGGTCCAAATTTTTGAGCTTTAAAAATAACTGTAAACTGTTTTTTGCTCTGAAACCCCGTTCCTCTGGTGATCTTATCCAGCAGGTTAAAATTGTTATATCTCTGCTGCATGGTGACCCCCAGGATTGGGCATTTGCCCTGGAACCTGGGAATCTGGCGTTGCTTAATGTAGACACCTTTTTTCAGGCGCTTGGGTTATTGTATGATGAACCTAATTCAGTGGATCATGCTGAGAAGACCTTGTTGGCCCTGTCTCAGGGTCAAGAAGCGGCAGAATCATATTGCCAGAAATTTAGAAAATGGTCTGTACTGACTAAATGGAATGAGGATGCCTTGGCGGCAATTTTCAGAAAGGGTCTTTCTGAATCCATTAAAGATGTTATGGTGGGGTTCCCCACGCCTGCTGGTCTGAGTGATTCTATGTCTCTGGCCATTCAGATTGATCGGCGCTTGCGCGAGCGCAGAGTTATGCACACTATGGCATTGTCTTCCGAGCGGAGTCCTGAGCCTATGCAGTGTGATAGGATTGTGTCTAGAGTTGAACGACAAGGATTCAGACATCAGAATAGGTTGTGTTTTTACTGCGGCGATTCTGCTCATGTTATTTCTGATTGCCCTAAGCGTACCAAGAGAATCGCTAGTTCTGTTACCATCAGTACTGTACAACCTAAATTTCTGTTATCTGTGACCCTGATCTGCTCATTATCGTCATTTTCTGTCATGGCATTTGTGGATTCAGGTGCCGCTCTAAACTTAATGGACTTAGAATTTGCCAGACGTTGTGGTTTCCCCTTGCAGCCTTTGCAGAGTCCTATTCCTTTGAGGGGCATTGATGCTACACCGTTGGCTAAAAATAAACCTCAGTTTTGGACACAGCTGACCATGTGCATGGCGCCAGCCCATCAGGAAGATTGTCGTTTTCTGGTGTTGCATAATTTGCATGATGCTATTGTGCTGGGTTTCCCATGGTTACAGGTGCATAATCCGGTATTAGATTGGAAATCTATGTCTGTGACTAGTTGGGGTTGTCAGGGGGTTCATGGTGACGTTCCTTTGATGTCAATTGCCTCCTCCCCCTCTTCTGAAATTCCTGAGTTTTTGTCAGATTTCCAGGATGTGTTCAATGAGCCCAAGTCCAGTTCCCTTCCACCGCATAGGGACTGTGATTGTGCTATTGACTTGATTCCAGGCTGTAAGTTCCCTAAGGGCCGACTTTTCAACCTGTCTGTGCCAGAACATACCGCCATGCGGAGCTATGTTGAGGAGTCCTTGGAGAAGGGGCATATTCGGCCATCTTCTTCACCATTGGGAGCAGGTTTTTTTTTGTTGCCAAAAAAGATGGCTCCTTGAGACCCTGTATTGATTATCGCCTCTTGAATAAGATCACTGTCAAATTCCAATACCCTTTGTCTTTGCTTTCTGATCTGTTTGCTAGGATTAAGGGGGCTAGTTGGTTTACTAAGATTGACCTTCGAGGGGCATATAATCTTGTTCGTATTAAGCAGGGTGACGAATGGAAAACTGCGTTTAATACGCCCGAAGGTCATTTTGAATACCTTGTGATGCCATTCGGACTCTCTAATGCTCCATCTGTGTTTCAGTCCTTCATGCATGATATATTTCGTAATTATCTTGATAAATTCATGGTTGTATATTTGGATGATATTTAGATTTTTTCAGATGATTGGGAGTCTCATGTCAAACAAGTCAGGATGGTATTTCAGATCCTTCGTGATAATGCCTTGTTTGTGAAGGGGTCTAAGTGCCTCTTTGGAGTACAGAAGATTTCTTTTTTGGGCTTCATTTTTTCTCCCTCATCTATAGAAATGGATCCGGTTAAGGTTCAGGCCATTCATGATTGGATCCAGCCCACATCCGTGAAGAGCCTTCAGAAATTTTTGGGCTTTGCTAATTTTTATCGCCGTTTCATTGCCAACTTCTCCAGTGTGGTTAAACCCCTGACCGATTTGATGAAGAAAGGCGCTGATGTGACGAATTGGCCCTCTGCGGCTGTTTCTGCCTTTCAGGAGCTTAAACGCCAATTTACTTCTGCCCCTGTGTTGCGTCAGCCGGATGTTTCTCTTCCTTTTCAGGTTGAGGTTGACGCTTCTGAGATTGGGGCAGGGGCCATTTTGTCTCAGAGGAATTCTGATGGTTACTTGATGAAACCGTGTGCCTTATTTTCTCGAAAGTTTTTGCCTGCGGAACGCAATTATGATGTCGGCAATCGTGAGTTGTTGGCTATGAAGTGGGCATTTGAGGAGTGGCGACATTGGCTTGAGGGGGCCAAGCACCGTATTGTGGTCTTGACCGATCATAAGAATCTGATTTACCTCGAGTCTGCCAAATGGCTGAATCCTAGACAGGCCCGATGGTCCCTGTTTTTCTCCCGTTTTGATTTTGTGGTCTCGTATCTTCCGGGTTCTAAGAATGTTAAGGCTGATGCCCTCTCTAGGAGCTTTTTGCCTGATTCTCCTGGGGTCCTTGAGCCGGTCGGCATTCTGAAGGAAGGGGTGATTCTTTCTGCCATCTCCCCTGATTTACGACGGGTTCTTCAGGAATTTCAGGCTGATAAACCTGACCGCTGTCCAGTGGGGAAACTGTTTGTTCCTGACAGATGGACTAGTAAAGTGATTTCGGAGGTTCATTGTTCTGTGTTGGCTGGTCATCCTGGGATTTTTGGTACCAGAGATTTGGTTGGTAGGTCCTTTTGGTGGCCTTCTTTGTCACGGGATGTGCGTTCTTTTGTGCAGTCCTGTGGGTCTTGTGCGCGGGCCAAGCCTTGCTGTTCCCACGCTAGTGGGTTGCTTTTGCCTTTGCCGGTCCCTGAGAGGCCTTGGACGCATATTTCTATGGATTTTATTTCGGATCTTCCGGTTTCCCAGAGGATGTCGGTTATCTGGGTGGTTTGTGACCGGTTTTCTAAGATGGTTCATTTGGTACCTTTGCCTAAGTTGCCTTCCTCTTCTGATTTGGTTCCGTTGTTTTTTCAGCATGTGGTTCGTTTGCATGGCATTCCGGAGAATATTGTGTCCGATAGAGGTTCCCAGTTTGTTTCTAGGTTTTGGCGGGCCTTTTGTGCTAGGCTGGGCATTGATTTGTCTTTTTCTTCCGCATTTCATCCTCAGACAAATGGCCAAACCGAGCGAACTAATCAGACTTTGGAAACTTATTTGAGATGCTTTGTGTCTGCTGATCAGGATGATTGGGTGACTTTCTTGCCATTGGCCGAGTTTGCCCTTAATAATCGGGCTAGTTCTGCTACCTTGGTTTCACCCTTCTTTTGTAACTCTGGTTTTCATCCTCGTTTTTCTTCGGGGCAGGTTGAGCCTTCTGATTGTCCTGGGGTGGACTCTGTGGTTTACAGGTTGCAGCAAATTTGGGCTCATGTTGTTGACAATTTGGTGTTGTCTCAGGAGGGGGCTCAGCGTTTTGCTAACCGTCGTCGGTGTGTTGGTTCCCGGCTTCGGGTTGGGGATTTGGTCTGCTTGACTTCCCGTCATGTTCCTATGAAGGTTTCTTCCCCTAAGTTTAAGCCTAGGTTTATTGGCCCTTATAGGATTTCTGAGATTATCAATCCAGTGTCTTTTCGTTTGGCCCTTCCAGCCTCTTTTTCCATCCATGATGTTTTTCATAGATCTTTGTTGCGGAAATATGTGGTGCCCGTTGTTCCCTCTGTTGATCCTCCTGCCCCGGTGTTGATTGATGGGGAGTTGGAGTATGTGGTTGAGAAGATTTTGGATTCTCGTTTTTCGAGGCGGAAGCTTTAGTATCTTGTCAAATGGAAGGGTTATGGCCAGGAGGATAATTCTTGGGTTGTTGCCTCCGATGTTCATGCTGAGGATTTGGTTTGTGCCTTTCATTTGGCTCGTCCGGATCGGCCTGGGGGCTCTGGTGAGGGTTCGGTGACCCCTCCTCAAGGGGGGGGGTACTGTTGTGAATTCTGCTCTTGGGCTCCCTCCGGTGGTTATAAGTGGTAGTGCTGCTGTCTCTGGATCGCAGCATTCATCAGGTGTGTCAAGTTTTTGCAATCCTGACTGGGCTATTTAGCCTTGCTTGACCCTTTAGTCAGTGCCAGTTGTCCATTGTTCCTGGAGGATTCACATCCCTGCCTGCTCTCTCCTGCTTTGCTGTTCATTTCAATAAAGATAAGTGCTGACCTTGATTTTTGCTGTCCACATGCTGTGGCCTTATTGTTCAGTTCTTTTCCATGTTTTTGTCTTGTCCAGCTTGGTCTGTATAAGGATTTGTTTAGCCAAGCTGGTATCTCTGGAGATGCAGATATACCCTCCATATCTTTAGTTAGCTGTGGAGATTTTGTATTTTCTGTGGTGGATATTTTCTAGTGTTTTAATACTGACCGCATAGTACTCTGTCCTATCCTTTCTATTTAGCTAGAAGTGGCCTCCTTTGCTAAATTCTGATTTCAGTCTGTGTATGTTTTTTCCTTCTCCTCTCACAGTCAATATTTGTGGGGGCTGTCTATCCTTTGGGAATTTTCTCTGAGGCAAGATAGTTTTTCCTTTTCTATTTCTAGGGGTAATTTGTCCTCCGGCTGTGTCGAGATGTCTAGGGAGTGATAGGTACATTCCACGGCTACTTCTAGTTGCGGTGTTAAGTTCAGGGTCTGCGGTCAGTACAGGTACCACCTTCTCCAGAGTACGTCTCATGCTGCTCTTAGGCCACCAGATCATAACATGAGACCCAGAGAAGACCTGTCAGGCAGACAGAGAGAGAGAAGGAGGAACATCTGAGCTGCAGACAGAGGTCCCTGTCAGGGGTGGGATCCTGACAGACACATAGCAAGAGATAGGACATTACGGAGCTGCGCCTGCACCTCATTGCGGCAGCATCCTAAGAAAGGACAAGAAGCAAAGTATATTGTGGAGAAGTGAGAAACAAGATCACAGCACAAGGAGATAATACCAGGAGGTGTCCTGCCTTAAGATCGGCAACATCCTTCTGAGGTGCGTTGCCGGTGGCCGGAAGACCGAGGGAGTAATTGGCTCTATGCATTACTTCGAAACACGGCAGGACAGTTAATTCCAAGTTGGCTGCCCAACCTTTAACCTAATGAAGACAACGGAGGCAAATTGTGGGAGAGGGGCGTCTCTAGGGTCCCTATAAAATAGCTCCAGGCCTACCCCGTCATATGGGTCATCCTAGCCATAACATCTGGGGGACGGAGAGAGAACATCAGAAATATACACGAGAGTTGTGAAGACTATCCCGTGGTGCTCAGCAGGGAGGTACTACAACACACTGGCGCTAGTAGGAAGGCTACTGATTTCCACCTGCAAAGGGAACTCTGGAATTGCCTTCGGACCGGCCGGACTTAGCCTGCCCTGTGAACAGTACTCTGGACTGTGGACCCTGAAGTCTTCAGTAAAAGGTAAAGAGACTGCAACCTTTGTGTCCTCGTTATTCATCGCGCCTTACAACATCCACCATTACCACCTACTCTTCAAGGGAAGCTCTGGGGACATACTTCACCTGTGTGAAGGTATAACATCTAGCTGCCATTCCATCACCCCAGCAGACCCCTAGCAGCGTTGGTCACCCTGAACACTTGACAAACTACACCTTTAATTGGGCACCCCTTAGCAGGGCCACGGACTTGGTCGGGCCACCGTGACATCCCCAGAACCGAGACAGAGGGATCCGGTACCGAGTACCCCACTGCCCTGCACCTGGGGGCGATCCAACTTCACTGAACTATGCGGATTCACTGCTTTCAGTACATTCTAGCTGTCTAATTTCTCTTGCGGAGTCACAATTGACATGCTGTGGTCTTCAAAGATGCGCTGCATGTCAGAGTTTGTGGGTGATCCGCAGGTGCACAAACACGCATAGTGGACATTGGTTTTCTAGAAATCCCATCCACTATGCTGTAACAGCTGGCCACTCCGGGTTTGACGCTGCTTAAGTACGCAACCTCAAACCCGGAGCGGCTCCTGATCGTGTACACACAGTCTAACAGGGAGAAGTCACCAGCAGAGCTGACTTGGGTGTGCAGCTAGGACCCAGGAGCTCTACCAGGCAGGCAACCACCATGTTTTAGCATGGTAGATGAAAGACAGAATTGTCTCTTTTGCAGGCACAGCACTTGATCACCAGTGACATGAAAAATAAGGCTAATTTCCAATGCTGTTCATGCAAAAAAGGAATATGCAAATTGCCTCTTCTGAGAAAAAGAGGACTTAAACTCTATAGTGCCACCTGTTGGAAGTAGCAATCCTACAAGTCACAATCAACGCTTTAACGAGTCGTGCAATATGACTTAGGATAAAAGCCAAATCATTATCTCAATTCGCAGACACGGTGTTTCGGGCTGTTGGCCCTCGTCAGTGCAAAGCATGAGAACTGATTTGGCTAGGTGAGAGGCTCTGGACTGGGGTCTAAGGGGTAACGTTTCTCCTTATGGAGAGTGACATACCAGCTGGCTTGTCAAGGTAAGGAGGCTTATTCGCCGTGCAATGCTCCTCTGGGAAATTAAATATGCAAATTGCCTCTTCTAAGAAAAAGAGGACTTAAACTCTATAGTGCCACCTGTTGGAAGTAGCGATCCTACAAGTCACAATCAACCCTTTAACGAGTCGTGCAATATGACTTAGGATAAAAGCAAAATCAGTATCTCAATTCGCAGACACGGTAAAAAAGGAAACAATTGTGTCTTCTCTTCAGGGTCACCCCCAGCAGAAGCAGCTCTTGTAAGCTACGTTATGGCTGCTATCTGAGTCCTTGTGTGTGTCTGCTTCTTCATTGCTGTGATTGACTGTCATGATATGCAGGTACACGGGGATTCAGAGAGCAGCCACAATGGAGTACATAGGAGCTGCTGCTGGAGGTCATTGTTCTTCTTGTTCTTGCTGCTTTTCACTAGTATGGCGTGGGTAAAGCAGCTCCCGGCCGGGACCACGGGGCGGAGTCTCAAAATCAGGACTATCTCGCTATATAAAGGACGATTGGGAGCTATGCCTATATTATTATTATTATTATACATTTTTATAGCGCCATTTATTCCATGGCGCTTTACATGTGAAAAGGGGGTAAATATTGACAAATACAATAAACATGAGAAAAAAACAAGGCACTAACAGGTACAGAAGGAGGGAGGACCCTGCCCGCGAGGGCTCACAGTCTGCTGGGGATGGGTGGGGATACACTTGGAGAGAGTAGAGCTGGTTGTGCAGTGGTTCAGTAGGTTGAGGAACACTGCAGGCTGTAGGCTTGTCGGAAGAGGTGAGTCTTCAGGTTCTTTTTGAAGGTTTCTATGGTAGATGAGAGTCTGATGTGTTGGGGTAGAGAGTTCCAGAGTATGGGGGAAGCACGGGAGAAGTCTTGGATGCGGTTGTGGGAAGAAGAGATAAGAGGGGAGTAGAGAAGGAGATCTTGTGAGGATGGAAGGTTGCGTGTAGGTAAGTACCGGGAGACCATGTCGCAGATGTATGGAGGGGACTGGTTGTGGATGGCTTTATATGTCATAGTAAGGGTTTTGAGCTGGAGTCTCTGCACGATAGAAAACCAGTGAAGGGCTTGGCATAGGGAAGAGGCTGGGGAATAGCGGGGAGACAGGTAGACTAGTCAGGCAGCAGAGTGTAGGATGGATTGGAGTGGTGCCAGAGTGCTAGAGGGGAGGCCAGAGAGTAGGAGGTTGCAGTAGTCAAGGCAGAAGATTATAAGGGCGTGCACTAGTGTTTTTTGTGGTTTTTTTGTTGAGGAATATCACTCATAACCACTTTAGATCAATTTTCAGTTAAATAGGGATTGCTACACTAAAGAACACGTGCAACTGATGATGGAAACAGAAAAGCCTGGCATTTTTCATGTCAAGATCCATAACGACGGGTGTTGGAGGGAAGCCAGGATTCTTACTGTTATTGCATTTTAAATAGCTAAGAGGAAACTGTTTGTACACTTATGACATAGCAGCAGAAAGTTATATCTACATCTGTTATCATGGCAAAATTACAACTATAAAGTGGTCAAAAATGTACTTTTGTATATCGATTTCTTCTATTACAATGCTAAATCTACTACTACAACTTGTCTTGTATTCTATTAATTTAACTGAACCAGATAGATTTACTGCATAAGTATGAATGACCTTTATGTCTCTGGATGTTCTTTTAATAATAGAAAAAAACATTGTACCACTATAGTCTTTGGAGCAAGTAATATTTTACTGTTCCATGACATTTTAAACATTGTAAATTAAAATTGTCTAATAAATTGTAACAACAGTTTTCCATGTCATGTCTCATGAACATCGACACTAATTTATATGGCACTATTTTACAACAAAGCTTCTATTAAGCTAATTTCAAAGTAAAATAAAAAGTTATAGAGAAAGCTAAATTCACGTGTCATTAACTGAATGCAATACAGATATCCTGAAAATGTCAGATTTGCCAGAATCGGGTTGGACAGTCCTTAAAGGCGTGGTCACGGCAGTAGTGACCCGGTCCGTGACCCTGGGTGCCCAATTATAGGGGATGGATGATGGAAAGGAATAAAGTTTATATAAGAAAAAGGGGAATGTTCGTGATGCTACCTGTGGTACTCGGCCAGGGATGGCCGACGCTGCTTCAAGGGACCACTGGGGCTGATGGTGATGCATCAGAGTTGTTATAGCTCCCCACAAGTAGAGCTTAGTCCCCAGGGCAGTTAAAGAAGTGTATGATAAAGTTATTGACAGGTGGTAGTAGTGCAGGGCGAGTGATGCAGGAAAGAATTGAGAGGACACAGCAGGGTGCAGTTTCCACACTTTTACTCACTGTTCAGATATTATTCCCCAGTTGGGGTGCTGTGTCCTCCAGGTCAGTGGTCCAGCAAACTCTCCGATAGCTTGGGGCACTTGTCCAGAACGCCCTTCATATGTGCCTTTCCTGGCTGACTCACTGCGCTGGCTCTCACCTCTCCTGCCCTGCGCTTCACACCCAGTGTCCCAAGCCGGTGGTCGCAGGTCCTGTCAGGCGACGTACTCACTGTCAAGTTTACCATCTGTGTACACCTTTTTGGCGAATAGATGTGTTTGTGGCTGTTGCACTTGCAGACACGACAGCCTCCGCGTTCCTAGCTGGGAATTGTAGTTCCTCACTAGACCAGGGGCCAGTTCCCCTACTGCAAAGTGGTCCCTCCACCTGGTGATGGTCAGCTTGGATGCGGGCCCCACGGGTGGTTTCCATACTTCCCGTTCCCCTTGGACCCCTTCGTTCCTTCTGGGAGCTTATGTCCTTTCTCCTACTCTTCAGACTGTCAGGAGCTCCAGACTCACACATCTTCTCTGCTCCACTGCTCCTCATCAACTCTCTGACTCCTCCCTCCTGTCTCCCCTGATGACTCCTCACTCACCACCCACACCTTCTACCTAATCCCTCCCTGGCCTGGGGAGGTCTGGTGTTGGGTGCTAGTGTTAGGGTTCTGTGCAGTGTCCCCTCCTTACCAGAGAGTTGGGGTACCACACCTCTGGTTGATATGCAGTACCTCTGTGGCAACTGGACCCTCAGGGGCACCACATTTGCATCTTGGTAGACAACTATTGATCACACAGCCATATGACTGTGTGATGCCTGGTCAGCACTGATAGATTGCAAAACCAGAGCCAGGGAGTTCAGGATATGTATCCTGATTGAAGATTGAAGATATCCAAAATGGATGCTTACAAACAAAATGAATGCTTTGCTTAATATGTATAAGACTCAGGGTATGTTTCCACTGGCACAAACCGGCAGCATTTTGGACGCAGCACATGTCCGCTCTGTCCAAAGTGGTGCCGGCTTTTGTACGCGCCGTGATTCCGCATGTGTTCATTGAACCATGCAGAATCACCGCATCCTATACATTGGACTGTGATATTTATCTTGCGCAGGCTGAGCATCTCGGCAAGATAAATTGACTTGCTGCAGTCTAGAAAGGTGCGCCGCACATGCGTATACGCAGGGAAGCCAGAGGCATCCCTGCATGCATAATGGAGATGGGATTTCATAAAATCCCATCCACTATGCTGTAACATCTGGCAGCTGCAGATTGGATGCTGATGCTGTACACAGCGTCCAATCCGCAGAATTTACTGAACTTGGAAACATACCCTCACAGATACAAATTAATGTGTGTACGTGCTCTAAGTCATACCTGCCAACATGTTATACAACACTCAAGTGGACGCTGATATGACAACATGTCCACTGAGATAATCAAGAATGTAGTAGTACTTAGGAGAAAAACAGAATCATAAAAGCAAATGAATAATTAATTAAAGGCCTTCCAAAGGAAGGAGGACTTGGGGGCTTAACCACAGATTTACATTGATAATTGATAACCTATAAAAGGATGTGCCTTCTGATGAATAAACAGATTTCCTAGTAGTGACTGTGTCGTCAATCACGAGTGTTTTTTCTCCCTTCACGTAAAATATCTCGCAGAGATACTGCAGCGCCCCAGAGTCCTGGTCGTTGCGGTAATGTCGCTCTGCCACTAAGGGGAGTGATGTTACGTCTGATTGCACTAAAGGAGTTCACCTGATCAGGTAACACTCACACTACACTTCACACTCCGGCCACCAGGGGGAGTGGTTCTATCTAGTAGGCCACTCCTCACACTCTGGTAAAACTGGGGGTTGGACAGGAAGACAGAGAGAAGTAACTGGGAAGAGCTAGAGAGAGGACCTGTCAGGGGTGGGATCCTGACAGAGGCCTAGCAACCAGAGAGAACGTTACGGGACCGCGCCTGCACGCTATAGCGGCGGTACCCTAAGAAAGGACAAGAAGCAAGGTATATTGTGCTGAGTGAGAAACGAGATCAACGCAACAAGGAGAATACCAGTAGGAGTCGTGCTGTAAGACGAGGCAACATCCTATTGAGGCGCATAACCGGTGGCCGGAACGCCGAGGAAGTATAGAGCTCCAAGCCAAACTTCGAACCTACGGCAGGACAGTCAGTTATAGGCGGGCTGTCTCACCCAATTGACCTAGGAAGACACAGGGGGTAACAACAGGAGTGGGGCGACGCTAGAGTCCCGGAAGAGCTCCGAGCCTCCCCGTCATATGGGTGCGTCCTAACCATAAGATCTGGGGGACGTGGAAGAACATCAGAATCGAGTTGTGAGGGAACACGAGAAACAGACACAACAGTTGTGAGGACTATCCCGTGGTGCTCAGCAGGGAAGGACTACAACACACAAGCGCTAGCAGGTAGGCACAGATTTCCACTTGCAAAGGGAACTCTGGATGTGCCATCGGACCGACCAGGCTTGCGCAGCCTGGTTAACCGTATTCCGGATTGAGGATCCTGAAGCCTTCAGTAAAGAGGTAAAGAGACTGCAACCTGGTGTCCTCGTTATTTACTGCAACCTGCACCGCACCACTACAACATCATCACCATCCCGCACACCAATCATTGGGCGCCCCTCAGCAGGGTCACGGACCGGGTCTAGCCACCGTGACAACCCCAGAACAGAGACTCAGAGGCCCGGTACCAGGTACCCCTCGGCCCTGCGGCAGTGGGGGCGCTGCAATACAATCTGGCTACAGACAAATAAGGAGATCACACCCTAGTGTGACCCTTCAACAGAGTAAGTCGGACAGTAGAAGGTGAGTGTCTAGAACTCATGAGTAAAATAATAATTTTAACACCAATGCCGGTGTCCTTGCATGTTTTCCTCCCTCTTCCCTGCAGGGACGCCTGTTTTGACCCCAATGGCGAGGGTCTCAGAGATATCAGCAAGTCTGCGAAGTACATAAATCCAGCTCATAGGGCAGTGGTAACTGGGTTGACCATATATCTACTCCTAACGCCAACACTAGAAGTAGCCGGGGAACATGCCTACGTTGGTCGCTAGATGTCTCGCGCCAGCCGGAGGACTAACTACCCCTAGAAGAGGAAAACAAAGACCTCTCTTGCCTCCAGAGAATAGACCCCAAAAGTAGGATACAAGCCCCCCACAAATAATAACGGTGAGGTAAGAGGAAATGACAAACACAGAGATGAACTAGGTTTAGCAAAGAGAGGCCCGCTTACTAATAGCAGAATGTAGTAAGATAACTTATATGGTCAACAAAAACCCTAACAAAATTCCACACTGGAGATTCAAGAACCCCCGAACCGTCTAACGGCCGGGGGGAGAACTCCAGCCTCCCTAGAGCTTCCAGCAAGGAAAGGATACAGATAATGAACAAGCTGGACAAAAATGCAAACAAAAACAAATAGCAAAAAGCAAGAAAGCGGACTTAGCTTAATCACGCAGGAACCAGGATCAGTAGACAAGAGCACTACAGATTAGCTCTGATATCAACGTTGCCAGGCATTGAACTGAAGGTCCAGGGAGCTTATATAGCAACACCCCTGACCTAACGACCCAGGTGAGCATACAAGGGATGATAGACATACCCAGAGTAAAATCACTAGTAGCCACTAGAGGGAGCCAAAAGGTAAATTCACAACAGTACCCCCCCCTTAGTGAGGGGTCACCGAACCCTCACCAAGACCACCAGGGCGATCAGGATGAGCGGCGTGAAAGGCACGAACTAAATCGGCCGCATGCACATCAGAGGCGACCACCCAGGAATTATCCTCCTGACCATAGCCCTTCCACTTGACCAGGTACTGAAGCCTCCGCCTGGAGAGACGAGAATCTAAGATCTTCTCCACCACGTACTCCAACTCGCCCTCAACCAACACCGGAGCAGGAGGCTCAGCAGAAGGAACCACAGGCACAACGTACCGCCGCAACAAGGACCTATGAAATACGTTGTGAATGGCAAACGACACCGGAAGATCCAGGCGAAAGGACACAGGATTAAGGATCTCCAATATCCTGTAAGGACCAATGAATCGAGGCTTAAATTTGGGAGAGGAGACCTTCATAGGAACAAATCGAGAAGACAGCCATACCAAATCCCCAACACGAAGTCGGGGACCCACACCGCGGCGGCGGTTGGCAAAACGCTGAGCCTTCTCCTGTGACAACTTCAAGTTGTCCACCACATGATTCCAGATCCGCTGCAACCTATCCACCACAGAATCCACTCCAGGACAGTCAGAAGGCTCCACATGTCCCGAGGAAAAACGAGGATGGAAACCGGAGTTGCAGAAAAATGGCGAAACCAAGGTGGCAGAACTAGCCCGATTATTAAGGGCAAATTCAGCCAACGGCAAGAAGGTCACCCAATCATCCTGATCAGAAGAGACAAAACACCTCAAATACGCCTCCAGAGTCTGATTAGTTCGTTCCGTTTGTCCGTTAGTCTGTGGATGAAAAGCGGAGGAAAACGACAAATCAATGCCCATCCTACCACAAAAGGATCGCCAGAACCTGGAAACAAACTGGGATCCTCTGTCCGACACAATATTCTCAGGAATGCCGTGCAAACGAACCACGTTCTGGAAGAACACAGGAACCAGATCAGAAGAGGAAGGCAGCTTAGGCAAAGGAACCAGATGGACCATCTTGGAGAAACGATCACATATCACCCAGATGACAGACATGCCCTTAGACACCGGAAGATCCGAAATGAAATCCATAGAGATGTGTGTCCAAGGTCTCTTCGGGACAGGCAAGGGCAAGAGCAACCCGCTGGCACGAGAACAGCAAGGCTTAGCTCGAGCACAAGTACCACAGGACTGAACAAATGACCGCACATCCCTTGACAAGGAAGGCCACCAAAAGGACCTGGCCACCAGATCTCTGGTGCCAAAAATTCCCGGGTGCCCTGCCAACACTGAGGAATGAACCTCGGAAATGACTCTGCTGGTCCATTTAGCAGGCACAAACAATCTGTCAGGTGGACAAGAGTCAGGCCTACCAGCCTGAAATCTCTGCAACACACGTCGCAGATCTGGAGAAATAGCTGACAAGATAACTCCTTCCTTAAGAATACCCTCAGGTTCAGCGACTCCAGGAGCATCAGGCACAAAGCTCCTAGACAGAGCATCGGCCTTCACATTCTTAGAACCTGGTAAATACGAGACCACAAAGTCAAAACGGGAGAAAAACAATGACCAGCGGGCCTGTCTAGGATTCAGGCGTTTAGCAGACTCGAGATACATCAAATTTTTGTGATCAGTCAAGACCACCACACGATGCTTAGCACCCTCGAGCCAATGACGCCACTCCTCAAATGCCCACTTCATGGCCAACAACTCCCGATTGCCCACATCATAATTTCGCTCTGCCGGAGAAAACTTCCTAGAGAAAAAGGCACAAGGTTTCATAGTAGAGCAACCAGGGCCTCTCTGCGACAAAACGGCCCCTGCCCCAATCTCCGAAGCATCCACCTCAACCTGAAAGGGAAGTGAGACGTCAGGCTGGCACAAAACAGGCGCCGAAGTAAACCGGTGTTTCAACTCCTGGAAAGCCTCCACGGCAGCAGGAGCCCAGTTAGCTACATCAGAGCCTTTCTTGGTCATATCCGTCAGCGGTTTAACAACGCTAGAGAAATTTGCGATAAAACGACGGTAGAAGTTAGCAAAACCCAAGAACTTCTGAAGACTCTTAACTGACGAGGGTTGAGTCCAATCATGAATAGCTCGGACCTTGACTGGATCCATCTCCACAGCAGAAGGGGAAAAAATGAACCCCAAAAAGGGAACCTTCTGTACACCAAAGAGACACTTTGAGCCTTTTACAAACAAAGAATTTTCACGCAGAATCTCAAAAACCATCCTGACCTGCTCCACATGCGAGTCCCAATCATCAGAAAAAACCAGAATATCATCCAGATAAACAATCAAAAATTTATCCAGATACTTCCGGAAAATGTCATGCATGAAGGACTGAAAAACTGAAGGTGCATTAGAGAGCCCAAATGGCATCACCAAGTACTCAAAATGACCTTCGGGCGTATTGAATGCGGTTTTCCATTCATCGCCCTGCCTAATGCGCACAAGGTTGTACGCACAACGAAGGTCTATCTTGGTGAACCACTTGGCACTTTTAATCCGGGCAAACAAATCTGACAACAGCGGCAAAGGATACTGAAATTTGACAGTGATCTTATTTAAAAGCCGATAGTCAATACAAGGCCTCAAAGATCCGTCCTTTTTGGCCACAAAAAAGAATCCCGCACCAAGAGGGGAAGAAGAAGGACGGATATGCCCCTTCTCAAGAGACTCCTTGATATATGAACGCATCGCGGTATGTTCAGGTACCGACAGATTAAACAGTCTCCCCTTAGGAAACTTACTGCCAGGAATCAAATCTATTGCACAGTCACATTCCCTATGAGGAGGCAGTGCACTGGACTTAGACTCGCTGAAGACATCCTGATAATCAGACAAATACGCCGGAACTTCCGAAGGCGTAGAAGATGCAATAGACAAGGGCAGGGAATCTCCGTGAATTCCATGGCAGCCCCAGCTTGACACTGACATAGCCTTCCAGTCCAAGACTGGATTATGGGTCTGTAACCATGGCAAACCCAAAACAACCAAATCATGCATTTTATGTAGAACAAGAAAACGTATTACCTCCCGATGTTCGGGAGTCATGCACATGGTAACCTGTGTCCAAAACTGCGGTTTATTTTTTGCCAATGGCGTAGAGTCAATACCCCTAAGAGGGATAGGATTTTCCAATGGCTCAAGCACAAATCCGCAGCACTTGGCAAATGACAGATCCATAAGGCTCAGGGCAGCACCTGAGTCCACAAACGCCATGACAGGATACGATGACAGTGAGCAAATCAAAGTTACAGATAGAATAAATTTAGGTTGCAAATTACCAATGGCGACCGGACTAACAACCTTAGTAAGACGTTTAGAGCATGCTGAGATAACATGTGTAGAATCACCACAGTAGTAACACAAGCCATTCTGGCGTCTATGAATTTTCCGCTCATTTCTAGTCAGGATTCTATCACATTGCATTAAATCAGGTGCCTGTTCAGACAACACCATGAGAGGATTTGCGGTTTTGCGCTCCCGCAACCGCCGGTCGATTTGAATAGCCAGGGCCATAGAATCATTCAGACCTGTGGGAATGGGAAAACCCACCATCACATTCTTAATGGCTTCAGAAAGGCCATTTCTAAAATTTGCAGCCAATGCACACTCGTTCCACTGGGTCAGCACGGACCATTTCCGAAATTTTTGGCAATACACTTCGGCCTCGTCCTGGCCCTGAGACATCGCC
Source organism: Ranitomeya variabilis (assembly GCF_051348905.1). Taxonomy (NCBI): domain Eukaryota; kingdom Metazoa; phylum Chordata; class Amphibia; order Anura; family Dendrobatidae; genus Ranitomeya; species Ranitomeya variabilis. The sequence continues at coordinate 296,042,515 of NC_135236.1, read as the reverse complement.
AGCAAGGCTTTTTCTGCCTGAATCTCAAGATTGGGTTCCTCATAAAGCAAACCGAGCGCCAGAAAAAACGCATCAATGTCAGCCAATGCCGGATCTCCTGGCGCCAGCGAGAAGGCCCAATCCTGAGGGTCGCCCCGTAAAAAAGAAATAACAATTTTTACTTGCTGAGCGGAGTCTCCAGATGAACAGGGTCTCAGGGACAAAAACAATTTACAATTATTCCTGAAATTTCTAAATTTAAATCGGTCTCCGGAAAATGGTTCAGGAATCGGTATCTTAGGTTCTGACATAGGATTTCTGATAACATAATCTTGTATGCCCTGCACACGAGCAGCAAGCTGGTCCACACTTGTAATCAAGGTCTGGACATTCATGTCTGCAGCAAACACAAGCCACTCAGAGTTAAAGGGGAAAAGAAAAAAAAAAAAAAAATGAGAGAGAGAAAAAAAACCTCAGAACTTTCTTTCTTATAATCCCGCTTCTGCAATGCATTTAACATTTTATACTGGCCTGGCAAACTGTTATGACCCCAATGGCGAGGGTCTCAGAGATATCAGCAAGTCTGCGAAGTACAAAAATCCAGCTCATAGGGCAGTGGTAACTGGGTTGACCATATATCTACTCCTAACGCCAACACTAGAAGTAGCCGGGGAACATGCCTACGTTGGTCGCTAGATGTCTCGCGCCAGCCGGAGGACTAACTACCCCTAGAAGAGGAAAACAAAGACCTCTCTTGCCTCCAGAGAATAGACCCCAAAAGTAGGATACAAGCCCCCCACAAATAATAACGGTGAGGTAAGAGGAAATGACAAACACAGAGATGAACTAGGTTTAGCAAAGAGAGGCCCGCTTACTAATAGCAGAATGTAGTAAGATAACTTATATGGTCAACAAAAACCCTAACAAAATTCCACACTGGAGATTCAAGAACCCCCGAACCGTCTAACGGCCGGGGGGAGAACTCCAGCCTCCCTAGAGCTTCCAGCAAGGAAAGGATACAGATAATGAACAAGCTGGACAAAAATGCAAACAAAAACAAATAGCAAAAAGCAAGAAAGCGGACTTAGCTTAATCACGCAGGAACCAGGATCAGTAGACAAGAGCACTACAGATTAGCTCTGATATCAACGTTGCCAGGCATTGAACTGAAGGTCCAGGGAGCTTATATAGCAACACCCCTGACCTAACGACCCAGGTGAGCATACAAGGGATGATAGACATACCCAGAGTAAAATCACTAGTAGCCACTAGAGGGAGCCAAAAGGTAAATTCACAACAGACGCCAACATACTCAATGTCACGGCCGTTCGACGAGGTCTCCCTGTCTTGCCTTGGATTCCTGCTCCTGGGTCTGTGCATGGGACTCCCCACTTTTTAAAAGGGCAGAGTGCCAAATAGCTGGGAGCCATCTAGTACTTAAGGTGTTGAGGGAGGATCTAAAGTGATCCTTCACGGTTAACTCAGTGATTTCCAAATTAATCTACAAGGCGTTGCCGGCAACTGAAAATGACCAGACGGAGACGTGTGTCTCTGTTTGGGGGGGATCAAGCTGATCTCTCTGGCCCCCGTTTATTCTGTATGACTTATCATAGTCATAGAAATTATACTTCAACCAATCAGCATAAGAACACGCTCACAGTTCTTAACCTATAAGAATGCAGGAACAGTCTGTGCGTCAAAGTTTTGTAGAACAATACACCCTCAGTCTCATGTTCTGTTTAGATTGCAACAATCAAGGTCTCATAACAGCTGTAAACTTTAGCCTACTAACAAAATTTATATCAAAACAACAAAATGGAGTCGAAAAGCACAAAATGGAGAATCTTTCTTAATTTCTTCCTTCACATTCCCCCCTAGATAAATTTTGTTAATTAATGTCCAGCATCAGAGGTACTATCCCAAGCTATAAGCTAGAGGGGTACTGGTCTTCACATGGCTGGTGCCATGTTACCAGTCATGGCTGTTGCGGCGTACCCGTCCCCCCTGTATACTAGAATTTACGAATAACAATTATTGATAACAGTAGTGGGGATCTTTTGAAGATAGCCATGCGCTTGGCTTCAACATCTTCATCAGGTAACTTTGTGAAATCGGTGTAGAGAAGAGCAGGGGTGGCAACGCTTTTGGTTTCATCATTAGTTGTCTTAGTGCAGAATTTCCTAATACACACAGAAATACACCAAAGAACAAGTTTTAGTATTACATACATAACAAGGATAAAGGCAACAATATATAACAAACTTTGCAAGATTCCAGCTATCCAGCCCCCAAATCCCTTAAACCAATTTGCTGGATTAAGAAAGGAGAAGGTGTCTGCCCACCAACTGTACTTATTACGGTCATTACCTTTATTATATTGATCTCTGAGTCTTTGAATTTCCTCTAACTTTAACTTCATAGTGCTATTGGGATCTGTATAATGACAGCATGCGGGTCCAATAACCTGACACATACCACCCTGTGCTGCTGTTAAGTAATCCAGTACTACAGTGTATTGATTAGTGACTATAATAAGTTGGTTTTGGACAGCAACAGTAGTGTTAAGTATATCCAATATATCCCAAATTTGATCATCTAAATAATCTGTGCCCCTAAGCAATTTATCCCACATTTGTGTAATCATAGGGTAAATGGAGATAGAACTGACAATTTTATTGGCTATACCCATCTGTACTACTAATCTTTCATGATATTGTACAAACTTATTATTCAAGAAAGTTGGGGAATTTGGGCTGTCCCATGCGGTTACCAATATTATTATATGGAAATACGAAAAACCAAAACATTATGTCCCCTTATTTGCTACTAGTGTGTTCGACCAGCTTGCAGTGCGATGCGTAGATCCACGTCGACCTTCCTTCCAGCTTTACTGACATAGGAGTGATGAGGAGGACTTGGTAGGGACCGTCATACAAGGGTTCTAGTCCATATTTTCTGACATAGCTTTTCACGACCACGAAACCACCAAACTTTAAATTGTGACAAGTGTCGGTTTCTGCTGAATCTGGAAGGCAAGAAAAAAACTAAAACATGGGTGTTAGCAAGATTTTTACTAAGCTGAATAACATATTGAACAGCACTGTCAGTTTCTTCTGATAACTACTGAGGCTGGAAATTTGCAACTGGGGGCCTAGAACCAAACAATATCTCATATGGGAACAGGCCATGTTTTGCCTCAGGGGTAGTACGAATATGGTACAGTACAATGGGTAGGAGCTCTGGCCATGGAGCCGTAGTCTCTTGCATCATTTTGGTTAATTGTCCCTTCAGTGTGCCGTTCAGCCTCTCAACTTTCCCACTGGATTGTGATAGTACAGAGTATGGAGGGCTACAGTGGATCCAAGCATTATCAAAACCTCCTGATACACATGAGACGACTTCTGGAACACTATATCTGCATATGACTTCCATCACCAGTTTCTTCGCTGTGGTTTTTGCAGTCATGTTGGTAACGGGGAATGCTTCCGGCCAACTGGAGAACATATCAACAACCATCAGACAATATTCATACCTTCCAGACTTAGGCAACGTGATGTGGTACACCTGGAGCCTTTGGAAAGGATAGTTGGGCTTAGCAAGGTGCTTTGGGGGTACACATTGAAGTTGACCGGGATTGCAGGTCTGACAGATGTTACATGCACGGTTGAGTGCTGTCAGGACTGTAGAAATACCTGGAGCCCAGTAGAATTTTTGTACATTTTTTTCCTCGATGTGTGGGCCCATGTGCCCACATGGCAATAGCAGGGTACATCCGCTTAGGGAGACACACAAGTTGGTCCTTTTTCCAGAGACCATTGTCCATACATGCTCCATCAGCCTTCCACTGCTTCACCTCTTCCTTTGGGGACATTCTCTGCATCGTCATTAAGCGGTCTCGCGGGGTCCGACAGAAAACTTCAGTCTATTGTGGATCATCAGGTTCCTGTAGAGTCAGTGTTTCTTGTAACTGTTTACGCTGAGAGCGTGTGGTCACCATAGCTGGTATGGTCGGTTCAACGGGTAGGAGAGCAGCAGCTTTTTGCTTCCATATCCGCAAAAGTGTTACCAACAGTGTGTGGACTTTTCCTAGGACCGTGCTCCTTAATTTTGATAATGGCCTCCTGGGTAGGTAATTTGATTGAGTCCATGAGGGTTTTAACAGCTTCAGCATTCTTCACTGGAGTCCCAGCAGTAGAAATAAACCCTCGATTGGCCCATAGGGCTCCGAAATCATGAGCAATACCAAATGCATACTGTGAGTCTGTGTATATATTAGCCCGCCTGTCTTTGGCCAGAACACATGCAGTAGACAGAGCCTAAAGTTCTGCTTCTTGTGCTGACAGTGAGGGAGTGCAGCTCCGTGCACTACAGCATCTTCCGTAGTAACAGCGTATCCGGTGTGAAATCTGCCAAAATCATCAGCATATCTTGAACCGTCTTTCAGGGCATTATAGAGAGATTGCATTATGCGGGATGCGTCCGGTATCCACTGACGACAAAAAGTACATAGTCCAAGAAAACGCTGGAGTTCAGTCTCATCTTTTGGAAAAGGAAGGCAGCTGACGGCTATTTTTCATTCTTTTGAGAGGTGTCTGACACCCTGAAGGAGACAGTGACCCAAAAATATCACTTGACCAAGGCAGAACCGAAGTTTCGAGGCCAAAACTCGACAGTTCAGATCTGCTAGATACCTGAGGAGGCTAACAGTGGCAACAATGGCTTCCTGCTCTGTTCGTGCACACAACAAAAGATCAGCCACATATTTTTTGCAAACTGATTGGGACTGTTTTGGGCCCCTTGTGGCATAACTGTCCACATCAATTGTCGTCCCTGATAAGTGAATGCAAACAGAAACTGGCAATCTGGGTGTAATGGAATACTGAAGAAGGCATTGGCAAGGTCGATGACTGTGAACCAAGCAGCATCCTGAGGTATCTGGGACAAAAGAGTATGTGGATTAGGCACCACCGGAGTTTCTAGAACAGTAACTGCATTAACTGCTCGTAGGTCTTGTACCAGCCGGTACATAGGGGGTTGGCCAGGTGGAGTCTTTTTCTTAACAGGAAACAAGGGAATGTTACATGAGGAAACACAGGGTACCAGGGCACCATTATCGAGTAACGTTTGTATTTGCCCCTTGAGACCTCGCTCCTGATCATGTTTCAAAGGGTATTGATGGACTTTGGGAAAAGGGGCACCAGGTTTGAGAAACACTTTTACTGGTTCTACAGGCATTTTCCCTATATCATCTGGCCCTTTTGACCAAAGTTTGGGTGGTATCTCTGAGAGATATGGGGTGAGTCGCTGATCCTCAGGCATTATTGGGGGTGGATCTGGGCCTATCAGGGCCATCATCACTGTGGGAAGGGCATGTAGGATGCAGATCTCCTCATGGTGTTCATCTGCATAAGGGTTATATAATGTGAGGACCATCTGACCATCATCTTGGAATTGTATTCTGGAGCGGAACTGTGATAATAAATCTGCCCCCAGTAAATTTACCTGACATGTAGGAGAGATTACGAACTGAGCAGTAACTTCAGGGAAAGGTCCCACAGGGATGGGTTTTGTAAGAGTATGTTTATTGGGCCTGCCATCTACTCCAATTAAAACAAGCTCTTGGTCTGAGAATTGAATAGGAATATCCGTAGGTACATCTGATGACCTGATTATAGAGTTGGCCGCCCCAGTGTCTACCATGAACTTAACAAGGGTGTCCCCAACAGGAAGCGTGACAGATGAGCATGCCCCAGGTTTAGTGAAGGACATTGTGATGGCAGACCCTGGTTGGCCACCCCTTCAGTATGGGCGATTATCAGGATTTTGAGGCTGTCTGTAATCGGGGTATCCTCTGGGGTTCCCTGTATTCAGGTTGCGACTGGAAGGGGGAACTTGAGGGTAGCATCTGTCAGCAGGGGTGTGACAATCTCTCTGAAAGTGACCGGGCCGGCCACAGCGCCAACACTGCAAGCGAGAACTGGTGCTGCGGGGCTGGGGAGCGATACCTCCAGTCATATGGTTAAAAGAAGTATTTGAGTAGGGGACTGAATTCGTATAAGGTGGGAGGGCTGGAACTAGAGTTTGCTGCTGGGCAGGCCACTGATAAGGAACCAGCTGCGTGCTTGTACCTGGGGTGGGGGCTGGAATTGGAGCAGAGATTGCTGCAGCTACAGTTTTAACCTTTGATTTCCCTGTTGATGCAGAACGTGCTAAATTCTTCTGAAAACTTTTAATTACTTTTAATGCATCGTCCGGAGTGGAATTCTCGATGTCAGGTCTAACTGACATTATTGCCTATTTCAATTCAGATTTAAGGCCGGACCTTAAAGCTACTACAAAAAGGTGTGTATGGGCTTTTTGTTACAATGAGACCCAGATCTTTAAATACTACCATAAGACGCCCATAGAACTTCTCGGGAGCCCAGGATATATTGGTGCCTTGGGGTTAAGGGGCATAGGGCTTACAGTTGGGAGTAGAGGCTTAATTTCCTAGGGAGGGACCATATCATCTAACAGGGAGCCCCCCTGTTTCAGATTATTATTTTTAATTATTTGTCTTTCTAACACATTAATCTCAGTCACTTTCTCAGTTCCTTCTGGTACCACAAAACATCCAGTTTTTTGTCATAGTAATAGACAACTTTCCCTTTTCAATGTGACAAAACAATCAGAATTCACGTCCTCTGTTGATCCTCAATTTGCTATATATCAACCACTCAACTTGAAGCAGGTGAATCTTTTACCAATCTTTCAATTACACTGATAATCAAACAATCACTTACAAGTTTCTTTCTAAAACTAGGTACCATATTTCAACTATTGTTTAAACACAAATCTCCCAGCGCGTACTACACCAAGAAAACACAAAGAGAACGCAGCTATGTGCCCCCTCCATTCCAGGGACACAGAGATAAGAAAATCGCAGCATTCCTCAACACAGAAAGAAGAAAGCAATAGCGCAGCTGTTTGACCCCTCCCATCGGGTATCTTAGAGATAAACACAGAAACGGAATACAGAAGTTCTCAGACTTAATTAATTTCTACAAAATCTTCATCACACAATTCACATACCAGAACACCTTAGGAAAAAAAACAATAATTGAGAATATTTTCCCTGCATTCCTGACAGATTTCTTTCCCCATCTTTGGGCTAACAATATCAAATTCATCACACAAATTCAAAATCTTCTTCTTCTTCCACGGAAACTGATTCTCCTTTAGAGCTAAATATCCTTACTTACCGTATATACTCGAGTATAAGCCGACCCGAGTATAAGCCGACCCCCCTAATTTTGCCACAAAAAACTGGGAAAACTTATTGACTCGAGTATAAGCCTAGGGTGGAATATGCAGCAGCTACCGGTGAATTTCAAAATTAAAAATAGATGCTCCATACCGTTCATTATGGCCCCATAGATGCTCGACATAAAGCTGTGCCACATATAATGCTCTGCACTGTTCATTATGGCCCCATAGATGCTCCACATAAAGCTGTGCCATATACAATGCTCTGCACCTTTGATTATGGCCCCATAGATAGCTGTGCTATATATTACCTCTGCACCTTTGATTATGGCCCCATAGATAGCTGTGCCATATATAATGCTCTGCACCTTTGATTATGGCCCCATAGATAGCTGTGCTATATATTACCTCTGCACCTTTGATTATGGCCCCATAGATAGCTGTGCCATATATAATGCTCTGCACCTTTGATTATGGCCCCATAGATAGCTGTGCCATATATAATGCTCTGCACCTTTGACCTTTGATTATGGCCCCATAGATGCTCCACATAAAGCTGTGCCTTATATATAGTGCTCTGCACCATTGCCCCATAGATGCTGCACATAAAGCTGTGCCTTATATATAGTGCTCTGCACCGTTGCCCCATAGATGCTCCACATAAAGCTGTGCCTTATATAATGCTCTGCACCGTTGCCCCATAGATACTCCATATAAATCTGTGCCATTGCTGCTGCTGCTGCAATAAAAAAAAAAAAACACATACTCACCTCTCTTGCTTGCAGCTCCCCAGCGTCCGGTCCCAGCGTCTCTCCGCACTGACTGATCAGGCAGAGGGTGGCGCGCACACTATATGCGTCATCGCGCCCTCTGACCTGAACAGTCAGAACAAGAGGACGCGAAGACAGAGCGGCGCCCGGCGGGTGGAACGAGGGAAGGTAAATATGTAATACTTACCTGCTCCCGGCGTCCCACTCCTTCCCCCGGACAGCTGGTCTTCGGTGCCGCAGCTCTTCCTCTGTCAGCGGTCACCGTTACCGCTGATTAGAGAAATGAATTATGCGGCTCCGCCCCTATGGGAGGTGGAGCAGCCTATTCATTTCTCTAATGAGCGGTCCCATGTGACCGCTGAACAGGGGAAGAGCTGCGGCCCCAAAGACCGTGGGACGGGCAGGGGGAGCGCCAGGAGCCCCGGAAGCAGGTAAGTATGCCTCAGCGCCCTCTCCCCCTCACCCGCCGACCGTGACTCGAGTATAAGCCGAGGGGGCACTTTCAGCCCCAAAATTTGTGCTGAAAATCTCGGCTTATACTCGAGTATACACGGTAAGTTGTGTACAATACTAAAACGGCCGTATAATCTATTCTACCGGGTTTACCTGTCCCCCACTGGGACAACCCAAAAAACACGGTACTCAGTGAAAGGAGGAGGGCATCGTCTCAAACTAGCCCTCCGGACACCTCTGGAAATACACATACTGTATACCTATATATTCCTGAGTTAAGCATCCTACCCAATCTTCGATCACCTCACCGCGCCTGCTTCTAACAGTGATCAGGAATTCAGGATATTTTGACTATAAAGAGAATTACATCACTGGTCAATCCGGGGTGTCCGTTCCTTATGAGGTACGGTTCGAGCACTGGGCTCCCAACGGAACTACATGTCTATATGATTCCACCCAAAAATCATCCCACCTTCGGGGACAAATCTCAGATCCTCTTTGCAGCAACAAACACAGGAAAACCACACCAAACGGTCAGTCTGGACAGTATAACTGCCAACTTACCGTGGTTGTTGTGGGGGATGATCAGTCCCAATTTTCCAGTGCCTGCGTCTGGTCCGAGGGTCCTTTGTCTTGTTGTCCTCCGGGGGGCAGAGGCGTTCCTGCTTGGGGCCCCACGTTTCGGGCGCCAACTGTTGAGGGAGGATCTAAAGTGATCCTTCACGGTTAACTCAGTGATTTCCAAATTAATCTACAAGGCGTTGCCGGCAACTGAAAATGACCAGACGGAGACGTGTATCTCTGTTTGGGGGGGATCAAGCTGATCTCTCTGGCCCCCGTTTATTTTGTATGACTTATCATAGTCATAGAAATTATACTTCAACCAATCAGCATAAGAACACGCTCACAGTTCTTAACCTATAAGAATGCAGGAACAGTCTGTGCGTCAAAGTTTTGTAGAACAATACACCCTCAGTCTCATGTTCTGTTTAGATTGCAACAATCAAGGTCTCATAACAGCTGTAAACTTTAGCCTACTAACAAAATTTATATCAAAACAACAAAATGGAGTCAAAAAGCACAAAATGGAGAATCTTTCTTAATTTCTTCCTTCACAAAGGCATACTCCCTTTTAGGGATGTGCCTGTACAGTGCCCTCTTTAGCGTTAGTTTGAGCTTCTCCCTGATAGTTGTCAGGTCCCTGAACCTATTCCTCAAACTGTTTCTGAACCTATTCTGTTAAAACCTGAATCAGTTGCTGAAGCTGCCTAGTCTGAACCCGAACCTGTTCCTGCTATCCGTGTTACCTGAATCTGAAGCCACTCTAGCAGTACCTGAACTTGAAACCACTCCGGAAGTACCTGAACCAGAAAGCCACTCTGGCAATACCTGAACCTGAAACTGCTCTGGCAGTACCTGAGCCTAAAGCCGCTCTGGGGGTACCTGAACTTGAAGCTGCTCTGGTGGTACCTGAGCCTGAAACTGCTCCAGTTGTACCTAAGCCTGCAGACACTCCGTCGGTACCTGAACCAGTACCAGTGTCTGTCCTGTCTTGTGTTCCAGAACTCGCACTGTCTGGACCTACATGATTATCTGGTCCTGCCTTGGACTCCGAGTCCGTGCCTGCAATCCTGATCCGTTGGGCCAGCTGATACAGTATCGGGGACTACCCTTGGAGAGGTGCCTGGTGGCCACCTGAAGCTCAAGCCTATCTTTACTATGAGGAGCTCTTGCAAAAAACAGGTGGCCGCTTAGTCACGCAACTTCATGGGTAAACCCAGAACGTGGAGAAGTGGGTTCACAATCCACGTGCACGATAATAATGATAATAATTTTTAATTCTATAGAGCCAACATATTCAGAAGCACCTTACACTTACACCTTACAATTCAGAGGGTATTTGCACAAACAAGATAAGACATTACAGAGTAACACATAGTCCAACACAACTCTATTTAGAATCTATGAGGAAATTGGATAACACAAAAGATAAAAATAAAGTGCTTTGTCGTGTGTGGTATAGCCATCAGTATAATAAAAGCATTGAAATAATGCTGCATGATCCGGCCATCAGCCAGTGTCTGTACAAGAACATATACAAAGTGCTACTGAGCGTGTGGAAGAGAGAACAGAGGATAGTTAGATTAGTGAGGTGGTAGTTCAGTCTAAAGAAATGTGTTTTTATAGCACACGTGAAACTTTGGATACTGGGAATTAACTGGATTGTCTGGGGTAGTGCATTCCAGAAAACTAGTGCCTCACAAAATAAGTCATGGAGATGGGAGTTTGAGATTTGGATTATAGAAGATGTTAGTCTTAGGTCATTAGTGAAATGGACAGGCTGAGTAGAGTGGTAGACACAATTCATCCTCAAAAGGGGTTAAAACAGGTTATCACCTATCTACAGGATAGGGGATAATTTGTTGAATGATGGATGCCTCACCACTGGGACCCACACTAATGACCTGATCATGGAATTTTTATCCCGAAAGGAAACTTTTAATATTATTAAATTATTGCAAAATGCACAGCAAATTGATTGCCTGACTACTGCTCATTCACTGTGGGGCTGCAGAAAAAAAGTTGAGCTCAGTTCTAGTCAGTACCATAGGGAATGAGTGTAGTGCAGGTTGGGCATGTGAACTACCACTGCATTCTAACAGGGATAAAAGTTCCCCAGTCTGTCAATTGGACAGCAGTCGGACCCCCACTGATCAACCAGTTATCACCTATATTGAGGCTAGATGATAACCTGTTTTCACCAGACAACCCCTTTAATGATTAATCATATACAGGCTAGATGTTGATCCACAAACAAATTCATGACCCTAGGGATCAATGACCCTATCGTTAGTCTATCAGTTGTCCTTTTTTGGACCACTTTTTATACATAATAACCAATGCATGGCAGTAACACTCTACAAGATCTGCATTTTTTTAAGATGCTTTAACCAAGCCATCCAACCTTTTAATTTGGTGCTTGTGAAAGTTGCTCAAATACTGTCACATTATGACGATCTTCAGTGAGGGGGGGGCCTCAAACTGTCCCTTCAACTGGGTCCCTAACTACCCCTGTCCCGGGGATGCTCCTAAAGGTAGAGAAGCCTGAGTCTCTGACCATACTATGCTCTTGTTAATGTCATAAGCTGTCCCCTTCCCCTGCCCCAGGAGGCCTGGGACAGATATGTTAGTGTATATACACATAAGACAAACAGGGATAACAAAAAGCAACTTGCATACAAAAACACTCACCAAGGGTAGAGAGGAATAAAGGGAATGACAGGAAGATATGAACCAAATAGGAATATTCTAATGGAGGAAGCATATAGCTTAAAACATAAACAACAATCTCCAGCAGCAACTACAAACTCCAACTTCGGCACACCAACTCCAGCAAGCCAGGAATGAAAACTTTCACAGGCAGGGATGAGAAGGTCAGGCCAGGTTTTATAGAGAGCAAAAATGAGCAGGTCAGGAGCAGCTATGAGATGGAGCTGCATGTCTCTAATTAGCAGGCAAAAAGTTGTTAACCTCTTCAGCGCCAAAGGAAACAAAGTCCATTTAATATGAGGAACAAAGCACAAATGCTAAATGGAAGACTTGAGATTCACAGTACATAAAGATCGCTTAACCCCAGATCTCCCAAGAGGACATGACACACTTGACATATACTTCATCCACATTATCTTTTAGAGCAGACTGTACATTAGCTCCCAAATATATTCAACTCCTTGTTTAGTGCAATTTTATTTATTGAGGCAACATTAGTCACTTCACCTGTCAATGATTTTAATGTTATAACTAGTGTTGAGCATTCCGATGCTGCAAGTATCGGGTATCGGCCGATACTTGCTGTATCGGAATTCCGATACCGGGATTCCGATACTCTTGTGGTATCGGGTATCGGGTATCGGAACAACATTAATGTTAAAATGTGTAAAATAGAGAATTAAAATAAAAAATATCGCTATACTCACCTGTCCGACGCAGCCGGGACCTCAGCGCAGGAACCGGCAGCGTTGTTTGTTTAAAATTCCCGCTTTTACATGGTTACGCGAAGTCCCGGCTTGTGATTGGTCAGGGCGGCCATGTTGCCGGGCCGCGGACCAATCACAGCAAGCCGTGACGAAAATACGTCACGGCTTGCTGTGATTGGTCCGCGTCCCGGCAACATGGCCGCCATTAACCAATCACAAGCCGTGACGTCACGGGAGGCTGGAAACGCGCTCATTTTAAAAAGGGCGCGTGTCCAGCCTCCCGTGACGTCACGGCTTGTGATTGGTTGCGTCGCGGTCAACCAATCACAAGCCGGGAGGCTGGACACGCGCCCATTTCAAAATGAGCGCGTCCAGCCTCCCGGCTTGTGATTGGTTGATCGCGGCGCAACCAATCACAAGCCGTGACGTCACGGGAGGCTGGACACGCGCCCATTTCAAAATGAGCGCGTCCAGCCTCCCGGCTTGTGATTGGTTGATCGCGGCGCAACCAATCACAAGCCGTGACGTCACGGGAGGCTGGACACGCGCCCATTTTAAAATGAGCGCGTGTCCAGCCTCCCGTGACGTCCCGGCTTGTGATTGGTCAGGGCGGCCATATTGCCGGGACGCGGACCAATCACAGCAAGCCGTGACGTAATTTCGTCACGGCTTGCTGTGATTGGTCCGCGTCCCGGCAACATGGCCGACCTGACCAATCACAAGCCGGGAATTCACGTAACCAAGTAATAGCGCGATTTTTAAACAAACAACGCTGCCGGTTCCCTCGCTGAAGTCCCGGCTGCGTCGGACAGGTGAGTATAGCGATATTTTTTATTTTAATTCTTTCTTTTACACATTTATATGGTTCCCAGGGCCTGAAGGAGAGTTTCCTCTCCTTCAGACCCTGGGAACCATCAGGGATACCGTCCGATACATGAGTCCCATTGACTTGTATTGGTATCGGTATCGGATTGGATTCCGATACTGTGACGGTATCGGCCGATACTTTCCGATACCGATACTTTCAAGTATCGGACGGTATCGCTCAACACTAGTTATAACTGAGCAATAACACCACATTTACTACACCTGCTTCACATTCACCCCTGAGACCTGAGATTCACACCAAATTTACTCTGTTATACAAGCTGTCCACTGACTACTTTACATTGTATCAAAGTGTCATATCTTCCATGTTGTTCCATGAAAAGATATATTAAAATATTTACACAAATGTAAGGGATGGAGTCACTTTTATGATATACTGTATATTTGTTATATTGCTGTCTCAACAGTGTTAAAAATTGTACTTTAAATATTTTCTCGCACAAATATAAAATGGGAAAGTTTTATTTGTAACAATAATGTATAGAACAGGTCATAATTCTTTTTAGGAAGAAGATATAGCTATTTCCTCCTATTGTCAGAAACAATTGTTTCAAATGCTATAGGCATTACAATCATAGTTAATGGTCACTGTCTTAGCAACAAACTGCATAATTCAAAACTACTAGTGTGAATATAAGAAACTTTATACTATATATCTAAGAAATCTGCTTCTTTCTCTACATATGCACCACTTCTTCTTTTGCTGCCTCCTGACCTCACAATTCACTTTGAAATAAAAATAGCTCAAATCTGTCTTTGTCAGCACAGTTAGGAGTCAGGTTACACCTACTATTATGCTTTATGGAGAGGGGAAATGGAGGGGGAGTAGGAGTAAGCAACACTCAGGTTATTTGTCGCTTGCACACCTATCACTAACTTCTGGTACCTTCCCCACTGCTTTCAAACATGCCACAATCACACCTATCTTCAAAAAGCCATCCCTTGACCCAAGCGCTATGTCCAGCTATCGCCCCATATCTTTGCTCCCATTTGCTTCCAAACTCCTTGAGAAGCACATCCATGCTGAACTTTCCTCTCACTTTGCATCTAACTCTCTCTTCAACAACCTACAATCTGGCTTCCATCCCTACCATTCCACTGAGACTGCCCTGACCAAAGTTACTAATGACTTATTTACAGCCAAAGCTAACAGACAATTCTCTATACTCCTCATTCTAGACCTGTCCTCTGCCTTCGACACAGTTGACCACTGCCTCCTACTACAGATCCTCTCTTCCTTTGGAGTCAAAGACCTCGCCCTATCTTGGATCTCCTCATACCTTACCAACCGCACATTTATCGTTTCCTACTCCCATACTATATCTTCATCTCGCCCCCTCTCTGTTGATGTCCCTCAAGTCTCTGTCCTTGGGCCCTTACTCTTCTCAATCTATACACTCAGCCTGGGACAACTCATAAGGTCCTATGGCTTCCAGTACCATCTATATGCTGATGACACTCAGATCTACCTCTGTGGCCCAGATGTCACCTCTCTGCTCTCCAGAATCCCAGAGTGTCTATCAGCCATATCCTCCTTCTTCTCCTCTCGCTTCCTCAAGCTCAATGTGGACAAATCTGAACTAATTATCTTTCCTCCATCTCGCATATCTTTCCTACCTGATCTATCCATGAAAATAAATGAAATCATACTTTGCCCTGTCCCCAAAATCCGCTGCCTTAGAGTAACCCTGGATTCTGCCTTTCAAACCGCACATCCAAGCTCTCACCACCTCCTGTCGCCTCCAGCTCAAAAATATTTCCAGAACCAGTCCTTTTCTCAACCCTCACTCTACCAAAATGCTTGTGCATGCCCTAATCATCTCCCGCCTCGACTACTGCAACATCCTCCTCTGTGGCCTACCTTCTAACACTCTCGCACCCCTCCAGTCCATCCTTAACTCTGCTGCCCGACTAATTAATCTCTCTCCTCGCTACACTTCTGCTTCCCCTCTTTGCAAATCCCTTCACTGGCTCCCAATTTTCCAGTGTATCCAGTTTAAACTACTAACACTGACCTACAAAGCCATCCATAACCTTTCTTCTCCGTATATTTCCAAACTAATCTCTCAATATCTTCCCTCATGTAATCTCCGGTCCTCCCAAGACCTCCTTCTCTCCTCCACGCTTATTCGCTCCTCACCCAATCGCCTCCAAGATTTCTCACGAATATCCTTCATCCTCTGGAATTCTGTGCCCCAACACATCCAGTCATCCACCACATTTGGATCCTTCAAAAGAAACCTGAAAACCCACCTCTTCAAAGAAGCTTACAGTCTGTAATGACCACATGGCCACCTCAACACCATCGGAGCTACTGCAACCCTTGACCTACTGTCTCCTTCCCCATAATCCTGTAGAATGTAAGCCATCAAGGGCAGGGTCCTCTTCCCTCTGTACCAGTCTGTCATTGTTAGTTTTGCTTACTGTAAGTGATATTTGTATTTTGATGTAACCCCTTCTCATGTACAGCACCTTGGAATTAATGGTGCAATATAAATAAATAATAATAATAATTCTGGGGGATTACAGGAAGGGTCATGTGAATTCCTGGACAGGGCTGTGGAGGAAATTAAAAGTTAGTAATTCTCCAAAACAAATGTTGGTGAGTATGCAGGCTTGTGCTTTAGCTTCTATCAATTGATCTATATAAAATTAGTGCTGGATTCACAGCTACACAGTTTAGTGCTGCTCTATAATGTCCTACATCCTGTTTCTTCTGTCTGTGTGCCACACATGTGTCTTTGTTATTATTATTATTTATTATTATTATAGCGCCATTTATTCCATGGCGCATTACATGTGAGGAGGGGTATACATAATAAAAGCAAGTACAGTTCAAGTCACAAAGGTACAGGAGGAGAGAAGATCCTGCCCGTGAAGGCTCACAATCTACAAGGGTTAGGTGAGGATAGAATAGGCGAGGGTAGAGATGGTCGTGCAGTGGCTTGGTCGAGCGGTGGTTACTGCAGGTTGTGGGCTTGTCGGAAGAGGTGGGTCTTCAGGTTCTTTTTGAAGGTTTCGATGGTAGGCGAGAGTCTGATATGTTGTGGTAGAGAGTTCCAGAGTAAGGGGGATGCGAGGGAGAAATCTTGTATGCAATTGTGGGAAGAGGAGATACGAGGGGAGTAGAGAAGGAGATCTTGTGAGGATCGGAGGTTGTGTGCAGGTAAGTACCGGGAAACGAGGTCACAGATGTATGGTGGAGACAGGCTGTGGATGGCTTTGTATGTCATGGTTAGGGTTTATAACTGGAGTCTTTGGGTAATAGGGAGCCAGTGTAGGGATTGACAGAGGGGAGAGGCCAGGGAATAGTGGGGGGACAGGTGGATTAGTCGGGGAGCAGAGTTTAGAATAGATTGGATGGGTGCGAGAGTGTTAGAGGGGAGGCCACAGAGCAGGAGGTTGCAGGAGTCAAGGCAGGAGATGATGAGGGCATGGACTAGGGTTTTTGCAGATTCTTGGTTGAGGAATGTACGGATCCTTGAAATATTTTTGAGTTGAAGTCGGCAGGAAGTGGAAAGTGCTTGTACATGTGGTTAGAAATAGTGATCAGTGTCAAGGATAACCCCGAGGCATCTAGCTTCTGTGACTGGGGAGAGTGGGCAGCAATTTACTATAATGGATAGGTCCATTGGGGGGGATTTAGTGAGATGGGGGAAAGATGATGAGTTCTGTTTTATCCATATTAAGTTTTAGAAATCTAGCGGAGAAGAAGGATGAAATAGCGGACAGACATTGTGGGATTCTGGTTAGAAGGGTTGTGATATCTGGTTCAGAGATGTAGATCTGTATGTCATCAGCATAGAGGTGATACTAAAAGCCTTGAGATTCTATGAGCTGTGTTGTGAATTCTGCTCTTGGGCTCCCTCCGGTGGTTGTAAGTGGTAGCGCTGCTGTCTCTGAATCACAGCATTTATCAGGTGTTTTCACTTTTTTCAATTTGGACAGGGCTATTTAGTCTTGCTTCACCCTTTAGTCAATGCCAGTTGTCCATTGTTCCTGGAGGATTCACATCCCTGCCTGGTCTCTTCTGCTTTGCAGTTCTTTTCAACAAAGATAAGTTCTGGCCTTGATTTTGCTGTCCACATGCTGTGGTCTTATTGTTCAGTTATTTTCCATGTTTTGTCTTGTCCAGCTTGGTCTGTATAAGGATTTGTTTAGCCAAGCTGGTATCTCTGGAGATGCAGATATACCCTCCATGTCTTTAGTTAGCTGTGGAGTTTTTGTATTTTCTGTGGTGGATATTTTCTAGTGTTTTTAATACTGACCGCATAGTACTCTGTCCTGTCCTTTCTATTTAGCTAGAAGTGGCCTCCTTTGCTAAATTCTCATTTCAGTCTGTGTATGTTTTTTCCCTCTCCTCTCACAGTCAATATTTGTGGGGGGCTGCCTGTTCTTTGGGGATTTTCTCTGAGGCAAGATAGTTTTCCCTTTTCTATCTCTAGGAGTAATTAGTCCTCCGGCTGTGTCGAGATGTCTAAGGAGCGCTAGGTACATTCCACGGCTACTTCTAGTTGCGGTGTTAGGTTCAGGGTCTGCGGTCAGTACAGGTTCCACCTTCTCCAGAGTATGTCCATGCTGCTCTTAGGCCACCAGATCATAACAGAGCTGTCCCAGGTCGAAGGTGTAGATGGACAAGAGCAGGGGCCCTAGGACTGAACCTTGCGGACTCCGACAGATAGGTGGCGCGGTGAGGAGGTGGTGTGTGAGTGGGAGATGCAGATGTCTGTTAGGTATGACGCGATCCAAGATAGGGCCATGTCTGTGATGCCAAGGGATGAGAGGGTCCGCAACCACAGGGAATGGTCCACTGTGTCAAAGGCAGAGGACAGGTCCAGCAGGAGAAGGATAGAGTAGTGTCACTTGGCCTTGGTGGTTAATAGGTCATTGGTGACCTTAGTTTGGGCAGTTTCAGTGGAGTGGTGTGGCCGGAAGACAGCTTGTAAGCGGTCGAAGAGGGAACAAGAAGAGGGGTGGGCAGACAGTTCAAGATGGACATGTTGTTCCAGTAGTTTCGAAGCATAGGGGAGAAGTGATATGGGGCGATAGCTAGATGCAGAGGACGGGTCAACGGAGGGCTTTTTGAGGATAGGATTGATTGAGGCATGTTTAAAGCTTGAGGGGAAAACACCAGTTGTTAGTAATAGGTTGAAGAGATGAGTTAGGATTGGGATGAAGACTGTGGTGAGGTTTAGGACGCAGTGGGATGGGATTGGGTCAAGTGCACAGATGGTGAGATGTGATCTTGCGAGTAGAGTGGAGAGTTTATCTTCTGTAATGATGGAGAAGTTAGTTTTGGAGGTGGAGGGCTGGGCAGTTAGGAGGAAGGGCTCTGGGGGTTGTAGACCAAAACTGTCTCTGATGTTTTTAATCTTCTGCTTGAAAAATGAGGCAAAGTCTTCAGCTGACATGAGTAGAGAGGGAGGAGGTGCTGGGGGACGGAGGAGAGAATTGAAGGTGTTGAATAGCTGTTTAGGGTTGTGAGACAGGGAGGATATGAGAGATGAGAAATAGGTTGTTATGTATGTGTATGGTTGACATCTGAAAATCAGAGATAGAACCCGCAGAGGACAAATCTGATGAAAAATGCAGGATGCAAATAATGGCCAGAGATTATGGCATTTCCTCCCCCTTTTTCCCCTCCCTGCCCCTTCCCCCACACCAATTCCCCTGGTTCCCCCATATATTCCCGTCCCTTTCTCCTTCCCACCCTTAAAATGTTAAAAGTTCACTAAAAAATTTTGGAAAAAGAAATTATGGTATTTCAGTTGCACACAGATATGACAGTTTATTACAAATGTGCCTGTTTTGACAGATGCATTTTAATGCTAGCTTAAGAAATATACCCGGAAGACAAAATGTTTCACGCAACTGTTTGTGTTTTAGCTAAATTGTTATGCAAAGATATAACACATTTCTCACGTTGAAGCAACATACTTTACTTCTGTAATGTTGCTGATGGTAGATTTGATTTTACCCTTGGTTGCCAGAAACATCCTTGAAAAAGTTTTACAATTTTACTACAATCAATGAAGATACATGTAAAATTTCTACTTTAATACATGAAAGTCATTAGCAATCAGGCTTAAAAAGTTCATCAAAATGAAATTTTCTCTTGCCGGATTCATCTCTCCCTGTAGCATGCAGTATTTTATTATTAAGGAAGAGATAAAAAGCCATGGACGGCAGTGGTTTAAAAGACAAGCTCATCATAATCAAGCAGAGTAACAGGCAGCTGCTCAGCACCTGTCAGGTAATCAGGACCCCGACATAAATTAGGACATTCAGTGCATTTTATACGATAAGCATTTTGGTTCTCTATAATGAAGAGCTTGTTATTCGAAGTGTCTTTATAATAGAATTCAGCAGAAGTTGCCAAATAAAATAGCGAGTGTGATGAGTCAACCTCAGAAGTGATGGATTAGTGTAATCTTGCCCTTAAAACACCATACTGGCTAAACTATTTAGTTTTAATATAATCAGGTAATGAGTAAGCACAAAATGGAAAGTGTTCCGTATGTGAACTGCATATTAATGTATTGCTCATTAGGAAGCACTAGGTGGCAGTAGCTGCATACATAAATATCAAGTGATCTTAATTTCCAAGTTAATTCTCTGTGAACATTCCATATCTTATATACTTTGTGTTGTAAACGCATAAAATATAGCAACTAAATATGTAAAGTATTTATTTCTCCTATATGCTTACTGTCTGACTGTAACTGAACTAAAGTCACTTCTGAAGAAGCGTGCCATTATTCCAGTGTCTTGTGCATGAATATGTGACTCTTCAGATTTTGTGCTATTCTATGCCTGACGAAGAGACTTGAGTAGTCTCGAAAGCTTGCAATTTGTCATATTTTCAGCTAGCCATTAAAGGGTGTCAAGTCAACCACTGAGGACTCTCAAATTGTAATATTTTTCAATCTACTGACTAACACAGTACAACGATATATATTTTTTTGCTGTAATGATCATTATACAACTTAACTACAGGCAACTCTAAGTGGAAACCAAAAAGAGAACACCGAACAAATGATCAAAAAGGAGAATTTGGGACCATTGATATAAAAATAAAATACCTTTATATTAACAGTGGTAAGAGGTTGCACCACATACAAAGAGGCCCACACATAATAAAAAGAAACATGATTATACACAATAAAAATATGATTCAAATTCAAGCCACTAGGTAATTGATGGAGCCATACATATGGACCTGAATATATACAGTAATATACAAAAAATCTATAAATATTAGATAATAAATCATAAATCTAGTGTATCTGTAGCCTGAAAGAAAAAGTGCTGTGTCTCACAAGACAATGTGAGAGACAGGGACTCAGTCAACAGAGGAACCAAAATGGACACCTGTGTTTTAGAAAGATGTGAGGATAACTGCTCCTTAAATAGAGAATAAATACCAAGTGGATCCAAAATGTAAGGGAGCATAGGCACCAATGTGCTCAGAATGTAAAAGGGGGGTGAAAGTAAGTATGTGAAAACCTATAAATATTCAATACCTATGAAGCAAAGAATGAGAGAGTACATGAAGAGGCTGGATGGATTACCTGAGTGGTTGCTAGGTTTAAGTGTGGAGCACACCCCGATGCACGTTTTGGACCATGTCCTTCGTCAGGATCAAAAAGTATTTTATCAGCAGGAGATTATCACTACAGAACTAGCTACTCACTGCTTCCTGGTCCAGTCACACCCCCACCACTGATTAGCAGCTTTCTGTCAATATACAAAGCTCATAGAAAGCTGTGGTGTGGGCAGGATCAACATTCTGAGCAATGCTACATCTATAGCAGAGAAAACTCTGATTTTATTACAACTCCTGCTCCCAGTAAATTATGCCCAGTACCAGCTCCTGATGTATTTCATTACTCATTAGCTGAAATGGCATTGTCATTTTGCTGTTTTGCCCTGATATGTGAAGGAATGAATCAGAGCATTTAGCCAAGGCTATTCCTTGGCTCTGGTTAACCTCACACCATTTAGGGTAGACATGTTTCATAGGGCTTAGAGAGGACCTGTCACCAGGTCAAAAGTGTTCGTATTTCGCTGTTATTTTACTCCCATTGCTTAAAAACCTGCTGATTGGCTCTAGCGACAATGGTCTTTTAATTTTTTTGTTATTTTTTATGGTCTTTACAAGGGGTCGTAGCTAAGTGGATTCACTGGTGGCGTGTCATTAGTCTGCTCTGTATCATTAGCCTGTGAGCACTGCCCCCTTGGTTAACACCATAAAAATTTGCATTATTTAAAGGGAACCTGTCAGGTGGTACAATGTTGCCCAAACCGTGGGCAGCATGTATCAGCCACTATCACAAAGCCATCACAAAGCTTCCGGGGGACCATGGTGCCCAAAATTGATTAGTTGTGCAGGTGGGTCCCTAGTGGCTTCTACCCACTCGCCATATGTGCACTTAGGCAGAGGCATGCCAGTCACTGTCAGTGAGCAGGGAGAAGCCGCCTGGGACCAGTCTGTTTGACTTGTCACCAGAAAACCATACATGGCTGTGTGTACAGACATTGGCTGATACATGCTGCCCACTGTTTTGGCCACATGTATCAGTTGACAGGTTCCCTTTAAAAAGCCTAAATCTCCTGAATTGTATGATGGATTTAAATTTTTTTACTCAGAATGCAGAAGCAATGAAATAAGAATGAAAACAGTACCCATTTGATCTGGTGACAAGTCCTCTTTAACACCTTCAAGATCTTGCAATTTTCCGTTTTCTGAAACTACGGTGCCGTAAAAGTGAAATTTCACAATTGTTTCTTGTTTTTTTATTCACCATGTTCACTATATAGTAAAAATGACCTAGAGATATGATTCTGTAGGTCAATACGAGTATGAGTATGCAGATACCAAACGTGTAGTTTTTTTAATTTAAGTGATGAAAAAAAATTCGAAAATTTGTAAGAATAAAAATTTGCCTGTGTTGCCATTTTACTGAGCTTTATTAGGCCTGTTTCACACATCAGTGTCTCCGGTACGTGTAGTGACAGTTTTCTCACGTACCGGAGACACTGACACACATAGACCCATTCAAATGAATGGGTCTATGCACGTCTCCGTGTTTTCACGGACCATGTGTCCGTGTTGAAAACACAGAGACATGTCCGTTTATCTCCGGCAGCATGGTCCGCAAAGCGTCCCGTACACGTGCACACGGAGAACAGTGTGCACTCTCCTCCGTGTGCACGTATGCGCATATTCATCACTGTAATGAGCGGTACCACATGACCGCTCACACAGGACAAGCTGCCGGTGCTGAGAGGAGACATCGCGGGAGCTGGGTGAGTATTTCTCTGCAAGCGGGCGGGCGCACGGGGGATGGGAGGCGGGAGGTGACCCCCAAACTTTATTTTTAACAAAAAAAAAACAAAAACTTGATTTTTCATCTCTTCTCTCCTGCGGGGGAGAAGAGATGAATGCCGCCTTCAGCACCACACGCAGGGGGGATAGCGCTTACTGTAGCGCTGTCTCTTCTGCACGGTCCGTGTGGTCCTCAGGCAGCACACGGGCGGCACACGGCTGCCGCACGTGTGCCACACTGATATGCCACGTGAGCACATGGACACACGGACACGGATAACTCCGGTACTGTTTTCACCGGTACCGGAATTATCTGGACGTGTGAAACCGGCCTTACTGATACCTTTTTGGGTTGATATGGTGTTTTGATTGCCTCTTTTTGCATTTTACTGTAATGTTGCAGCTGCCAAAAAGAATTATTCTGGCATTTTTTTTTTTTAGATACTCTGCTACTGATTAGATTCATCTATTTTATATTTTGATAGACTGGACTTTTACAAATGCACCAATATCAAACATGTGTATTTTTTAATCTTTATTAATTATTTTATTTTTAATGAGAAAAAAGGGTGGTGAGTTGAACTTTTGTGTTTTTTTATTTTTTGCAGAATTTTTAAAACTTAAAAAAAAACTTAAAAAAACCAAAAACATTTTCACTGGATTTAATAGTCCCCTTAGGCTACTTTCACACTAGCGTCGGTACGGGGCCATCGCCATGCGTCGGCCCGACGTACTGATGCATATTGTAAAATAAATGCACAACGGGGGCAGCGGATGCAGTTTTTCAACGCATCCGCTGCCCCATTGTAATGTCCGGGGAGGAGGGGGTGGAGTTTCGGCCGTGCATGCGCACAAAAAGTTACATGGAACGTTTTTTGTGCCGACGGTCCGCCAAAACACGACGCATCCATCGCAATACGTCGCTAATGCAAGTGTATGGAGAAAAAATGCATCCTGCGGGCAACTTTGCTGGATGCGTTTTTTCTCCAAAATGACGCATTGCGACGGACGTTACCCGACGCTAGTGTGAAAGTAGCCTTAGGGGACTTGATGCTGCTGGAAGTCAGGTCACCCTTTTTTTTTTTGCTGAACCATGTGTATTAATATGTTCACCTTCCACTGTCTGTATATATGCATTATGTCCTGAGGAGGAAGTCTGGAATGACTTTGAAACGCGTTGACTGAAAAACCTGGAATAAAAAATCCTTTATTTTTATACTTTCATCTAGATCTTCATTGCCAACCAGCAGCGCATATAAACCTCATTTGGCTCTTTTTCCCCCCCTAAAGACACTGTTGAACTGTGCTGTTTTGCTATTTTTTTTTCTCCATAGGCTTCTATGGGGAGCCTGAAAAAAATGCATGTAAAAACTGCATGTAAAAAACACTAGTTCAAATATGCACCAAAATGCATCAAATAATGGAGAAAATGTTTAAAAATACTCCAAAGATGCAATAACCAGAAAAGATTGCTATTGCGTAGTTTGCTTCGAACACCTGCAGAAATGTGCAGAAAAAATCCCCACGGTATTTACGTTATGTGTGAACATGGCCTCACAGACACAAAAATGCAAGATGTCATATAGTGAAACACAAATGAATTGTGTTTGTGTCTCTTCCCATCTTCACAAACTCAAATGTGTAATACAGCCCCTTCAGGGATGAAAATTTGCATTAACACATTACCCAAAAGGGTAAATAAACCCAATTTTAAGGGATGTCACTAGAGTTCTAGTCCTCTTCCTCTCTGAAGAGACAATTTGCAAGGGATGTCCTTAAAACTTGACTTTTATTTAACTCAAATAAATTGTGGTCTCTATTATCTAACAATGCTAAAGTGGTTCTGTATTATTCTTATATAGCAAGGGACTCCTATAATTAGGCACCCCTACCATACTAACTAGTACCTCTACACATTGCTGAGGCTACACTATCTTGCCTAAACCATGACTGAAATCCATGGGTTCTCTATGACACTGTCAGGGTATGTATAATTGTTCATATACACTCACCGGCCACTTTATTAGGTACACCATGCTAGTAACGGGTTGGACCCCTTTTGCCTTCAGAACTGCCTCAATTCTTCGTGGCATAGATTCAACAAGGTGCTGGAAGCATTCCTCAGAGATTTTGGTCCATATTGACATGATGGCATCACACAGTTGCCGCAGATTTGTCGGCTGCACATCCCAAAGATGCTCCATACAAGGCAGGATGGATCCATGCTTTCATGTTGTTTACGCCAAATTCTGACCCTACCATCCG
The DNA here is from genome assembly GCF_051348905.1 of Ranitomeya variabilis. Lineage (NCBI taxonomy): Eukaryota > Metazoa > Chordata > Amphibia > Anura > Dendrobatidae > Ranitomeya > Ranitomeya variabilis. Next base: position 296,017,610 of record NC_135236.1, on the reverse strand, counting down.
AATGTCGCAGCAGAAATCGAGACTCATCAGACCAAGCAACGTTTTTCCAATCTTCTACTGTCCAATTTCGATGAGCTTGTACAAATTGTAGCCTCAGTTTCCTGTTCTTAGCTGAAAGGAGTGGTACCCGGTGTGGTCTTCTGCTGCTGTAGCCCATCTGCCTCAAAGTTCGACGCACTGTGCGTTCAGAGATGCTCTTAGGCCTACCTTGGTTGTAACGGGTGGCGATTTGAGTCACTGTTGCCTTTCTATCAGCTCGAACCAGTCTGCCCATTCTCCTCTGACCTCTGGCATCAACAAGGCATTTCCGCCCACAGAACTGCCGCTCACTGGATTTTTTTTCTTTTTCGGACCATTCTCTGTAAACCCTAGAGATGGTTGTGCGTGAAAATCCCAGTAGATCAGCAGTTTCTGAAATACTCAGACCAGCCCTTCTGGCACCAACAACCATTCCACGTTCAAAGGCACTCAAATCACCTTTCTTCCCCATACTGATGCTCGGTTTGAACTGCAGGAGATTGTCTTGACCATGTCTACATGCCTAAATGCACTGAGTTGCCACCATGTGATTGGCTGATTAGAAATTAAGTGTTAACAAGAAGTTGGACAGGTGTACCTAATAAAGTGGCCAGTGAGTGTATATATAGAAGAGCACTGAAGCTAAACTAAAAGTGACTCATAACCTCTCCAACAAATTTCGCGTTGACAGACTTCCTCAGAGGGCTAAGGCTAAACTGAGTAGTCAAATGGAGGACCGGACCTTACAAAACCTTTGCTCTGACATCATAAATCCCACAGGGCCAATCAGATATTATCTACGATGTAACCAATTGGATTCTAACTTCCCAAGAGTAAACCTAAGCTTAAGCTATTCCAAGTTATTTATCTTGGAATGTAAAATAAAAAATGCTTAGCCTTTAAAGGGAGTCCATCACACCCAAAATGCATTTTTAATGGGCTAAACAGTGTTTCAGGTGACTTAACCCCTATAACAACCATACTAACACTCTACCTGTTACTGGTACTGTGCCTGAGAAAATATATTTTCATTTATAAGCAAATGAGTAGGTTTCAGTGCATCTTTGGTGTAGCCAAGCGTTGGGAGTGCTATCACAACTTCTTATTTGTACATTGGGGCTTTTCTCCTGCTTCTGATTGACACTGCTTGCTTCCCAGAGCGAGCACTTCATAACTGTTTCCGGCATTCGTGCGTTGCACTGTCGTGCATTTTGACAGTGCTTGACCTGGAAAGCAAGCACTGTCAATCAGAAGAGGGGAAAGACCCAAATATGAAAATGAGGAGGCATGGTAGTGCAGCAAACTCTTAGTAATGCCAAGGGTGCACAAAACTCCCCATTTACATATAAATTAAGAGTTATTTTCTCAGGCACTGTACTAGTAACAGGTGCGGTGCTAGTATGGTTGCTATAGTGCTAAGTCGCCTATAATCCTATATAGCCCATTTAAAATGTATTTTGGGGGTGGCAGACTCCTTTTTCAAATTATAAACTGAAATCCCGTTCTAGGTGCTACACACTATAAAGAACTTTGTGACTTTCCTTCCGTTTCAGTTCTGTATTCTTTTGATGTTCTGACACAGCTCATTATAGTTTTAATTTGTTCTACGCAGTAAACATGACAATCTTCAAATTATCTAATGAATGAATGTAATAACAGATAATGTACAGCAATTGAAACAGATATTTGGGATGTCTGTGAAGTAGACATCTAACTGCTTTAATATAAAATAATACTGTTTTCTTTTAATAGCTTATGTTTCCCTTACTGAAATGCCAAATTGACTAACTACATCAAACTGTTCAAAAATAATGAGACAAAGCATAAATTATTTATTCTGTTTACATCATGTTTTATAGGCAGAAAATATGTGCCTTTACTGTAGGTGGATCCAAGGTCAAGACAAGCGCTCTGCCACCATTGGCATGCTATGTAAAAACTGTAGGGAAAAAGTGCGCACCAAACCATAGGGTGATAACCTTATATAAAGATAAAATAGATCCAGGTAATATACTCACCTAAGTGAGTTGTGTAGGCTTAACCCCTGTAAAAGCTTAATATCAGTTGCTGCTGCCCCATGGTTGGGGGTGATCTCCACCAGGATGCTGGAAGCGAAGACATAGTACACTGTTGTAGGCCAGTTTCACACGTCCAGATATTTCCGGTACAGGAAAAACCGGTACCGGAGATATCGGTGTCTGTTTGTTGTGAATGTAATACTTGCGGCACATGTGTGGCAACCGCGTGCCGCATCGGCACCACAAAGACGGCCGCCGTGAAAGAAACGCTACAGTAAGCGCTGTTCCCTGGCAGCAAGTGCTGAAGCCAACTCTCATCATTCTCCCCTGCTCTGCTGGCGATCGGCGTGAGCAGAGAGGAATGATGAGAGTTATAATAAATTCCGAATGATGACAGCAGGTGGGGGCTTTTGGGATTCTTACTCCCATCATCCGACACCTGCTGCCGCTAATAACAGTGAGAACAGGAGCGGATGATCTAGGTATTCCACAACTTCCACCTGCGAGCTAGCAAAATAAATGAGTGAAAAACCCAATGTGGTTCTGCCCTATTTTCTTGAACCAACCAGGCAAAACTCACAGCTGGGGCTGCAACCCTCAGCTGTCAGCTTCAGCAAGGTTGGTTATCAAGAATAGAGGGGTCCCCTCGCTGTTTTTTTATTTAAATAAATAATTTAAAAAAACGGCATGGGATCCCCCCATTTTTGACAACCAGCCTTGCTAAAGCTCACAGCTGGGGGCTGCTATTCTCAGGCTGGTAATGGGCCATTGATATAGGCCCCCCAGTTTAAAAACTACAGCCCACAGCTGCCCAGAAAAGGCGCATCTATTAGATGCGCCTATTCTGGCGCTTTGCCCGGCTCTTCCCACTTGCCCTGAAGTAGTGGCAAGTGAGGTTAATATTTGTGGGGTTGATGTCACTGTAATATCAGGTGACATCAAGCCCACGGCTTAGTAATGGAGAGGTGTCTATATGTTAAATAAAGACAAAGCCAGAATAAAATTCTTTATTTGAAAAAATTACAAAGACTCCTTTAATATTCTAAATTAAACCATACTTACTGCAACGCCTAATTCCCCGAAGCCCTCAATCTCCTGCAATAAAAATAAAAAAAAAAATATATATTCCATACCTGTCCGTCGTTGTGTCCCATGCCTTAATCCATGTTTGGGGCTAAATAGTTTTCAACCTGGACGGTGCCAAGATCCTACCTTCCTGCCTGAAAACCACTGGTGAATGAGCTGCTGAGAGGGCAGCATCATTCACCAGTGGTGACATCATCCCTGGCATTTTCCCACTGTCCTGAGGTCACCGCAGAACAGCCCGGCCTCGATGATATCACCGCTGGTGAATGATGCTGCACTCTCAGCAGCTCATTCATCAGTGGTTTTGAGCTGCCCCCTCCTGTATCCACCTGCCAGAGCATCTAAGCCCCCCTGTTACATCAAGGGTCAGGCGCACACATCATGCGTGTCATCCTCAAATATGCTCCCTGCTCTGCACGTAGCAGCTGCAATCCTCTCATGTCCCGAAGGCATCGCAGCACCATGCGCACATGTTCTGGCAATGTCCTCTCGGCTTCCCTGGCTTCAACCTCATAGAGGCAAAGCAGAGCCACCATCTTGCATCCCCCTGTACCCAACACTGCCACCTTACTCCTCCCTGCACCCCCCACACCTCCTGTGCCAGCCACTAACTGCAATGGGAAGACAGACTTGCAGCAGTGCATCCTCTGTTGAGGAGCCTGCCTCCTCTATGCAGGTCCCTAATACACAGACACTACATAGTACTCCTGCACCCTATACAGTCCCTGCACAACCTGATGCAGCTAGTGCTATTCTAACAAACAGCACTACTGCTATGCCACCCCCACACAAATTTTAAACCCTCTGCAGGGGCCAATTCCACCACAATAGTTACGGGTACAGTTACAGCTAAGGGTACAGTGCCCACTAGTGTCCACATTATGTCAGCTTCATCTATGGCCCAAGTAGTAGTGGGTGCTGGATTGCTGGTCCTGAATCCATGCCATCATGGGTGCAGTAACAGCACCATCAGGTGCTCATCTCCATCTTCATCCTACAGTCCTGATTGGCGCTGTCGCCCTGCACACTCTCATAGCAGATGGAGCAGGCATTTGTCATGCTGCTCCAGATCTTCTAGACATAGTCACCAATTCAGATCATTACACTGGCAATCACCTTCCTCGTCCAATGAGTCATCTGACGAATCACGAAGGAATTTGTGTTATAGGTTGATGCGTCACTGTCGATCCCCTGGAATCTGTATGGTTCTTGATCATTCCCAGGACGTGGCTGTTCATTCACAGGCTGCTCTGGCTCCTCCCATTCAGTTGGCTCAGCAAAGTATCAGTGAGTACCAGAATGCAATGGCTTGGGGGAGGGTGTGGGTTTGCTTCCAGCCTTAAAAGTGCTCTTGAGTCAGGGCTGTAATTTGACCCATGATCAAAAAAAATTAGTTAACCCCCCTGTGTTAGACCAAAATCCTAACAAAGATACCCCTGCTTGGGCCAGCATACATAAAGATGTATTTTTCTGCACCATTTGCCCCCTTGGGTCTCACTTAGACGAAGAGACTGTTAACAACATTTGGGCAAACGATTATGTAGATATTTGGGCCCTCGTGTCACCTGACCAACACACGATCGATAAAGAATGGAGCCTTGTGGATAGACCATTTGAAAGTATACCGAAAGTTGCCAAAACGATTAATTGGTTACAGGCAATGTTGGTTATGGGCTGAGTCATGTGCCAAAAGTTCCCAGAGCGCTGCTCTGAAATATTCATATATATGGATACCATTTATAATTTGTATAAGGCTCATGGGGGAAGTGCATGGTGGAATGAGGAATTCAGGAGGCGTTTAGCCCTACAAGCTCATTTGTGTAGGGGAGTAAAAGTCATGGATACATTTATTCGTCTCATGTTGGCTCAAAAAGTTGCACCCCCCTTTCATACAGCGGCCTCTGCTCACACCTCGGGAACAGGGTCAGTGGCCATCCACAGACCCGGCTCCTGTTGGCTGTTCAATTAAGGGCACTGTCGTTATTTTGTATTATGCAAGTACAAACATGAGTGTTCGGCATGAGTAAGCCCCATGCCACAATCAAATGCCTTCGTCTCTCAACAAAATTGCCCACAAAATCAACCAACCACTCAGAAACTAAGAACTCCAGTGAGCGTATGCACGATAGGCCTTGGCTCGACTGCTATCTCAATAAGGAAGCGAGAGCCCAGTTACATTTCGGTTTCAATTACGTTTTTTTCATCCCCTTTTTTTCACTAGACAGTAATCTTTTTCCCCAAACTGGTGTCATTGTCCCTGCCTTTGGATAAATCAATGATCAAGAGGAAGACAGAGAGCAGCCACAGCCCTGATGTCCTGTTGATGCTCAATACGTCCCAATGTGGAGATCGTGAAGCTGTCACTTATTGAATGAAGGGCTCGTGTGACATATCAACCTCACCCGAGCCCCGGGAATGTGAGTGCCAATGCAGCACCCCAGGTGACCGGCTGCTGCAGTGATGTTGCTTTTCCTTCGGGGAAGGTAATGTCATGCTCAGAGGCAATGGAGTTCTCTTCACCAGGTAAGGCACACACATACAACACATTCTGAATCCAGGCCAGGAGGGGGAGATCAGGACCCGGATTCAGGGGAGCCTCTCTAGGCTTTATGTATCCTGACCTGGAGGAGGAGCTAGTTAGTTGGTCCAGGGAGACCAAGCAAGTTAGTTGTTCAGAGACACTGAAGGAGAAGGAAGTCTGGAACTGAGTGCAGACAGAGAGGCCTGGCAGCCACGAGGGAGTTGCAGCCTCTGGAAGGACAGATAACCTGGAAGGGTTGAATGTGGAGTAGCCAGAAGGAAAGGAGCAAAGGAGAGGAACAGGGCTCAGAGGGCAACTGTGACCGGGCACCCTCAGAGCCATAGCACAGAAGCTGGGAACCGGGAGCCCGAGGCCTTAGTGGAACTGTACGACACTTGGCAGAACTGGAGGACATGACACTACACGTTAACTGCCCGCACCATGCTTGGGACGCAGCAGCACCTGAGGAGCCCGGGGCATGATAGAGTCCCTTTAAAAAGGCTCAAGCTGCCCGTCATGCAGGTACCTGTCTTAGGATAGGGGGATTAGAGGACTCTGCTGGAAGCTTCAGGTAGCAGGGACCTCACCTTTAACGGCGCTAGTTGGAAAGGCTCACGGACCTCTACTGGAAAAAGGAACCCTCTATTGCCTCTGAACCGGCTGGACCACCATCATCCGTGCCTGGTACCCTGGACTGTGGCCTACCATTTGCAGTAAACCAGGTAAAGACTTACAGCTTGTCTCCTCCATTTATTCATCGGCACATACCATCATCTTGGCCACACACCATAAGACCCCGCTTCACCTGTGGGAAGTGTAACACCCGTGCTGCCACAACATCCCCCTGGGGACCCCTTCAATGCAGCATCGGTCCCACTACTGACCGAACACCACAGGTGGTGTCAAGACAGACTCATAAACATTTTCCCTTTAAAGACCGTTCCCTTTTACGTTGAGCCCCATTGCCATGGACAGGGTCGCAGCCACCATGACATCTCCCCTTTAATAGCCGACCGGACCCGGTACCGAGTACCCCACTGCCCTGGCTGGACGACTCACCAACACCACAGAAATGGCTCTAATACCGGATATGAGTATAGATATTTTTATTTTAACTGAGCCAAATATGAGGAATGAGAATGGGTTGTCCAAGTAGTGGACAACCCCTTTAAACATGGATAGCACATGGATGCCATATTTCTGATATATGTGTTTTTCAAGGACCATAGACTCGACTCGTATTGGCGCTTGTCATGCGTGCTGCTGGAAAAAAACGGACGTGTCTCCTTATGTTTTACACAGACACACAATCTGTGTAAAAACATGCATATGCATAGTACCATAGGTTATAATGTATACATGTGGTTTCTGTGAAAAAAGAGATACCGAAAAAGGGGTTCAATACAATCCTAGAGACTTTAGAGTGTTAAACAAGAGCAGGCTGGAACGAGCCACCCCACCCCCTCCCATGGGCGGCGTATGAGGAAGCCGTCACGACAGGGGGTTTGAAGCAAGGGGTAGGAGAGGTGGGGTTTCATAGGGGGGAGGGAATACTCAGGGAAAGAGTTATAGCGTGGGTGGGGGTCAAGTCTGATCGCTTCCCGCTCAGGAGGCCATTGAGCAGGATATCCACACTCACCTGCAATGAGGTCAGTGAAGCAGGTGCTTTCCCGGCTTCGGACGGCTGTAGTAAACCAGCCCCAGGCTGGTTGGAGGCTCAGGTGGCTTCTATTTTGGGCGGTGGCAGCGGGGGTTCCCCGGCAAGCGGTTCTGGTGAGCAGCAGTCCCGGCGCGTAAGGCCTCCTGAGCGCTTATCCCCCGACCTGCCTCAGACGTCCCAGCGGCGGTGCAGGAGCCCCTCCAGGGACGCTCCGGACCGTGTGCCTGCTCGTAAACGCCCAAGCAGGCCGCGGTCTGGGAGGAATCCGCCAGCCGCACTGGGGCCTGCGACAGCTGTCAGGCCTTCTCCCCCCCTCGCTCGGGGGGGCGGGGCCTGCACGCCCAGAACAACCATTGCCCAGCGTGATGTCGTGGCAGGTCGCTGCGGTGATGACCAGGCCAGGCGGCCTGCCACTTCTGTCGTCAGGGGACAGCGGGGGAGCACTCTTGATGCTGCTCTGGACCTGGCTAGTGATTCTGGCCCACTTCTTCTACCCATGACTGGGACGGGACTTTATCGGACGTCAGGACCAGATGGCAGCGGAACAGACAGTGGGCCTGGATTCGGGACTCCACCATACCAGGCTGCATCTGTGGCAGACGGCTCTGTGGCAGCGCCCTCTGCGGTGGCCGGGACGGTGAGATCTTCTTCAAGAGGCGAACTTCAACTCCAGGAGGGTCTAAGGACGGCATCTGGGTCCAGAGACGGCGGGACAACCACGGCATCTGTGGCTGGGGGGATCACAGCTCCCCTGCAGCCTGGTGAGCATGATTCTGTGTCTCCTTTGTTCCCAGCATTTTCAACGCCTCCATCAGTTACTGTTAGTCGGGCTGTGGGGTCTGTAGGTCAGAGTGTGGGAGTTGGTGTGCGGGCTGATGTGGGTGGTGAAGGGGTGGGGGAGCTTTTGCCGAGTGTTCGAGAGCTGTTGTCATGGTTGGGCAGTGTTATGTCTGGGCCGTCCCCTTTGTCGGCTTGGGTGGGATCTTCAGATGTGGGGCTTGAGTTGTCGAGTAGCGGTTCTGTGTTGCGGGACAGGTCGACCGAGCCGGTATCTGTATCCATACAGACTGAGAAGGAAAAGGAAGGTGGTATCTGCTTGGATGATAAGGCACGTGGTGAGGTGTATGTCTGTTTTGAGGGGCCGTTAGGGGCTCATTTAAAAAAGGAGGTGCGTGAAAAGATTTGGAAAGACGAGTACGTGGAGATTTTTTTGCTTTTGCCGTTGGAGAAATGTAATTTGGATTAGAAGAAGAAGGAAGATAGTAAGAAGGAGGATGAGGAAAAATGGAAATGGCGCCTTATTCCTTAGACTTTTGTGAATTGGCTTCAGGCATTTGCGATTTTGGCAAGCATTATTGGTGAGAAGGCTCCTGAGAATTGTTCTGCCTTGTTTTGCTACATGGATTCCATAGGGGAGGCGCATAGGGTCTATGGGGGACAAGCATGGTTGCGGTACGATGAACAGTTCAGACAGAGGAAGGCGGTTCGTCCTGCAATTCGGTGGGATCAGAAGGACATAGGGTTGTGGCTGCGTGTTATGGCGCCAACAATTTGGCGCCATAATAAATTTGGTCATTCCTTTCAAAGCGGGGCTGGACCTTCCGGCCAGGCTGCTTCGCAAGGTAGTTCCTCAGGTACGGGGGGTCAGTCTGGACAATCCAGAGGTCAAAAACACGGCGTGTTCTGACAGTTCAATGAGGGCGAGTGTAAGTTTGGAACCACTTGTAAGTTCAAGCACTTGTGTTCGCACTGCAATGGTTCTTCCCATGGTGCTTCCAGATGTTTTAAGAAAAAAGGGAAGCCTGATGGTAATTCCAAAGGGGGTGAAGCCAGTGAAGTTGGACGCGATGGTCCCCTATCTAAATAGATTCCCCAATATGGAGAGGGCGGAGCTGCTGTTGGCGTGCTTTAGAGATGGTTTCTGTATACCCGCTCCCACTTTTGTTGTACCTCAGAGTTTGAAAAACCTTAGATTGGCTGAGTTACATGCGGTTGTTGTGTCAGAGAAATTGAGTAAGGAGGTTGCTTTAGGTAGGATGTCTGGACCTTTTCCCATTCCTCCTTTGGACGACTTGGTGGTGTCGTCTTTGGGCGTGGTTCCAAAGAAAGAGCCCAACAAGTTTAGGCTTATACAGCATTTATGTGAAGTAATGCAAACAAGATACAGCTGACCGCACCACCAGGGCGCCAGCAAAGTGACCAACCGAACTCAGCAAACATAAACTTCAGCCGAACACAGGACTTCGGGTGCTGTTGCCAAGAAGATTCAACAACATGGAGATATAAGCAAGAAGAGAGATGGCAGCACTCACCAATCTTGAAGGCAGGTAATGCTTTATTATTGTAAAATCTTCACGGCTCAAGGTTGCATGTACAGATGAGTGTTCAGGTCAAACGACGGCCGTTTCGCGCTACTCGAGCGCTTCAACAGGTCTGTTGAAGCGCTCGAGTAGCGCGAAATGGCCGTCGTTTGACCTGCACACTCATCTGTACATGTACCCCCGAGCCGTGAAGATTTTACAATAATAAAGCATTACCTGCCTTCAAGATTGGTGAGTGCTGCCATCTCTCTTCTTGCTTATACAGCATTTATGTTATCCTAAGGGGAGGTCTGTTAATGATTAGTGTTGAGCGATACCGTCCGATACTTGAAAGTATCGGTATCGGAAAGTATCGGCCGATACCGGCAAAGTATCGGATCCAATCCGATACTGATACCCGATACCAATACAAGTCAATGGGACTCATGTATCGGACGGTATTCCTGATGGTTCCCAGGGTCTGAAGGAGAGGAAACTCTCCTTCAGGCCCTGGGAACCATATTAATGTGTAAAAGAAAGAATTAAAATAAAAAATATTGCTATACTCACCTCTCCGAGGGAACCGGCAGCGTTGTTTGCTTAAAATTCGCGCTTTTCTTTCCTTATGTGAAGTCCCGGCTTTGTGATTGGTTGCGTCGCAGTCACATGGGCGACGCAACCAATCACAGCAAGCCGTGACGTAATTTCAGGTCCTTAAGGATTTTAAAATTACGTCCCGGCTTTGTGATTGGTTGCGTCGCAGTCACATGGGCGACGCAACCAATCACAGCAAGCCGTGACGTAATTTCAGGCCCTTAAGGATTTTAAAATTACGTCCCGGCTTTGTGATTGGTTGCGTCGCAGTCACATGGGCGACGCAACCAATCACAAGCCGTGACGTCACGGGAGGCTGGACACGCGCGCATTTTAAAATGCGCGCTTGTCCAGCCTCCCGTGACGTCCCGGCTTGTGATTGGTTGCATCGCGGTCAACCAATCACAAGCCGGGAGGCTGGACACGCGCGCATTTTAAAATGCGCGCTTGTCCAGCCTCCCGTGACGTCCCGGCTTGTGATTGGTTGCATCGCGGTCAACCAATCACAAGCCGGGAGGCTGGACACGCGCGCATTTTAAAATTTTTAAAATGCGCGCGTGTCCAGCCTCCCGGCTTGTGATTGGTTGACCGCGATGCAACCAATCACAAGCCGGGACGTCACGGGAGGCTGGACAAGCGCGCATTTTAAAATGCGCGCGTGTCCAGCCTCCCGTGACGTCACGGCTTGTGATTGGTTGCGTCGCCCATGTGACTGCGACGCAACCAATCACAAAGCCGGGACGTAATTTTAAAATCCTTAAGGGCCTGAAATTACGTCACGGCTTGCTGTGATTGGTTGCGTCGCCCATGTGACTGCGACGCAACCAATCACAAAGCCGGGACGTAATTTTAAAATCCTTAAGGACCTGAAATTACGTCACGGCTTGCTGTGATTGGTTGCGTCGCCCATGTGACTGCGACGCAACCAATCACAAGCCGGGACTTCACGTAAAGGAAAGAAAAGCGCGAATTTTAAACAAAGAACGCTGCCGCTTCCCTCGGTAAGGTGCAGGCTGCGTCGGAGAGGTGAGTATAGCAATATTTTTTATTTTAATTCTCTCTTTTACACATTTTTACATTAATGTTGTTTCGATACCGATACTCAATACCACAAAAGTATCGGATCTCGGTATCCGAATTCCGATACCCGCAAGTATCGGCCGATACCCGATACTTGCGGTATCGGAATGCTCAACACTATTAATGATGGGATTGACCCAGAGCTTTGTTCCGTGGTCTACATGTCTTTTGATGAGTAGTGTTGAGCATTCCGATACCAAGTATCGGGTATCGGCCGATATTTGCGGTATCGGAATTCCGATACCGAGTTCCGATATTTTTGCGATATCGGAAATCGGAATCAGAAGTGTGCGGTGCGTATGGTTCCCAGGGTCTGGAGGAGAGGAGACTCTTTTTCAGGCCCTGGGATCCATATTCATGTAAAAAATAAATAATAAAAATAAAAAATATTGATATACTCACCCCTCCGGCGGCCCCGGCTCTCACCGGTCCAAGCGTCTGCCTCCGTTCCTAAGAATGCAGGGCGTGAAGGACCTTCGATGACGTCACGGCTTGTGATTGGTCACGTGACCGCTCATGTGACCGCTCACGCGACCAATCACAAGCCGCGATGTCATCGAAGGTCCTTCACTCGCTCATTCTTAGGAACGGAGGCTGCCGGTTGCAGCGGTTACAACCAGGGCGCGTCAGAGGGTGAGTATATCCCTATTTTTTATTTTTATTCTTTATTTTACACATGAATATGGATCCCAGGGCCTTAAGGAGAGTTTCCTCTCCTTCAGACCCTGGGAACCATCCAGGATCACTTCCGATATTTGTGTCCCATTGACTTGTATTGGTATCGGGTATCGGTATCGGCGATATCTGATATTTTTCGGATATCGGCCGATACCATCCGATACCGATACTTTCAAATATCAGAAGGTATCGCTCAACACTATTGATGAGGCAGCTCGGTGGGTGCGTAGTTGTGGCAGGGGCGCGTTGTTGGCTAAGACCGATATTGAGTCTGCTTTTCGTTTATTGCCAGTCCACCTTGATAGCGTGAGGTTGTTAGGCTGTTATTGGAACGGGGGGTTTTATGTTGACAGATGTCTGCCAATGGGCTGCTCGTTGTCGTGCTCTTATTTTGAGGCCTTTAGTTCTTTTCTTGAATGGGCAGTACGGGATGTGTCCGGTTTGGATTCTGTGATACATTATTTGGATTACTTTCTGTGCATTGGGCCGGATCAGTCTCAATGTTGTGAGGTCCTTTTGAGGACGGTTGTTTGGATAGCTGAGCGATTCAGGGTCCCATTGGCGCCGGGTAAAACTGGGGGTCCATGCACGAGTCTATCCTTCTTAGGCATTGTTATTGATTCTGTGCAATGGAAGTTTAGGTTGCCGGTCAACAAGGTGATTGGTTTGAGGAGTGAGGTGGCTCGAGCCAGACGTTTGAAGAAATTGCCATTGCGTGAAGTTCAGTCGCTCATTGGGAAACTGAATTTTGCGTGCAGGATTATCCCAATAGGGAGAGTTTTTTCCCACAGGCTGGCTAGTGCTACGGCTGGGGTTAAGGCCCCTCATCATTTTGTTCGTTTATCAGGTGAACACAAGGCTGATTTGGAGGTTTGGGGCCGTTTCTTGGCATTTTACAATGGTCGTTCTTTGTGAATGGAAGAAGTGGTGGGTAATGCAGATTTGGATCTTTTTACTGATGCGTTGGGTGGTATTGGTTTTGGGGCTTTTCTGGTGTGCCGCTAGATGGCCGGAAGAATGGTCTGCAACTGGGTTGTGAGGAATATTATGTTGCTGGAGATTTTCCCGATCTTGGTGGTGGTGTGTTGTGAATTCTATTTTTGGGCTCCCTCTAGTGGTCACAAGCGGTACTGTGTAGTGTTGTCTTTCTGCAGGTTGGCTGCATCAGCTGGTTCATTATCCTTGGTTGGTTTCCTATTTAGCTCACCTGGAGACTCAGTTCCTTGCCTGCTATCAATATATTCAGTGCTCTTCAGATTCTTTGTGTCTACCTTGCTTCCAGTCTCTCCAAGACAAGCTAAGTTTTTGTTTGATCATTTTTTGATTATCAGTGTTCATTATGTTTTTTTGTCCAGCTCGCTAAAATGTGATTTCCTCGCTTGCTGGTTGCTCTAGGGGACTGAGTTTCTCCCCCCACACCGTTAGTTGGTGTGGGGGTTCTTGAAATCTCAGAGTGGATATTTTGTAAGGGTTTTTTACTGACCGCATAGATTTTCTTTTCTATTTTCTGCTATCTAGTATTAGTGGGCCTCATTTGCTGGATCTGCTTTCACCCCTGTGTATGTGCCTTCCTCTTACCTCACCGTTATTATCTGTTGGGGGCTTCTATATCTTTGGGGATTATTTCTCTGGAGGCAAGAGAGGTCTTTCTTTCTCTCTAGGGGTAGTTAGTTCCTCAGGCTGGCTCGAGACGTCTAGGATTTTTAGGCACGTTCACCGGCTACCTCTAGTGTGTTTGGATAGGTTCAGATTTGCGGTCAGTCCAGTTTGCCACCTCCCTAGAGCTTGTCCTATGTTTGTTACTTAGCTGGAGTAATTTGTGATCCTCAACCACTAAGGATCATAACAGCGGTGCATCTGTGGAGTGATGATTTCCGAAACCAAAGGGTCTGTTTTAATTGTGATAATATGGCAGTCGTATGTGCTATTAATAGTTTAACGACATCCTCGCCCCCAGTTATTAGGGTTTTTCATCAGCTGGTTTTGTCTTGCTTGTCCATTAATGCGTATGTTACAGCATCTCATGTGCCTGGTGTGCAAAATTGCATTGCCGACTCTTTGTCTCATTTTCAGTGGGAGCGTTTTTGGTCGCTGGCTCCAGATGCCGAGGAGACGGGTCTGGAATGCCCAGCGGAGCTCTGGAGCATGGTGTCTGGGCTGCTGAACCGTTAATTCATGCATCATTGGCCCCCAGTACGTGGTCGGCTTATCGGTCAGTATGGAGTTCTTGGGAGACTTGGTTGGTGTCGTGCGGGGTTTTTAATGCGGGCGATGATCAAGTGGGTGCCTTGTTGTTATGGTTGAGGCATGGGGGAGATCAAGGATGGTCGGCGGCAAAGGCTGACAGACTTATATCGGCTTTGGCTTTTGGTTTTTGGCTTCGGGGTCTTAAGGACTTGATGAAGACTTTTTTGGTGAAGCAAGTGGTGAAGGGGTTGAGACGAGTAAGTAGCCGGGGGGATCGCAGGCGCCTGGTTTCTTTTGGGGTGTTGCAGCTTTTAGACGCTCGATTGGTTGACATTTGTGTTTCCAGTTTCGAAGTTGCCCTCTTTCGCCTGTTTTTTTCCCTTGCCTTTTTTGTAGCGTTGAGAGTTGGGGAGCTCGTGTCTCCTACTATGGTCCGGCAAGGCGGGCTTTGGGCTGGGGACGTGTTAGTTAGCGGGGGGGGTTTGTGTTGTGATCCGCTTTTTGGGCTCCTCTAGTGGTGGCTGGTGGTACTGGAGACTTGTGTGTTCTTTTCTGCCTCAGCTCACCTGCTTCCATCAGTTTTGGGAGTTCCCTATTTAGCCTTGCTCTCCAGTCACTTCCTTGCCGGTCATCATTGTAACCTGAGTCTTTCAGTTGCATGTTCCTGCTACCAGTCTGCTGATCAGCTAAGTGGACTCTTGTCCTTTTTGTTTTGTATTTTTTGTCCAGTTTACAGTTTGTCATTTCCTGTTACTGGAAGCTCTTGTGGACTGAAATTGCCACTCCTGTGTCATGAGTTGACACAGGAGTCTTAAAGTAATTTCAGGATGGGTTTTTGAAAGGGTTTTTCAGCTGACCGTGAAGTCCTCTTTTGTATCCTTCCTCTACCTAGTAAGTGGACCTCGCTTTGCTAAATCTACCTTCATACTGTGTATGTCTTTTCCTCTGAACTCACCGTTAATATATGTGGGGGCTACTATCATCTTTGGGGAATTTCACTAGAGGTAAGCCAGGTCTGTTCCTTCCTCTTCCAGGCGTAGTTAGTTCTCCGGCTGGCGCATGGCATCTAGGCAGCCGTAGGAATGCTTCCTGGCTACTGTTAGTTGTGTGGTAGATTTAGGTCACGGTCAGCTTGAGTTTCCATCACCCGAGGGTTAGTCTGTTATTTTGTGTTTCTGATGTTCCCATGCCATTGGGGAATCATGACAGTATGACCGGCCACTGTTAAAGTAATTGGCAGAAGAAAGGAGAGTAAAAGAAGTCTGTAGATTTTTTTTTTTTTTTTTTTCCTCACATGTTTGCTACTTAGTTGGCTCAGTT
Source organism: Ranitomeya variabilis (assembly GCF_051348905.1). Lineage (NCBI taxonomy): Eukaryota > Metazoa > Chordata > Amphibia > Anura > Dendrobatidae > Ranitomeya > Ranitomeya variabilis. The sequence continues at coordinate 296,002,148 of NC_135236.1, read as the reverse complement.
GTATTTCTGCTCTATTTACAGCCTTGCCTTTCTCTCCTTCTAATCCTTGAATGGCTCTGATCTCTCCGGTTTAAGGATGGACTCTCAGAGTTTGGCTGCAGGTTTAAATAATCTTGCTACGAAGGTTCAGAATTTACAAGATTATGTTATATGTACCCCTATTTCTGAATCTAAGATTCCTACACCAGAGGTATTTTCCGGAGATAGATCTCGGTTTCAGAATTTCAAATGTAATTGTAAATTATTCCTTTCTCTCAGACCTCACTCCTCTGGAGATCCTGTTCAGCAGGTTAAGATTGTGATTTCTTTGCTGCAAGGTGACCCTCAAAATTGGGCATTTTCATTGACACCAGGGGATCCTGCGTTGCTCAATGTGGATGCGTTTTTTCTGGCTTTAGGGTTGCTGTATGAGGAACCTAATTTGGAGATTCAAGCTGAAAAAGCTTTAATAGCCCTGTCTCAAGGGCAAGATGAAGCTGAGATATACTGCCAAAAATTTCGTAAATGGTCTGTGCTTACTCAGTGGAATGAGTGTGCCCTAGCGGCAATTTTCAGAGAAGGCCTTTCTGATGCCGTTAAGGATGTCATGGTGGGGTTTCCTACGCCCACAGGTCTGAATGAGTCCATCACAATGGCGATTCAGATTGATCGGCGTTTGCGGGAGCGCAAACCCGTGCACCATTTGGCGGTATCTTCTGAAGGGACGCCAGAGAAAATGCAATGTGACAGAATTCTGTCAAGAAGCGAGCGGCAGAATTATAGGCGCAAAAATGGCTTGTGCTTCTACTGTGGTGATTCCGCGCATGTTATATCAGCATGCTCTAAACGTACTAGGAAGGTTGACAAGTCTGTTTCTATTGGCACTTTACAGTCTAAATTTCTTCTGTCTGTAACTCTGATTTGTTCATTATCAGTTATTACCGTGGATGCCTATGTGGACTCTGGCGCCGCTCTGAGTCTCATGGATTGGTCCTTCGCCAGGCGCTGTGGGTTTGATTTGGAGCCTCTGGAAGTTCCTATACCTCTGAAGGGTATTGATTCTACACCTCTGGCTTGTAATAGACCACAGTTCTGGACACAAGTGACTATGCGTATGACTCCAGACCATCAGGAGATGATTCGCTTCCTCGTGTTGCATAATTTACATGATGTGTTAGTGCTTGGATTACCATGGTTGCAATCTCATAACCCAGTACTGGACTGGAAAACTATGTCTGTGTTAAGCTGGGGATGTCGGGGGGCTCATGGGGACATACCTTTGGTTTCTATCTCGTCATCTATTCCCTCTGAGGTTCCGGCATTTTTGTCGGATTTTGGGGATATTTTTGAAGAGCCTAAAATTGGTTCTCTCCCTCCCCACAGAGAGTGTGATTGCGCCATAGATCTGATTCCAGGCAGTAAATTTCCAAAGGGTCGTTTGTTTAACCTATCTGTACCTGAGCATGCTGCCATGCGAGAGTATGTTAAGGAGTCCCTGGAAAAGGGACATATTCGTCCTTCTTCATCACCTTTAGGAGCTGGGTTTTTCTTTGTCTCTAAAAAGGATGGCTCGCTGAGGCCTTGTATTGATTATCGACTCCTGAATAAAATTACTGTCAAATATCAGTATCCGTTGCCGCTGCTTACTGATTTGTTTGCTCGCATAAGGGGGGCTAAGTGGTTCTCCAAGATTGATCTCCGTGGGGCGTATAATTTGGTGCGAATTAAGCAAGGGGATGAGTGGAAAACCGCATTTAATACGCCTGAGGGCCACTTTGAGTATTTAGTAATGCCTTTCGGCCTTTCTAATGCACCTTCAGTTTTTCAGTCCTTTATGCATGATATTTTCCGTGAATATCTGGATAAATTTATGATTGTGTATTTGGACGATATTTTGATTTTTTTCTGAGGACTGGGAGTCTCATGTTCAGCAGGTCAGGAGGGCTTTTCAGGTCTTGCGGGATAATTCTCTGTGTGTAAAGGGTTCTAAGTGTGTTTTTGGGGTTCAAAAGATTTCTTTTTTAGGGTACATTTTTTCCCCTTCTTCTGTTGAGATGGACCCTGTCAAGGTTCGGGCTATTTGTGACTGGACGCAGCCTACTTCTCTAAAGGGTCTTCAGAAGTTCTTGGGCTTTGCTAATTTTTATCGTCGATTTATAACTGGTTTTTCTGGTGTTGCTAAGCCTCTTACGGATTTGACTAAGAAAGGTGCTGATGTTGCCAATTGGTCCTCTGCCGCTGTGGAGGCCTTTCGGGAACTTAAGCGCCGCTTTTCGTCTGCCCCTGTGTTGCGCCAGCCTGATGTCTCTCTCCCCTTTCAGGTTGAGGTCGATGCTTCCGAGATCGGAGCGGGAGCGGTTTTGTCGCAGAAAAGTTCCGATTGCTCAGTGATGAGACCTTGTGCGTTCTTTTCTCGAAAATTTTCTGCCGCCGAAAGAAATTATGATGTCGGTAATCGGGAGCTTTTGGCCATGAAGTGGGCATTTGAGGAGTGGCATCATTGGCTTGAGGGTGCTAGACATCAGGTGGTGGTTTTGACTGATCACAAGAATCTGATTTATCTTGAGTCTGCCAGGCGCCTGAATCCTAGACAGGCGCGCTGGTCGTTGTTTTTCTCTCGGTTTAATTTTGTGGTCTCATATATACCAGGTTCTAAGAATGTGAAGGCAGATGCCCTTTCTAGGAGTTTTGAGCCTGATTCCCCTGGTGATTCGGAACCTACAGGTATCCTTAAGGATGGGGTGATATTATCCGCTATTTCCCCAGATCTGCGACGTGCTTTGCAAGAGTTTCAGGCGGATAGACCTGATCGCTGCCCACCTGGTAGATTGTTTGTTCCTGATGATTGGACCAGTAGAGTCATCTCGGAGGTTCATTCTTCTACGCTGGCGGGTCATCCTGGAATTTTTGGTACCAGGGATTTGGTGGCTAGATCCTTCTGGTGGCCATCTCTGTCTCGAGATGTGCGTGTTTTTGTGCAGTCTTGTGATGTGTGTGCTCGGGCCAAGCCTTGTTGTTCTAGGGCTAGCGGGTTGTTGTTGCCCTTGCCTATTCCGAAGAGGCCTTGGACGCACATCTCGATGGACTTTATTTCTGATCTTCCTGTCTCTCAGAGGATGTCTGTTATCTGGGTGGTGTGTGACCGTTTTTCTAAGATGGTTCATTTGGTGCCATTGCCGAAGTTGCCTTCCTCGTCTGAGTTGGTTCCTTTGTTTTTTCAAAATGTGGTTTGCTTGCATGGTATTCCTGAAAATATCGTTTCTGATAGGGGTACCCAGTTCGTTTCTAGATTTTGGCGGGCATTCTGTGCCAGGTTGGGCATTGATTTGTCTTTTTCGTCTGCCTTCCATCCTCAGACTAATGGCCAGACGGAGCGAACTAATCAGACTTTGGAGACGTATTTGAGGTGTTTTGTGTCTGCGGATCAGGATGATTGGGTTGCCTTTTTGCCGTTGTCGGAGTTTGCTCTTAATAATCGGGCTAGTTTGGCCACTTTGGTTTCCCCTTTCTTTTGCAATTCGGGGTTTCATCCCCGTTTTTCTTCTGGTCAGGCGGAGTCTTCGGATTGTCCTGGAGTAGATGCTGTGGTGGATCGGTTGTATCGGATTTGGGAACAAGTGGTGGACAATTTGAATTTGTCCCAGGAGAGGACTCAGCGGTTTGCTAACCGCCAGCGTCGGGTTGGTCCTCGCCTTCGTGTTGGGGACTTGGTGTGGTTGTCTTCCCGTTTTGTCCCAATGAGAGTTTCTTCTCCTAAATTTAAGCCTCGGTTCATCGGTCCCTATAGGATTTTGGAGATTATTAACCCTGTTTCCTTTCGTTTGGACCTCCCGGCATCTTTCGCTATCCATAATGTGTTCCATCGGTCGTTGTTGCGGAGATACGAGGTGCCGGTGGTTCCTTCTGCTGAGCCTCCTGCTCCTGTGCTGGTTGAGGGTGAATTGGAGTACGTTATAGAGATCTTGGACTCCCGTATTTCCAGGCGGAGACTCCAGTATCTGGTTAAATGGAAGGGCTATGGTCAGGAAGATAATTCTTGGGTAACTGCCTCTGATGTTCATGCCTCGGATTTGGTTCGTGCCTTTCATAGGGCTCATCCAGGTCGCCCTGGCGGTTCTTGTGAGGGTTCGGTGCCCCCTCCTTAAGGGGGGGGTACTGTTGTGATCCGCTTTTTGGGCTCCCCTAGTGGTGCCTGGTGGTACTGGAGACTTGTGTGTTCTTTTCTGCCTCAGCTCACCTGCTTCCATCAGTTTTGGGAGTTCCCTATTTAGCCTTGCTCTCCAGTCACTTCCTTGCCGGTCATCATTGTAACCTGAGTCTTTCAGTTGCATGTTCCTGCTACCAGTCTGCTGATCAGCTAAGTGGACTCTTGTCCTTTTTGTTTTGTATTTTTTGTCCAGTTTACAGTTTGTCATTTCCTGTTACTGGAAGCTCTTGTGGACTGAAATTGCCACTCCTGTGTCATGAGTTGACACAGGAGTCTTAAAGTAATTTCAGGATGGGTTTTTGAAAGGGTTTTTCAGCTGACCGTGAAGTCCTCTTTTGTATCCTTCCTCTATCTAGTAAGTGGACCTCGCTTTGCTAAATCTACCTTCATACTGTGTATGTCTTTTCCTCTGAACTCACCGTTAATATATGTGGGGGCTACTATCATCTTTGGGGAATTTCACTAGAGGTAAGCCAGGTCTGTTCCTTCCTCTTCCAGGCGTAGTTAGTTCTCCGGCTGGCGCATGGCATCTAGGCAGCCGTAGGAATGCTTCCTGGCTACTGTTAGTTGTGTGGTAGATTTAGGTCACGGTCAGCTTGAGTTTCCATCACCCGAGGGCTAGTCTGTTATTTTGTGTTTCTGATGTTCCCATGCCATTGGGGAATCATGACAGGTTTGCAATTTTGAATTCGGCGGTTTAAGACGGGTCAGGCGGGACGGGGCAAAAAGGTGGTATTGGGAGCCGTTCCAGGTTCGGTTATGTGTCCAATCCGTTGTTGCCGTTTTTTTGATAGTTTACAACCGTGTAGAGACGGGCCTTTGTTGTGTCACGAGGACGGGTCTTTTCTTTCCAGATAGCAGATTGTGGCGGTTTTTCGGCAAGCGTTGGTGGCCATTGGTTTAGACTCTTCCAGGTTTGCCTCTCATTCCTTTCGGATTGGGGCTGCTACAGAGGCAGCGTTGGGTGGTTTGGCTCCTGCAGTGGTACAGAGGATAGGGCGATGGGAGTCTGGCCGTTACCGGAGTTATGTTAGACCTTGAAGGTTGTTTCTTCCAGGTTGACATGTTTGTTTTTCGTCTGCACGGTTTTAAGTTGTTTATGTTTTCCAGGTTCAACTTCGCTGTTGGTTTGGATTGTCGGCCACTCCTACGTTTATTGGGGCTCGGGGCATGCAGATGTTCGACAGGATGGAAGACAGCTCAGTTTTTCCAGGGATGTGGCTGTTATCAGGTGGTTGGGTTTTCGGGGCTTGGGCTGGAACAGAGTCATGCAGGAGGTGCATAATGGGGTTCGCTTGGACAGGCCTCCTGATATTTTGGTATTGCATGTTGGGGAAACGATTTGGGAGTTCACCCTTTTCGCGAGTTGATCCGAGACATTAAGCATGATTTACTCAGATTATGGGTTTCTTTTTGGGAGATGGCTATAGTGTGGTCGGATATTGTTCCACGGAAGTGTTGGAGGCACGCTAGGTCAGTGGTTAGGATTGATAAAGCTCGCATCAAGGTAAATCGGGCAATATCTGGTTTTGTTGTCCGGAATGGGGGCCTGGCAGTTCGTCATTCTGAGTTGGAACATGGGGGTGATGAATTTCTTCTGGGTGATGGTGTCCATTTGAACGCGGTGGGCATTGATTTGTGGGCCCTGGGGTTGCAGAATGGAATTGAAAGAGCCATAGTGGTTAAAGGTGGTGGGGTCTCGGGTGCTTGAGGGGGTCAAGTACTCTCATTGTGGCGGTGGGAGTTGGTGCTAAATTGGCCTGGGGATCCGTCAGGATATGGATTCTTCAGTTGGTATAAATTTTGGTTTCGGGTCTGGTGATTTGGGGGAATCTTGGCAACGGTGGGCCAGATTCCTAAGTTGGAAGTGGACAATGGTAACCCTTTGGGGGATTTTGGTGCTCTCGAGCCAGTAGGGTAACGGCTAAGAGTAAATTATGGTTGGTTTTCTGTCCACTAGTTTTCTCCTATGGTTAACACCAGATTTTGAGCTTCAAGGACCCTTCCCAGCTTATTTTACTGTTATGTGTTTTGTATGTTTACAATAAAGGCCAGTGTGGCCAATTATTGTCCAATTTGGGAGTCGTGTCATATTTGGGGAGGGAAGAGGGTCGGAGACCCATGGGAGGGTACCTATTACCCGGTTATCGACAATACCAATGTCAATTATTTTCTAGGCAATTTGAGGCTGTTTAGCATTGAGATTAATGGTAAATTTGTTTGCTGTGTTTGCTGCAAATTTTGGGGGAAAATTCGGCAAAGCACATGAATATGATCCACACAACTCAACTCGTCAGCCATTCCAGCATGCACACAAGTTTAATGTATTTTTGAGCAACTACCAGTTGCATGAAGTATAGGGATGACGATATTTGTATAGTATAAAATATCTTATCTCCACAGCTGTGTAGTGGGAACGAAATGTAGAATGCTCAGATTTAGTTTGGTGCTGTAAATTGTGGGTGAATAGGCAACATGGAGATTGAAATTGTTTTTGAACAATGATTTACTGCTAGCTGAGATCATGGAAATTGCAGTATTATAGGCAATAAAGAAAATAGAAAATGTTACTTCCAAGTTTCTTTAACTGGATAGGTTTAGAACAGGGGCAATGGACCCACAATGGCAATATCTCAATATGTCTCTGAATATTTGCAGCCACAGATGATGTTGTCCCCATCTCCCTCCTCCTCTTTCCTCCAGCGTGATACGACTCGTCTGCACTGCAGCGTCAGAGTGATCACAAGCATACAAACAGAGGATGTGACGCCCGTCGCAATAAGGGGCTGACTGACGGCTGGGAGGCAGTTGAGTCCGGGTGAAAAGATGTGCCCCGGGACAGAATACAGGAATGGCACAAAAATTATAAAACTTAAGCCCTTCATGACCCAGCCTACTTTGACCTTAATGACCTGGCCATTTTTTGCAATTCTGACCAGAGTCCTTTTATGAGGTAATAGCTCAGGAACGCTTCAACGGATCCTAGTGATTCTGAGAATGTTTTTTCGTGACATATTGGCCTTCATGTTAGTAGTAAACTAAGGTCGATCATTTTTGCGTTTATTTGTGAAAAAATCTGAAATTTGGCAAAAATTTTGAAAATGTTGCAATTTTCAAATTTTTTATTTTTATTCTGTTAAACCAGAGAGGTATGTGACACAAAATAGTTAATTAGTAACATTACCCACATGTCTAATATACATCAGCACAATTTTGGAAGCAAAATTTTTTTTTGCTAGGAAGTTATAAGAGTTAAAATTTGACCAACGATTTCTCATTTTTACAACAAAATTTACAAAACCATTTTTTTTAGGGACCACCTCACATTTGAAATCACTTTGAGGGGTCTATATGGATGAAAATACCCAAAAGTGACACCATTCTAAAAACTGCACCCCTCAAGGTGCTCAAAACCACATACAAGAAGTTTATTAACCCTTTAGGTGTTTCACAGCAGCAGAAGCAACATGGAAGGAAAAAATGAACATTTAACTTTTTAGTCATAAAAATGATTTTTAGCAACAATTTTTTATTTTCCCAAGAGTAAAAGGAGAAACTAGACCCCGAAAGTTATTGTACCATTTATCCTGAGTACGCTGATACCCCATATGTGGGGGGAACCACTGTTTGGGCGCACGACAGGGCTTGGAAGGGAATTAGCGCCATTTGACTTTTTGAATGAAAAATTGGCTACAATCTTTAGCGGACACCATGTCGCGTTTGGAGAGCCCCTGTGTGCCTAAATATTGGAGCTCCCCCACAAGTGAACCCATTTTGGAAACTAGACCCCCCAAGGAACTTATCTAGATGCATAGTGAGCATTTTGAAAACCCAGGTGCTTCACAAATGGATCCGTAAAAATGAAAAAGTACTTTTTTTTTGCAAAAAATATCTTTTAGCCTCAATTTTTTCATTATCACATTTGTAACAGGATAAAATGGATCCTTAAATTTGTTGGGAAATTTCTCCTAAGTACACTGATACCTCACATGTGGGGGTAAACCACTGTTTGGGCACACGGCAAGGCTCGGAAGGGAAGGAGCGCCATTTGACTTTTGAATGAAAAATTAGCTCCAATCGTTAGCGGACACCATGTCGCATTTGGAGAGCCCCTGTGTCCCTAAACATTGGAGTTCCCCCACAAGTGACACCATTTTGGAGACTAGACCTCCCAAGGAACTAACCTAGATGTGCGATGAGCACTTTGAACCCCCAAGTGCTTCACAGAAGTTTATAACACAGAGCCGTGAAAATAAAAAATCATTTTTCTTTCCTCAAAGATTATTTTTTAGCCCACAAATGTTTTTATTTTCACAGGGGTAACAGGAGAAATTGGACCCCAAAGGTTGTTGTCCAGTTTGTCCTGAGTATGCTGATACCCCATATGTGGGGGTAAACTACTGGTTGGGCACACGTCAGGGCTCGGAAGGGAAGTAGTGACGTTTTGAAATGCAGACTTTGATGGAATGGTCTGCGGGCATCATGTTGCGTTTGCAGAGCCCTTCATGTGCCTAAACAGTAGAAACCCCCCACAAGTTACCCCATATTGGAAACTAGACCCCCCAAGGAACTTATCTAGATGTGTGGTGAGCACTTTGAACCCCCAAGTGCTTCACAGAAATTTATAACGCAGAGCCGTGATAATAAAAAATCATTTTTTTCCCACAAAAATAAGATTTAGCGCCCATTTTGCTATTTTCCCAAGGGTAACAGAAGAAATTAGACCCGCAAAGTTGTTGTGCAATTTTTCCTGAGTACACTTATTCCCCATATGTTTGGGTAAACCACTGTTTGGGCGCACGTCGGGGCTCGGAAGGGAGGGAGCACCATTTGACTTTTTGAACGCAAGATTGGCTGGAATCAATAGTGGCGCCTTGTCGCGTTTGGAGACCCCTGATGTGCCTAAACAGTGGAAACCCCTCAATTCTAACTCCAGCAATAACCCCAACACACCCCTACCCTAATCCCAACTCTAGCCATAACCCTAATCACATCCCTAACCCAAATACACCCCTAGCCACAATCCTAACCCCAACACACCCCTAACCCTAATCCCAACCCTAACCCCAACACACCCCTAACCCTATTCCAAACCCTAACCATAACCCTAACCACAAGCCTAACCCTAACCCCAACACACCCCTAACCCTAATCTTAACCCTATTTCCAACCCTAACCCTAATTCAAACCCTAACTCTAATTCCAACCCTAACCCTAAGACTATGTGCCCACGTTGCAGATTCGTGTGAAGATTTTTCCGCACAGTTTTTGAAAAATCCGCAGGTAAAGCGCACTGCCCTAACCCTAGTTTTAACCCTAACCCTAGTTCTAACCCTAGTTCTTACCCTAACCCTAGTTCTAACCGTAACCCTAGTTCTAACCCTAGTTCTAACCATAACCCTAGTTCTAACCCTAACGCTAGTTCTAACCCTAACCCTAGTTCCAACGCTAGTTCTAACCCTAACCCTAGTTCTAACCCTAACCCTAGTGGAAAAATAAAAGTAAATATATTTTCTTTATTTTATTATTGTCCCTACCTGTGGGGGTGATAAAGGGGGGGTTATTTATTATTTTTTTTATTTTGATCACTGTGATAGAACCTATCACAGCGATCAAAATTGAAGAACGATTTTGGATTATTCTTACTTTCCTGATCAATGAGACTCTCTGACTAAGTCTTTGCTGCCTTGATTTTGTTTCTACCTTATTTCTTCTCATTTAATGCCTCATCCCTATCCACTTGCTTTAGTTCCCTAACATTTTCTTTTTGTCATTTATTGTGCCCCTTAGAGCTCTATTTAGCCTTAGTGGTTTCCCCCTACTTCTAGCTCGTTCATTCCCATAGTGTATATGTTGTGCACAGGTCCTATTCAAGATGCTTATACAACCCCTGGCAAAAATTATGGAATCACCGGCCTTGGAGGATGTTAATTCCATTGTTTTTCAGAAAAAAAGCAGATCACAGACATGGCACAAAACTAAAGTAATTTTAAATGGCAACTTTCTGGCTTTAAGAAACACTAAAAGAAATCAAGAACAAAAAATGTGGAAGTCAGTAATGGTTACATTTTTTAACCAAGCATAAGGAAAAAATTATGTAATCACTCAATTCTGAGGAAAAAAATATGGAATCATGAAAAACAAACAAACAAAAAAAACACTCCAAAACATCACTAGTATTTTGTTGCACCACCTCTGGCTTTTATAACAGCTTACAGTGTCTGAGACATGGACTTAATGAGTGTCAAACAGTACTCTTCATCAATCTGGCTCCAACTTTCTCTGATTGCTGTTGCCAGATCAGCTTTGCAGGTTGGAGCCTTGTCATGGACCATTTTCTTCAACTTCCACTAAAGATTTTCAATTGGATTGAGATCCGGACTGGTTGCAGGCCATGACATTGACCTTATGCATATTTTTTCAAGGAATGTTTTCACAGTTTTTGCTCTATGGCAGGATGCATTATCATCTTGAAAAATGATTTAATCATCCCCAAACATCCTTTCAATTGATGGGATAAGAAAAGTGTCCAAAATATCAACATAAACTTGAGCATTTATTGAAGATGTACTGACAGCCATCTCACCAGTGCCTTTACCTGACATGCAGCCCCATATCATCAATGACTGTGAAAATTTGCATGTTCTCTTCAGGCAGTCATCTTTATAAATCTCATTGGAACGGCACCAAACAAAAGTTCCAGCATCGTCACCTTGCCCAATGCAGATTCGTGATTCATCACTGAATATGACTTTCATCCAGTCATCCATAGTCCACGATTGCTTTTCCTTAGCCAATTGTAACCTTGTTTTTTTCTGTTCAGGTGTTAATAATGGCTTTCATTTAGCTTTTCTGTATGTAAATCCCATTTCCTTTAGGCAGTTTCTTATAGTTCGGTCACAGACATTGACTCCAGTTTCCACTCATTTACTCTTCATTTGTTTTGTTGTGCATTTACTGTTTTGGAGACATATTGCTTTAAGTTTCCGGTCTTGATGCTTTGATGTCTCCCTTGGTCTACCAGTATGTTTGCCTTTAACAACCTTCCCATGTTGTTTGTATTTGGTCCAGATTTTAGACACAACTGACTGTGAACAACCAACATCTTTTGCAACCTTGCGTGATGATTTACCCTCTTTTAAGAGTTTGCTAATCCTCTCCTTTGTTTCAATTGACATCTCTCGTGTTAGAGCCATGATCCATGTCAGTCCACTTGGTGCAACAGCTCTCCAAAGTGTGATCACTAATTTTTAGATGTAGACTAATGAGCAGATCTAATTTGATGCATGTGTTATTTTTTGGTATGAAAATGTCATGTCGGACGCTGTTCAGACCAGGTCGTCCGACAGACAGCGGTAATTCCGCTTTTGACCACTATTTGCTCATTGGCATCTGCTAGATTTTGTCTAGCTGTTCCGGGGTTAATTTGCCTAGTCCTTGGATTGGAAGCTGGGCCATTCCCATGGCCTTTAAATAGTTCTCCTGTTCATTGGGCGTCGCCGATTATAGCTTCTCTCTTGTGCGTTGTTATCTCGGTCTGGAGTGGAGAGCTGGTTTGGAGATTCGTTGCTGGTGGTGTATTTTCCTCTGTCTTATTTACTCCTTCCTATATTTGCATTTATTTTGCCCTGCACATTTATAGTGTATTCCTGAGTGACTGCGGCGTGGTGTATATTTTCCTTTCTCCTTGTCTGTTCTATCTGTGGGTATTGGAATATTACCTCTTCACTGGGTGGAGGGCGGAGGTATCAGCCTAGGGTTATTACAGGAGTTAGGGTGAGGTTCGAGGCCAGGACATGCACACCATCAGTGTAAACTCCAGGTAGAGGGTCAGTCAGAGTTCCCCTAGTCTGAGGGAAACTGCAGGGGCCCGGGTTTTTAGCTCTCGCTCACCTAGTTCCCCCGTGACATTATAATCGGCCCAACAACAACAACAAAAAGGGGTTTCTTTTTTTTTGTCTTGTCATGGATCCCATGACTTCTATAACCCGCCAGTTGGAGGCGCTGTCCCTACAGGTCACTGGGTTGAGGGGGGCAGTGCAGCAACAGGGACTAGCAGTAGCTAATGTGCAGGCGGGAGCGACAGGAAGAGTTGCTGAGCCTAAATTTCCTTTGCCTGAAAGATTTACTGGGGAACGCAGTAAATTTGTTTCTTTTCGTGAAGCTTGCAAACTATATTTCCGCATGCGCCCGATCTCCTCGGGTAATGAGGCTCAGCAGGTGGGTCTGGTGTTGTCTTTGTTAAGCGGGGATCCCCAAGCGTGGGCATTTTGTTTGCCATCTGATTCTGTTGCATTTAACTCTGTGGAGAGTTTTTTTCTTCTCTTGGGACAGTCTACGATGAACCTGACAGAATGGCTCTAGCAGAATCTAAGATACGCACTATTCGCCAGGGGGAGCGAGTTGCAGAGGATTACTGTTCTGAATTTCGTCGCTGGGCGATCGATACACAGTGGAATGATCCAGCATTGCGGAGTCAGTTTATACATGGGATTTCTGGAAGGGTTAAAAAAGCACTTCTGATGTACGAGACTCCTGCGTCTCTAGATTCTGCCATGAGTCTGGTTGTCCGCATAGATCGTCGTTTGCGTCAGGGGGAGCATGAGACGACGCCTGTGGGAGAGGGTTTAGGTTCACGTGAGGTTGCTGCAGGTGAGCCCACGGAACCTATGCAAATCGCAGGGGTGTCACATGTCAAGCGTCAAGATCCTGAGCTCAGGAAGCAGAGAGCCTGTTTTTACTGTGGTAAAACTGGTCATTTCATTAACATCTGTCCTCTGCTGTCTAAGAAAAACGCAACGGCGGAAAACTGCTAGGCTCAGAGGGTGTGGAGGAGTCCAATTTGAGCTTATGTATATCCTCCATGGTGGTTTCTCAATGCATGCTCCCTGCTAAGGTTTTTATTGCTGGCAGTGAGCTACCAATTACTGTTTTTGTGGATAGTGGTTCAGTCACAAATCTCATTGATGAGGAGTTTGCGCGCACAGCAGGTTTTAGGATTGAAAAACTGTCTCATCCTATCCGCGTGGTCACCATCAATGCTGCTCCTCTCTCTCAGGGGGAGATAACTGAATTTGTGGCTGAGGTGAAACTCCACATAGGAGTTCTACATTCCGAGCGGGTTACATGTAAGGTGCTCAGGAATCTTCCTGCTCAAGTGGTTTTGGGTTTTCCTTGGTTGTCTATTCACAACCCGGTAATTGACTGGAAAACTCAGGACATAATTCGGTGGAGCGAGTTCTGCCAGGAGAATTGCCTGGTCACATGTGTGGCTGCGGTGACTTTAAGCGTTCCGGAGTCACTTCTGGATTTTGTGGATGTGTTCTCTGAGAAGGGTTGTTCAGAGTTGCCGCCACATCGTCCTTATGACTGTTCTATCAGGTTTAAACCAGGGGCCAAATTGCCTAAATCAAGGATGTTTAACATCTCCGGTCCGGAGAGACAAGCGTTAAAAGATTACATTGCTGAAAGCTTGAGCAAAGGGCACATCAGGCCGTCATCCTCGCCGGTGGCAGCAGGGTTCTTCTTCGTGAAGAAGAAAGATGGCGGATTACGCCCGTGTTTGGATTTCAGGGAGTTGAACCAGATTACGGTTCGTGATCCATACCCTATGCCTCTGATACCAGATTTGTTCAACCAGGTGGCAGGTGCTAAGTGGTTTACCAAGCTTGACCTCAGGGGGGCGTACAACCTGATAAGAGTCTGTCAAGGTGATGAGTGGAAGACGGCTTTTAATACCCCCGAGGGTCATTTTGAAAATTTGGTGATGTCGTTTGGGTTGACTAACGCACCTGCAGTGTTCCAACATTTCATCAATGATGTGTTCTCGCATGTTTTGGGGAAATTCGTTATCGTGTATCTGGATGACATTCTCATATATTCTTGCGACCGTGATGCTCATTTAGATCATGTCAGGCAGGTGTTACAGCTTCTCAGAGAGAATAAGCTGTATGCTAAACTTGAGAAATGTGTATTTTCTGTTCAAGAGTTGCCTTTCTTGGGTTATATTGTGTCTGCTTCTGGGTTTAAAATGGACGCCGCTAAGGTGCAGGCGGTGCTGCATTGGGAACGTCCTGATAACCTGAAAGCACTTCAGCGGTTCCTTGGGTTTTCTAATTACTATAGGAAATTTATCAGGGATTTTTCCATCATTGCTAAACCGCTAACTGACATGACTAAAAAGGGTACCTATTTCTCCGTTTGGCCTGAGGCTGCTGTGCGCGCATTTGAATTTCTTAAGAACAGTTTTGTTTCAGCCCCCATTCTTTTGCAGCCAGACGTATCTAAACCCTTTGTTGTGGAAGTCGATGCGTTTGAGGTTGGTGTGGGGGCGGTACTATCTCAAGGCTCATCTTTGAGTGGTTTACGTCCGTGCGCCTATTTCTCCAAGAAACTGTCGTCCGCCGAACGTAACTACGATATCGGCAACAGGGAGTTGTTGGCAATTAAGTTAACCTTTGAGGAATGGTGACACTTCTTGGAGGGGTCGGTACATCAGGTTACTGTTATTACCGATCATAAGAATTTGCTGTATTTGGAGTCAGCCAAGCGTCTGTCCCCCAGGCAGGCTCGCTGGGCATTGTTTTTCACGCGGTTCAATTTTGTGGTCACTTACAGACCGGGGTCTAAAAACACTAAGGCGGATGCTCTGTCCAGGTGTTTTCAGGGGGGAGAACCTCGGGAGGATCCAGTACCCATCCTCCAAAAGGGTGTTGTGGTTTCGGCTCTCACTACCGAGGTTGAGGCTGAGATTGCCGAGGCTCAGGAGGAGGTACCATCTGAGCTTCCTGTCAACAAATCTTTTGTACCGCTTCATCTCCGCCTAAAGGTTTTGGCGGAGCATCATGATGCTGTCCTGGCTGGCCACCCAGGGGTTAAAGGTACCTTGGAGTTGGTGTCACGTCGGTTTTGGTGGCCCAAGATCCGACAGGACGTGGTCTCATACGTGTCAACTTGTACCACGTGCGCTAGGGCTAAGACGCCTCACTCCCGTCCTGTTGGCACACTACTTCCTCTTGAGGTACCTAGTAAGCCTTGGATTTCATAGTTACATAGTTACATAGTTAGTAAGGCCGAAAAAAGACATTTGTCCATCCAGTTCAGCCTATATTCCATCATAATAAATCCCCAGATCTACGTCCTTCATCACTGATTTGCCTTCATCAGCTGGGAACACGGTCATCTTGGTGATTGTTGATCGGTTTTCTAAAATGTCACACTTTGTGTCTTTGCCTTCGTTGCCTAACGCTAAGACTCTGGCTCAGGTATTTGTGCAGGAGGTGGTCAGACTTCATGGGGTTCCGTCTGACATCATGTCTTATAGGGGGTCTCAGTTTGTGGCAAAATTTTGGAGAGCATTTTGCTCACGGCTGGGGATCAAGTTATCTCATTCTTCGACGTTTCATCCTCAGTCAAATGGTCAGACTGAGCGTATGAACCAAAATTTGGAACAGTACTTACGCTGTTTTGTCTCTGATAACCAGGAGGAGTGGTCTACCTTTCTTCCTTTGGCTGAGTTTGCCATCAATAATCACCGCCAGGAGTCATCTGGGGAGTGTCCGTTTTTTTGTGTTTATGGGCTACATCCTCAATTTTGTACCTTGAGTCAGAGGGGCTCTTCCGGCGTTCTGGAGGAGGACCAGTTGGGGACACAATTGTCATCAGTCTGGAGGAAAGTTAAGCAGCGCCTGTTGAGTGTGGGTGCTAGGTACAAGCGTGTGGCTGACAGTAGGCGTGTGCCAGGTCCGGACCTGAGTGTGGATGACTGGGTGTGGTTATCCACAAAAAACATAAGACTCAAAATACCGTCCCTTAAATTGGGTCCACGGTTTATTGGTCCATTTAGGGTCACCGCCGTCATTAACCCAGTAGCGTACCGATTGGAGCTCCCTACGGTGTATAAGATACACAACGTGTTCCACAGGTCTCTTCTAAAGAAGGTGGTGGGTTCTGTGGACGCAGCGCCTATGCCACCTCCAGTCTTGGTGGATGGTAATTTGGAGTTTGAAGTCTCCAAGGTGGTTGACTCTCGTGTAGTGCATCGCACTTTACAGTACTTGGTACACTGGCGTGGTTATGGGCCTGAGGAGAGGTCCTGGGTACCAGCCTCGGACATTCATGCGGATCGGCTGGTCAGGTTTTTTCATCGTCGCCATCCAGACAAGCCGGGTCCTATAAGCCGTGAGGGCCCTGGGGTCCCTCGTAGAAGGTGGGGTACTGTCATGTCGGACGCTGTTCAGACCAGGTCGTCTGACAGACAGCGGTAATTCCGCTTTTGACCACTATTTGCTCATTGGCGTCTGCTAGATTTTGTCTAGCTGTTCCGGGGTTAATTTGCCTAGTCCTCGGATTGGAAGCTGGGCCATTCCCATGGCCTTTAAATAGTTCTCCTGTTCATTGGGCGTCGCCGATTATAGCTTCTCTCTTGTGCGTTGTTATCTCGGTCTGGAGTGGAGAGCTGGTTTGGAGATTCGTTGCTGGTGGTGTATTTTCCTCTGTCTTATTTACTCCTTCCTATATTTGCATTTATTTTGCCCTGCACATTTATAGTGTATTCCTGAGTGACTGCGGCGTGGTGTATATTTTCCTTTCTCCTTGTCTGTTCTATCTGTGGGTATTGGAATATTACCTCTTCACTGGGTGGAGGGCGGAGGTATCAGCCTAGGGTTATTACAGGAGTTAGGGTGAGGTTTGAGGCCTGGACATGCACACCATCAGTGTAAACTCCAGGTAGAGGGTCAGTCAGAGTTCCCCTAGTCTGAGGGAAACTGCAGGGGCCCGGGTTTTTAGCTCTCGCTCACCTAGTTCCACCGTGACAGAAACTTTACATGGTGATTCCATAATTTTTCCCCTATTAAAAAAAGTAACCATTAAAGGTTAAAAAAGTGTTTCTTTTAGTGTTTCTTAAAGCCAGAAAGTTAAGTTGCAATTTGAAATGACTTTAGTTTTGTGCCATGTCTGTGATCTGCTTTTCTTCTACAAAATTAAACAACTGAATGAACATCCTCCAAGGCCAGTGATTCCATAATGTTTGCCAGGGGCTGTAAAAGTCTCCCATTTGCTTTGTGTATTTTTATTTTCTAGCACATTGTCCGGTATCCAGATCATCTATTAGCAGATGGAAATTTGCTTTCCTGAAGTTCAGCGTCCTGGTAGCTCTGTTACTATATTAATAATATACTATATGTCCTTCATTTTTTAAAGGTTGCATCTCTAACCTAAGTAGTGCATCACACCCCAAAATTAAGTAACATTCATAACCAAACCCCAAAGTGCTTTTATAACCCCTACACCAGACAACTCGGTTAGTTACATCTCCTCTTGGTTGGGTGGGGCAGTCATTTTTGCACTCAGGCATTATTTCACACAGCATCCTGAAGATCGTCTGAGACAGAAAGCGCCTGGTGGTGGGAGTCAGGACTTAGCTTTGCTATGGCAGAGAGCCCCATGTGATCTTTGTCAGTAACCAATGCTTGTGGTTTCCTATTAAGTCGGATGTCAGGGGCCAATGTCAATGTTTTCCATAGTTTGCAACTAAATCCATGTCCTGAGGAAGCAGAGACAGGTAAAAGTTGAACTTGCTAGCAATGCCATGTGTTGTCGCTATTCTGATCCAGAGACAATGGAGCCACAATCTTCACTATATAATCCCCAGTTTCCCATAATACATGAAATCCAAATGACACCCCCCTACACAGAGTATATGCAGAGACCCCAGTCCTCCAGGTGCAGATGGGGTCAGAGTCCTCCTCTTCATCCAGGAGTGAGGTTTAGGGTTCCAGTGGAGAGATCTACATCTCCCTGAGCCCTTTACCTTCAGACTGATTTGCAGTATTAGACAAGGGACAGTAATTGTTTTAAAAATGCACATATCAAAGAGATGCAATCATTTTTGTTCCACTACTCAATTTGTAAAAAAGAAATTGCGTTCTAATATCAGTGGGTAAGCATCATTTTTGCTATGGATTAAAAGAGGCAGAGGAACATAAAGTATGCAAATTATTACAGATGAAGATTAGTCCATTGCTGAGATAAAGCTTGGGCGCCTCATAAAGTATGCAAACGGTGTATTGAGGATCTCCGAAATTGGTTCAAGGGTAAGAAAAAAGCTTTCCATTATGGGATTCCTATGGTATGGCATGAGCAAGAGAACCATAGTGACGATTGTTACTTTTGTTCATGCAATGTGAGAGGGTATATTTCAAAATGGAAGCTTTCAATTTCATACCCCAATATTCACTCAGCAATTCGTCCCATCCCCCATGGCACAGATATACCAGTACCTAAGGCCCCTGCTACCTTGGAAGAGATAACTAGCTCCGATGAAGGTGGAGTTATACCTGAACCAGATGATGAATCAAGTTCTGACTTTGAAGATGATACAAGACCAAAATTGTTTTCCCAGGAGGAGATGAATGATTTGGTAAGAGACTTGAATCTTCCCAAAGATGCCGCTGAGTTACTCGGATCAAGGCTCAAAAGCAAGAACTTATTGTTTCCAGGAGTGTCTTTTTTATGGTTCAGACATCGTGAAAACGAGTTCGTTCCCTACTTTGCCCAGGAAGATAAGTTGGTTTATTGCATCAATGTCGAAGGTTTGATGGGTCAATTCAAAATCCAATATGATTCAGCGCAATGGCATCTTTTTATAGATTCTTCAAAAAGAAGTCTCAAAGCAGTGTTACTCCACAATGGCGGTTTTTTGCTTCTATCCCTGTAGGTCATTCTGTACACCTCAAGGAAACCTACGAGAACTTGGAATTGGTTCTTCGTAAACTTAAATATGAAGACCACGGTTGGCAATTCTTGTGCATGCTGCTCGGGCAACAAGCTGGGTATACCAAATACCCTTGTTTTCTGTGTCTATGGGACAGTCGAGACCGACAAAATCACTGGACCAAGAAGAATTGGCAGCTGAGGGTGCTCACAGTTGGTGAAAAAAATGTCCTCCGAGAAACTTTGGTTCCTCCCCATAAAGTTCTTCTACCACCTCGCCACATAAAATTGGAATTGATAAAGCAATTCATAAAATTACTTCCAAAAGATGGAGAATGCTTCAAATACTTGGTCACCAAGTTTCCAGGCCTCTCGGAGGCAAAATTGAAGGAAGGGGTGTTTGTCAGACCAAACATTAAAAGGCTTATAGCTGATCAAGAGTTTATCAATACCATGACGCATCCTCAAAAAGAAGGGTGGTTTGCATTTAAAGAGGTCGTAGAGAAATTTTTAGGCAATAACAAAGACCCTGACTACAAAAAAATCGTCGGACGAATGCTGAAAGCATTTCAAGCTTTAGGTTGCCTGATGAGTTTGAAAGTGCATTTCCTCTATTCCCACCTTTACAACTTTCCTGAATATTTGGGAGCTGTGAGTGAAGAGCAAAGTGAATGCCCACCAGGACATTAAAGAGATGGAAAGAAGATACCAGGGAAGATGGAGCATTACAATGGTCGCAGACTACTGTTGGACGCTTCAGAGAGACATTCCAGATGCTGCTCACAAGCGTAAATGTACCAAGAGAAGCTTCACAGGAAAGAAGAATCGATTTTAGTGTGTGTTAGTGAGCTCATTGTAGTTAAAAAATGATTTTCATGAAACATTTGTAATAAAAAATTAATTTTTTGAGTTTATTTTAATTTATTTTGAGGTATTGTCTTATTTAACATAGTTACTTAAATTGTTAGAAAACGTGATGTCCTATGACAAAACGGAGGTCATTTTCAGATTCAGCTCACGTAAAAACATAAAGATTACGTGGAATAACCAAAACAGCTCTTGAAAATTTTTTTTTTGCAGACCTGTATAATATACTGTCAGTCCTTACTCTGAGGGTGAGTGGACACTTATAGGGGCTGCAGCCGGCAGATGTCCAGACTCAGTGATTTGTGATGGACCCGACTCCCAAACATGAATCAGACAGAAGCACAAAATAAATATACAAAACATTGCAATTAGATGTCAAACGTTCTCAACTTTATTTACATAAACATGACACCGAAAACAGCTCAACCCCCAACTCACGAAGAGTCACCCTCCAGCACTCAGGAGAGGAAAAAACCCCTGTGGTGGAAACCTCTAGGGAACCATGGCTGGAGGATTGCCCTTTCCTCAGGCTTAGAGAGTTAGTGCCGATATAACATGGAACGGCAGAATTTTACAATTTGTACCTTTTACCAGATTTACAGAGAACAACATAACAAATACAGACTATAAATGTGATAAAATGGATATGAAAGAGATCTGGCTGCGATATCTGTCACCACATTGGCTGCTAGAACCAATTTGGCTGATCTGATTCCCAGGTGGATGTGCAGGATCATTTCTCCCTTCCAGGACCAAGTCTCAAGAAGTCAGACACTTGGTGAAAAGGATTGTTGGTTATGGATGACCCCTAATAGGATAAATATCTGATCCGCCATCCCAATATATCACCCATTAAGGTCATAGAACTCCCAATGGAGAACAGCTCTTTGTAGGGGGTAACAGAAGGGAATCCTGTTCTGTGGCCCCCCTCTGTTACCTTCCCATGCTCTGGGGGTGTCTAAAGCAGACAACCCCTTTACCTTGGACCACGTAAGTTGTTGTGCAATTTGTCTTGAGTACGCTGATACCCCATATGTGGGGGGGACCACTGTTTGGGCACTTGGCAGAGCTTAGAAGGGAAGGAGCGCTGTTTGACTTTTTCAACGCAAAATTGTCTGGAATTTAGATTGGATGCCATGTCGCCTTTGGAGAGCCCCTGATGATGTGCCTAAACAGTTGAAATTCCCCCACAAGTGACCACATTTTGGAAACTAGATCCCCCAAGGAAAGTAACTTGATGTGTGGTGAGCACTTTGAATCCCCAAGTGTTTCACTAAAGTTTATGACACAGAGCCGTGAAAATAAAAAAATCATATTTTCAAAGTGTGTAAAACAGCAGAGCTCTGATGAGTAAATTGCGTCACTAATCTAAGCTCTGTGGCTGCTGGATGTGCGCACGAAGGTGGCACAAAGGGGGGTGAAAAAAGTGGAAAACAGCGAGCAGGAGTGCTGATCGGTGAACTGCGTCACTAATCAACGCTCGATGGCTGCTGGATGTGCGCATGGAGGTGATGTAAAGTTAGGGTAGAGGGGGGTAAAAAGAGGGGGAAGGAGGAAGAGGGGAAAGGGTGAAGAGGGGGATTGGGGTGGATGAGGAAAGATCGGAGAGGGATCAGGGATCAAAACACACAGTTGTCTTCTCTCTTCTTCTCTGTTCTGTCTTCTTTGTTCTTTTTTCTTCGGCAGTGGGGGATTGCGGTGTCACAGGCTTCTGTGGCACTACAATGCCCAGCACAGCACAGATCTAGTAGTGTGACCACTCTGCAAAAATCATCAGCCACTGTGAGGACCTGCGATCAAAGACAGGTTACAGAGTGGTCACACCCCTGCTGTGCCCTGTCATTGGCTGCAGTCGATGATGACATTGACAGCACCAATCGGAGCTGGCCCTGGTGATGCTGGCATTGCCAGGCACCAGCCTAGGATCGGTGCTCTTACAGCTCCGATCCTAGGCAGATCATAGCCAGGGCACGGCCAGGTCACAGTGCGATCACACCGCTGCTGTGCCCTGTGATTGGCACGATCGATGTAATTGTCAATCGCACCAATCAGAGCAGGTCCAGGACATGCCTGGCATTGCCAGGCAGCAGCCTATGATTGGTGCTTTTGGAGTACCGATCATAGGCTTGGACATCAGTGTTTCAGGCAATCTGATTGCCTGAAACACTGAGAAATGCTGCAATTGGCTGTTCAGAATTGAACAGCTAATCACAGTGATCGTGGTTGCGGGAGGGCGGCTACACCCCCCAGGATGATGACACCATCTAACCAGAGGTAAAATGCCACAGGAATTTTAATGCGATCACCGGGACTTCGGCCGCAGTAAAAAAATGACGTTATAATCTGTCCCTGGTCAAATAGGCCAAGGGCACAGGGACAGATTATTTTATCAAATATCAGAAAGGGGTTAAAGGGGTTTTTCACCCCAAAGGAAACTTTCAGCAAGCAGTACAATGTGCGGAGTAACTGACAGTGTGCAGTATATACAATGTCAAGATTCGGCTCTGCTTGTCGGTTGGAGCGGTTGTCACGTCACTGCAGGAATGTGATTGGCTCTAAATTGTTGTCACATTTTGACCAAATTGTCATTTGCCTTACTCAGCAGAACATTGAGAGAAGATGATGAGAATCTATTCGGCACAATACTGCAACTGTGGATATCACATATCTACAGTTACATGACAAAGCGGTGGAAAGCCGATTTATCAAATATAGCGTTTATGGGATAACGGAGCTCTTTATTGCACTTATGTTCGTCTCTCAAGTTGAAAGAAATTAACATTTTATTGGATGGAAATTTTTATTCTACATTATATCAGTTTAGTTTTGTCTGTTAATGAAAAAGTGGAGTTTACAGCAATTTGTATTTAAAAAATTTGACATATACGCAAATCAGCCATAACTCACAAGTGCACAAAAATATTTCACATTCACCATGCAGCGGGTGGGCCTGTGTGCCGTCAAATGCCAGGGCTGAGTTTCAGTTCCAGTCCGGCCCTGCCAAAGACACACTTTGAGCTGTGCACTTTACAAAAGCTTTGCGGACTATGTTCAGAAGGAAAGTTCCTATCTTCTTTACAGGGTATGACAGAGAGGTTTTGGCTCTATCTGCTTGTCATTGCAGGTGCATCTTAGGCTACTTTCACACTAGTGTCGTCTGGCGGCCGTCACAATGCATCGGCGTGATGTATCGACGGATGCGTCAAAAATAGTGAAAAACAAAAGCAAACAGGCACACGCACGCACGCGCCCGAAAGCATACAGAAGCACGCACAACACATGCACAAAATCACACAAATGCATGCACAACAAATGCACACACACAAAAGCAAACAGGCACACAGGAGCACGCATAACACATGCACAATATCACACAAACACATGCATAACACATGCACACACACAAAAGCAAACAGGCATAACAGGCTCACACACCCGAAAGCACACAGAAGCACGCACAACACATGCGCATGCTCAATGCATGCACATGCACAAAAGCACACAGGCTTATGCAAACACACACACAGATGCACACATGCCCAAAGCACACAGGCGGACAAAAACACAAAGACGCACACAGACACGCACGCACACACACACGCATGCATGCACCCACAGACGCATACAAAAATGGCAGAACTAACACTGTCTGGATGCTGGCAGGCCTAAGGCTGGAGCTGGACACTGGCTGGCTTCAGTGGCAGGCCTCAGGCTGGAGCTGGACTCTGGCAGGATGCTGGCTGGTGCAGGACGATGGCAGGCCTCTGGCTGTATTCAGGTTTAGCTCTGGCTGTATTCAGTACATCATACAGACACAAACACATGCACATGCACACACAGACATGCACACACATAAACACAGACGCACGCAAAAATGGCAGTAATCACACTGGCTGGAAGGCTGGAGCGTGATGCTGGCTTCTGGCAGCACAGTCAGGCCTCTGGCTAGGTTTTATAGCAGGCCTCTGAGCTGGACGCTGGCTGGCTGGACGCTGGCTGGCTGGACGCTGGCTGGACGGATGCTGGCTGGCTGGCTGGATGCTGGCTGGCTGGCTGCTGTCTTCTTGCTTCTTGCTGGCACATTTGGGGTTGAAGCCCCAGGCCAGGTTTTATATAGGTGTCTGACCAATTGGCTACAAATTCCTGATTCTGAGCATGCTCAGTGTAAAAAAACGTATTGCAGCGCTGGATTCCGTCATACGACGTGTCACGACGGATCCTGCATCCATAGGCTTCCATTCTAGCCAACGACGCATGCCGCAGGATGTGTCGCGACACGTTTTCCCGACGCAGACAAAAACGTTACAATCAATGTTTTTTCCAGACGACGGGCTTCCAAATTTCGACGCAACCGTCGCACGACGTATGCGACGCATGACAATCCATCGCGATGCGTCGCCAATACAAGTCTATGGGAAAAAAAACGCATCCTGCGGGAGATTTTGCAGGATGCGTTTTTTTCACAAAATGACGCATTGTGACGACCGCCAGACGACGCTAGTGTGAAAGTAGCCTTAATTGCATACTTTCCAGTAATCTCTAGACATTGTAAAGTCCTTTAGCATGTGTTACATTGATAAATTGAAAATAAATACACCCAATTTTAACCAGATGAATTACATTTATTAGAGATTTTATGGCAATTACACTGTGTTCCAAATTATTATGCAAATTGGATTTAAGTGTCATAAAGATTTAATTGTTTTGTTTTTCAAATAAACTCGTGGATGGTATTGTGTCTCAGGGCTCAATGGATCACTGAAATCAATCTTAAACACATGTGATAATTGGTTTCCCAGGTGATTCTAATTAAAGGAAAACTACTTAAAAATGATGTTCCACATTATTAAGCAGGTCACAGTTTTCAAGTAACATGGGAAAGAAAAGGGATCTCTCTGCTGCTGAAAAGCATCAAATAGTGCAATGCCTTGGTGAAGGGATGAATTACATTAGAAATTTTCCAAAAACATAAGCGTGATCATCGTACTGTTAAGAGATTTGTGGCTGTATCTGAGCACAAATGTGTTTGTGCTGATAAAGGCATAATGAGGAAGATTTCTGCCAGGCAAGTTCATTGGATTAAGAGAGCAGCTGCTAAAAAGCCATTACAAAGCAGCAAACAGATATTTGAAGCTGCTGGTGCCTCTGGAGTCCCTCGAACCTCAAGGTGTAGGATCCTTCAAAGGCTTGCTGTGGTGCATAAACCTACTATTCGGCCACCCTTAAACAGTGTTCACAAGCAGAAATGGTTGTATTGGGCCCACACATACATGCAGACTAATTTCCAAACAGTCTTGTTTACTGATAAGTGTTGAGCAACCCTGGATGGTCCAGATGGATGGAGTAGTGGATGGTTGGTGGATGGCCACCATGTCCCAACAAGGCTGCAACGTCAGCGAGGAGGTGGAGGAGTCATATTTTGGGCCAGAATCATGAGAAACAGCTGGTAAGGCCCTTTAAGGTTCCTGAAGGTGTGAAAATGACCTCTGCAAAGTATATAGAGTTTCTGACTGACAACTTTCTTCTATGGTCTAAAAAGCAGAAACGTGCCTTCAGGAGCAAAATCATCTTCATGCTGACAATGCCCCATCTCATGCTGCAAAGAATCCCTCAGAGTCATTGGCTGCTATGGGCATAAAAGGAGATAAACTCATGGTGTGGCCACCATCTTCCCCTGACCTCAACCCTATAGAGAACCTTTAGAGGATCATCAAGCAAAAGATCTATGAGGGTGTGAGGCAGTTCACATCAAAGCAGCAGCTCTGGGAGGCTATTCCAACTTCATGCAAAGAAATACAAGCAGAAACTCTCCAAAAACTCACAAGTTCAATGGATGCAAGAATTGTGAAGGTGACATCAAAGAAGGGCTCCTATGTTAACATGTAACTTGGCCTGTTGGGATATTTTGGCGTTAAATAACTTTTTGTTCAGTGAATGTGACCTCCTAATGCTGCAAATTCCACAAATGAGCATTTTCAGTTCTTTAAAACATATCAAATGTTTAGAAATTCTACTGTGCATAATAATTTGGAACAGTGCATTTTGAGTTTTTATTCATTTTGGAGATTATACTGTTATCATTGGAAGGTTTCTTCAATAAAATTTGATGTATAATCTAACGGGTGATGACTTTTATTAGACTGACTGTCATTTGCACCGACCATTTAGGAAAATCTGATAAAAATGTAATTTGCATAATAATTTGGAACATAGTGTATATGTTTTGCAAGACATATGAATTGTAATAACTTGTAATTATTTATAAATACGTACAGATAGACATACTGGTTGTGACTAACTCATGCAGCTTTACATGAATATCCTTACTATAAAAGATATAGCTAGCCCATACTATACAAGAACTTTTTTCCTTTAATCTCAAACCATACTATGTGAAGTGTATGACTGCCTTTTTTTACCACTGACTTTCAAATTTCTACTACAAACCTACAGTATAACTACAAAACTGCATGTCAGCATGTTAAGAAAGTGGCAGCTTACAGTCACATTCTGGATAACTGTACTTTCAAATAACTTTTCAGAATAAGCTATCATCTTTGTGTCCATGAGGAGTAGCACTATTAAAGACCACTTTTGAATTGCTTCTTGCTTTTTCATAATTTTTCCCCTCTGCAGTCTATATCTCTAATTTACAATCGACGCTGAGCTAGTGGGAGGAGACTAGCTGCTATGGTGTTTCCCATACAGAGCACAGCACACAGAGATGGATTCCTGTTCTTCATTTCTTAGCACACAGACAGAAGCAGTAGCGGCATGGAGGAAATTATGTAGCAGTACTGAACTGTGTTGATTTGTATGCAGTCCCTCATATGGGAAAGAAAGCAGATTTCTCTGAAAAAATATATATAAAGCATATTATATTTACATATAATATTAACTTGTGCAATGTCTGTTGAAAGTACAGTTCCATCTTAAATTCTCTAAAGGTCTCTGGAACTCAGTAAGATATGATTTTTGGGTAACCTTAAAGGACATGTGTGATCAGAAAATGACCCATTTTTTAAATTAAAGGTGTTGTCCTCCTGGACAACAAAGTGCCTTTCTACAGATTTATCTTTCTTGCGCTTTTAATTTCCTAATATATTTTGACCCACCTTAGTGTTTAGTTTGTCTAATGCAGGAATGTGATTGCACTATTTGGATATTTGACACTTAACCCTGCTGTTCTGTTCGGGTCATAGTGACCCGAACAGACTTTTTGCGGCCCTGTAGATTTTTTTCTGTAAGTCTCTAAAACTTGAGACTCCTTGACTTTTCCTCATTTGGGGGGACCTACATATGAGTATATATATATATATTTTTTTTCGTTTACTTTTTGCTACACGAAAAAAGTCACACTAGTTCTGTTCGGGTCATAGTGACCCGGCATCGTTTTTTACAGCTGTGAGGCCATATTTTCAGTGAAATAAAGGAGTTATAACCTCAGTTGGGTCTATTTATTGCATCTACTATTGTATATCAATTGATTTATTTCCTAAATTATTTCAATGGGGTCGTACACGCGCTTTACGGGGGGTATGCATTGAGATCTGCGCACCATAAAAATGGCTTTATATTGATTATTTTTGGTGCACAGTCTATTCTAAAATGTAGAGTGCATCTGGAGAGATCACTAGGTGTGCACTACACGTGTATATTATGCGCAGAACGGACTGCTCAGAACGCGCTGTCTAACATGTTTTGTTTTGTAAAGCTGAGCTGTAAAGTGTTGCAAATATTTTTTTTTGCTAAGTAAGTCTGTCTTCCTGGCTTATCTGCTTGTGTACAGAAGGGTGGGTTCTTATCTTCTCTGATTTTTTATCAGTACATATGCTAGCACAGACATTTTACCTTTCGGTTTCTTTGAAAAGCAGCTGTGTATAGACCTCTGTTCCAGGATCTCTGTTCCAGGCAGCATCTTTCATATTCATGCAATAGAAAATCAAATCGGTGGCCAATGATTCTCTTTTTCAATATCCTGGATTTGTCAGCCTATAATTCTTTTGTCTTGTGGAGGGAAATAAATCCCAATTGGAACGCCAACAAACTCCATAAAAGAAGACTATTTATCGAAGAACTTGGGAAGTCACTGGTTTAACCTTATATTGAGAACAGAAATGTTACACCAAGAACAGAAGCAGCGGCAGCCCTGGTACAAAGCGTCCGTCAACATGCCCAGGACAGTGAAGCCATGACCTCCACAAGCTCTTCTACCCCCATGGCCTCTTCTGGCATCAAAAGAAAAAGATGCAGCTATTGCCCTTCATCTTGTGACAACAAGACAAGTATAACATGTTATAGCTGTAAAGCATTTATATGCAAACAACATGTGTATTGTCTTGCATGCAAGAAATCGTAAATTTATCTGATCATATGTAAGTATATTCACATTGTAATGTTTATTATCTTTAATTTTTTATCACAAAATGTTTGATTTGATTTTTTTTTTTTGTTTTTTTTTTACAAAATATGTGTAGTTTTCTATTTTCGTTTTTCACATTGATCTGTTTTTTTCTGAATAAACCAAAAAAAAAAAATTTCTGTTTAATTTTTCTTTTTTTTACTACCAAACATGTTCACAAACAGTCTAGTAAGCAAAAAGTTATAAAAAAAAATGAGTTAGAGTGTCTAAAATCAAGGTTTAATAAGCCGGGTCATAGTGACCCGAACAGAACTAGTGTATAGTAAATGCGAACAGAACAGCAGGGTTAACCTCACGTCATATTCGGATTCCTCTGAGTGTAAATCAGAATGCCACATCAGCAATGACATCTGCTGTCCATCTTCAGCCGAAGCTGAATGGCTTTCTCAATGCTCAATATTCTTTGAGAGAGCCTGCATTTTTGCAATTTTGTGTAATACAGATGACCATTCTGAGTGCCTAAAAAGTCAGTAACCGCGACATGAGCCAATAATAACAATAATGTCTGTGCCGATTTACAGCCTATATAAAAAAAAACTTCTATTAAAATGGACACAGAGAACAACAATTGGTTGTTTTCCAAGTTATCAGTCAGAAATATCAACAGAATCAGAAACCAAGAATGTTGTAATTATTATTAGCTGAATTCTTAATAGCTATTGTTCAATTCCAAAGAGTAAAATCCCTATAAAGCCTCATTCCCACATGCATGTTTCCAGTACATATGGCATCTGATTTTTTCATAGCTACCAAACTTAACATACACGTGTCTGTGTTCTTACATGAACCGTGTGTAAGTGCAAAACACACAGAGACATGTCCGCTTTTTTCGGCAGTATGGATGACAAGGGCCAATACAAGTCTATGTGTCCATGAAAAACATGAAAAGCACACAGTTGGCATCCATGTGTTGTCCATGTGCTGTCCGTGTTTAACATTGCAAATATAGGAGAAGCTTTGTTATTTATTTCTTTACCCATACTGTAAAAACACAGATGACCAAACTGATGATAAAAACTGACACACGGATGACACACTGATGGATAACACTGATTACACCAGTATTGTTTTTGCATGTACGTGCCGAGTGTCTTCAGTGTGCTTGAAAATTATTTCCTGTTTGTTAGGCAATCCTTGCATGTTTTGCAGCAGGCATATTAGACCGTACCAAAGTCACTTGGTAGCACTCGAGTGCACTCGGATAATACCTTATCCGAGTACGTTCGCTCATCACTAGTCCCCAGATATGCAGTGAACTCTGAAGCTTATCCTCCACAACACCTTGTTAGATGCCAGCTGTATTACACAGCCATCATCTGCCTATATCCGCAGTCATTGCAGCTTGCTTGAATTGCTGTTGTTTAAACATTTAAATGCGACTGTCAATCACTACACTAGCTCCTGCTTTGCAGGATGCCAAATGGTTTTCTTGGCAACTGAGGCACGCAGTAAGTCCCATACCAGTCCTTCTGTGAGGAGCACATTTTCCCTTTATATTGCAATACAGTAGTACTGCACTATTTAGAATAAGTGATCCACTTAAGTTAAAGGATTTGTTTACTTCTCTGACATATTCTAACTTGCTATATTAACCCATGTAAAATAAAAATAGTCTATGCTGACCTCCGGGGCTGGCAATATTCTAGCGACATCGGTGCTGGATCTCCTGGGATCACTTGACATTGTTATGTCACATGAGCCCTGCAGCGTCCACACATTTCGGTGCTTTGTTTTTATCTTACACTCTTCAAATAACCATAGCATTTTATATTTTTTCCATTAACAGCTAAATGAGGGCAAGCTGTAGTTTTGAATAAATCTATTCACTTTACTATATAATTTTCTGAAAAACAGGAAAAAAGTAAAAAAGCTGTGACATGGTGAAAACATGTAATTCAGCCATTTGTTTTTTAATATATATATCATACCTCCCAACTTTTGAAGATGGGAAAGAGGGACAAAGTTTGCGGCGCGTGAAGTGCGCCACGGCAATTTTTAGGCCACGCCTCTGACCACACCCATTCATACTTAGTCACACCCATATCCACGTCCCAACCACACCCATTTAGCACTGCTGATCACACTGTTTCATATACAATAATTATAAACAAAAAAATATGGCCACACAGTGCTCCATACTGTATAATGGCCACACATGATGCCCCATACTGTATAATGGCCACACATGACGCTCCATACTGTATAATGACCGCATGCATACTGTATAATGGCCACACATGATGCTCCATACTGTATAATGACCACACATGATGCTCCATACTGTATAATGACCACACATGATGCCCCATACTGTATAATGGCCACACATGACGCTCCATACTGTATAATGACCGCATGCATACTGTATAATGGCCGCACATGATGCTCCATACTGTATAATGACCACACATGATGCTCCATACTGTATAATGACCACACATGATGCCCCATACTGTATAATGGCCACACATGACGCTCCATACTGTATAATGACCGCATGCATACTGTATAATGGCCGCACATGATGCTCCATACTGTATAATGACCACACATGATGCTCCATACTGTATAATGACCACACATGATGCCCCATACTGTATAATGGCCACACATGACGCTCCATACTGTATAATGACCGCATGCATACTGTATAATGGCCGCACATGATGCTCCATACTGTATAATGACCACACATGATGCTCCATACTGTATAATGACCACACATGATGCCCCATACTGTATAATGGCCACACATGACGCTCCATACTGTATAATGACCGCATGCATACTGTATAATGGCCGCACATGATGCTCCATACTGTATAATGACCACACATGATGCTCCATACTGTATAATGACCACACATGATGCCCCATACTGTATAATGGCCACACATGACGCTCCATACTGTATAATGACCGCATGCATACTGTATAATGGCCGCACATGATGCTCCATACTGTATAATGACCACACATGATGCTCCATACTGTATAATGACCACACATGATGCTCCATACTGTATAATGACCACACATGATGCTCCATACTGTATAATGACCGCACATGAGGCTGCATACTGTATAATGACCGCATATGATGCTCCATACTGTATAATGGCCCCACATGATTCTCCATACTGTATAATGACCACACATGATTCTCCATACTGTATAATGACCGCACATGATGCTCCATACTGTATAATGACCACACATGATGCCCCATACTGTATAATGGCCACACATGACGCTCCATACTGTATAATGACCGCACATGATGCTCCATACTGTATAATGGCTCCACATGATTCTCCATACTGTATAATGACCACACATGATTCTCCATACTGTATAATGACCGCACATGATGCTCCATACTGTATAATGACCACACATGATGCCCCATACTGTATAATGGCCACACATGACGCTCCATACTGTATAATGACCGCATGCATACTGTATAATGGCCACACATGACGCTCCATACTGTATAATGACCGCATGCATACTGTATAATGGCCGCACATGATGCTCCATACTGTATAATGACCACACATGATGCTCCATACTGTATAATGACCACACATGATGCTCCATACTGTATAATGACCACACATGATGCTCCATACTGTATAATGACCGCACATGAGGCTGCATACTGTATAATGACCGCATATGATGCTCCATACTATATAATGGCCCCACATGATTCTCCATACTGTATAATGACCACACATGATTCTCCATACTGTATAATGACCACACATGATGCTCCATACTGTCTAATGACCGCACATGATGCTCAATACTGTATAATGAACGCACATGATGCTCCATACTGTATAATGGCCCCATGATTCTCCATACTGTCTAATGACCGCACATGATGCTCCATACTGTCTAATGACCGCACATGATGCTCCATACTGTATAATGACCGCACATGATGCTCCATACTGTATAATGACCACACATGATGCTCCATACTGTATACTGGCCGCACATGATGCTCCATACTGTATAATGACCGCACATGATGCTGCATACTGTATAATGACAGCACATGATGCTGCATACTGTATACTGGCTGCACATGATGCTCCATACTGTATAATGACTGCACATGATGCTGCATACTGTATAATGACCGCACATGATGCTGCATACTGTATACTGGCTGCACAGGATGCTCCATACTGTATAATGACTGCACATGATGCTCCATACTGTATAATGGCCGCACATGATGCTGCATACTGTATAATGACAGCACATGATGCTGCATACTGTATACTGGCTGCACAGGATGCTCCATACTGTATAATGACTGCACATGATGCTCCATACTGTATAATGGCCGAACATGATGCTGCATACTGTATAATGACCGCACATGATGCTGCATACTGTATACTGGCTGCACATGATGCTCCATACTGTATAATGACTGCACATGATGCTCCATACTGTATAATGACTGCACATGATGCTCCATGCTGTATAATGGCCACAGTTCTCCATACTGTATAATGACATACAGGCAAGCAGCTCACACACACGCTCACACACACGCACACAGCTCACACACACGGCTCACACACACCTCACACACATGCAGCATCATACACACACGCAGCATCACACACACACACACGCAGTATCACACATACACACGCAGCATCACAAACGCAGCTCACAAACACATGCAGCTTTGACACAAATGCATCACACACGCAGCCATCACACACACACACGCAGCCATCACACACACACATGCAGCCATCACACACACACGCAGCCATCACACACATGCACGCAGCCATCACACACACACACGCAGCCATCACACACACACACGCAGCCATCACACACGCAGCCATCACACACACGCAGCCATCACACACACGCACCCATCACACACACGCACCCATCACACACACGCACCCATCACACACACGCACCCATCACATACACACCAGATACCTCATACACACATGACACACACACACACACATGCAGCATCTCACACACACACACAAACACATGCAGCAAAAGACACACACACACAGCATCAGACACACACACACATGCAGCATCTCACACACACACACACATGCAGCATCACACACATCACACACACACACACATCACACACACACACACACATACACACTCCTCTGTGTTGCAGGGGCGGCTGATCTGTCCATGATGTGCACTGCAGCTCTTCAGTTTCTCTGGCTGCTCACAGGCTGCTCTGCACTGTCCCGGCACCTCTCCCATCTCTCCTTCTCTGCCGGGATACCAGATAAGAGCAGGAGAAGCCGGAGCTCCGTGCACACACAGGAGGTAGTGAGTCGCTGACCTCTCATCTTGATCGCTGCTGGCTCTCAGCCTCTCTCCCTCAGCGTGGCAGTGCCGCACAGGGGGGCGGAAGGGGACGAGGTCGGTGGGGAGGTGACCCAGCTTTTATAAAAAAAAAAAAAACAGCCACAAACCTAAGTTACTCAGGTGCCGCCCCCTGCATTGTCCCCGCCCTAGGCACGTAGTGCGGGACAACTAATGTCCCTCCCGGGATCCCGGGGCTGACTGTCATAATCAGGACAGTCCCGCGGGATCTGGGACAGTTGGGAGGTATGTAATATATATATATGCATGTAAGAGGTTTTCCACTACTTAGACAACCACTTCCCAATTGCTATATTCCACCATTTAAAATAATAGCAGCCTATATTGACATCCGATGCAGACATGTCACGTGAGCCCTGCCACCAATCTGCAGCCACTTCACTCTGACTTCCTCTGGACGAAACTGACATAAGCGTGGGCTGTTAGTTTTCTTTGACTTCCTCTGAATGTCAGACTATTTGAAGAGGGAAAGCCATACAGATGAAAACTGGCCACAGCAGGAAGGGGATAAGAATGTTTAGCAATAGCAATTTACTTCTCCAGAGTATGGAAAGAGTGTTTGGTCACCCTGTGAATTGTCTTTTTCTAGTGTGCTTATCTCCAAACTTGGACAACATAAAAACTGCTTGAGGGTATGTGCACACGTCAGGATTTCTTGCAGAAATTTCCTGAAGAAAACTGGAAATTTTCTGTAAGAAATCCGCATTTTTTTTTGCGTTTTTTTCCCGTTTTTTTCACGGTTTTTTTTAGCATTTTGCAAGCGTAATTAGCTTGCAGAATGCTAAAGTTTTCCAAGCGATCTGTAGCATCGCTTGGAAAACTGATTGACAGGTTGGTCACACTTGTCAAACATAGTGTTTGACAAGTGGAGCCAACTTTTTACTATAGATGCTGCCTATTCAGCATCAATAGTAAAAGATAGAATGTTTAAAAAAAAAAAAATAAATAAAAAAAATGGTTATACTCACCTGCAGACAGCCGATCTCCTCAGCGGCGTCCGTTCCTATAGATGGTGCGCGTGTGCAGGACCTTCGATGACGTCGCGGCTTGTGATTGGTCGCGTGAGCGGTCACATGAGCGGACACGCGACCAATCACAAGACCGCGACGTCATCGCAGGTCCTTCACACAGAGCATCCATAGGAACGGAAGCGGCAGCGTGCACCGGAGAGGCAGGAATACTCCTGGGGCCATCAGAGGGTGAGTATATCACTATTTTTTATTTTAATTCTTTTTTTTTTACCAATTATATGGTGCCCAGTCCGTGGAGGAGAGTCTCCTCTCCTCCACCCTGGGTACCAACTGCTCATAATCTGCTTACTTCCCGCATGGTGTGCACAGCCCTGTGCGGGAAGTAAGCAGATCAATGCACTCCTAGGTGTGCGGAATCCCTGCAATTCCGCAAATTTAATGAACATGTTGCTTTTTTTTTCCGCGATGCGATTTTTTTGCGGAAAAAAATGCAACATTTGCACAAAAAATGCGGAATACCCTGTAAATAATAGGAGGCATATGTTAGCGTTTTTTTCGTGTTTTTATCAAGTTTTTATAGCGAAAAAACGCGAAAAAAAGCAAAAAATCCTGAACGTGTGCACATGGCCTAACAGTCAGATAAAATGCAGTTGCATCATAAGGCTGGAGATGTCAGCAAAACAGCACATATCAGAAAAACTTCATCTACTCTGCACTGGCTGCAGAACTATTAAAGGTCAACATAGCAATAAAAATTGAAATGATTTTTTGCTGAAGAAGCAGACATTATGGCTCTCACATTTTAAAGACATTATTGACAATAAGAGAATTACTATTCCATGTATTTAAACTAGTTTAATGGTTTTTCCATTATTTTCTTTTTCTGAAAATCTTTAAAGGAAACCTGACAACTGATACATGCTACCTAACCCACGGGCAGCACTGTGGCCTTTCAGAGAAAAACATGGTTTGAAAACCAGAAAGGAGAGTCCTCCGTGGCTTTTCCCCCACCCGTTCCCCATCAGTGATGGCTCTCTTCTAGCATACTGTATGTATAGGGAAAGACCTGTCATTCCAGGTCAGCACTATATAAAATGACCGTGTATGGCCAATTTGGCTCCTTTCTTACCCCCCAAAAAAACAACCACCACCCCGTGTACCCCCCAATACACCAGACCTCAAAATAAAACAAAACACAATAGTTACTTTTGGATAATTTTGGCCACAGCGGCCAGTTTATTAACATAGAATAAACAAACATTTTCATAAACATTAATATACATTTATGCAAAAATTCGAGGGGAGGGTTCTTGGAGCCCACCGGAAAAATTCTGGCTTAAATATTTTGGCAAAACCCAAAAAACAGAACTTAAACACCTCAAATTACCCTCAGCCGTACCACCAGCTCGAGGGCACCATAATTCCCGTTCCGGGAACAAATTAACCACCACCAGCTCCCAGGGTAAAAAACCCCATCCAGAGCCTGTAACCAAAATGCCAGAACAACCAACCAATTTAACTGTCCGGAATTTCCTTCAAATTCCTTCCCCGCTTAATCCGCATCAACTCCAAGAACCCCACCCCCCGCCACAAACTCACAGCCCTGAAGACCTCAGGCTCGTGAGTGCCCCAACGCCACCACAGCTCTCTCCAATCCTTCCTGTATAGACAGGGCCCACAAATCCACTCCAATCTCATTCAGGTGAACACCGTCTTCCCTCCAAAAATTACCAACCCCTGTCTCCAAATCAAAATGCCGTACACTTATACTTCCGTTCCTGGCAACAAACTTTGTTATCGCTCTATTCAATTTCACCCGAGCCCTATTGATCCCCTTGAAAGATCGCGATAATCTCCACTTCTTACGGGGAACAATATCCGACCAGACTGTTAACATACTCGGAAATTCCCTCCACAACCGAAGGAAGTCAAATCGGATATCTCTTATCAAGTCTCTAACTGGTTTGGAGCCTAAATCGTTCCCCCCAAATGAACCACCAAAATATCGGGGGCTCTGTCCAAGCGGGCAGCGCGTGCAAAATATGAAATCAGCCTGCTCCAAACCATACCCCGAAAACCGAGCCACCGAACGACAACGTGCTCTCTACTGAAACCCAACTGCCTACCGTCCGGCCTGGCGTCCACCCGAAGCGCCTCCCAATAGACAAAGGAATGTCCAAAAATCCAGGTAAGGTATTAGCCCCGACCTGAAATATAATAATAACAACAGTAACCGTTAAAACAAAGATCATAACCCCAACAAGCCACCGCAATTAATGCCAAACATAAGACAAATAACGACTGGAGCGCCAGCGTCCGATACGCTTAATCGTTTCCAGCCCCAAGCCAAGGCTATCCGCCTCAGATGCTGCCCCGATCCTAAATGAATGCGATCCGAATTCGTCCCGTGAAAAACCCAAAGCCCTTAAACTTTTGTGAAGAATCGCAATAAACTGATAACGAGACAGAAAAACCCCGTCTTGATGACACAACAATCGGCCCGCCCGACTTGACCACAAGCTCCAATAAGCCCGTAGACACCGTTCCGGGCACATCAATGACCCTGCAACTCTGCCCAAAACTACCCTTTTGCCCACCCCAACTTGATCAGTCTTGGAACGCCGGATCCAAAAAACAATACCACCAGTCCAAAAATCAACATCCTGGGCCAACAATCTGCCTGCACTCACTCTGCTACTAAACACCAACTCCCCTAAACGTAAGGCTCCGAAAAAAGCCAAAGAAAAAGCCAAACAAAACAATACTGTTTCAAAATTAGAGCAGCAAATGCAATCCAATATCCCGCCCAAACGTTCCAGAACATTAAACGATATAGGCCGGCGCCCATCAACATTCTTTTTTCCCCTCCGAAAACCTTTTAAAGCTTGCCGTACCAAAAAATTTTTAGTCACATCCACTGAACCCTCCAGCTTAAAACCAAACGCTAATCCGGCCACAAATTTGTTTACCTTAGAGATAGACCAGCCTGAATCTGCTGCCCTACCAACCAAACACAAAACGGCTAACAGCTTGTCTTCCTCAGACCCGAACACACCCCACTGAACCACCGAACTCTGCCAAATATTCCATGCTGTTTCATAAGAAGCCCAAGTCTGACTCGTAACTGAGGCCCAAATCAACCGGCCCGCTCCTCTGTAGGAATTCCCCACAAGTGCGAAGGGCATACCACTCCTGCCGCGTCCGCTTCTGGCGCCAGCTCCCGGAAACGCTCCCACTGTAAACGAGATAATGCATCTGCTAATTAATTTTTTACGCCAGGTACATGAACCGCCAAAATCCATGCATTGATCTTCAAGCAATGCAAAACCAGTGCTCTCACCAACTTTTTCACGGGAGGCGATGATGCTGACAGCGTATTGATCACCGACACAACGCTCATGTTGTCGCAATGGAACCTAATTCTGCGATTTTCAAACACGTCACTCCAAATTACAACTGCCACCACAATGGGAAACAACTCCAACAAAGCGAGGTTTTTTGTGAGGCCGGTCTCGTGCCAATCATCCAGCCATGTTCCAATGCTCCATCGGCCTGCACAATAGGCCCCGTAACCGACGCTGCCTGCTGCGTCCGTGTAGATCTCACAATCAAAATTGTTCACCAACTGCTCCTGTATCAGAGAGCGACCGTTATATTGCACCAGGAAACTCTGCCACACCAACAAATCATCCCTGTGTTCTTGACGCAAACGAATAAAATGATGCGGAGCCCGTACCCCCGCCGTCGCCCTGGACAACCTACGGCAAAAAATTCGTCCCATTGGAATAATCCTACACGCAAAATTCAGGCGACCAAGCAAAGACTGCAACTCTTTCAAAGTCACCTTCTTTAGCTTGACAATGCGGCCGACCTCCTGTTGTAACAACAGCTATTTTTCTTCCGGTAAACGACACTCCATTTTTTTTGAGTCTATCAGAATACCCAAGAAACTTAAAACTGTGCAAGGGCCCTCAGTTTTTTCTTCAGCCAAGGGGACACCAAAAAGCTCCGCCACCCATTCCATGGCGGCCAAAGTATTGCTACATACATTAGAATCAAGAGGGCCAATGAACAAAAAGTCATCCAAGTAATGAATGACGGACGAAACACCAGCCACATCCCTAACCACCCATTCCAAAAAGGTGCTGAACGTCTCAAACAAGGAACATGAAATGGCACAACCCATCGGTAAACACCTATCCAGATAATAACCATCATCCCAAAAACAACCCAACAATGGGATACTATCCGGGTGAATCGGAAGTAATCTAAAGGCTGACTCAACATCCGTTTTTGCCAACAGAGCTCCCGCGCCATAACTGCGCACCCAATGCACCGCCATATCGAAAGACGTATAAACCACCGAACACAACTCCTGCGAAATGCCATCATTAACAGACAACCCCTTCGGGTACGACAAATGGTGAATTAGGCGAAACTTATTTGGCTCCTTTTTTGGGACGACCCCCAACGGCGAAATGATCATCCCTTCAACAGGTAAACTTGAAAACGGACCAGCCATTCGCCCCAACTGCACCTCCTTTTTTAACTTTTCACTAACCACTGCTGCATGTAACGCAGCCGACTTCAAATTCTTAACTGAAAACGGAACCGCATGATCGGGGGGGGATGTGAAAACCTTCCGCAAAACCCTCACTAATGACTCCCGCCTTAACACGATCAGGGTACCTACTTAGAAAGGGGGCCATCTTTTGAAGTCACACCGGCGTCTCCCCCTTGACCGGCACCCATTGCCGGCTTACCTCTCGCTTTCTTAAAACATTTTGAGGCCCCATGGGAACCTCCATTACAATGGGAGCACACATGTTTGAACTTACATGTGGCTCCATATTTGCACTGGCCCTCATTAAATTGCCAGCACGTTCCCGATTTTTCCTTCGCTCCCTGTGACCCCTGACCACTACTGCCGTGGCCTGTTTGTTGGGTGCCACTCCCCCCGCTCCCATGAAAGGACTGCCCGTACCTAACCGGCGCCATCACTTTTAACCAAAGACCTATATCTTTTTGGTCCCACCGTATCTCAGGCCTAACCGCCTTCCTCTGTCTAAACTGTTCATCATAACGTAACCAGGCCTGCCCGCCATAAGTACGGTGCACCTCACCAATCGCGTCAAGATAACAGAATAATCCGGAACAATTTTCCCAAAACTTCTCACCTATTACACTCGCCAAAATTGCAAATGCTTGCAACCAATTAATAAACATCTGAGGAATAAGCCTCCACCTCCTCTTTTCCTCCTCCTCTTTCTTGCTGTCATCCTTTTTTCCCCTATCCAAATTAAACTTCTCTAATGGGAGCAAGGAAAAAATCTCTACATACTCATCGCGCCAAATTTTCTCTTTAACCTCCTTTTTCAAATGAGCCCCCAACGGCCCCTCAAAGCAGACATACACCTCACCCTTAGCCCTATCGTCTAACTAACAGTGTCCCCTTTTCCTTTATCTGTTTGCATGGATACGGACACACCGGACACCGACGGCGACTGCTCCGTTATTACCGCTCTATCTTGATCCGTTATCGGCTGCGCCGCCACCCCATCCCCCTGGAGCCAAGCTCCGATCGGCGACGCCACCGTCTCCCTCCTGGCTCCGCTCTGCAACCTGCTCAACAGATGGGACACGCTAACCAAGACGTCTCGTAACCCGGGCTCACCCGACCCACCGGTATCCCCTAAATC
The DNA here is from genome assembly GCF_051348905.1 of Ranitomeya variabilis. Lineage (NCBI taxonomy): Eukaryota > Metazoa > Chordata > Amphibia > Anura > Dendrobatidae > Ranitomeya > Ranitomeya variabilis. Next base: position 295,961,876 of record NC_135236.1, on the reverse strand, counting down.
CGTCGCCCTCCCACACGACGCCTGCTGACCCCTCACGTCCACTGCTAAAACCCCCGTGGGCAACAAACTAGACATAGAGTGATACTCACCGAGCTGCGCAGGTGCTGTGTCCCTGCCAGCCGTATGTCCCGAATCCTGCCGCTCCCTATCGACCTCTGGATCGTTGTCCGAAAAGGAGTCTTCAGCGCCACAGTGCTGCTCCTGGCCCGCGCCCCTGGCCTCCACCTCACCAGGGGGGACCGGAGCGTCTGTTGTAATCTGACTGACCGACCTCAACCTGGATCTGGACCACGTTTGTGCTGCCGACTGGGTAACCCTGACCGACTCTTGTCCTCTGCTTCTGCCAGGCAGCGGAGCCCTGCTGCCCGCCGCGCCATCCGACTGTAGCCCGTCACCTCCATCTTGGTCCCTGGACGCCCTTGTAACCGCCGTGCCCGCAGAAATCCTTCTGACAGCGCTCCTGCTTCCTGGACCTGGAGCTGCAGCGGCGCTGCTGGAACTCGCCGCTCTGGTGCCCCCATAACCGGTGGCCGCCGGTCTCTGCGTGCCACCTGCCTCCCTCTGTGTAGCGGTGATGCTGCTGCGGACCGGTCTCCTCACCGCCGCTCCCCGGGTCCCAGATGCGACCTGCTGCGGAGCCGAAGGCCTGTCTTCAGGTGTGGCCCTCGATTCCGGCGCGGCCCGCACCGCCGCTGCACTCCTTTGAACTGCGCCGGCCGGCGTGTAGGAATTCCTGCCGGAGGGGGCACAGCGGGGGGACGCCACACCGCTGCACCCGGCCTCTGCAGGGTCCCCTGAGGGGCTCCTAGACCTGCGCCTGCCGCGCGTGCACACCTCCGGAGACAATCTCTGCGGCGGCCTAGTCCTCCTGCCGCGCCTGCCGCTGGTGTCCTGGCCTGCGTTGCCGAGCAGCAAAGCAAGCTGCTCCTCCAACCATCCTCCCCGTCTGGATCGTGCCACGTCCCTCAGGCGTCCTACCAACTCGTCCACCGACTCCATGGCAGGTAAAAGCTGAAAACACCGGCTGTGTGGTAGGAAGGGGGATGGGTGGGTCACTTTCCTCTTGCTAATCCAGTGACCAGTGACACCTTTTTCCCGCACTTTTTTTATATACCCCCGTCCCCCCCACTGTAAACCCCTCCCTACACTCTCCACTCACCCAATCAGATTAAACGGGCACACTTTTCAAATAATGCCCATGTCCAAGCACAGTCATGGGGTGCCTACATTAAGCTGGGCCTATTCCGGCCCCCTCCTTTACAGAGTGCAACTTTATTTATTTGTCATGTATAGAGATGCACCTGTACACAAGTTTGGAAGTGACAGTCGGTCTCTTGTTATTACTACAGGGCAGCAGACAGGAAGGAGCTGATAGAGACCTGTCCAACTAGTCTCCCATGTGGCTCTGTCCTCGGCAGCATATAAAGAATGTTTTTCTCTGAAACGCCGCAGCATTTCTAGAGTCAAGCATACCTCGCTGAAATCACACAGCCAGTGTTTGATACATGCTGCCTATGGATCCGGTGTCAGGTTCCCTCTAAAAACACCCCACTTTTTACTGTTAGGTGTCCTACACACGCTAAGGTGCAATTACTAAAACTGTGTGACTTTTAGGCCGGAGTCACACTCAGCGTAGGGAAATACGGTCCGTATTTTACATGCGTAATACACAGAAATGATCCCAAAATAGTGATCCGTATGTCATCCGTAGGCAGGGTGTGGCAGCGTATTTTGCGCATGTAAACCTCCGTATGTAATCCGTATGGCATCCGTACAGCGAGATTTTCTCTCCGGCTTGCAAAACGGACATACAATGGATCCATGGGCTCAAATATTCATGAAAACATATATAGTATATATATATATATATATATATATATATATATATATATATATATCAGTGAGACACACATATATATATATATATATATATATATATTTATTTATATTTATATTTAATACAGCGCTAGATAGCTTAAAAGCCAGTAATTCAATTATTGTCGGCTTTTGCTATCTCCTTCCCAAACCCGACAGGATATGAGACATGGTTTACATACAGTATACCATTTCATATCCCTTATTTTTTAACATATTCTTCACTAATAATGTTCAAAATGTCTGTGTGCAAAATTTTGGGGCTCTAGCTGTTAAAATAAAGGGTTAAATCGCAGAAAAAAGTGGTGTGGGCTCCCGCGCAATTTTCTCCGCCAGAGTGGGAAAGCCAGTGAATGAGGGCAGATATTAATAGCCTAGAGAGGGACCATGGTTATTGCCCCCCCCCCCGGCTAAAAACATCTGCCCCCAGCCACCCCAGAAAAGGCACATCTGTAAGATGCGCCTATTCTGGCACTTAGCCTCTCGTTTCCCACTCCAGTGTAGCGGTGGGATATGGGGTAATAAAGGGTTAATGTCACCTTGCTATTGTGAGGTGACATTAAGGGTACTGTCTCACAGTGGCACTTTTGTTGCTTGCTACGACAGTATGATCCGTGACGTTCCAGCGATATCCATATGATATCGCTGTGTCTGACACGCAGCAGCGATCAGGGACCCCGCTGAGAATTGTACGTCGTAGCAGATCGTTTGGAACTTTCTTTCGTCGCTGGATCTCCCGCTGTCATCGTTGGATCGGTGTGTGTGACACCGATCCAACGATGCGTTCGCTTGTAACCAGGGTAAACATCGGGTTACTAAGCGCAGGGCCGCGCTTAGTAACCCGATGTTTACCCTGGTTACCATCGTAAAAGTAAAAACAAACAAACCGTACATACTCACATTCCGGTGTCCGTCAGGTCCCTTGCAGTCTGCTTCCCGCTCTGACTGACTGCCGGCCGGAATGTAAGAGCAGAGCACAGCAGTGACGTCACCGCTGTGATCTGCTTTCACTTTACGGCGGCACTCAGTCAGAGCGGGAAGCAGACTGCAAGGGACCTGACGGACACCGGAATGTGAGTATGTACGTTTTTTTTTTTTTAACTTTTACGATGGTAACCAGGGTAAACATCGGGTTACTAAGCGCGGCCCTGCGCTTAGTAACCCGATGTTTACCCTGGTTACCCGGGGCCTTCGGCATTGTTGGTCGCTGGAGAGCGGTCTGTTTGACAGCTCTCCAGCGACCACACAACGACTTTCCAACGATCACGGCCAGGTCGTATCGCTGGTCGTGATCGTTGGAAAGTTGCAGACTGTGACAGTACCCTAAGCCAGGTTAATAATGGAGAGGTGTCAATAAGACACCTATCCATTATTAATCCAATAGTAGTAAATGGTTAATAAAACACACACATTAGGAAAAAAGTATTTTAATGAAATAAAGACACAGGGTGATGTAATAGTTTATTATACTCTAAATCCAATTGAATACCCTTGTCACCTGAAACAAAGTTTAAATAAAAAAACAACAATATCCCATACCTTCCATCGTTCAGTCTTGTCCCATGCTGTAAATCCATCTGAAGGGGTTAAAGATTTTTACAGCCAGGAGTGCTAATGCAGCTGTGCTCCTGACTGTAAAATCTGGGGAATGAATGGAAAGCAGGGGAACGTAGCTACCTAGACTTGCGGTGCTGCGCCCCCTGCTGGCATAACCTCATATGAACTCGAGCGTGGACATTTTTCTGAATATTTTCTCATGCTGCGATGCAGCTGTTTTATTGTGAGTAGTGTGTGTAAATAAAATTCTACTGTACCGCTGTTTCTGTACGAGTTGTGGCTGTGCCTAAAGAATTAACTGTGCCTTTAAGCCTCTGTGTGTACAACCCTGCCTCTGGGAGTACTGTGCCAAAAAGCCTTTGTGTGTATTGTGCTAAGAAGCCTATCTGTATACTGTGCCAAGAAGTCTCTCTGTGTCACCTGGTGCCCTCTGTGGAAGCTTAGGTATGCTGACTTTGAGGTACTTTAGCATGTCCCCAGTTGCAGGGTTTTCTTTAACACACTCAGCAGAGACCAAGTAGTTATCTCCACTTCTCCAAATCTTCTGCTCGCTTTTCAGAGATGCTTTGGCTTACATGCTGCCACTGACCCATCTTCCTTTGTTTCTCTGAGTCCATTACAATACACTAGTGGCATGTGCCAACCAGACAGCTTTAGTCTCTTCTGGTCCTCTTTTCTGGGGAAGCAGATCTCCAATTCTGTAGATCTCACAAGCAAAGCAGGTGGACCATTGGAAAACCTCCATTTTGCTTACTCCTGACTGATTCTCCCTACAGCCCCTTTTATCAAAGTGTTCTATCACCATGTAGATCCCACTGATATTCCTGGGGTCTTTCTAGTTGTACTACATTATATGCAGTTATCTTTGCAGCTGACAACTGTGGCCTGCTACAGCATCCAGCGACAGTGATGCAGTGTCACAACCACCCCATTATTATGTGTACCTTATGCACAGGTTGTGGCACCCCAGGAATCCGGTTACCACAATGGCATTGCCTTCCTCACGGGCGTACGACGATACATAAGGTGGGTTGGGGCAGTTCCCACCTAGACAACTCAAAAGTCTGGAGGGAACACAATTGGGCCAGTGTTACCCCCAGGAACTTAATTGGCCAATTCATACCATGTTGTTTTCGTTTTTGTAAATTTTTAATATTTTTGAAACCCTGTACACATTTTACAATTGTTCACCTGTTGATATGTTTTCTTTTTGTGTCCTCAGCCTGGGAGTACTGAATTGTACTAGGGGGGAATGTGGCACCCCAGGAGTCCCATTTCCACAATGGCACAGGGGGGGGGGTGATGTCTTGCCCGGAGGTAAGGAGGGGTCCACTTAGCAGGTAACACAAACATACAACAGTGTCTCAGTGTGAGACAGTGAAGGGAGAGGAGGCATGTGAGGAGAGAGACTGGGAATGGAGCTATGACTGAGCTTTTCCCAGGACTAAGCAGAAAGAAGCCGGACACTGAAGTCCATAGTTGCACAGGTACTAAAGGCTCAGCAGCTAGAACAGAGGGCAGGAGATTGCAAGTCTCCTGGCCCATCTAATACCTGGAGGCACCACAGCAAGTCAGGATCCTTGAGCTGCCAGTGAGAAGGCAGTGCCCATGACAGGTTCAGGCTGTCAGCCATACAGGTTGGGAGTACAGACACAGAGGACTTGTGCAGAGCTTCAGGCAGCAAGGGTCAGAGTATACAGCATAGAAGGAAGGCCTCCGAACCCACCTGGCTAGGTGTATCCCAAGCTACCTCCAGTCTGCCCGAACCCCATTGCCATCTGCTCCCTGTATCCTGGACTGTACCTGCATTTCATTAGTAAAAGGTAAAGGAAACTGCTATCCCTGTGTCCTTCAATTATTTTGTGCTCCCTCAGACCTGCACCCCACCATCAATCATCCCTTTTACCAACTGTACAGGTAGCCCTGGGGACTAAGCTCTACCTGTGGGGAGCTATACCAACTCTGCTGCAACACCATCAGCCCCAGTGGACCCCTTAAAGCAGCGTTGGCTATCTCTGGTCGAATACCACAGGTGGCGTCATAAATTATCCTTTATAGATTTTGGATCCCCCCGTCAGGGCAGCGGGGTACTCGGTACTGGGTCCTTCGGTTCACAGGGGATGTCACTGTGGCTGACCCGGTCCATGGCCCTGGGATGTCTGTGTAAAAGGGAAAGGTCTTTAAAGGGGAAATGTTTGTGATGCCACCTGTGGTATTCGGTCAGGGTGACCGACGCTGCTTTAAGGGGTCCACTGGGGTGATGTTATGGCAGCTAGAAGATATACCTTCTCCCAGGTGAAGTATGTCCCCAGGGCTTCCCAGTGTGTAGATGGTAGATGGTGTGAGGCGCAGTGAAGAACGAGGACACAAGGTTGCAGTCTCTTTACCTTTTACTGAAGGCTTCAGCATCCACAGTCCAGGGTACCAGACCACAGGGCAGACAGAGTCCGGCCAGTTTGGAGGCAAATACAGAGTGCCCTTATTCAGGTAGAAATCAGTACCTTACTGCTAAGCATCTCATAAGGTCCTCACAACTGTTGAAGATGTTACAGATGTTATGTCTCTCTCTGTCCCCCAGATGGATAGGACAAACCCATATGACCGGTGGCTTGAGGCGTTTTACAGGGACTCTATCATGCCCCAGCCTCTAAGCGGTGCCACCTTGCCGCCTGGGTATAGGGCGGGCAGGTAACGTGAAATTAGCTGTCCTGCTGGTCACTGGAGCAAGGCATAAAGGACTGTTGCTCCCTCGGTGTTCCGGCTACTGGGATCCTGCGCCTCAGAAGGAGGCAGCCTGTGTAGGGCAGAAATCCTCTGATATCCACTCCTTTGCTACGACTTCTTCACCCTCTCTGCAATACAGTTCTCCTTCAGTGTCTCTTTCCAGAAGCTGCCACACTCAGGGCAGGCACAGCTCCATGTCCTTCTGTCTCGACCTCTGACAGGATCCCACCCCTGTCAGGGACCAACTACCTGAGTGAAGCTCAGCCAGCAACTAACTAATTCCCTCCCCAGGCAACCAGTTTTACCTAAGTGTGAGAAGTGCCCTAATTAATAGGAGCATAGCTCCCCCTGGTGGCCTGGAGTCCGAAATGTGTTGCATGTTTGTGATACCTGGATTCAGTTGTCTTTCTTTGCCTCCAAACGTAACATCACTCCCCCCTAGAGGAAAATGACATTACTGCAACGACCAGGACCCTGGGGTGCTGCACTCCCCCCTCCCCATTAAATCCAGTACTCCTGGACTGGGAAAAGAAAGCAACAATACATTAGCAAAAGACATACAAATTTTTGAAATGCTGTAAAACAAATTGATATAACTGTGCTTCCCTTTATGGGAGGTGAGGACTCTTGAATGTTGCATAACAATAACATATATACATTGTAGGCCTACATTTGGAAATAGAACACCTTAGCAACAATATATTAACTAACTATGAAGTGCAGGTACCCTCTACGGGTATACTATCTCTCAAGTGCAAAGTTAAACATGTCTCTTAATTCAGGTGCAAATCAACATTTGATTACTTTTATTCTTTTCCTCACATGTAAAGCGCCATGGAATAAATGGCGCTATAATAAGTAATAATAATAATAATTCTTTTCTAAGTGCAAATTATTAACCAACCCCCACAGGTTTACGTTTTTCAGCTGCAGAGCAATCTATCAACCCCCACGGGCTTACTACATTTTCCTCAATTTTTTTCAAAGTGCATCATTAAACATCTTCTTTCATCTAACTCAACCTCAATTTTATTAATATTTTCTAGGTTTCTGGCTACATCCTATCAACTATGTAAACATCATTCTATCTATTATATTAACTCTGTAATATATTAACTTTCTGGTGAAGTGCAACAATTAGACATTGAACCCGTTATGGGTTCGGATAACTCAATGAGGTAGTACAAATGATCAATCACATCAAGATTCAAGTCAGTTTAGCAACAAAAGTGACGTGATACGAGGGACCCATTACGAACCCCCAACGTTGGTCTTGGGCAGGCTACAAGATGTGTATCCTGACCCGGAATTCTGCCACACCAACGGGTTTTTCTTCAGGTCTGAAAAACAAAATAGTTCTCACAACAAGATTAGAAACAGTCTCTGTTGGAGGCAGTCTCTGTTAAAGCCTCTGTTTTGTAAAACCAGTAGGAAGCACCCTTAAGAAGGTACAAACTATATACAAGACAGTTTGTGAATCATTCACTGTCCATGATTCAAATGTTCTTTAAGGCAACAGGCAACGATTATCTTGTGTAAAAACACAGGATCCCTTTAAAATGGGACCCCTTTAAGAAATAATCCTGGACGGGTTTAAAGAAGCAAAAGAGTTAAAGAACTATGTACAATCAGTGCTCCTGTTTGGTATGTTTTATGTAGACGGTTTCCATGGCGGCACTTGGCACTGGATTCTTCCTGGTCTGGGAAGAGTTGGATCCAATATCACACCTGGTGCCAGGTAAATGCCATGAGTTCGTCGATCATGGATGGTCAAGTCATGCACAGCGACAGAAGTTTGCGTAGCTTGCGTATGTGTGTTAATTACAGCATGGGTAGCAGCTGTTGCCTCAGTGGTAGTGGTTATACGCACAGTGGAGGTTGTGTCAGTTTGTGGGTTTGCTGGTAGTTTAACTACTGTAGCACCGGAGATGGTTCCGTTGGCAGTAGGTGGCGTTATAAGTGATGCACATCTCCCAACATCCCAGGCACGCCAGCCGTTTTCATTCCAATAACGAGTGTAAAATACAACATCCCCTGGATATAGATCTTGATCTGAGTATCCCTCTCCAAGGTGAGGTTCCACCTCGTCCCTGGTGACATGGACCTGTACCGGTAGTCCAATTTCCTGAATTAAGCCCTTCCCCTTTTGAAGATGGAAGACCACTACTACACCCCATCTCATTGGGAGGCTGTCCTGTATTTCACATCGGACTTTTCGTTCCTCTTCCCTCCTCCACTGCGATATCAAGCACAGCCGATATTCCTCCCAAGGGAGGATTCTGACATGGGGCCCGTTCAGTCCAGCTCTCGGGGCGTAGTCTGGGAAATGGGCCATCAGGGTTTTGGTGGTGGTAGCAGGTGCTGAAGCATGGTTGGTGGCTGGGGAAGGAGCGGACGCTGGAGCGGGATTGGTTACTGGGGCAGGGTTGTTTTCAATACCTGCACTTGATGCATCCATGCCTACACCAGTCCGCTCCACCGATGAGGATACTGGGATCAGTTGTCGTCCGGACCGAGACTCTTCAAGAGCGTTCTGTCTTGTCTCCGCCGTGGCCACCCCGTTGCCCAGGGACCAGCGGTTCAGCTCTCCCACTGATGGCTCCAAGGAGTCTATATCCTCCAACGGCGGTAGGTCTGGGTATTCCTCTGGTGGCAGAGGATTGCATTGGATCTGGTCGTTCTCTTTCGGATACCCGTTGATCGCCATCTCTGCTCCTTCCTGGTCTTTTTCCCGCTCTCTCCTCCGGGGGCGGTTTCTTTTTCTTTGTCTCCTCCCTCCATTGAGGATCAGGAGGCGGATCTCGGCTGCTGACGGACACGTCCTCAAGGTACAGAGGTATTTGGACTGGGCGGCCAATATTTTTCGCGCTCTCAGTTAGTTCACGCCCACGATGGCACTCCCTTCTTCTCCAGCGCTCCTCGTTGCGCTGTAATGGCGGTGGTTTTGGTGGGAATTTTGGCGGTCTTTTGCAATACGTAGTCCTTTAGTAAATCACAGTTCAAGCACAATTCTGGCACAGTCTCTAGGCGCACATGACCTGATTTTCAGGCTTAAATAGATCCTGTTCATGACGCCAAAAGATGGATCGCCCCATCAGGGCAGCGGGTACTCAGTACTGGGTCCTTCGGTTCATAGGAGGATGTCACGGTGGCTGACCCGGTCCATGGCCCTGGGATGTCCGTGTAAAAGGGAAAGGTCTTTAAAGGGGAAATGTTTGTGACGCCACCTGTGGTATTCGGTCAGGGTGACCCACGCTGCTTTAAGGGGTCCACTAGGGTGATGTTATGGCAGCTAGATGGTATACCTTCCCACAGGTGAAGTATGTCCCCAGGGCTTCCCAGTGTGTAGATGGTGGATGGTGTGAGGCGCGGTGAAGAACGAGGACACAAGGTTGCAGTCTCTTTACCTTTTACTGAAGGCTTCAGCATCCACAGTCCAGGGTACCAGACCACAGGGCAGACAGAGTCCGGCCGGTTTGAAGGCAAATCCAGAGTCCCCTTATCCAGGTAGAAATCAGTAGCCTTCCTCTAGCGCCGTGGTGTTGTAGTACCTTACTGCTAAGCGTCTCATAAGGTCCTCACATCTGTTGAAGATGTTACAGATGTTATGTCTCTCTGTCCCCCAGATGGATAGGACAAACCCATATGACCGGTGGCTTGAGGCGTTTTACAGGGACTCTATCATGCCCCAGCCTCTAAGTGGTGCCACCTTGTCTCCTGGGTATAGGGCGGGCAGGTAATGTGAAATTAGCTGTCCTGCCGGTCTCTGGAGCAAGTAGTACAAGAGATGTGGTGCACTCCGCATGGAAAAAAAAGGTGCAGGCTGAACACAAAGTCACAATGTCTATAGAAAAAACAGCCGCACACTCAAGACTTGCAGGTTTTTACGTGAAAGTTGTATTTTTTATTTTTAGTACAGGCATCACCAAATGCTTATTAGTGTTCAGAGAAAATGACGGATACTTTAAGTTACGGTTAACGTTTCGACCAAGGCTGGTCTTTGTCAAAACCACACTTCTAATGGAGGGTAGAAAAGGTACAGAGGCAGTCCGGAGTGGGCAGAGTCTGCAAGGGTCCTGTAGCACTGAGTCCGTCACCTGAGTCCGTCTCTGGAGCAAGGCATAAAGGACTGTTGCTCCCTCAGTGTTCTGGCTACCGGGATCCTGCACCACAGAAGGAGGCAGCCTGTGTAGGGCAGAACTCCACTGATATCCACTCCTTTGCTACGACTTCTTCACCCTCTCTGCAATACAGTTCTCCTTCAGTGTCTCTTTCCAGAAGCTGCCACACTCAGGGCAGGCACAGCTCCGTGTCCTTCTGTCTCGACATCTGACAGGATCCCACCCCTGTCAGGGACCAACTACCTGAGCGAAGCTCAGCCAGCAACTAACTAACTTCCTCCCCAGGCAACCAGTTTTACCTAAGTGTGAGAAGTGCCCTAATAAATAGGAGCATAGCTCCCCCTGGTGGCCTGGTGTCCAAAATGTGTTGCATGTTTGTGATACCTGGATTCAGTTGTCTTTCTATGCCTCCAAACGTAACATCACTCCCCCCTAGAGGAAAATGACATTACTGCAACGACCAGGAACCCTAGGGCGCTGCACTTTTATTCTCCATTTCCATTCATCCCCTTTAACTGGACACCCAGGACCACGGACTGGGTCATTGCCACTGTGAACACCCCTTTAAGTACCACCGGATGCGGCCCGAGTACCCCACGGCCCTAGCGGGCGCTCCACAGGCAGGGACAAATAAATTATGTAGCAGTCTCTCGAATCACTTAATGAGTCACTTGAATCATTTCATAAATACATCTGTGGATTTTGTGCGGCAAATGCAGGTAATACAAGTTATGCTTCTTGCATAGTATTTTCAGTCTTATGTCTGCTGTGTTGTCTTGTGTTACGTATCATTACTAAAATATTAAAGAACGTCTGGATGCTTCTATTAATATTCATTCATGCATTTATGAAAACTGAACAATGCTACTGAACTGACTGTTTTCATATTTGGACAAGTAACAAAGGGAAAACCAAAGTGCCACAATCAATATAGCTGACAGAGGCACCGTCATAATGTTACACAGCCATATTTAACACTGTGCCAATAAAACTACAAAAGACAGCTGCATATAATATGTGTTCTGGAGAAGACCACGGGGCACATAGTGAATTGAAATTAATTCACAGACCTCCTTTATTACAAATATGGTTCCATTTCACTCAGAATATTAATTAACCATTGTTTGCTTGTTATCCCCGACCTTTCAGGTCTGCTGTTGTAAAAAATATAATACAGTGTAAAGAAGAAAACATGTAAAAGAGAACATGAGACTTTGCAAATACTGTTCTTGTAATGAAAATAATGTCTAGAGAATAAGAGAAGGAAAAAAGGCACTGAACTTTGATGGCACAATTATTTATTCATTTCATAAGAATGTCCATGTTAATGTGGTTTTAAAATTCTGAAATTATGTCCAGAATTTCTAATGCAGTTCTCATTAGACGGTAGAAAAGACAAATAAGAGATGTTCTGTTACCACAACAAAGTATGTTTCAACTATTATATGGTAAATTAAAAGGGAACTCCAGTCAAATTATTCAGTAACCTTCAGGGGGTGACTAGTTTTGACATTTACATCTCACATTCTTTGAGGACAACATCATAGGATGAATAATGAATATGAAGTAACAACACAGGGACATGTCACAGTTGAGGTCTGATGCACATAGTGAGAGTAGTTACTCTATATTACTATATAGGGACATAGTAACAGGTACTGATTATAGTAATGTCACAACTAGATAGTGCTGTCAGAGATATACGTCTTTTCCACATTCCAATTATATTAAAATATCTGTTGGTCGCACCGTTTTATCAGCGTTTTCTGCATAAGATCGCTGTCTTCTCTGTCAAAAGTCGCTGTCTTCTCAATCACTGCTGTTCAGGTTTTACCGTGATATATCAGTTCATTTGTGATTGTGATGCGAGAAACAATGGCTGCCCCACTTGCCATTTGCATGAAAGAAGAGCAGCGTGCAGTAATTTTTTTTTTATTGTGGTTTGAAGATGTGTCCTTGCAGATCCTCTCCAGTTCTGTCAGGTTGAATGGTGAATGTTGGTGGACAGCCATTTTCACGTCTCTCCAGAGATGCTCAATTGGGTTTAGGTCAGGGCTCTGGCTGGGTCAATCAAGAATGGTCACAGAGTCATTCTGAAGCCACTCCTTTGTTATTTTAGCTGTGTGCTTAGTGCCCTTGTCTTGTTGGAAGGTGAACCTTCGGCCAAGTCTGAGGTCTAGTGCACTCTGGAAGAGGTTTTCATCCAGGATATTTCTGTACTTGGCTGCATTCATGTTTCTTTCAATGACAACCAGTCATCCTGTCCCTGCATCTGAAAAACACACCCATAGCATGATGCTGCCACCACCATGTTTCACTGTTGGGATTGTATTAGGCTGGTAATCAGCAGTGCCTGGTTTTCTCCACACACACGGCTTAGAATTATCACCAAAAGGTCTATCTTCGTCTCATCAGACCAGAGAATCTTATTTCTCATAGTCTGTGAGTCCTTCATGTGTTTTTTTGTGGAGAGGAGAGGCTTCTGTCGGGCCATTCTGGCACAAAGGCCCAACTGGTGGAGGGCTGTAGTGATAGTTGACTTTGTGGAACTTTCTCCCTTCTCCCTACTGCATCTCTGGAGCTCAGCCACAGTGATCTTGCGGTTCTTCTTTACCTCTCTCACCAAGGCTCTTCTGGTGGTTCCAAACTTTTTCCATTTAAGGATTATGGAGGCCACTGTGCTCTTAGGAACCTTGAGTACTGCAGAAATTCTGTTGTAACTTTGGCCAGATCTGTGTCTTGCCACAATTTTGCCTCTGAGCTCCTTGGCCAGTTCCTTTGACCTCATGATTCTTCTCATTTGGTCTGACACACACTGTGAGCTGCGAGGTCTTATATAGACAGGTGTGTGCCTTTCCAAATCAAGTCCTATCAGTTTAATTAATCACAGCTGGACTCAAATGAAGAAGTAGAACCATCTCAAGAAGGATCACAAGGAAATGGACTGTATGTGACTTAAATGTGAGAGTCTGAGCAAAGGGTCTGAATACTTATTACCATGTAATATTTCAGTTTTTCTGTTCTATTAAATTTGCAAACATTTCTACGTTTCTGTACATTTTTTTCAGTCAAGATGGGGTGCAGTGTATTATGAGGCAGTGACCCCTGTTACAGCTAGGGGGTGTTGATTGTGCTCTCCAGAATGCGCAAAGAGGCGTAGTGAGGCCATAAGGGCATAATGCAGTCACATTTATAGCTATGATTAGAATGGTGAAGCAGTGACTGATTAAAGGGAATCTGTCACCTCAAATTGGCGGGCTGTGTAAATGCCCTATGTCCTGCCCAATGGGCAGTGTTTCGTCTTCTTTTCTCCACCCCATCCTTCCCGGCTGTCCGCAATATTTTTGTGAATTTGATTAAGTGCCCTCCATACTTCACGCTTGCGCAATGCAATCTTGCCTCGCGCATGCGAAGTATGCTTTGCCCAACTGCGAGCAAAGTCGAAAAGCATTACTGCTCATGCGCCGGTGCACTATGTCCTGGAACACAACAAAATACTTCCGGAACATAGCGCACCGGCGCATGCGCAGTAATGCTTTTCGGCGTTGTCCGCAGTTGGGCAAAGCATACTGCGCATGGGCGAGGCAAGATTGCATTGCGCACGAGCAAACTATGGAGGACACCTACTCAAATTCACGAAAATATTGCGGACAGAGGGGAAGGATGGGGTGGAGAAAAGAAGATGAAACACCTCCCATTGGACCGGACACAGGGCATTTACATAGCCCGCCAATTTGACGTGACAGATTCCCTTTAAAAGCCCTGTAGTATAGGGAGAGGTGTGTCAGTGTTGGTCTTGGAAGCAGACAGAGCAGTTGTCTGCAGAGCACTCCCTGTTTGAGGCAACCAAAGAGACTGACACCCTGCATCTCGGACTGTCGTTTTATTTTCCCAGCTGTGATCCGATACAGGATACAGCATGCTGTGCACTGCATGAGTAAAGTGACTTGGTCCTGGCATGTGGTTGCCCAGGGAAACTGGACAAAGGGATGTCCGGTCTGTTTAGGGACTGAAAACTAAAGCCGTATACTATGTGTTCTGATGGACTGTGTGAAGTAACACATTAAAGGAACAGTTTGTTTTGAACTTGCTTGGGCCACTGCCTCATCACTGTGCAGCATGGACATCTGCTCTCCATATAGTGGAGAATGCAGGCAGTGTGAATTAAGGCATACCCCAGAGAGCACTGTAGAACGTTGTGCAAGTCTGCTGGAGAAATGTAGGAACTTTTGGAGCAGGTTGTGCTCAATCAGCAAAGGCTTCAGCAAGAGGAGCTGCAGTTTCAGGGGTCGCAGCAAGAGGTTCTGCAGAAGCAACAGCGGCAGTTACAGCAACAGGAGCTGCAGTTGCAATGGCAGCAAGAGGTGCTGCAATGGAAGCTAGCAGAGCTTCAGCATGGTAAAGAGGAGACCCCTAAGATGAGGGGCGATCAGCAGAGTCATGAAGAGACCCCAAAGGTATGGGGCGATCATTGTGTGTACCAGTGGTCCTATGTAGAGTCTCGATCCACCAGGTCTCAGGCAAATGACTTGTTGCAGTTGGTGGAGGAATGGCTCCAGCATGAGTTTTTTTCCCCATTCGAGATGATGGAGAGAGTCATGGCTGAATGGATGGTGAGGGCTATGCCGGCCGCCATGCCGCATTGGATCGAGCTGAGGGACCTAGTCACCCTGAAACTGCTGATAGAGATTATTGAGTGGTATAAACCCACTCAGGATGTTGCACCAGAGCCAAGGCATTGGGGCTAGTAACTGTTCGGTGACATCTAAGCCCATGGACTGCGGGAACACTTGCCTGAGTCTACATGTGCCCAGCCAGTCTGTATCATCACTGCGGGCACATCCAGCAGTGAACCACGATTGTGCCAGATACTTGTGAATGGCTGCTGAACAGAGGCTGTCCTGGACACAGAGAGTAAAGTGACTATGGTCCATAGGTCCCTTGTTGCCGGGGACAACCCTGTTATGATCCGGTGACCTTGGAGCCGCATGAGAGGCTTTCTCAGGAGTAAGTGGTATCTGTACTGACCGCAAACCCTAAACTGACACCGCAACTAGAAGTAGCCGTGGGGTGTGCCTAACACGTCCTAGACACCTCGACACAGCTGGAGGACTAAATACCCCTATAGGTGGAAATGGGAATTCTATCTTGCCTCAGAGCAGAACCCCAAAGGATAGGCAGCCCCCCAAAAATATTGACTGTGAGTATAAGAGGAAAGACACACGCAGGCAGAAAAACAGAATTTAGCAAAAGAGGCACTTCTAGCTAAATAGAAAAGGATAGGACAGAATTCTAAGCGGTCAGTATTAAAATCCTAAAAATATCCACAGCAGAAAATACAAATATTCTACATCTAACTAAAGACATAGCAAGTATATCTGCAACTCCTGAGAATCCAGCATGACTGAAAAATCAAAACAAAGTCTAAGCTGGACAATAACACAATGAATTGCACTGAATTACAAAGCACACTGCATGTGTGCACAGAGACAAAAAAACAGACACTTATCTTAGCTGAATTGGCAGCAGAGCATGAGGAACCAGAGAGAGATGCAATCCCTCCAAGAACAATGAACAACTGGCCAGGAGTAATGGATCCTGCACACCTAAATACCTAGTAGAGCTGCAATCAGCAGAAACACCTGCCCTGGATTACAACCCCAAGACAACTGCACTACCACTAACAACCACCGGAGGGAGCCCAAGAGCAGAATTCACAACAGTACCCCCCCCTTGAAGAGGGGTCACCGAACCCTCACCAGAGCCCCCAGGCCGATCAGGATGAGCCAGATGAAAGGCATGGACCAAATCAGCAGCATGGACATCAGAGGCAAAAACCCAAGAATTATCCTCCTGGCCATAACCCTTCCATTTGACAAGGTACTGAAGCCTCCGCCTCGAAAGGCGAGAATCCAAAATCTTCTCAACCACATACTCCAACTCCCCATCAACCAACACAGGAGCAGGAGGATCGACAGAGGGAACAACAGGCACCACATATTTCCGCAATAAAGATCTATGCAAAACATTATGGATGGCAAAAGAGGCCGGAAGGGCCAAACGAAAAGACACCGGATTGATAATCTCAGAAATCCTATAAGGACCAATAAACCGAGGCTTAAACTTAGGGGAAGAAACCTTCATAGGAACATGACGGGAAGACAACCAGACCAAATCCCCAACCCGAAGCTGGGAACCAACACACCGACGACGGTTAGCAAAACGCTGAGCCTCCTCCTGAGACAACACCAAATTGTCCACCACATGAGCCCAAATCTGCTGCAACCTGTCAACCACAGAATCCACACCAGGACAATCAGAAGGCTCAACCTGCCCCGAAGAAAAACGAGGATGAAAACCAAAATTACAAAAGAAGGGCAAAACCAAGGTCGCCGAACTAGCCCGATTATTAAGGGCGAACTCGGCCAATGGCAAGAAAGCCACCCAATCATCCTGATCAGCAGACACAAAGCATCTCAAATAAGTTTCCAAAGTCTGATTAGTTCGCTCGGTTTGGCCATTTGTCTGAGGATGAAATGCGGAAGAAAAAGACAAATCAATGCCCAGCCTAGCACAAAAGGCCAGCCAAAACCTAGAAACAAACTGGGAACCTCTGTCGGACACAATATTCTCCGGAATACCATGCAAACGAACCACATGCTGAAAAAACAAAGGAACCAAATCAGAAGAGGAAGGCAATTTAGGCAAAGGCACCAAATGAACCATCTTAGAGAACCGGTCACAAACCACCCAGATAACCGACATCCTCTGGGAAACCGGAAGATCTGAAATAAAATCCATAGAAATATGCGTCCAGGGCCTCTCAGGGACCGGCAAAGGCAAAAGCAACCCGCTAGCACGGGAACAACAAGGCTTGGCCCGCGCACAAGTCCCACATGACTGCACAAAAGAACGCACATCACGCGACAAAGAAGGCCACCAAAAGGACCTACCAACCAAATCTCTGGTACCAAAAATACCAGGATGGCCTGCCAACACAGAACAATGCACCTCCGAAATCACTCTACTAGTCCATCTGTCAGGAACAAACAGTTTGCCCACTGGACAGCGGTCAGGTTTGTCAGCCTGAAATTCCTGCAGAACCCGTCGCAAATCAGGGGAAATGGCCAAAAGGACCACCCCTTCCTTCAGAATGCCGACCGGTTCCAGTACCTCAGGAGAATCAGGCAAAAAACTCCTAGAGAGGGCATCAGCCTTAATATTCTTAGAACCCGGAAGATACGAGACCACAAAATCAAAACGGGAGAAAAACAAGGACCATCGAGCCTGTCTAGGATTCAGCCGTTTGGCAGACTCGAGGTAAATCAGATTTTTATGATCGGTCAAGACCACAATACGGTGCTTGGCTCCCTCAAGCCAATGTCGCCATTCCTCAAACGCCCACTTCATAGCCAACAACTCCCGATTGCCGACATCATAATTGCATTCAGCAGGCGAAAACTTACGGGAAAAGAAGGCACACGGTTTCATCAAGGAACCAACAGAATTCCTCTGAGACAAAACAGCCCCTGCGCCAATCTCAGAAGCATCAACCTCAACCTGAAACGTAAGAGAAACATCTGGCTGACGCAACACCGGGGCAGAAGTAAATCGGCGTTTAACCCCTTAGTGACGGAGCCAAATTTTTGAAATCTGACCAGTGTCACTTTATGTGGTAATAACTCTGCAACGCTTCAACAAATCCCAGTGATTTTGAGTTTGTTTTTTCGTCACACATTATACTTTATGATAATGGAAAATTTAGGTCAATATGTTTTGTGTTTATTTATAAAAAATATCAAAAATTTTAGAAAAATGTTACAAAATTTGCAATTTCAAAAATTTTAATGATTATTCCTTTAATCCAGATGGCCATACTACAGCAAACCATTAATAAATAACATTTCCCACATGTCAGCTTTATATCAGCACCATTTGTAAAATGTTATTTTATTTTGTTAGCATTTTAGGAGGATTAAAAACGTAGCAGCAATTTTTCATTTTTTCAAGGAAATTTACAAAATTTATTTTTTTAGAGACTTATCCATGTTTGAAGTGACTTTAAGGGTCTCATATATTGGGAAACCCCCAAATGTGATACCATTTTTAAAACAGCACCCCCTGATGTATTGAAAATTGCAGTCAGGTAGTTTATTAACTCTTCAGGTGCTTTACAGTAATTAATGCAAAATGGCATGACAGAAATGAAAATGTGTATTTTTATCACCTAAATGCCTCTAACTTCTGAACAGATTACTACAGCCACTAGATTCTTAGGCCACTATTTGGTCGTGAATTACCATGGCAAACATCAGGACCACAAAATCATGATCTGAGGGCACCGATTGGGATAAAGAGGAAGCCCCCACACTCTGTTAACCATTTATAATTTTGTAGTCACTATTAACAGCAGCATCTAAGGGGTTAAACTGATTTGGACGGTGCAAACACTGATCGTGGCTGATACAGCAAGTTGTCAACTATAGCGTACAGCCAACAGCTGCTGGATTGTCACTTGTATGGGGAGGCTATTCTCTCATATCTCAGGTCAGTTAAAAGACGTATTGGCTGTCATTAAGGGGTTAAGCTCCTGAAAGGCAGAGACAGCCACAGAGGACCAATTTGTTCCATCAGCGCCTTTCTTCGTCAAATCGGTCAGGGGTTTAACCACACTGGAGAAGTTAGCAATGAAACGGCGATAAAAATTAGCAAAGCCCAAAAATTTCTGAAGGCTCTTCACGGATGTGGGCTGGATCCAATCATGAATGGCCTGAACCTTAACCGGATCCATCTCTATAGATGAGGAAGAAAAAATGATGCCCAAAAAAGAAACCTTCTGCACTCCAAAGAGACACTTAGACCCCTTCACAAACAAAGCATTATCACGAAGGATCTGAAACACCATCCTGACCTGTTTCACATGAGACTCCCAATCATCGGAAAAAATCAAGATATCATCCAAATATACAATCATGAATTTATCAAGATAATTCCGGAAGATATCATGCATGAAGGACTGAAAAACAGATGGAGCATTAGAGAGTCCGAATGGCATCACAAGGTATTCAAAATGGCCTTCGGGCGTATTAAACGCAGTTTTCCATTCATCACCCTGCTTAATACGAACAAGATTATATGCCCCCCGAAGGTCAATCTTAGTAAACCAACAAGCCCCCTTAATCCTGGCAAACAAATCGGAAAGCAAAGGTAAAGGGTATTGAAACTTGACCGTGATCTTATTCAATAGGCGATAATCAATACAGGGTCTCAAGGAGCCATCCTTCTTAGCAACAAAAAAAAATCCCGCTCCCAACGGTGAAGAAGATGGCCGAATATGCCCCTTCTCCAAAGACTCCTTAACATAACTCCGCATGGCGGTATGCTCAGGCACAGACAGATTGAAAAGTCGGCCCTTGGGAAACTTACAGCCTGGAATCAAGTCAATAGCACAATCACAGTCCCTATGCGGTGGAAGGGAACTGGACTTGGGCTCATCGAATACATCCTGAAAATCAGACAAAAACTCTGGAACCTCAGAAGAGGTGGAAGAGGAGATTGACATCAAAGGAACGTCATTATGAACCCCCTGACAACCCCAACTAGTCACAGACATAGACTTCCAATCCAACACAGGATTATGTATCTGCAACCATGGAAAACCCAGCACAATAGCATCATGCAAATTATGCAACACCAGAAAACGACAATCTTCCTGATGGGCTGGCGCCATGCACATGGTCACCTGTGTCCAAAACTGGGGTTTATTTTTAGCCAAAGTTGTAGCATCAATGCCCCTTAAAAGAATAGGGTTCTGCAAAGACTGCAAGGGGAAATCACAACGCCTGGCAAATTCGAAGTCCGTTAAGTTCAAAGCGGTGCCTGAATCCACAAACGCCATGACAGAAAATGACGACAATGAGCAGATCAAGGTCCCAGATAACAGAAATTTAGGTTGTACAGTACTGATGGTGACTGAACTAGCGATTCTCTTTGTACGCTTAGGGCAGACTGAAATGACATGAGAAGCATCGCCACAATAAAAACACAACCTATTCTGACGTCTGAATCCTTGTTGTTCCGTTCTAGACAGAATCCTATCACACTGCAAAGGCTCAGTCATCTGCTCTGAGGACAACGCCACAGCGCGCACAGTTCTGCGCTCCCGCAAGCGCCGATCAATCTGAATGGCCAGAGACATAGAATCACTCAGACCAACAGGCGTGGGAAACCCCACCATAACATCTTTAACAGATTCAAAAAGACCCTTTCTGAAAATTGCAGCCAAAGCATCATCATTCCCTTTAGTCAGCACAGACCATTTTCTAAATTTCTGACAATACAATTCTGCCGCTTCTTGACCCTGAGACAGGGCCAACAAGGTCTTCTCCGCTTGATCCACAGAATTTAGTTCATCATATAATAATCATAGAGCCTGAAAAAAGGCGTCTATATTAAGCAAGGCCGGATTCCCAGATTCCAGTGAAAATGCCCAATCCTGAGGGTCGCCACGCAACAGGGAGATGACAATTTTAACCTGCTGAATGGGATCACCAGAGGAACGAGGTTTCAGAGCAAAAAACAGTTTACAGTTGTTTTTAAAACTCAAAAATTTGGACCTGTCCCCAAAAAACAAATCAGGAGTAGGAATCCTAGGCTCTAAAAGTGGAGTCTGAACAATATAATCAGAAATACCCTGTACCCTAGCAGCAAGCTGGTCTACACGAGAAACTAATCCCTGAACATCCATGCTAGCACAAGTCTCCTCAGTCACCCAGAGGAAAAGAGGGAAGGAAAGAAAAAACAGGCTACAGAAAAAAAATGGCTCAACACCTTTCTTCCCTTCTTCTGAGATGCATTTAACTCATTGTTGGCCAGTTGTACTGTTATGATCCGGTGACCTTGGAGCCGCATGAGAGACTTTCTCAGGAGTAAGTGGTATCTGTACTGACCGCAAACCCTAAACTGACACCGCAACTAGAAGTAGCCGTGGGGTGTGCCTAACACGTCCTAGACACCTCGACACAGCCGGAGGACTAAATACCCCTATAGGTGGAAATGGGAATTCTATCTTGCCTCAGAGCAGAACCCCAAAGGATTGGCAGCCCCCCACAAATATTGACTGTGAGTATAAGAGGAAAGACACACGCAGGCAGAAAAACAGAATTTAGCAAAAGAGGCACTTCTAGCTAAATAGAAAAGGATAGGACAGAATTCTAAGCGGTCAGTATTAAAATCCTAAAAATATCCACAGCAGAAAATACAAATATTCTACATCTAACTAAAGACATAGCAAGTATATCTGCAACTCCTGAGAATCCAGCATGACTGAAAAATCAAAACAAAGTCTAAGCTGGACAAAAACACAATGAATTGCACTGAATTGCAAAGCACACTGCATGTGTGCACAGAGACAAAAAACCAGACACTTAGCTGAATTGGCAGCAGAGCATGAGGAACCAGAGAGAGATGCAATCCCTCCAAGAACAATGGACAACTGGCCAGGAGTAATGGATCCTGCACACCTAAATACCTAGTAGAGCTGTGCAATCAGCAGAAACACCTGCCCTGGATTACAATCCCAAGACAACTGCACTACCACTAACAACCACCGGAGGGAGCCCAAGAGCAGAATTAACAACACAACCCCAAAGGACCCAAAGTGGAGGTGATGGGTATCCACTGGGAAATCCTTGAGTACCCGACCGCCGAGGTTTATTTTTCCACACCATGTGAGAACATTAAACATGTGGTGGGAGTGGCAAAGACCCTTCCATATGGGACTGTGTTGGGGAGAGACTTACCCCTTTTTTGATCCCTGTGGGAGACCAGGTTTAACTCTCATGGAAAAAGTTTGTACCAGGTGCAGAACCTAAAGATATTGAGATACCTGCCTTAGGGGTCACCAACCCAGGGACAGAGTGTACTCCCGATAGGCTCCCCCTAGAGGTAATGGCAGGAGAAACTGAAGATGTTGTTTTGGGAGTAGAACCCAAAGATGCTAAGATTTCTGCCACAAGGGTCGCCAATTTAAGGTTAGAGTGTAACCCTGATAGGCTCCCTCTAGTGGTTGTGGCAGTAGAGGTTGTGGGAAACCAATTGAACCCTGAGCTGGAGGTGTTCCCTAGTAAGGTCGGGACAGCTCAGATCCAGGGTCCCACAAGGAGATGCAGGTAAAAAAACGCAGGTATGAGAAGAGCCAGGAGTGTGTGGTCGTGGAGGCGACTGGGGACGTGCGCACGAGGAACCCTCTGGTACTGGTCAAGGTTGAGGCCGGGGGTCAGGGAAAATTAGATAGAGTGCTTGCTAGATAGCAGTGTCGGGAGGCTCAGGTTTGGCTGAAACGTTATACAGACATATGCTCGGAGTTGTAGGCGCAGTCTGCAGCGTTTCAGTAGTCACTGAGGCATGGGTAAGGGTACAGAGGAAACAGTACCGGGGCCCAAAAGCAGATACTTAGGTGACAGGATGACCCGCGAGGTTAGTGAACCCAAAATAAACAAGGTCAAGACCACCCAAAACTGGCCCAAATCAATGGCTAAACAGAAAAGAGGGCTTGGCTTCTGCAATGGAGAATGGGGTGGGTGGTCCCATAATGAAGTGTGGAGGAGAAAAGGAGAGAGATGCATGCGCGATCAATGGTTCCGGTCCCTACTTTGGCTTCTTAGTGTAGTGTCGGGTGGGGATGTCACAGGGGCATGCAGATGCCCTGTCTCGTGCCCATACAGGGTAACAAATGTTCAACCCCACAGGTATGAACAGGGGGGAGGACATGTGAGTCAGTGACCTCTGTTACAGCTAGGGGGTGCTGTTTGTGCTCTCCAAAGTGCACACAGAGGCGCAGTGAGGCCATGAGAGCATATTGCAGTCACAGGTGTAGCTATGATTAGAATAGTGAAGCAGTGACTGATTAAAAGCCCTGTAGTATAAGGAGAGGTGTGCCAGTGTTGGTCTTGGAAGCAGACAGAGCAGTTGTCTGCAGAGCACTCCCTGTGTGAGGCATCACAGGGGCAAGAGGAACCAAAGAGACTGACACCCTCTGTCTCGGACTGTCATTTTGTTTTCCCAGCTGCGATCTGAGGATACAGCATAGAGACTTGGTCCTGGCATGTGGTTGCCCAGGGAAACTGGACAAAGGGAAGTTCGGCCTGTTTAGGGACTGCAAACTAAAGCTGTGTACTATGTATTCTAATGGACTGTGTGAAGTAACACATTAAAGGAATGTTTTGTTTTGAACTTGCTTGGGTCACTGCCTCATCACTGTGCAGCGTGGACACCGCTGCTATACGGTACATTAATGTGAAAAAAATTAACTTTTTTGAATTTACCAAATGGCTGCAATTAAATAAACAGTGATAAATTTAAAGGGGTCTGAATACTTTCCGAACCCACTGTATATACACTTCCACTTTAGCTGCATCATCCTGCCCTACAGTGTCCTCCTTATCCTTTTACTCCCCAATGGACTGACCTGAAGAACCTTCATTCACCCCGGTAGCTGCCACAGACATAGACCAAGCACCCGCTACCCCTAAACCCCTTGACCCTTCAATGGCCCCGCTAATGAGCCCCTCTTCCAAAGTACTGTTATTACCTACCCATGCCATCGTCGGTGACATTCTCCATTGTGACATCCCCTTCTAAACCTATGAACCCGCTAGCCCCCAAAAATTTAGATCTTGACCACAACTACTCAATGTGGTTAACATAGAAAAAGTTTGTGATACCTCACCTAGCTGCCTTGGTGCTGTCTTCCCAGCAGCCGAAGGTCCAGTGTCCTGTGATGAATGTCCTTCATCCATTCCTGGATACCATGGAGGGCCTGCTGATTATTGCCCCTGACCCAGCTATAGTTCAAGATTATGACCCCACAAGGATACAGGGCCAGCTGCTTGCTGCCCACAAGATGTCTGCTGCATGGCCATCACATCTGACCTGATGACAGGGCCAGCTGTCTGCTGCCTGTGATCCGCATGCCCCTCATAGCTGGTGGGCGGTAATAGAGAGGGAGACCTCTCCAGACTTGCGGCCAACACTGTCACACTATGGGCGGGGCCAGCCAATCACTGGCATAAAAAAGCAGGAGGCCCCACCGGACTTGCGACCTGTAACACCGCAGAGGA
Source organism: Ranitomeya variabilis (assembly GCF_051348905.1). Classification (NCBI taxonomy): domain Eukaryota; kingdom Metazoa; phylum Chordata; class Amphibia; order Anura; family Dendrobatidae; genus Ranitomeya; species Ranitomeya variabilis. The sequence continues at coordinate 295,937,479 of NC_135236.1, read as the reverse complement.
GATGGAGCCATCTCACTATTGCTTGTGAACACCGACACGCCAAAGAGCCTCCAGTTTAGGCCCGGTCCTCTTACCAGCCGCAATTCCCTGCGCCAAGCAGGTCCTCTCCTGAAAAGGAGATCCAAGGTCTCAGCTCCGGACTCCACATGCTCCGATTATACTGGAAGGGAGGTGGATGCCTCTCCCAGTTGTAGGCCCCACCGAGTGGGAGGATTACTCCTTGAACAAGAGTGACAGGAGGCAGCAGTGCGGTCTGTGCTCCGAACCGGAGGGGCTCCTAAATTAATGCAGCGCCAGATCTGGGAGGTGTCATCAGAGCTTAGGCGCCGGAGGCCTAGCCTTCTATTGTCAGCATCCTTCCTGGGGCAGTATGCTAGGTCCTGCCCCAGCACCCCTAACAGGCTATGTACAGAAGCCTGCAACTAGTCTGCACAATGCAGACCAGCAGCACTCCTAAGCTGCTGCAGCATAATATCAAATAATTCCATAATAAGAACAAACAGCATCAGTATGAGAGATCCTTACTGTGTGTTGGGAACCTAGAATGGCTACCCAACAGCACATGGCCGTCCCTTATAAAACCTACCCCTCCCTCATCTCCCTCTTAGATGTCACTACCCCTTAGTAATAACTAACCTGCCCACCTCCAATCGCCTGACAACCCTGACAACACTAATAACCCTTCAGCTCACTATAATTCCCACATTAACCCTATCATGCCGGCCTCCCTCTGGTGCCCAGGGGGCTGAGTATGACCTTCCTTCTCCTGTTGCCTTCTGTATAAGTGGTGCTTGCATGTGTCAATCACTTGACAGTGAGGTTGACATGCAAAAGAGAGTGAAATATTGTGCCCATAAAAAGTCTGGCACCTGGGCCAACCATCCCTCTGGTTTTCACTACTCTATGACACAGGTGCCACCGTTGTGACTGGGGCTTGTGTAATTTAATTTGTGTAGTTTTAATTAGGTGAGACTACAAAGGTCCTCTTCTGACAGACACGGTGAAAGGACGTATGGGGAGGGCCATGGCTTCGCAACTGCAACTATTGCAACCCTGTTAATTATGCTGCTGATAAACAGAATAAATTGTGCTGTGATTGCCATACAGACAGAACTGATATTTGTTGCAAACACTATACACTCTGCATTCACAAGTTTCAGATTCTGTCCAGGTCTAAGTGATCAATTTGTTAGTTCTATTATTTCACTGACTATGAACTTGGTATGCTTATGGCATTTTAAGTCCAATTTTGTTGTGTACATGGAAAACCAAATACCATAAGTATGCAATAATGAAAAGAAGCATTTAAGGAGTGCATTATGGAAACGGCAATGAAATTGCTTTTCTGACATGCATCTGTAAAATGCCTGGTTGCTTAGAAGGATCTTTTAATGGTGCATCTGAAAATTGTGCCAATTATTCCAGTACTGTAGTCACTTTGTGCTTGTTTATTTACCATAATTCAAGTTTATGATAGGACTATGCTCGCAGCATAAAATGCATTCTGTTCATTCTAATAATATAAGAAAGACCAGTTACATTTTGATATTATTAATTAAATGGAGATGTGAAATGGTTTAAGCATTAGATCTTTTGTGTTTGAACAATTTTAAAGTTCATTCCTGAACGTGAGGAAAACAGATCGATATTTGTTCAACGTGCATAAAGGGGTACATTTAACTGCTAACATCACAAAATATCTATACTCCAGATGAATATGCTCTGAGGTTATGGGCATTGATCATGCTGATTGCTCTTGGTCTGAACAGTTATTGGTCTTTCCAAGTTGAAGACCCTTGCTCAATCTTGCAAGTTAAGAGCTGAAATGGATTTTCACTTTGCATGTGGAATATATTAAACACTGAATGTGAAACGTCTGGAAATATTGAATATTGAGAAAGGTAATGAATACCAAAGATTGCAATAGACATCTAAATTCTTATTTCTTATCGTATTAAATTTAGAACACAAGAGAACTGTTTCTCACACCAAAACAAGTTCCAATGGTAAAGCTAAAAATAAGTGTCAATAACATATTAAATTATTATAATAATAGAAGACAAAGAATTATCTGGCCATATATGTGATGTTGTCACACAGCTCAGAGTTATTGTAATGTTACTGACTCAGGGTTGGGTATGCTAATATAAGGGAGATGCTTCATGTTTGTCAAGGATTGATTGACATGGAGTACAGAACTTCACTGTCTTTTCAACAGGGCTGTAGAGAAGCTGGAATATGCATTATGAGAATGTATTGCAGCTAAAAAGTGAACTGGGTTATTTACATATATCGTAGCTGCTGCAAATTTTCTTATTCAACATAAGGCGGACTTTATGTAACTAGATAATTGACATGAATACATCATTGCAAATGGGATAGGTATGCCTTAATTATAGACTTCATACCAGAAAACTATATCTAAACCTTCCTCTACCAAAAATGTAATTGAAGATGCATTACAATATTGCGTAAATGTCACTTTTTTACTGTGATTTTTTAAATTGGCAAAAAACATACAGTCAAGTTGTTCTCCCACACAAAAACCATGGCAATTTTTTAACACATTGGCTTTACAAGGAGCAGGCACTAAAAGAAAAAAGGCTCCTGAGCATGACGTATGTTTGGGTACCCCTGCCTGCCTCTCCTGTTATGACCCCAATGGCAGAGGGTCTCAGAAATAATTACTAAGTCTGCAAACACAAAAAACCAGCTCATAGGGCAGTGGTAACTGAGCTGACCATATATCTAATCCTAGCACCACAAATAGCAGCAGCCGGGGAACGTGCCTACGTTGGTTCTAGACGTCTCGCGCCAGCCGGAGAACTAACTAACCCTAGAAGGGAAAAGAAAGACCTTTCTTGCCTCCAGAGAAAAGACCCCAAAAGTTGGATACAAGCCCCCAACAAATAATAACGGTGAGGTAAGAGGAAAAGACAAACGTAAGAATGAGCTAGGTATTTAGCAAAGAGAGGCCCACTAGCTAATAGCAGAATATAGTAAGATGACTTATATGGTCAGCAAAAACCCTATCAAAATATCCACGCTGGATATTCAAGAACCCCCGAACCGTCTAACGGCCTGGGGGGAGAACACCAGCCCCCTAGAGCTTCCAGCAAGGTCAGGAATCACATTTAGTACAAGCTGGACAAAAATGAGAGCAAGCAAATAACCAAAAAACAAAGAAGCAGGACTTAGCTTAATTTTGCACGAACCCGGACCAGCAGACAGGAGCAAACAGAAAAGATCTGATTACAATGATGCCAGGCACTGGACTAAGGATCCAGGAAGCTTATATAGCAACTCCCCTGGACTAACGACCCAGGTGGGTGCCAAACTGAGGAAAGACAATCCCAGAGTCATATCACTAGTAACCACAAGAGGGAGCCAAAAAGTCTAATTCACAACAGTACCCCCCGCTTAAGGAGGGGTCACCGAACCCTCACCAAGACCACCAGGGCGATCAGGATGAGCAGCGTGAAAGGCACGAACTAAATCGGCCGCATGCACATCAGAGGCAACCACCCAGGAATTATCCTCCTGACCATAGCCCTTCCACTTGACCAGATACTGAAGCCTCCGTCTGGAGAGACGAGAATCCAAGATCTTCTCCACCACGTACTCCAACTCGCCCTCAACCAACACCGGAGCAGGAGGCTCAACAGAAGGAACCACAGGTACAACGTACCGCCGCAACAAAGACCTATGGAACACGTTGTGAATGGCAAACGACACCGGAAGATCCAAGCGAAAGGACACAGGATTAAGGATTTCCAATATCTTGTAAGGACCGATGAAGCGAGGCTTAAATTTAGGAGAGGAGACCTTCATCGGAACAAATCGAGAAGACAGCCATACCAAATCCCCAACACGAAGTCGGGGACCCACACCGGCGGCGGTTGGCAAAACGCTGAGCCTTCTCCTGTGACAACTTTAAGTTGTCCACCACATGATTCCAGATCTGCTGCAACCTATCCACCACAGAATCTACCCCAGGACAGTCAGAAGGCTCCACATGTCCCGAGGAAAAACGAGGGTGGAAACCAGAGTTGCAGAAAAATGGCGAAACCAAAGTAGCGGAACTAGCCCGATTATTAAGGGCAAACTCAGCCAACGGCAAGAAGGTCACCCAATCATCCTGATCTGCCAAAACAAAACACCTCAAATAAGCCTCCAGAGTCTGATTAGTTCGCTCCGTTTGTCCATTAGTCTGAGGATGAAAGGCAGACGAAAACGACAAATCAATGCCCATCCTAGCACAAAAGGATCGCCAGAACCTGGAAACAAACTGGGATCCTCTGTCAGACACAATATTCTCAGGAATGCCATGTAAACGAACCACATTCTGAAAGAACACAGGAACCAGATCGGAAGAGGAAGGCAGCTTAGGCAAAGGCACCAAATGGACCATTTTAGAAAAGCGATCACACACCACCCAGATGACAGACATGCCCTGAGACACCGGGAGATCTGAAATGAAATCCATGGAAATGTGTCCAAGGCCTCTTCGGGACAGGCAAGGGCAAGAGCAACCCGCTGGCACGAGAACAGCAAGGCTTAGCTCGAGCACAAGTCCCACAGGACTGCACAAATGACCGCACATCCCGTGACAAGGAAGGCCACCAAAAGGACCTAGCCACCAGATCTCTGGTGCCAAAAATTCCCGGATGCCCTGCCAACACCGAGGAATGAACCTCGGAAATGACTCTGCTGGTCCACTTATCAGGAACAAACAGTCTGTCAGGTGGACAAGAGTCAGGTCTACCAGCCTGAAATCTCTGCAACACACGTCGCAAATCGGGAGAAATGGCCGACAAGATAACTCCCTCTTTAAGAATACCAACTGATTCTGCGACTCCAGGAGAGTCAGGCACAAAGCTCCTTGAAAGAGCATCAGCCTTCACATTCTTTGAACCTGGTAAATACGAGACCACAAAGTCAAAACGGGAGAAAAACAATGACCAGCGGGCCTGTCTAGGATTCAGGCGTTTAGCAGACTCGAGATACATCAAATTTTTGTGATCAGTCAAGACCACCACACGATGTTTAGCACCCTCGAGCCAATGACGCCACTCCTCAAATGCCCACTTCATGGCCAGCAACTCCCGATTGCCAACATCATAATTCCGCTCAGCAGGCGAAAACTTCCTAGAGAAGAAAGCACATGGTCTCATTACCGAGCAACCAGGGCCTCTCTGCGACAAAACGGCCCCTGCCCCAATCTCAGAAGCATCCACTTCGACCTGAAAGGGAAGTGAGACATCAGGCTGGCACAAAACAGGCGCCGAAGTAAACCGGCGCTTCAACTCTTGGAACGCCTTCACGGCTGCAGGAGCCCAGTTAGCAACATCAGAACCTTTCTTGGTCATATCCGTCAAAGGTTTAACAACGCTAGAAAAATTAGCGATAAAACGACGGTAGAAGTTAGCAAAACCCAAGAACTTCTGAAGACTCTTAACTGACGTGGGTTGAGTCCAGTCATGAATAGCTCGGACCTTGACTGGGTCCATCTCCACAGTAGAAGGGGAAAAAATAAACCCTAAAAAGGGAACCTTCTGTACTCCAAAGAGACACTTTGAGCCCTTAACAAACAAAGCATTCTCACGCAAAACCTGAAACACCATCCTGACCTGCTCCACATGTGAGTCCCAATCTTCAGAGAAAACCAGAATATCATCCAGATAAACAATCATAAATTTATCCAGATACTTCCGGAAAATATCATGCATAAAAGACTGAAACACTGAGGGAGCATTAGAGAGCCCAAAAGGCATCACCAAGTACTCAAAATGACCTTCGGGCGTATTAAATGCTGTCTTCCATTCATCTCCTTGCTTAATGCGCACAAGGTTCTACGCACCACGAAGATCTATCTTGGTGAACCACTTGGCACCTTTAATCCGGGCAAACAAGTCCGACAACAGAGGCAAAGGATACTGAAATTTAACAGTGATTTTATTCAGAAGCCGATAGTCAATACAAGGTCTCAAAGATCCATCCTTCTTGGCCACAAAAAAGAATCGCGCACCAAGAGGGGAAGAGGATGGACGGATATGCCCCTTCTCCAGAGACTCCTTGATATACGAACGCATTGCGGCATGCTCAGGTACAGACAGATTAAATAGTCTTCCCTTAGGAAATTTACTACCTGGAATCAAATTTATGGCGCAGTCACAGTCCCTATGAGGAGGCAGAGCACTGGACCTGGACTTGCTGAATACATCCTGATAATCAGACAAATACTCAGGAACTTCCGAAGGAGTAGAGGAAGCAATAGACACCGGCGGGGAATCAGCATGAATTCCCTGACAGCCCCAACTTGACACAGACATTGCCTTCCAATCCAAGACTGGATTGTGGGTCTGTAACCATGGCAGACCCAAAACGACCAAATCATGCATTTTATGCAGAACAAGAAAACGAATCACCTCCCGATGTTCAGGAGTCATGCACATGGTTACCTGCGTCCAAAACTGCGGTTTATTTTCCGCCAATGGCGTAGCATCAATACCTCTAAGAGGAATAGGATTTACCAACGGTTCAAGAACAAAACCACAGCGCTTGGCAAATGACAGATCCATAAGACTCAGGGCAGCACCTGAATCCACAAATACCATAACAGGGTAAGAAGACAATGAGCAAATTAAAGTCACAGACAAAATAAATTTAGGTTGCAAATTACCAATGGCGACAGGACTAACAACCCTTATAAGGCGTTTAGAGCATGCTGATATAACATGTGTAGAATCACCACAGTAAAAACACAACCCATTCTGACATCTATGATTTTTCCGCTCATTTCTAGTCTGAATTCTATCACATTGCATTAAATCAGGTGTTTGTTCAGACAACACCACCAGAGGATTAGCGGTTTTGCGCTCCCGCAAACGCCGGTCAATTTGAATAGCCAGCGCCATGGAATCATTCAGACTTGTAGGAATGGGGAAACCCACCATCACATTCTTAATGGCTTCAGAAAGGCCATTTCTGAAATTTGCGGCCAGAGCACACTCATTCCACTGAGTAAGCAAGGACCATTTCCGAAATTTTTGGCAATACACTTCAGCTTCATCCTGGCCCTGAGAAATAGCCAGGAAGGCTTTTTCTGCCTGAACTTCAAGATTGGGTTCCTCATAAAGCAATCCGAGCGCCAGAAAAAACGCATCAATATTTGCCAATGCCGGATCTCCTGGCGCTAGCGAGAAAGCCCAATCCTGAGGGTCGCCCCGTAAAAAAGAGATAACAATTTTAACTTGCTGAGCTGAATCTCCAGATGAACGGGGTCTCAGAGATAGAAACAATTTACAATTATTCCTGAAATTCCTAAACTTAAATCGGTCTCCAGAAAACAGTTCAGGAATAGGTATTTTAGGTTCAGACATTGGACTACTGGTAACAAAATCTTGTATGCCCTGCACACGAGCAGCAAGCTGGTCTACACTTGTAATCAAGGTCTGGACATTCATGTCTGCAGCAAGCACAAGCCACTCAGAGGTAAAGGGGAGGAAGAGAGGGGAAAAAAAAAAAAAAAAAAACCTCAGAATTTCCTTTCTTATAATCCCACTTCAGCAATGCTCTCATTTTTGTCCAGCTTGTACTAAATGTGATTCCTGACCTTGCTGGAAGCTCTAGGGGGCTGGTGTTCTCCCCCCGGGCCGTTAGACGGTTCGGGGGTTCTTGAATATCCAGCGTGGATATTTTGATAGGGTTTTTGCTGACCATATAAGTCATCTTACTATATTCTGCTATTAGCTAGTGGGCCTCTCTTTGCTAAATACCTAGCTCATTCTTACGTTTGTCTTTTCCTCTTACCTCACCGTTATTATTTGTTGGGGGCTTGTATCCAACTTTTGGGGTCTTTTCTCTGGAGGCAAGAAAGGTCTTTCTTTTCCCTTCTAGGGTTAGTTAGTTCTCCGGCTGGCGCGAGACGTCTAGAACCAACGTAGGCACGTTCCCCGGCTGCTGCTATTTGTGGTGCTAGGATTAGATATATGGTCAGCTCAGTTACCACTGCCCTATGAGCTGGTTTTTTGTGTTTGCAGACTTAGTAATTATTTCTGAGACCCTCTGCCATTGGGGTCATAACAGTATGCCAGGCCTACATTGAATGCCAGTATGCCAGGCCTGGCATACTGTTATGACCCCAATGGCAGAGGGTCTCAGAAATAATTACTAAGTCTGCAAACACAAAAAACCAGCTCATAGGGCAGTGGTAACTGAGCTGACCATATATCTAATCCTAGCACCACAAATAGCAGCAGCCGGGGAACGTGCCTACGTTGGTTCTAGACGTCTCGCGCCAGCCGGAGAACTAACTAACCCTAGAAGGGAAAAGAAAGACCTTTCTAGCCTCCAGAGAAAAGACCCCAAAAGTTGGATGCAAGCCCCCAACAAATAATAACGGTGAGGTAAGAGGAAAAGACAAACGTAAGAATGAGCTAGGTATTTAGCAAAGAGAGGCCCACTAGCTAATAGCAGAATATAGTAAGATGACTTATATGGTCAGCAAAAACCCTATCAAAATATCCACGCTGGATATTCAAGAACCCCCGAACCGTCTAACGGCCCGGGGGGAGAACACCAGCCCCCTAGAGCTTCCAGCAAGGTCAGGAATCACATTTAGTACAAGCTGGACAAAAATGAGAGCAAGCAAATAACCAAAAAACAAAGAAGCAGGACTTAGCTTAATTTTGCACGAACCCGGACCAGCAGACAGGAGCAAACAGAAAAGATCTGATTACAACGATGCCAGGCACTGGACTAAGGATCCAGGAAGCTTATATAGCAACTCCCCTGGACTAACGACCCAGGTGGGTGCCAAACTGAGGAAAGACAATCCCAGAGTCATATCACTAGTAACCACAAGAGGGAGCCAAAAAGTCTAATTCACAACACTCTCCCATGCCTCACCCACATAGACACATTAGTATTTATTATTATAGTGCCATTTATTCCATGGTGCTTTACATGTGAGGAAGGGTATACATAGTAAAAACAAGTACAATAATCTTAAACAATACATGTCATGACTTGTACAGTAGGAGAGAGGACCCTGCCCGTGAGGGCTCACAATCTACAAAGGATGGGTGAGGATACAGTAGGTGAGGGTAGAGCTGGTCATGCAGTGGTTTGGTTGAGTGGTGGTTACTGCAGGTTGTAGGCTTGTTGGAACAGGTAGGTCTTCAGGTTCTTTTTTAACCCCTTCATGACCTGGGGATTTTCCGTTTTTCCGTGTTCGTTTTTCACTCCCCTCCTTCCCAGAGCCATAACTTTTTTATTTTTCTGTCAATATGGCAATGTGAGGGCTTATTTTTAGCGGGATGAGTTGTACTTTTGAATGACATCATTGGTTTTACCATGACGGGTACTAGAAAATGAGGAAAAAATTCCAAGTGCGGTGAAATTGCAAATAAAAGTGCAATCCCATGCGAGTTTTTTGTTTGGCTTTTTTGCTAGGTTCACTAAATGCTAAAACTGACCTGCCATCATGATTCACCAGGTCAGTACGAGTTCATAGACACCAAACATGTCAAGGTTATTTTTTATCTAAGTGGTGAAAAAATATTCCAAACTTTGCTAATAAAAACCACAATTGCGCCATTTTCTGATACCTGTAGCGTCTCCATTTTTCGTGATCTGGGGTTGGTTGAGGGCTTATTTTTTGCGTGCCGAGCTGACATTTTTAGTGATACCATGTTGGTGCAGATACGTTCTTTTGATTGCCAGTTATTGCATTTTAATGCAATGTCACAGAGACACACAAAAAAAAAATTTGTCGTTTCAAATTTTTTTCTTGCTACGTTTAGCGATCAGGTTAATCCTTTTTTTTATTGATAGATCGGGCGATTCTGAGCGCATTGATACCAAATATGTGTATATTTGATTTTATTTTTATTGTTTTATTTTGAATGGGGCAAAAGGGGGGTGATTTAAACTTTTATATTTTTTTTATTTATTTCATATTTTTTTAACCCCTTTCTGACATTACAAACTATCCCATCGAGGTAGGGTGGGCCCGTATGCCCACTGACAGGATAGTACATCATAGTGACTATCGCAGCTGACATCCGGCACTATGTGCCAGGAGCTGTCACGGACCGCCCCCGACACATTAACCCCCAGCACACTGCCATCAAACATGATCACAGTGCTCTGGGGGCATAGGGAAGCATCACGCAGGGAGGGGGCTCCCTGCGTGCTTCCCTGGGACCCTCGGAGCAACGCGATGTGATCGCGTTGCTCCGAGGGTCTCCTACCTCCTTCTCCCTGCAGGCCCCGGATCCAAAATCGCCGTTGGGCTGCATCCGGGTCCTGCAGGGAGGTGGCTTACCAGCGCCTGCTCAGAGCAAGCACTGGTAAGCCTGCAGCCCTGTACGTCAGAGTGCAGTCAGATCAGCGATCTTACACTGTAACATGATGGCCCCCCGAGGCAATGTTATAGTGTAAAAAAATATATATATATTTAGATGTGTAAAATAAATAAATATATATATATATATATATATATATATATATATATATATATATTGTATTCATAAATACATTTCTTTATCTAAATTAAAAAACAATAAAAGTACACATATTTAGTATGGCCGCATCCGTAACGACCCCACCTATAAAACTGTCCCACTAGTTAACCCCTTCAGTGAACACCATAAAAAAAGGCAAAAAACAACGCTTTATTATCATACCGCCGAACAAAAAGTGGAATAACACGCGATCAAAAAGACGGATAAAAATAACCATGGTACCGCTGAAAACGTCATCTTGTCCCTCAAAAATAAAGCTGCCATACAGCATCATCAGCGAAAAAATAAAAAAGTTATAGTCCTCAGAATAAAGCGATGCAAAAATAATAATTTTTTCTATAAAATAGTTTTTATTGTATAAAAGCGCCAAAACATAAAAAAAGGATATAAATGAGGTATCGCTGTAATCGTACTGACCCAAAGAAAAAAACTGCTTTATCCATTTTACCAAACGCGGAACGGTATAAACGCCTCCCCCAAAAGAAATTCATGAATAGCTGGTTTTTGATCATTCTGCCTCACCAAAATCGGAATAAAAGCGATCAAAAAATGTCACGCGCCTGAAAATGTTACCAATAAAAACATCAACTCGTCCCGCAAAAAACAAGACCACACATGACTCTGTGGAACAAAATATGGAAAAATTATAGCTCTCAAAATGTGGTAACGCAAAAAATATTTTTTTGCAATAAAAAGTGTCTTTTAGTGTATGACGGCTGCCAATCATAAAAATCCACTAAAAAAATGCTATAAAAGTAAATTAAACCCTCCTTTATCACCCCCTTAGTTAGGGAAAAATAAAAAAAATAAAAAATGTATTTATTTCCATTTTCCCATTAAGGTTAGGGTTAGGGCTAGGGCTAGGGCTAGGGTTAGGGTTAGGACTAGGGTTAGGGCTAGGGCTAGGGTTAGGGCTAGGGTTGGGGATGGGGCTAGGGTTAGGGTTTGAATTACATTTACGGTTGGGATTAGGGTTAGGGGTGTGTTGGAGTTAGGGGTGTGGTTAGGGTTGGCATTAGTGTTAGGGGTGTGTTGGGGATAGGGGTGTGGTTGGGGTTAGGAGTGTGGTTGGGATTAGGGTTAGGGGTGTGCTTGGGTTAGGGTTTCAGTTAGAATTGGGGGTTTCCACTGTTTAGGCACATCAGGGCCGCACCACGGTGTCCCATCTCAATTCCAGTCAATTTTGCATTGAAAAGTCAAACGGCGCACCTTCCCTTCTGAGCTCTGCCATGCACCCAAACAGTGGTTTAACCCCACATATGGGTTATCAGTGTACTCAGGCCAAACTGCACAACAACTTTTTGGGTTCAATTTCTTCTCTTACCCTTGGGAAAAAAAAAATTGGGGGTGAAAAGATCATTTTTGTGAAAAAGTATGATTTTTTATTTTTACGGCTCTGCATTATAATCTTCTGTGAAGCACTTGGTGGGTAAAAGTGCTCACCACACATCTAGATAGGTTCCTTCGGGGGTCTACTTTCCAAAATAGCGTCACTTGTGGGGGGTTTCAATGTTTAGGCACATCAGGGGCTCTCCAAACGCAACATGGCGTCCCATCTCAATTCCAGTCAATTTTGCATTGTAACGTCAAATGGCGCTCCTTCCCTTCCGAGCTCTGCCATGTGCCCAAACAGTGGTTAACCCCACATATGGGGAATCGGCGTACTAAGGACAAATTGTACAACAACTTTTGGGGTCCATTTTCTCCTGTTACCCTTGGTAAAATAAAACAAATTGGAGCTGAAGTAAATTTTTTATGAAAAAAAGTTAAATGTTCATTTTTTTTTAAACATTCCAAAAATTCCTGAGAAACACTTGAAGGGTTAATAAACTTCTTGAATGTGGTTTTAAACACCTTTAGGGGTGCAGTTTTTAGAATGGTGTTACACTTGGTTATTTTTTATCATATAGACCCCTCAAAATGACTTCAAATGTGATGTGGTCCCTAAAAAAAATGGTGTTGTAAAAATGAGAAATTGCTGGTCAATATTTAACCCTTATAACTCCCTAACACAAAAAAATTTTGGTTCCAAAATTGTGCTGATGTAAAGTAGACATCTGGGAAATGTAACTTATTAAGTATTTTCTGTGACATATTTCTGTGATTTAAGGGCATAAAAATTCAAAGTTGGAAAACTGCGAAATTTTAAACATTTTCGCCAAATTTCCGTTTTTTTCCAGAAATAAACACAGGTAATATCAAATAAATTTTATAACTATCATGAAGTACAATATGTCACGAGAAAACAGTGTCAGAATTATCGGGATCCGTTGAAGCGTTCCAGAGTTATAACCTCATAAAGGGACAGTGGTCAGAATTGTAAAAATTGGCCTTGTCATTAACGTGCAAACCACCCTTGAGGGTAAAGGGGTTAAACATTTTTTTAAACTTTTGCCATGCTTTAATAGCCTCCATGGGAGGCTAGAAGCTGGCATAGCCTGATCGGCTCTGCTACATAGCAGCGATCATCAGATCGCTCCTATGTAGCTTAATTACAGGCTTGCTATTAGCGCCGACCACAGGATGGTGCTCACAGCAAACCGGCATCAGTAACCATAGAGGTCTCAAGGACCTCTATGGTTACTATCCTGATGCATAGCTGACCCCCGATCATGTGACGGGGGTCGGCGATGCGCGCCTTTCCGACAGCGTGGCCAGAAGCGGTAGTTAAATGCCGCTTTCAGTGTTTGACAGCGGCATTTAACTAGTTAATAGCAGCGGGTGGATTGCGATTCCACTCCCCGCTATTGCGCGCACATGTCAGCTGTTCAAAACAGCCGAGATGTCGCGGCTTTGATGTGGGCTCACCGCCAGAGCCCCCATCAAAGCAGGGGATCTGACCTCGGATGTACTATCCCGTCCGAGGTCAGAAAGGAGTTAAGGTTTTGATGGTAGGCGAGAGTCTGATATGTTGTGGTAGAGAGTTCCAGAGTAGGGGTGATGCATGAGAGAAATCCTGTATGCGATTGTGAGAAGAGGAGATAAGAAGGGAGTAGAGAAGGAGATCTTGTGAAGATCGGAGGTTGTGGGCAAGTAAGTACCGGGAGACAAGGTCACAGATGTATGGAGGAGACAGGTTGTGGATGGCTTTGTATGCCATGGTTAGGGTTTTGTACTGGAGTCTCTGGGCAATGGGGAGCCAGTGAAGGGATTGACAGAGGGGAGAGACTGGGGAATAGAGGGCAACAGATGGATTAGTCGGGCAGCAGACTTTAGAATAGATTGGAGGGGTGCGAGAGTGTTCGAGGGGAGGCCACAGAGCAGTAGGTTGCAGTATTCAAGGCGGGAGATGATGAGGGAATGGACTAGGGTTTTTGCAGATTCTTGGTTGAGGAATGTACAGATCCGTGAAACATTTTTGAGTTATAGTCGGTAGGAAGTGGAAAGGGATTGGATATGTGATTTGAAGGAGAGATCAGTATCAAGAATTACCCTGAGGCAGCGAGCTTTTGGGACTGAGGAGAGTGGGCAGCCGTTTACTGTAATGGATAGGTCCGTTGGGGTGGTTGCATGAGATGGGGAAAGATGATGAACTCTGATTTTATTAATGTTAAGTTTTAGAAATCTAGCAGAGAAGAAGGATGAAATAGTGGACAGACATTGAGGGATTCTGGTTAGTAGGGTGGTGATATCTGGTCCAGAGATGTACATCTGTGTGTCATCAGCATAGAGGTGATACTGAAAGCCGTGGGATTCTATGAGCTGTCCCAGGCCAAAGGTGTAAATGGTGAAGAGCAGGGGCCCTAGGACTGAACCTTGCGGGACTCCAACAGATGGGGGCGAGGTGAGGAGGTGGTGAGTGGGAGACGCTGAATGTCCGGTCTGTTAGGTATAACGAGATCCAGGATAGGGCCAAGTCTGTGATGCCAAGGGTGAGAGGGTCTGTAATAATAGGGAATGGTCCACTGTGTCAAAGGCAGAGGACAGGTCCAGGAGGAGGAGGACAGAGCAGTGTCGTTTGCTCTTGGTGGTTAATAGGTCATTGGTGACCTTAAACACAAATTTTCCCAAAGAGGATATCAAGAAATAGTACAATAAAAAAACCCTCAAAATATCAATATCACACAACAAACCCTAATTGGGTATGAGAGGCCTCAAAAGAAGGGTCAAGAGTATATTTACCAAAATGTTATCATTTATTAATATTAAAAATTGTTCAAAATTTGTGAGCCAAAGTATGGCATTATTTATGACTGAAAAATATTAATGCAAAAAAATGCAAATACTATGCTCTGTAAATATTGTGAGAGCACACTGGATACATGGAAGTCACCCTTATCACATTCCCAATAGTGCCATAAGGGGTCAAACTCCAATTAGAGAGGGGATATAGATATAGATCACTCCTAGGATAAAGTGCCACAGTGTGTATTAGTGCATATCATTAGGCAGGGTATCCATAGATAAAGTGCAAATGCCAGCGCCATAACTTACATGGTTTATGACAAAATGGAGCCCAGGCCTGCCACCTCTATGCGCGTTTCACCCATCTTCGTCAGGAGGCGTGGCTAACAATCATGTGTGTCAGTATGTGAAGGGCGTTGTACCAATCAGAGGTGTCCAGTAATTGATGACGCAGGTCAATGAGCAGCGCATGCGCGGACATCACGGCACCAAGTGGGGGCACTTCCTCCTGCACTCATGGAAAGCAAGCAATCCACGTGCGTGCCAGTGGAGCACATTGGGAAGGCCCAGGTGCAGCGAGACCCGGGCATGCTCACTGACCAGGGAGCAGGAAACAATGAATGATTTGCAGATAAAAATTATAAAAAAGTGGACGGATAGCCCAAAATAGAAAAAATGATATTGAAAATTATATTAAAAGGAATAGAATGATGGTGAATGTGAGCGGAAAAAATACATAAAATTAAAACGGTAAGAAAGTGATATGTAAAACATGTGATGCTATGCTCCCAAAATGGAACCACTGAAATGATTAATATATTGGAATGAAAAAAGAGGGTAGTAAACAATGTTATGATGCATGTGTGTGAAGGGATACGGAGTAGAAAAATATATATGCATAGTGGCAATAAGCCAGAATAATAAGTGAAAAAGTGATACACTAAGAAAATACATGATCAAATATGTTAATCATGCATAAAAATCTAAGTTGATTATTCTATCATAAATAATTATACAAGGTTATACAAAAATTCCACATTATAATATAAACAAAAAAATAAATAAAACAGAAATTAATCAAATAATTGAGTCCACATTAATATTTTCAGAAGAATCCACGGCGGAACACCAGAGGACCCAAGGATGATCCAGGGCTAAAAAGGAGGGCGAACCCCGGGCGAACAATGCCGAGAAGGACAATCATCAAGGAGGTAAATCAATAACAATCTGAGAAAATATATATAAACAGTTAAAATCCCAAAATAAAATTAAACTAAGCTGCTTAAAAACACATACAAAACACTAAAACTAAACAGAACCCATAATGAATAATAAACCTAAAGAACGGAGCCGAACCCATGGTTCTCATTTAATCAATGGGGTACCAAGGTGTTAAGCCTGAAAATCCATTGGCTCTCAATTTGAGAGAGAACCTTAAATAAATTTCCACCCCTTATACCCAAGGTTACCTGATCTATGGCCATGACCTGAAGGCCCCTTGCATCAGAGTTATGAACTGCTTTAAAATGTTGTGGGAGGGTCTTAAGCTGTTCGCCATCTTTGGCCTCTTTTGCTTTCTCTATATTTCGCACATGTTCCCGTATCCTTATGGGTAACTCTCTTGTGGTCATGCCAATATATGTTTTACCACATGGACACCGTGCAAGATATATTACACCTTGAGACATGCAAGTTAAATTTTTTGATCTGAAAACCTTGAGTTCCAACAAAATTATGGAACTTTTTACTTTTGACTGTATTGGCACAGCCTTTACATCTCTTGCAAGGATAAGAAACATGTATTTCTCAAAGAAGTCTATTGTGTGATGGTTTAACAGGGGAGTAATGGCTCCTTACTAATAGATCAGATACATTCTTGGATCTTTCTGCTGTGATCAAAGGCTTTTCAGTTAGAGTTTTCTTCAAAATCAGATCGACCATCAGAACATTCCATCGGTTATGAATAATTCAAGTCAGTTCCCTCCTCTGGCTGTTATAAGAGGTAATCAATCTCACCTTAGAAGTATCAGATGCTTTCTTCCTATTGTTATTCTGATAAAGCAGTTGATTTCTAGATACACTCTGTGCTCTCCTATAGGCATGTCGAATTGATCTATGTTCACAGCCCCTTTCTCGAAACCTAGAATAGAGTTCTGCAGCTTGATCCTGGTATGCATCATCTGTGTAGCAAATTCTTTTAGCTCTCAAATATTGTCCCACCGGGATAGATTTAATTGTGGAAGGCAGATGGGATGATTATGAGTGTAGAATAGAATTTGCAGCCTTGGGTTTTCTGAAAATGGTGGTAAGAACAGAACCATCATTATTTATGGAAATATCAATGTCTAAAAATGTTACCCTATGTTAGTAAGAATAGGTCAAAAAAATATTCATGTCGTGGTTATTTAGGGTTGACATTAAATCCTTCAGGTCATCTCATGTACCCTGCCAGACAAACAAAATATCATCAATATATCTTATCTATTTCTGGATTTTATCGATTCCGGGGATGGCTGAACATTGAAAAATATCATGTTCCCAAAAACCTAAAAACAAGTTGGCATATGAGGGGGCACAAGCCGCCCCCATAGCCGTACCTTGTAGCTGGAGGAACACCTGATCCTTGAACGTAACAGTTGTGGGTTAAAACAAATTCCAACAATGTTAGGAGAAGTTTGACCATGCTACTATCCAAATTACTGTTATATAAAAACCAGGAAACTGCTGCTAGGCCTTAGGTATGAGGAAGCGGCACCGTGTGGCCACGAAACGCACGTCGGGGACCACCTCCCGGCTGTCTCCCCACCCTGCCCCCTTATTGGTAAGTCTAGTACCTATGCCAACCACCATAACTATTGGTGATACCGTGGAGTCCTATTATGGACATCTCTGTTGTATACATAGGTGCCTCTTTGTAGGTTAGGCACACTGTGGCCCTTTTTGCCTACATCTAGTGCCCAGTTACATGTGATCTTTGTTCTGGGGGGGGCGGGGGTCTTTTATGCTCCCCTAGCGGCAGCATAATTGGGGGGTTCTGGGGATGGGTGCTTTTTTCAGCATGTTTCAGGCATTCATTTTTGCTCTTGTTACTAAATAATGTTACTTGTTATTTAATTATACGTCTTTGAATTATTTATGGAATAAACATTGTTTAATGAAGTGTTCATCGATGCTCTGTTTTTTTCTCCTTGTATCATAGGCCTTAGGTATGTCTAATAGAGGTATAGAGTGCCTGGACGTCAGCGGTTACTAGAATCATATTTTCATCTAGATGTAATTGCTTTAATGCTGCTGTAGTGTCCAGGGTAAAAGAGGGGAAAATGCAGACAATAGGTTTTAAATAATAATCAATTATTCTGCAGATTATTTCTGTTAAACTTTCATTGCCGGACACTTTGGGATAGCCGGGTGGGTCTAGGACATTCTTATGTAAGTTGGGAAGGAGATAGAAGGTAGATAGTTTGGGTTTAAGTGTCTCTATTACTTCCAATAATTTTTTCAGAATAATTCCTTCCTCATGCGCTTCCATAAGAATGGAAACAAGATCCCTTTGGAATTCTTGAAAAGGTATATAAGTTGATCCCCTATAGCACTTGCCATTGGAGAGTAACTTAAAAGCTTGCTTTTCATAGAGGTTGTTAGGCCAAATGACCACATTGTCTCCTTTGTCGGCCATTTTAAAAGTTACATCTTTCCATCCTTGTAATTCCTGAATGATTTTTTTATCTCTAAGATCAGAGGGCCCTAAGTAGTATTTACGATTGATGTTTTCTATATCTTGGGTAACAAGTTTAACAAAAATTTCCACTGCAGGGCAAGAATTAGTATTGGGGAATTTTTTAGATCTATTGAAAAGAAAAGTTGGAAAACTGCTCACCAACTCAGGGTAATTGTTTTCTTCAGCAAAAGATTCAAGAACTGAGAGAGCCTCATTTCTTCCATAGGATCCAATGGTATGCCCATATCAGATTTTTCATGAAAGTTTTTAAGATAAGTTTTCTCTCACACAGGTAATGTCCTTTATTTTCATGAAGACATCTAGAGGTTGGGGGGAGAGAAGGTTAAACCCTTTTCAAGCAGTGCTATATGTTCATCAGATAATATATGCGAAAACAAGTTGATTACCTTAGGATGGTCTTTACGTTTATTACCATGGCCTGATCCTTGTATTCCTTGATATCCAGTTCTACCACCAAATCGGGTCCTAACTTGTCTAGAACTTCGCTGTTCTTGCTCATGCATGGAATGAGCATTGCTTGACATACAAGAGATGAAAGAAACGAATGGACTGCGTACAGGAGTTTTTTGTTTATTCCCATTCTGGGATCTGTTTTGCCATCGGTAAATCTTATTTTGCTCATAATCCAATTTATCTCGCTGATACTTTTTCATTTTAGTAGAACTAATTTGTTGTTCCCATTTTTCCATTTCCATATTGACTTCTTGGTAAAATTTATTAAGATCATCAGCAGTCAGCTGAGATTAAAGATCATTTTGCATTTGGTTAAGTCCAGTGTCAATTTCATTCAATATAGTCACATTCTTTGTATTGATAATTTTCATAAAAGAAACTGAACAAGTGGACACACTTCATATACTGACACACATGATTGTTAGCGATGTCTCCTGATGAAGACGGGTGAAACGCACGTAGAGGAGGAAGACCTGGGCTCCATTTTGTGATATACCATGTAAGTTATGGCGCTGGCATTTGCACTTTATCTATGGATACTCTGTCTAATGATATGCACTAATATGCACTGTGGCACTTTATCCTAGGAGTGATCTATAACTATATCCCTTCTCTAATTGGAGTTTGACCCCTTATGGGACTATTGGGAATGTGACAAGAGTGACTCCCATGTATTTTGCATTAACATTTTTCAGTCATAAATAATACCGTACTTTGGCTCACAAAATCCCCATGTTACCTGCTTTGGTAGTACTACTCTGATATGATGTAATTTTGTACAATTTTTAACATTAATAAATGATAACATTTTGGTAAATATACTCTTGACCCTTCTTTTGTGGCCTATCATATCTAATTAGGGTTTGTTGTGTAACATTGGTGACCTTAGTTAGGGCAGATTCAGTGGAGTGGTGTTAACGCAAGTCAGATTGTAAGCGGTCAAAGAGAGAGCAGGAAGAGAGATGGGAGGACAGTTCAAGATGGACGTGTTGTTCCAGTAGTTTTGAGGCATAGGGGAGAAGTGATATAGGGCGATAGCTAGATACAGAGGATGGGTCAAGAGAGGCCTTTTTGAGGAAAGGTGTGATTGAGGCATGTTTAAAGCTTGAGGGGAAAACACCAGTTGTTAGTGATAGGTTGAAGAAACGCCGATCTGCATGCAAAATTCGCGTTTCATATGACGCTTTCAGCGCCATTTTTCAGCCAATGAAGGAGGACGCAGAGTGTGGGCAGCGTGATGACATAGGTCTCGGTCCCCACCATCTTAGAGAAGGGCATGACAGTGATTGGCTTGCTTTCTGCGGCATCACATGGGGTATAAAGGGGCGTGCACGCCGACCACCATCTTACTTCTGCCGATCTTAGCATAGGGAGAGGTTGCTGCAGCTTCATCAGAAGAAGGGATATAGTTAGGGAGGGAAGATTAACCTCCAAACTGCTTGTGCTGTAGCGATTTCCACTGTCCAACACCACCTTTTTTTTGCAGGGACAGTGGAGGCTATATTTTTGTGCATCAAGCTCTGTGGCTTATTAGGCTGCCTTATAAGGCTCCCTGATAACTGCATTGCTGTTTGCACGCTGCTGTGCAAACCAACTGCTTTTTTAAAAGCAAAAATCCTGTTGCTCCTTTCTGCACAGTTATCTTGTTTATTTGTCCACACTTTTGTGTGCAGCAGTCCTTTTTATTGCTGCCATGCTTGTCCTGAGATCATTGTAGGGAGATTGAAATTGTACTACAGTCCTTGTATTTTTTCATATATCTTCCAGCCACTTTCTGCCACTTACATTGTGTTGTTTTATACACTGGGCCTGAGTTTTGGTTCAGTCTCCAAAAAATAAAAGTGAGATTCAAATTCTCACAAAGTGGATATACTTCAGTCCTGTTAGTTTGTCGTATGTCAGCCAGCCACTTTCTGCCACTTAGATTGCGTTGTTATATACACTGGGCCTGAGTTTTGGTTCACTCTCCCCCCCAAAAAAGGGAGATTTATATACTCAACAACTTTATATACACCTTCTACCTTGTTTTACAGTACCATATAATGGTTGTTATTTTGGTTAGATTTTCCAAAAAATGAGGAAGTCTGGTGGGCGGTGGTTGCCAGCTGGTACTGATGGTGGTGGTGGTGGTGCATCTGGTGGTAGTGGCAAAAGCACAACAGCACCTAAGGCTGGAGATGTTGAGCCAGCGTCATCGTCTGGCTACACAAGGCCTCGAAGGCTCCCTTATCTGGGAGTAGGAAATCAGCTTTTAAAGCCGGAGCAGCAGGAAAAAGTTTTGGCTTTCCTTGCTGACTCAGCCTCTAGCTCTTTCACCTCCTCTTCAGAAAGTTCCAAATATAAAAGCAGCGAGTCGTCAGTGGATGCTCCCGGTCAGGAAAAAGACGTTTCCTTGTGTCCTTCACCCAAACCAAAAGTGAAGGATGCATCAGGCGACACTACAGGTTACTCCATGGAGCTCTTTACACATACCGTGCCTGGGTTAGAAAGGGAAATTGTAAACAGCCCTTTACAAGATGAATCAGACATGGAGTGCACTGATGCACAGCCACAGCTAGATTATTATGCTGTTCCATTGACTCAGATCACTACATTGCCCTCGCAGTGTACTGAGCCAGAATCTGACCCTGATGAGACTATGGTGCCCCGTCCCAAACACTATAGCACCTTACATGGTGACACAGAGGAAGGTGCACAGGACATTGAAGAGGAGGTGATAGATGACCCAGTTGTTGACCCAGATTTGCAGCCATTGAGGAAAGAGGGTGCCGCTGCCAGTAGCTCAGAAGCGGAGGAGGATGATCCACAACAGCCATCTACATCGCAACAGCTGTCATCTGGCAGGCCCGTATCAGGCCAAAAACATTTGTCAAAAACAAAAACAGTTTTAGGACAGCGTGGCCATCAGGTGAAAGTAGCACAGCGTGCAATGCCTGAGAAGGTATTCCATAATAGGAAGAGTGTAGTGTGGCAATTTTTTAACCAAGATCCGAATGATCAGTCAAAAGTAGTGTTGAGCATTCCGATACTGCAAGTATCGGGTATCGGCCGATATTTGCTGTATCGGAATTCCGATACCGAGTTCCGATATTTTTGAGATATCGGAAATCGGAATCGGAAGTTCCCAGTGTATGGTTCCCAGGGTCTGGAGAAGAGGAGACTCTCCTTCAGGCCCTGGGATCCATATTCATGTAAAAAATAAAGAATTAAAATAAAAAACATGGATATACTCACCCCTCCGGCGGACCCTGGACCTTAGCGATGTAACCGGCAGCCTCCGTTCCTAAGAATGCAGTGAGTTTAGGACCTGCGATGACGTCGCGGCTTGTGATTGGTCGCGTGAGCGGTCACATGAGCGGTCACATGACCAATCACAAGCCACAATGTCATCGAAGGTCCTTAACTCTGCATTCTTAAGAACGGAGGCACTGCTAAGAGCAGGGGCCGCCGGAGGGGTGAGTATATCAATATTTTTTATTTGTATTTTTTATTTTATACATGAATATGGATCCCAGGGCCTGAAGGGGAGTTTCCTCTTCTTCAGACCCTGGGAACCATTCCGATATTTTGTGTCCTATTGATATGCATTGGTATCGGGTATCGGTATCGGTGAGATCCGATATTTTGCCGGTATCGGCCGATCCAATCCGATACCGATACCTTTGCATATCGGAAGGTATCACTCAACACTAGTCAAAAGTTATCTGTAAGAAATGCTCAAAGACCTTTAGCAGAGGGAAGAATCTTCAAAATTTTAATATAACGTGCATGCTTAGACATTTAACCAGCATGCACTTGCAAGCCTAGACTAACTACCAAACGTCCCGTACCGTTGGTGCACCTGCTCAGAATGAAGGTAGTCAGCAACACTACATTGCTTCCTTCACTGTAAGCCCACTGGTTAGGACACCACCAGCAGCAAATGTGGAGGTATTGTCGCAAGGCCAAAGCAGTCAGGGAATCACAAGGTTATTGGTAGGAAACACTGTATGTATGCCAACATCAAGAATACCATCACCAACCTTCTCTCAATCCGCCATGTCCACCACCACCACCGCTAGTTCCACCATATGCAGGTCTCCAGTCCAGTTCACCCTACAAGAGACTCTCATTAGGAAAAGAAAGTACTCATCCTCTCATCCGCGTACACAGGGTTTGAACGCCCACATTGCTATACTAATCTCGTTAGAGATGATGCCCTACCGGTTGGTTGAAAGCAAAGCTTTCAAAGACCTGATGGCCTACGCAGTACCATGCTATGACCTACCCAGTCGACACTTCTTTGCGAGAAAAGCCATCCCAGCCCTCCACCAGCATGTCAAAGACCGCATTGTCCATGCACATGCACTGAGGCAATCAGTCAGTGGAAAGGTGCACCTCACAACAGATGCATGGACCAGTAGGCATGGCCAGGGATGTTACATGTCCATCACAGCGCACTGGGTTAATGTGGTGGATGCAGGGTCCACAGGGGACAGCCATAGTGGGACAGTTCTGCCTAGCTCACAGTCTAGGAAACAGTTGGCTGTAGGCATTCGCCACCCCTCCTCCTCCTCCAGAAGCAAAAGCTCGTCCACAGAGAGCAGTCGCATGACCACTCCATTCGCAGCTGCCAGTGTTGCACACGAGGTGTCCCATTATCGAACAGCTAGTGGTAAGCGTCAGCAGGCTGTGTTACAAATGAAGAGTTTGGGTGACAACAGACACACCGCGGAAGTACTGGCCGAGTACTTGCAGCAAGAAACTCAGTCATGGCTGGGCAGTGTACATCTTGAGGCAGGCAAGGTAGTCAGTGATAACGGAAGGAATTTTATGGCTGCCATAGCCCTTTATGAACTGAAACACATACCTTGCCTGGCTCACACCTTGAACCTGGTGGTGCAGTGCTTCCTCAAAAATTATCAGGAGTTTCCAGCCCTGCTCCTGAAGGTGCGAAGACTTTGCTCGCACATCCGCAGGTCGCCTGTACACTCCAGCCGTATGCTGAATCATCAGCGATCGCTGAATCTTCCCCAGCACTGCCTAATAATCGACGTTGCAACAAGGTGGAACTCCACACTGCACATGGTTCAGAGGCTGTGCGAACAGAGGCGTGCTGAAATTAATTTGTGGGAGGATACACATACATGGGCAGGCACTTGGATGGCAGACATGGAGTTGTCTGGTGTGCAGTGGTCGAAGCTACAAGACCTCTGTCAAGTCCTTCAGTGTTTTGAGGAATGCACATGGCTGGTAAGTGCAGACGACTCCATCATAAGCATGAGCATCCCACTAATGCATCTGCTGATGCAAAGTTTGACGCACATTAAGGAGCAGGGAAGCCTTGATGACAGTCAGCCATTGTCTGCTCAGGGAACTCTCCTGGACAAGGTGGCGGACGAGGAGGAGGAAGATGATGAGGATGAATATTTATGGGAGGAGGATGCTTCTCAGGGGGCAACAGAAACTGGTGGCGTTGCAAGATCAGGTACAGGGTTTTTGCGGGTCACAAGTGATGTTGATTTGCAAGAAAGTGCTCCTCAACCCAGCACAAGCAGTGAATTGACACCTGGAACATTGGCCCACATGGATGAGTATGCCTTGCGTATCCTAAAAAGGGACCCCCACATTATCAAAATGATGACCGATGACGATTACTGGTTGGCCTGCCTCCTGGATCCACGATATAAAGGAAAATTACAAAATATCATGCCACATGAGAACCTTGAGCAAATATTGGCTACCAAACAAGCAACTCTTGTATACTGTTTGGTTCAGGCATTCCCAGCACACAGCGGCGGTGATGATTCTCACACGAGCCATAGGGGGCAACATGGCAGAGGTGTTAAAGGTGCAGAAATCCGAAGTGGCGTTGGACAGAGGGGTTTTATGACCAGGTCGTGGAGTGATTTCGCAATGACCGCTGACACGACAGGTACTGCTGCATCGATTCAAAGTGACAGGAGACAGCATTTGTCCAGTATGGTTATGAACTACTTTTCCTCCCTTATCGATGTTCTCCCTCACAGGTCATTCCCCTTTGATTACTGGGTATCTAAAATAGACACCTGGCCTGAATTGGCAGAATATGCATTACAGGAGCTCTCTTGCCCTGCTGCTAGTGTGCTATCAGAAAGAGTCTTCAGTGCTTCTGGTTCAATACTGACCGAAAAAAGGACACATCTGGCTACCCAAAATGTTGATGATCTAACCTCCATTAAAATGAAGCAATCATGGATTTCAAATTATTTTGCCCCACCTTCCCCTGCTGACACGTAGCTTGCCTGAAAAATGTCTTGCTTTTGGCCTCCTCTTACTGACTTCTCCAATTCCTCCATTTGCAGCTGCTGAATGTCCACCATAGGCCATTTTTATACCTCCTTAAATGGGCTGACTCCCCCCACAGGGCCGTGGTCACCACCTGGCGCAAGCACCCGTGCGAGTGCCGTTTGCCTGGACAGGTGGGTGGGTCCACTCTTGGGCGACGGCACTGGCACAGGGTCCCTCATAGTACAATGAAGTGTCCCTGACTGTGGTGGTGCACAACCAATGTCAGACACACTGTCGTAATATGAGGGGCCCTGTGCCAGTACTGCCGCCCACGAGAGAGTGTTCCCCCCCAGCTCGAACAGTGCTCTACCACTTGCAACACTTACCTCTCCCTGCTCCACCACTGTGTAGTCTGTGCTGTTAAATCCTTCAATGGCACTGCCAATACAAATTTGTTGAAATGATAGATGATAGTTAAAATACACAGGGGCCCTGGCCTCCATTTAGACCAGTTAATACTTTGCGCCTACTACCACTGTCTGCTACTCAGCAGAGGAGCCCACCCCTGTACCTAGCTATGCCACCTGTTTATTTATGAACAATTTTCTGGCAGACATTTAGCCCACTTTATTATTTAAGCCTACTAACTTAGTCTGCTACTCATTACAATTTTCCGACACTGAGCAAAGCAATGTCGCCTGTTTATTTATGAACAATTTTTTGGCAGACATTTAGCCCTCTTTATTATTTGGGCCTACTAACTGTGTCTGCCACTCATTACAGTTTTCCTCCACTGAACAAAGCAATGCCGCCTGTTTAGTCCTGTTACCACATTTGAACTGCATTTAGCCTACTTTATTATTTGGGCCCACTCACTGTGTCTGCCACTCATTACAATTTTCCTCCACTGAACAAAGCAATGCCGCCTGTTTAGTCCTGTTACCACATTTGAACTGCATTTAGCCTACTTTATTATTTGGGCCTACTAACTGTGTCTGCCACTCATTACAGTTTTCCTCCACTGAACAAAGCAATGCCGCCTGTTTAGTCCTGTTACCAATTTTGAACTGCCTTTAGCCTACTTTATTATTTGGGCCTATATCTGTGTTTTCTCCTCATCCTGCCCATTGCCCAGCCACTGCTAGATGAGTCTGCTGGTACATTGACCCAGACCACTACATTCCCCTTGCACTCTACACAGCCAGAATCTGACCCTGCTGAAAGTCAGGTTCCTATTCCCGCATACTATACCACCTTACACAGGTACAAAGAGGAAGGTGCAGATGAAAGTGCAGGTTCCTTCATCAGGTGGGGGGGGCATACTCGTTGGCGACGTCACTGGCACAGGGCCCCTCATAGTACGCAAAAGTGTCTCTGCCAGTGGGAGGCGCCACCTGCCATCAAACACACCCCCATACTATGAGGGGCCCTGTGCCAGTGCCAACGAGTGGGCCCCCCCTGCTTGCTCAGGATCACAGCACTTGCAAAGTTGAAATACTTACCTCTCCCTGCTCCACCGCTGTGACGTATTCCACGTTTCCTGGGCCCACGAAAATCTTGAGCCAGCCCTACCCCCCACAACTTTAGCCAAATGACTCCCAGTTTTCAATGCCTAACTATTATTATAAAGTAAATTAAGATTGACAAGCTTAAGTAATAAGAATTGATGTTTTTGGCATTAAAATGGGTACTGTAGGTGTTTTCCTGTCCTCCACTCACTGCCGACTTTGATTCCCCATTGACTTGCATTGGGTTTCGTGTTTCAGTCGGCCCCTGACTTTTCGCAATAGTCGTCCGATTTCACCCGACCCGACTTTTGACAGTCGGGTTTCGCGAAACCCGACTCGATCTGAAAAAAGTAAAAGTCGCTCAACTCTAGCAACAAGTACTGATAAACAGGAGACATCACATAGCCATCCCACAAGATTTAATTACATTTTTGAGCTTTCATGTCGTTAACAAAAAGTTGCTCTCAAATTGGCTTTTATGCCCTTCCCACATGCCACAGATTACAAATTTTACCATTTGCAGATTTTAGTAACCAGTGCTACATTCTCCATTTGCATAATTTTATGTCTCATCCTTCTTGGTGATGCAATTTCAATATTATGGAGTCTATTTATCCATCCATCCATCCATCCATCCATCCATCCATCTATCAATCACATAGAAGACAGCACTCCAAGCAAACAGGATTAATTTTAAAAAAAGGACTATATTGAGCCCAAATGGCAACAATTCAATTCATAGAACCTTTCACAAGCCCTATTCAACTAAATCCTGTTTTGCTTGGAGTGTTGCCTTCCGTGTGATTTATACTATGGGACAAATTGGACATTTGATTGGAGGCCTGGCACTCATTTGTAAGTAGCTGTTAAATTGTGCCGTTCCATAACCTTTTGTCTCAATATCTATCTATCTATCTATCTATCTATCTATCTATCTATCTATCTATCTATCACTCTGCATAAGCCAAGCTATGTGAAAACACTGAAAACATTAAATCTAGACTGTGTTACTACTCAGAAAGATGTACTTAAAAAATTAAGGTTCTTAGCGCATAAATTGGCCAATTTATGTGTGCCCATCGACCAAGGTAAGGTGATCTCCCTCTAACGGGTCCTATTTCTATTGTACATACCTCTCTTGGGCTATCAGCCTACAGCTAAATAGACAAACATGTATCTCTAGGCTAAAAGTCTACAATTCAAATGGGGAAGTAGCGCTGATTACAATCACCTGCAGGACAACGGGAGGAGTGCAGAATCAGGCTGGAGGCAGCCAAACCTCCAATAGTCAAATATACAGAAAAACCTGACCAGCACATCCTAAGTGTGAACAGGTACAAGCTGCGATGGCTGCATTATATAGAAAAAGAAAACACAGCAGCACAGCAGCTATGCTTGGCTTATGCAGAGTGCTGCTGTATTTTTCTTTTTCTTGCTGTCTATCTACCATATTTTTCGGACTATAAGACGCACCAGACCATTAGACACACGTAGGTTTTAGAGGAGGAAATTAGAAAATAAAACTGAAGCAAAAAATGTGGTCAAATCTGTACTAATATCCCCTATCTTTGTATATTGAATATCATCAAAAAGTTAATTTCAGTTCTTCAATACAAAAAGTGAAACTCATATAATAGTCATTACAAACAGACTGATATATTTCAATGGTTTATTTATGTTATTGTTGATGATTATGGCTTACAGCTGAAGAAAACAACACCTTGGACCACGGAGCAACAGTTCCGTTCTTTTTCTCCTTGGCCCAGGTAAGACGCTTCTGGTGTTGTCTATTGGTCATGAGTGGCTTGACACAAGGAAGGTGACACTAGTAGCCCATGTCCTGGATACATCTGTGTGTGGTGACTCTTGAAGCAATGAATCCAGCAGCAGTCAACTCCTTGTGAATCTCCCCTAAATTTTTGAATGGCTTTTCTTAACAATCCTTTCAAGGCTGCTATTATCCTGGTTGCTTATGCACCTTTTTCTGCCACACTTTTTGCTTCTGCTCAACTTTCCATTAATATGCTTGGATACAACACTCTGTGAACAGCCAGCGTCTTTAGAAATGACCTTTTGTGGCTTACGGAGTGTGTCAATGACTGCCTTCTAGCCATCTGTTAAGTCAGCAGTCTTCCCCATGATTGTGGAGCCTATTGAAACAGACTAAGGCTGGGTTCACACTTTCATTTGGCTAGTCTGTGTATTTACTCCCTTAAGCTCCACCTAAGTTTGAAATCAGCCGGCACCTGCGCTTTTTTGTCATGCCTTGGGCAGGCTCAGTGAGCGCTGCCCATCCTCTGTCCTCATACGCAGTCTAGCTGACTGCGCCTGTGCGGCCGCCCTGCCTATGAATCCAAACCCCACAGTGTGAATAAATCAGAAGACACTGCGGGGCTGGGATTCACAGGCAGGGCGGCCGCACAGGCGCAGTCAGCGACACTGCATATGAGGAGAGAGGACGGGCAGCGCTCACTGTGCCTGCCCAAGGCATGACAAAAGAGCGTAGGCGCCGGCTGATTTGAAAACAGCACTGAGGAGGCGGCGCCCGGCGCCAAGAAGACCTGAGTGACGGCTGTGTGGCATCTGCAGCAAGGGGGGGGAGGCCTGCCTCCAGGACTGAAGAAAGGTATTTAGGACAAATTACAAAACGGATTATTTCTGCAGTTACAGCACCAATAACTAAAAGAGCCACCTTGTCAGAATGCAGCATTACTGCTGCACAAGGTGGCTCTTTTAGTTTCAAACGCCTGGGGGGGTGACAGGTTCCCTTTAAAGACACAGACCATAAATTCAGCCACCACTAGATGGTGCTACAACCAACACACCAGCACATAAATACAAACATATTGCCCTATACTCAGATGGGCAGAACTCCCGCCATACACATCAGATGGTTGTTCGGTTGGATGATAACTGCAGCCAACTTGACCATCTCTCCCATATACAGGATCAGTCCTATATTCTCTACCTTACATGCTTAGTGACTTCTTATCTCCAGATGATCAAAAGAACTGGAAGTCTGAATTCATACATTCTGTCACATTCTTATCTTCCCCGACAGTCAATTGTATGAGCTCCACATACCCATTAGACTGTTGGCCGAACCTGCCAGTATTGATGGGTTCAGCCACTATTAGCTCACCATATAGTGTACCTATTAAAATATAATTTATTTTCATCATTATCATTATTTAAAAATAGTATTATTTGCAACATATATAGAAAACATGTATAGCAAATACACCAGCGCAAAATCACGTGAACAAACAAATCCTCAGCAGCTAGAATCAAAATCAGGTAGACGCTGGCCCTGACACAAGTGAAAATAGGAGAAAAAAGGGGTTGAGACCGCGCATAAGGGAATGTATTAACAACAACAATGATAGTGTACCATGCTACAATGTATATTGGCAAGAAGAGCCCCTACTGAAAAACCACACAATACTCTATACAGAAAGAACAGCTCAAATTAGAATATATCAGTGCTCAGACAGACTGGGCAGGGGTGTAGTACACACTGATATGTGAATTATAATGACGCCAAAGATCCACCAAAATTAATGGTGAACATACCTGTGAATACCACCAATCATGTGGAAAGGCTGTGGATATACCGGTAAGTGCGACGGTGTGACCAGCCAGGATCCAGGCACCAGGATGTCAGGTGCAGGGCTGAGCGTGGAGCAATGAGGTGAAGAGTCCGGCGTCAGGTCAATAGCTGGGGTAATAGGTCGGCAAGTGTGAAAGTGCTGCTGCACGCACGTGCTGTGCGGAGGCTGCGTAGAGCCAGGGAAAGCCCCGGCCGGTAGCGTCCCTGGATACGAGCACAGGAAGAATGGCCGACAGGGAGCTGAGCATGTGACGTCACCGCTGAGAAGACTACGGAGTGGCACTAGGGACAAGGTTCTAACCAACGCGTTTCGAAGGAACAGCGTTGGTTAGAACCTTGTCCCTAGTGCCGCTCCGTAGTCTTCTCAGCGGTGAGGTCACACGCTCAGCTCCCTGTCGGCCATTCTTCCTGTGCTCGTATCCAGGGACGCTACCGGCCGGGGCTTTCCCTGGCTCTACGCAGCCTCCGCACAGCACGTGCGTGCAGCAGCACTTTCACACTTGCCGACCTATCAATAAAAATAAATTGTGCAATTTTCTGTTACCCATAGCATCTCCATTTTTTCTGATCTGGGGTTGGGTGAGGGCTTTGAGGGCTTATTTTTTGCTTGCCGAGCTGACATTTTTAATGATACCATTGTGGTGCACATACATTCTTTTGATCGCCCGTTATTGCATTTTAATGCAATGTGTGGGGACTAAGAAAACATAATTCTAGTGTTTTTACTTTTTTTCTTGCTACGCCGTTTAGCAATCAGGTTATTCCTTTTTTTTAATTGATAGATAGGGCGATTCTGATCACGGCGATACCAAATATGTGTAGGTTTGATTTTTTTGTTATTGTTTTATTTTGAATGGGGAGAAAGGGGGGTGATTTAAACTTTTTATATTTTTTTTATTTGTTTCATATTTTTAAAAACGTTTTTATTTTTTTTTATTTTGGCATGCTTCAATAGCCTCCATGGGAGGCTAGAAGCTGCCATAACTCGATTGCCTCTGCTACATAGATGCGATGCTCAGATTGCCTCTATGTAGTAGAATTACAGGATTGCTATGAGCGTTGACCACAGGGTGGCGCTCATAGCAATCCGGCATCAGTAACCATAGAGGTCTCAAAGAGTCCTCTGGTTGTCATACCGACACACCGATGACTCCCGATCATGTGACAGGGTCATTGGTATGCGCATTCCGGCCGGATGGCCAGAAGCGCTTGTTAAATGCCGCTGTAAGGCCGTGTGTCCACGGTC
The DNA here is from genome assembly GCF_051348905.1 of Ranitomeya variabilis. NCBI lineage: Eukaryota > Metazoa > Chordata > Amphibia > Anura > Dendrobatidae > Ranitomeya > Ranitomeya variabilis. Next base: position 295,906,020 of record NC_135236.1, on the reverse strand, counting down.
AGTAAACGCTGCTTGTTTGATGCTGCGTAGAGCTGCAGCGTCAAACACGCAGCGTCCAGATGTTCCAGCATAGTGGAGGGGATTTTATGAAATCCCGTGTCCACTATGCGTGGAAACACGCATCCGACTTCCCTGCGACTCCGGACATGCTGCGCGTCTTTTCAGATCGCAGCATGTCCGTGCTACCTGCCGCAAGTAATATCACAGGGCGCTATGTGAGGGTGCGATGATCCCGGATGTGTACAGTTAACACATCCGGCATCATCGCGTCCCAGAAAGGGGCGGGGCTTCGCCGCTCCGGCGATACCGCCGGCCATCCTGACCGTGGACACATACCCTCAGAGTTTGACAGCAGCATTTAACTGGTTAATATGCGTGGGTGGATCGCGATACTGCCTGCGACTATTGCGGGCACATGTCAGCTGTTCAAAACAGCTGACATGTCCTGGCTTTGATGCTGGCTCACCGCCGGAGCCCACATCAAAGCATGGCTTCTGCCATCGGACGTACTATTCCATTCAATGGCAGAAAGGGGATAAAACCTTTTACTCGTATTGGATATCATTCTTTCTATATAAGCTACAATTATAAAATAGCGTTTTTAACCCCTTAACGACCGCCGATACGCCTTTTAACGGCGGCCGCTAAGGGTACTTAAACCACAGCGCCGTTAATTAACGGCGCTGTGGAAAAAGTGAATAGCGCCCCCCAGAGTCAGATTTTCTCTGGGGTCTCGGTTGCCGAGGGTAGCCGAGACCCCAGAGAACATGATTCGGGGGGTTTTTACCGACCCCCGAGTTGCGATCGCCGGTAATTAACCGTTTACCGGCGGTCGCAACAAAAAAAAAAAATGCGATGTGCCATTTAATTTCTCTGTCCTCCGATGTGATCGCACATCGGAGGACAGAGAAATAGGGTCCCCGATGGCCCCCGATAGCCCCCCAATACTCACCTATCTCCCTCGGTGCTCCTCATGGCTCCCCATGGGCGCCGCCATCTTTTTTCCGGGAAAAAATGGCGGGCGCATGCGCAGTGTGCCCGCCGCCCGGCACCCAGAAGATCTTTGGGGTCTCGGCTGCCGGGGGTCGCCGAGACCCCAAAGAACTTGATCGGGGTCGGTTTGCACCGACCCCTGTTTTGCGATCGCCGGTAATTAACAGTTTACCGGCGACCGCATAAAAAAAAAAAAAAAAAAAAAGCGATCTGTAATTCTCTGTTCTCTGATGTGATCGCACATCAGAGGACAGAGAAATAGGGGGATTCTGGGACCCTATCATACTCACCCGGTGTCCCTGGGTCCTCTTCTGTCTCCTCCTGCCGGCCGGCTTCTTCCTCATGGCGGGCGCATGCGCAGTGCGCCCGCCATCTGCTGCCATCTGCCGGCCGGCAGGAGAGACGAGTTGGGGCTAAAATTAGGGTTAGGGTTAGGGTTAGGGCTAGGGTTAGGGTTAGGGCTAGGGTTAGGGTTAGGGTTGGGGCTAAATTTAGGGTTAGGGTTAGGGCTAGGGTTAGGGCTAAGGTTAGGGTTAGGGCTAGGGTTAGGGTTAGGGTTGGGGCTAAATTTAGGGCTAGGGTTAGGGCTAGGGTTAGGGTTAGGCTACTTTCACACTAGCGTTTTTTGGCTTCCGTCGCAATGCGTCGTTGGAGAAAAAACGCATCCTGCAAAAGTGCTTGCAGGATGCGTTTTTTCTCCATTGGCTTGCATTAGCGACGCATTGCGACGGATTGCCACACGTCGCATCCGTCGTGCGACGGATGCGTCGTGCTTTGGCGGACCGTCGGCACAAAAAAAGCTACATGTAACTTTTTTGTGCGACGTGTCCGCCATTTCCGACCGCGCATGCGCGGCCGGAACTCCGCCCCCGCCTCCCCGCACCTCACAATGGGGCAGCGGATGCGTTGAAAAAACAGCATCCGCTGCACCCGTTGTGCGGCGCTTACAACGCTAGCGTCGGTACGTCGGCCCGACACACTGCGATGGGCCGAGTACGACGCTAATGTGAAAGTAGCCTTAGGCTTCTTTCACACTTGCGTCGGCACGGGGCGGTCGCAATGCGTCGGCCCGACGTACGTTGTGAAAATTGTGCACAACGTGGGCAGCGGATGCAGTTTTTCAACGCATCCGCTGCCCAGTCTTTGTCCTGGGGAGGAGGGGGCAGAGTTACGGCCACGCATGCGCGGAAATGGCGGACGCGATGTACAAAAAAAAGGTTACATTGAACTTTTTTTGTGACGACGGGGCTAAAGTTATGGTTAGGGTTGGGGCTAAAGTTAGGGTTAGGGTTGGGGCTAAAGTTAGGGTTAGAGTTGGGATTAGGGTTAGGGTTTGGATTAGGGTTGGGATTAGGTTACGTTTGGGATTAGGGTTACGTTTGGGATTAGGGTTGGGATTAGGGTTAGGGTTGGGATTAGGGTTGGGATTTGGGTTAGGGGTGTGTTGGATTTAGGGTTTTGATTAGGGTTATGGTTAGGGTTGAGATTAGGGCTGTTTTGGGGTTAGGGTTGTGATTATCGTTAGGGTTGTGATTAGGATTATGGATCGGGTTGAGATTAGGGTTAGGGGTGTGTTGGAGTTAGGGTTGGAGTTATAATTTGGGGGTTTCCACTGTTTAGGTACATCAGGGGGTCTCCAAACACGACAGCCAATTTTGCGCTAAAAAAGTCAAATGATGCTCCCTCCCTTCTGAGCTTTGCCGTGCGCCCAAACAGTGGTTTACCCCCACATATGGGGCATCAGCGTACTCGGGATAAATTGGACAACAACTTTTCGGGTCCAATTTCTCCTGTTACCCTTGTGAAAATAAAAACTTGGGGGCTAAAAATCTTTTTTGTGGGAAAAAAAATATTTTTTTATTTTCGCTACTCTGCATTATAAACTTCTGTGAAGCACTTGAGCATTCAAAGTTCTCACCACATATCTAGATAAGTTTCTTAGGGGGTCTAGTTTCCAAAATTTGGTCACTTGTGGGGGGTTTCTACTGTTTAGGTACATCAGGGGCTCTGCAAACACAACATAACACCCACAGACAATTCTATCAAAGTCTGAATTCCAAAATGGCGCTCCTTCTCTTCCGAGCTCTGCCGTGTGCCAAAACAGTGGTTTACCCCCACATATGGGGTACCAGCATACTCAGGACAAATTGGAGAACAAATATTGGCATCCAATTTCTCTTGTTACCCTTGTGAAAATAAAAACTTGGGGGCTAAAAAATCTTTTTTGTGGGAAAAAAAATATTTTTTATTTTCACTACTCTGCATTATAAACTTCTGTGAAGCACTTGGGCATTCAAATTTCTCACCACATATCTAGATAAGTTCCTTGGGGGGTCTATTTTCCAAAATGCAGTCACTTGTTGGGGGTTTCTACTGTTTAGGTACATTAGGGGTCTGCAAACGCAACATAACGCCCGCAGACAATTCTATCAAAGTCTGCATTCCAAAATGGCGCTCCTTCCCTTCCGAGCTCTGCCATGCGCCCAAACAGTGGTTTACCCCCACATATAGGATACCAGCATACTCAGGACAAATTGGAGAACAACTTTTGGGGTCCAATTTCTCTTGTTACCCTTGTGAAAATAAAAACTTGGGGGCTAAAAAATCTTTATTGTTAAAAAAAAATATTTTTTATTTTTACGACTCTGCATTATAAACTTCTGTGATGCACTTGGGCATTCAAAGTTCTCACTACACATCTAGATAAATTCCATGGGGGGTCTAGTTTCCAAAATGGGGTCACTTTTGAGGGGTTTCTACTGTTTAGGCCCATCAGGGGCTCTCCAAACGCGACATGGCGTCCAATCTCAATTCCAGTCAATTTTGCATTGAAAAGTCAAATGGCGCTCCTTTCCTTCCGAGCTCAGCCATGCGCCCAAACAGTGGTTTACCCCCACATATGGGGTGTCGACGTACTCAAGACAAATTGTACAACAACTTCTGGGGTCCATTTTCTCCTGTTACCCTTGGTAAAATAAAAATTTGGAGGCAAAAAATTCATTTTTGTAGAAAAAATGCGATTTTTTTATTTTCACGGCTCTACGTTATAAACTTCTGTGAAGCACCTGGAGGTTTAAAGTGCTCACCACACATCTAGATAAGTTCCTTAAGGGGTCTAGTTTCCAAAATGGTGTCATTTGTGGGGGGTCTCCACTGTTTAGGCACATCAGCGGCTCTCCAAACGTGACATGGCGTCCGATCTCAATTCCAGCCAATTCTACATTGAAAAAGTAAAACGACACTCCTTCTCTTCCAAGCTCTGCGGTGCGCCCAAACAGTGGTTTACCCCCACATATGGGGTATCGACGTACTCAGGAGAAATTGCACAACATCTTTTGTGGTCTAATTTCTCCTGTTACCCTTGTGAAAATAAAAATTTGGGGGCAAAAAGATCATTTTTGTAGAAAAAATGCAATTTTTTATTTTCACGGCTCTACGTTATAAACTTCTGTGAAGCACTTGGGGGTTCAAAGTGCTCACCACACATCTAGATAAGTTCCTTAAGGGAACATCTCATTTTAATTTTTATTGTGCACTTATATGTATATTAATCGGTTTTATCCTTTTTTATTAGATGGTTCTTAAGATATACATACTGGAGTCACTTTTGATGATTTTCTTCCCTCGTCTGAGTGTACGTCAATGTGGGAGCATAATCCCGGTCTCTGATATATCATTGAAGGACTTTGTTATATCTCCGTATGGTCCCCCTATATAAGAAATATGGACACAGATATTAAAAGAAGGAAAGAAAGAAAAGAATATGGTCATAAGACTACAAAGAAAGAAGCAAAGGAGAAAATATCACAATAATATGGTTTATTTATTATTTTTTGTCATATATTGTTATAGTCTAAGGTCATTGGTATATTTTATTTGAATTTTACATAGTAACCTATGTAGTAATATCTACAAAGGGGTTATAAAGTGTAGTCTCTTGTTTGGTGGGGATAATATGGGATGACTAAGCTCTATATGATCTAGGGACTGGGTATAATAATGGGTCTTTATAGATACATAAACGTAATAATTTTAATATTGAGCACCATATAATTGCACGTAAGTTAATATTATCTGATATTAAGCACATTGCACTTTTAATTATATATATATTATATTTTAAATTTAATCTTTCTATAAATAAATTAATATATTTAATTATATATTCACTAGGTGTTTCTGTAATAAATTTTGAGCGATAGTTGCACATATTTTAACACTTTAGTGGCGATATTTGCACATATGTTGGTATTCCCCTTCAATATATATAGGCACTTTCTAATAATAGGATACTGCACGCTTTTTTATATATAAATGACCCTCCTTTTGGATGTCGTTCCCGCAGAGCGCATGCGCAGTACATCTCTAATCCCAGCACTTCTAGATGCGCTCATAAGTGGTTACGCTTGCGTGTCACGCAGCGTTCCACTGAGTGCAGACTCAGAAGAGCCCTTTCATACAGGAAGGAGATGGAAGCGTCATGCGCCGAGTAAGCGATACCGACATCCACACTCACACCTCCCTTAGTGACGTACTCGGAGGGGATTGGTAGCAAGTTACTTAAGTAGCCGTCCCAGTCTCACTTAGGCCACGCCCCCGGAAGAAGCTTGCGGGCGAAACGCGCGTCGGGGCGCACGAGGAAGGATTAGGTGGACTCTCACTTCATATAGCTGCCGGTTTTTGGGTCTCTACTCTGATCGTAAGTAATAAGGATCTGTGCACCATTATAATTACTTATACCCATGTACTTCTGACATCGATATGCTATAAGCAACATGTATGGTTATAGTACGAGGGTAGCAAAATAGCTGTTAGTGACACAGAGGTAGAGTGAATCTGTTTCCCCTATTCTCATGGGTGGTTACGGGATTTATAATATACCACTATTTTTATATGTGTAGAATTTTTTGAGCTTACCATACCAGGCAAGTGACATTGGTATTTTCATAACCAGTGTAGCAATGTGAGAGTTCCCCTTTTCATCCTACTGACACTCTGTTTATGATTTTATGTTTTGTTTGTTTATTGATTTTATTGTTAAAAGGATATAATAAAGATTGATTTTTATAAATATATATTTTGGGTCTCTTCATGTGGCTAAAGCAATATAAGTCCACAATAGTTGTAAAAAAGTTCCTTAAGGGGTCTAGTTTCCAAAATGGTATCACTTGTGGGGGTTTCCACTGTTTAGGCACATCAGGGGCTCTCCAAACGCGACATGGCATCCGATCTCAATTCCAGCCAATTCTGCATTGAAAAAGTCAAACGGTGCTCCTTCACTTCCAAGCTCTGCGGTGCGCCCAAACAGTGGTTTACCTCCACATATGGGGTATCGACGTACTCAGGAGAAATTGCACAACAACTTTTGTGGTCTAATTTCTCCTGTTACCCTTGTGAAAATAAGAATTTGTGGGCAAAAAAATCATTTTTGTGAAAACAAATGCGATTTTTTATTTTCACGGCTCTACGTTATAAACTTCTGTGAAGCACTTGGGGGTTCAAAGTGCTCACCACACATCTAGATAAGTTCCTTAAGGGGTCTAGTTTCCAAAATGGAGTCACTTGTTGGGGGTTTCCACTGTTTAGGCACATTAGGGGCTCTCCAAACGCGACATGGCGTCCGATCTCAATTCCAGCCAATTCTGCATTGAAACAGTCAAACGGTGCTCCTTCACTTCCAAGCTCTGCGGTGCGCCCAAACAGTGGTTTACCTCCACATATGGGGTATCGGCGTACTCAGGAAAAATTGCACAACAAAATTTGTGGTTAAATTTCTGTTTTTACACTTGTGAAAATTAAAAAAAATGGTTCTGAAGTAAAATGTTTGCAAAAAAAAGTTAAATGTTCATTATTTTCTTCCACATTGTTTCAGTCCCTGTGAAGTACGTAAAGGGTTAATAAACTTCTTGAATGTGGTTTTGAGCAGCTTGAGGGGTGCAGTTTTTAGAATGGTGTCACACTTGGTTATTTTCTATCATATAGACCCCTCAAAATGACTTCAAAGGTGATGTGGTCCCTAAAAAAAACATGGTGTTGTAAAAATGAGAAATTGCTGGTCAACTTTTAACCCTTATAACTCCCTAACAAAAAAAAAAATTGTTTCCAAAATTGTGCTGATGTAAAGTAGACATGTGGGAAATGTTATTTATGAACTAGTTTTTGTGACATATCTCTCTGATTTAAGGGCATAAAAATACAAAGTTTGAAAATTGCAAAATTTTTAAAATTTTCGCCATATTTCCATTTTTTTCATAAATAATCGCAAGTAATATCGAAGAAATGTTACCACTAACTTGAAGTACAATATGTCACGAAAAAACATTCTCAGAATCAGCGGGATCCGATAAAGCGTTCCAGAGTTATAACCTCTTAAAGTGATACTGGTCAGAATTGTAAAAATTGGCTCGGTCATTAAGTACCAAATTGGCTCTGTCACTAAGGGGTTAAAGAATATTTGATTAAAATTATATTTTAACAGGTGTACTATATGGTGAGCTTTTGAAAAATTGGATGTACCGACAGTATTTGTAAGAATATTTCTCAATGACTTGTTTGGTCATAGTGGGATGTTTTCTCACTAGTAATTCAGAAGAAGATATGACCAATATAAAGGGAATTTGTTTACAATAGTGGTAAAATGTATAAATGGTCACCTGCATTGTGTTTCTCTCTTTTTATCTATTAGCACTGTGGAGCTTAGTTGCAATGCTTTGTGCTGAAAATACAAAGAATTCAGTCATCACTTTAGTTTGTTCTCGCAGAATTTTGCAATACCCCTGACAGCTTGGTTTCCATGGAAACTTTATATGATAATGGAAAGTTAAAATGACTAGTGTGAAACATGATTTGTACATTTTGTTACAGACTAGGTAGTGTACGTCTCGCTTTAGATAAAAAAGATGCTCAACGCAGGATTTTAATGCAAACATTCTGTGCTTACAAAGGAAGAAGCGAGCTACACAATGCTTCAGCAGAAATTGTTGCTCACTTTCAATAGATAAAAATAGCCTAATACCTTTGACATTTTATTTATTGTCATAGAAAGTGATCCTTTCTCCTTACTGAAAAATGATTTTGTTATGGTGACTGGTTTATAAACTATTTTTTTAAATTGACAATTTTTCTAAAGGTAGAATGTATGGGACATTTGTGGATCATTTGCCCCAGTTGGATAAAACATGAACCTCAGTTGTTCTGAAATGCCATAATTGGGAGTTAACTTAGAAATATTCAAGATCATTTGCATGTAACCGATGCACTCGTTATTTATGTCACCACAACAATTTTCTCACACTTTATGTTGCATTATTTAGAAAATGGATATCAATTTTATAGTACTGCAAAATGAGCAATTACTATGTGCAGTATATAGGTAATCATAAGCAAATATAGCAAATGCCTATCATACTATTCACAGCTTAGGACACAACACAATTTCAATAATTTTCACCTAAAACATGAGATAGTTATGTGAAATTTTCTTTTTTGTTATTTTAAAACGGTTTTCTTTAGAACATATCTTTACCAATGTATCATTATACAAACAAGATAAAAGAAGGAATATAATAGCAATAAGGTATTATAAAAATTGTCACGATCAGCCTACGAAAATAACTGCAGTGTTTAAAAAAAAAAAAAAAGAAGTCTGTCATCCCCAAACTCAAATTGAACCATTTATACAATCATATAAGGGATTTAGCCTTTAGGCTATGTGCCCACGTTGCGGATTAGGCTTAGGAATTTTTGATGCGGATTCTGCATCTCTTGGCAGAAAACGTAGGTGCAGATTTGACGCGGTTTTTGTGCGGATTTGCTGCAGATTTACTGCGGATTTTTTGTGGATTTACGGTGTTTTTTACCCCTGCGGATTTCTATAATGGAATGGGTACAAAAACGCTGCAGATCCGCAAAAAAGAAGTGACATGCTACTTCTTTTAATCCGCAGCGTTTCCTTACAGAATTTTCCGCACCATTAGCACACCATTTTTTTTTCCTATTGATTTACATTGTACTGTAAATCACTTGCGGATCTGCAGTGTTTCTGCAAGGCAAAAAACGCTGCGGATCCGCAGGAAATCCGCAATGTGTGCACATACCCTTATAACAATCATATCTGTGGTACAGATTTTAATTATTTTGCTATATGTAAAAATATATTTATTTCTTGTGTAAATGAGGGGACACCAGTGAACTAGTGATGGGCCAACGAGCTTGGATAATGTCTTATTTGAGCACACTCTGGTGTTATCTGAGTATCTCGAGCTTGCTCATATATTATGTTCGAGTCCCTGCGGCTGCATTTTGCTGCTGTAAGGGTGAGTGTCCACGGTAAGTAAACGCTGCGTGATTGACGCTGCAGCGCCAAACACGCAGCGTCCAGATGTTCCAGCATAGTGGAGGGGATTTCGTGAAATCCCGTGTCCACTATGTGTGGAAACCCGCACGCGGCGGCCCTGCGACTCCGGACATGCTGCGCGTCTTTTCAGATCGCAGCATGTCCGTGCTACATGCGTGTAATATCACAGGGCCCTATGGCGAGGGGTGCGATGATCCCGGATGTGTACTGTACACATCCGGCATGATCGCGTCCCAGAAAGGGGGCGGGGCTTAGCGCCGAGCGGCTTCGCCGCTGCGGCGATACCGCCGGCCATCCTGAGCGTGGACACGCAGCCTTAGACAACCTCAACACATGTGGGGATTTCCTGACAGGCAATCCCTGCATGTGTTCAGGCTGTCTAATCACACAGCCACAGGGACTCAAACATAATATACGAGCATGCCGAAGATACTCGGAGAACACCCAAGCACGCTCGGTTAAGACGTTATCCAAGCACGTTCGCTCCTCACTACAGTGAACCCATGACATGGCCAATTGCTTGGTAGATTGTTTTATCAACTCAATTACCATCCTCCACCCCTCTAACAATTGATGATTGACAGCACTCCAAGGAGCACTTTTTGTTTTTAATCCTCAACTGTGCATGCACATACATTGCAAGAGCCGAGAGAGCACATAATGTCAGTGTGTACCGGCGCCCTCTGATCTACATTTCCTGTTTGCAAGGGTTTCTCACTACACATATGATCACTCAGCAGTGTGGGGTCAAGGCTGACAGGAGACAGGTTTGAGAACGCATTCTGACATTGCAGGAGCCGAGTGCATACAATGTTTGTGTGAGCACGCACTTGTCTCCCCTTCTTCTCAGCCTTGTCTACAAGTTGCTATGTAATCCTGTATGCAGTGAGCAGCTGTTGCAGACAGCACAAGGGAATCAGATGGCATCTGCACATGCTGACATTGTGTGAGCTCTCGGCCCCTGTAATGTCTGTGTTTGCAGGGTTGAGGATTCAATAACTAAAATTTAATTATCAAAAGGAGAGAGGGGAAAGTGATAATCGAGGGGTTGGAATGGTGTATGGAACCCTCCAGTCACACCACTCCACTGAAACTGCCCTATCTAAGGTCACCAATGACCTATTAACCACCAAGAGCAAGCGACACTACCCTGTCCTCCTACTCCTGGACCTGTCCTCTGCCTTTGACACAGTGCACCATTCCCTATTACTACAGACCCTCTCATCCCTTGGCATCGCAGACTTGGCCCTATCCTGGATCTCGTCATACCTAACAGACAGGACATTCAGCGTCTCCCACTCACACACCACCTCCTCACCTCGCCCCCTATCTGTCGGAGTCCCACAAGGCTCAGTCCTAGGGCCCCTGTTCTTCTCTATTTACACCTTTGGCCTGGGACTGCTCATAGAATCTCATGGCTTTCAGTATCATCTCTATGCCGATGACACACAGATCTACATCTCTGGACCAGATATCACCACCCTACTAACCAGAATCCCTCAATGTCTGTCCGCCATTTCATCCTTCTTCTCCGCTAGATTTCTGAAACTTAACAAGAACAAAACAGAATTCATGATCTTTTCCCCATCTCACGCTACCCCCCAATGAACCTATCCCTTACAGTAAACGTCTGCCCACTGTCCCCAGTCTCACAAGCTCTCTACCTCGGGGTAATCCTTGACACTGATCTCTTCTTTAAACCACATATCCAAGCCCTATCTGCTTCCTGCCGCCTTCAACTCAAAAATATTTCATGGAGCTGTACATTCCTAAACCAAGAATCTGCGAAAACCCTAGTCCATGCCCTCATCATCTCTCGCCTTGACTACTGCAACCTCCTCCTCTGTGGCCTCCCCTCGAACACTCTCGCACCACTCCAATCTATTGTAAACTCTGCTGCCTGACTAATCCACCTGTCCCCCCGCTATTCCCCGGCCTCTCCCCTCTGTCAATCACTTCACTGGCTCCCCATTGCTCAGAGACTCCAGTACAAAACCCTAACTATGACATACAAAGCCATCCACAACCTGTCTCCTCCATACATCTGTGACCTCGTCTCCCGGTACTTACCTGCACACAATCTCCGATCCTCACATGATCTCCTTCTCTACTCCCCTCTTATCTCCTCTTCCCACAATCGCATACAAGATTTCTCTCATGCATCACCCCTAGTCTGGAACTCTCTACCACAACATATCAGACTCTCGCCTACCATCAAAACCTTCAAAAAGAGCCTGAAGACCCACCTCTTCCAACAAGCCTACAACCTGCAGTACCCACCGATCGACCAAACCGCTGCACGACCAGCTCTACCTTCGCCTACTGTATTCTTACCCATCCCTTGTAGATTGTGAGCCCTCGCGGGCAGGGTCCTCTCTCCTCCTGTGCCAGTTGTGACTTGTATTGTTTAAGATTATTGTACTTGTTTTTATTATGCATACCCCTCCTCACATGTAAAGCGCCATGGAATAAATGGCGCTATAATAATAAATAATAATATGGAATAAAACTGTATAGAAAACAAAAAAATAAAAACCCACAGTACCAGAATGGTTTTAATAAGGGTTATATCCCCTATATAAATGTATAAATGGTTTAATTTGAGCATTGTCTTGGAGTGCCAGACTTCTGATAACATCTAGGACCAGGAGATGCAATCATTTAAATATACTGTACACAGGGTGAAGAAAGAATGTCTGGTAAGTAATATAATAACTCTACTGTGATGGTAAAGCCACCTCACACACCACTAATCCATAGCAAAGTAGGTTTGACAAAACCAGATTATATCTTAATTACCCAGATGACTATTTTTAGCAAACCAAGAGGAATATGCTGTTGTCTATACTTTTGCTTGTGTAAGCCTGTAATAGTGACTTGTAAGCTGATATTTCATATAACATAGTGTGCGCTTATCTTTGATGACTAATGATGTTTGTTGATATGCTAATTATGCATTGTATTTTGGATCCAGTTTGACTTCGAAAGCAGAGAGGGAAAAACTGTTCAAATAGATTAAATAATCAAGTAATGCTACTTGATCTCATCACCATTGTTTCCTTTGTTTTGATGCTGTACTGAAGGACACTGGGTAAATCTAAAAATATGGTACATGCCTCTGTATTAAGAGACTCAGAGACAGAGAGACGGGGTGAGAGACAGCCAGAGACTCTGCCAAGACATATACATCCAAAGGACCAGAGACAGGACAGCAGCCTATATCATGGCACCATCATGAGGGACGCAGATCTATCATTCTACAGGAAACAACCTAGGGGTTTCAGCTCCGGTTGGAAGAATAGAAATCTGCTCATTTGACCATCGCTGGACCATGAATACATTTGGAGAAAGCCAGGATTAGGACCTGCTGGTCGCTTGGCTCCATGGAGATGTTCGGATAAGCCAGGTTGTGACTCTTGTGTCAACTGGCCTTGTACCTCGTATGGACTCAATGGGCTGTCATCTTCCTACGTTTGTCATTACCTACTCTCTGGGTGTGTATCACAGGTGGGGTAGCCGACCTTGGGAGCTCTGACATAACATCTGCCATTATCCTGGTGGGTCAGCGGAAAGGTGAGACTCTGTAATGTGCACCATCTTGGAGAATTTGGCTGGGAGTGTTCTACATGTTATCTGCCTGTTTTGTGGTTCAATAAAGCATTACCACACTTTTTTACTCTCTCCCTGTGTTGTCTGAGTAGTTTTATGCCAATTTTAAAGGGAGAGCGGGCATTCGGCGGGATGATACGATTCCAGCTAGAGAACCTGTGTGCCCACCGCCCCCCCGTTTCTCCACAGTAGGGATGCCTATAGGTCAATCGATTTCTGTACCTACAATTTCACAAGCATGAATACAGTATATACTTTCAGGCACTATGTTTCATATCAGAAGAACTGAAGCAAATCATATGATTCCAATCATTGCAAATACACAGCTCCAAGCAAAAACAAGCAATAAAGAACAGAAAAAAGTAATGTATTTTTTATAAGATGCACTTTACCATAAGATGCACCACAGGTTTAGACAGAAGAAAATAGGAAAAACAATATTCCTACAACTTAAACGACCCTGGTGTTTTTAAGTGGAAGGGTTAACATCTTAGTAGTAATATCTTAATATTTTAATGCACTGGGCTAGAATAGGGAGGGAATAGATCTAATTGAAAGACACAGATGTGCTACATATGAACATATAGACAAACACAGCTGTTTTACATATGTACATATAGATAAAAATAGCTATGCTACATGCATATACAGTCATATGAAAAAGTTTGGGCACCCCTATTAATCTTAAGCTTAATGTTTTATAAAAATAGTTTTTTTTGCAACAGCTATTTCAGTTTCATATATCTAATAACTTAAATATATATATATATACCTGCGCTAAGATATGCGTATACATTAAACCGTAACTATTTACCTATCAAAAGAGGAGGCGATGCTGAAAGCAATAAGATAATTCGTAAGTAAGTCCACCGGGACCTTCAGACTCTGAGAACAAAAATAAATACATAGAATGGTAAGCAAGAAAATTGGAACCAATGCGACAGCTATGCTTATAAAATAATATAAAAATCAGGATTGCGGAACCATATTTAAATTTGCACGCGATAGTAACCAAAAGAAAAAAGAGTGTTACATACTATTCGGCGTGCAGACACCTGAAGCTGAAAAAAGCCTGTAGCGAAGATAAAGGTGCTCTTATCAAAATTGCGGTCAATAAGTTACTTTCATTTTTGATGATCGGCAATGTGCAGAGATGGTAATCCCTCGGCGTGCTGTCCCGGCCGGTGACAGCCGCCCGTGCAGGGGGAAATAGATATGAAATGAGCGCTCAGTACCATTGCAGCTGGCAGGACCTTCGGAGAATTCGGGTCACGTGTCTGGTACGTCACGTGGTGCCCCTGTTTGAAAGTACGAAGCACTGTAGGAGCCAAAATTAACCAACGCGTTTCGGAATAAACACGGATTCCTTCTTCAGGGTATGGCTCCCGTTGTGCTTTGTTGGTTATATATGGTCTTGGCTCCCATATTATGTGTCAATCAAATGCAAAGAGTTCCACTCCCGTATTAAGTCCCTTCGGCTTTAGTGTATCTAACTCGAAAATGCATCTAGTCTCCTCCCTAGACATTTGTTTAATATAGTCACCTTTACGCCAGTCAGTATGGACCACCTTTATCCCAGATACTTTTGTCCCTAGTACGGAACCCCCATGATAGATTGAAAAATGTTTTGTAAGTGGGTGGTCCCCATATTTTTTCTTTATATTGCGGAGATGTTCGCCAATTCTCCTACAAAGGGAACGTTTTGTACGTCCTATGTAAATTAGATCATCTCTTTGCCCTTTGTGGTTTAGGGGCTATACTAACTGCTTTTTTATGCTTCCTTTTTCATTAGCGCCGCTACATCATTCGTTTGAATTTCTATATCTAATAACTGTTGGACACAGTAATGTTTCTGCCTTGAAATGAGGTTTATTGTGCTAACAGAAAATGTGCAATCTGCATTCAAACAAAATTTGACAGGTGCATAAGTATGGGCACCCTTATCATTTTCTTGTTTAAAATACTCCTACCTACTTTTTACTGACTTATTAAAGCACTTTTTTGGTTTTGTATCCTCATTGAGCTTTGAACTTCATAGCCAGGTGTATGCAATCATGAGAAAAGCTACTTAAAGTGGCCACTTGCAAGTTGTTCTCCTGTTTGAATCTCCTCTGACGAGTGGCATCATGGGCTCCTCAAAACAACTGTCAATGATCTGAAAACAAAGATTATTCAACATAGTTGTTCAGGGGAAGGATACAAAAAGCTGTCTCAGAGATTTAACCTGTCAATTTCCACTGTGAGGAACATAGTAAGGAAATGGAAGAACACAGGTACAGTTCTTGTTAAGGCCAGAAGTGGCAGGCCAAGAAAAACATCAGAAAGGCAGAGAAGAAGAATGGTGAGATCAGTCAAGGACAATCCTCAGACCACCTCCAGAGAGCTGCAGCATCAACTTGCTGCAGATGGTGTCACTGTGCATCGGTCAACTATACAACGCACTTTGCACAAGGAGAAGCTGTATGGGAGAGTGATGCGAAAGAAGCCGTTTCTGCAAGCACGCCACAAACAGAGTCGGCTGAGGTATGCAAAAGCACATTTGGAGAAGCCAATTTCTTTTTGGAAGAAGGTCCTGTGGACTGATGAAACCAAGATTGAGTTGTTTGGTCATACAAAAAGGCGTTATGCATGGCGGCAAAAAAACACAGCGCGTTGTATGGTTGACAGATGCACAGTGACACCATCTGCAGCAAGTTGATGCTGCAGCTCTCTGGAGGTGGTCTGAGGATTGTCCTTGACTGATCTCACCATTCTTCTTCTCTGCCTTTCTGATGTTTTTCTTGGCCTGCCACTTCTGGCCTTAACAAGAACTGTACCTGTGTTCTTCCATTTCCTTACTATGTTCCTCACAGTGGAAATTGACAGGTTAAATCTCTGAGACAGCTTTTTGTATTCTTCCCCTGAACAACTATGTTGAATAACCTTTGTTTTCAGATCATTTGACAGTTGTTTTGAGGAGCCCATGATGCCACTCTTCAGAGGAGATTCAAACAGGAGAACAACTTGCAAGTGGCCACTTTAAGTAGCTTTTCTCATGATTGCATACACCTAGCTATGAAGTTCAAAGCTCAATGAGGTTACAAAACCAAACAAACTGCTTTAGTAAGTCAGTAACAAATAGGTAGGTGTATTTAAAACAAGAAAATGATAAGGGTGCCCATACTTATGCACCTGTCAAATTTTGTTTGAATGCAGATTGCACATTTTCTGTTAGTACAATAAACCTCATTTCAAGGCAGAAACATTACTGTGTCCAATAGTTATTAGATATATGAAACTGAAATAGCAAATAAATGCAAATGCAAATGCAAATGCAAAATAAACCATTTTTATAAAACATTAAGCTTAAGATTAATAGGGGTGCCCAAACTTTTTCATATGACTGTATAGACAAATGCATCTCTGCTACATGCAAATTTATAGACACATACAGCTCTGCTACATGTACATTTATGGACACACACACAGCTCTCCTACACACAGATTTATATACAGACACACATGCACACAGATTTTACATAACCACATTTTGCAGTTCTATCCAGGCATGTGACTGATCAGAAGAACTGAAAGTTACGGGAGAAAGGCTGGCTGGAAGGTTCTCAGGATGTGCAGCCACCTCTGTGCAGGTACCGGCATTCCTTTCCCACTGTGCATCCATCTCATAGATCAGTGTAGGGCAGGAGGAGAGAGAACAGCTTTCCTACTAATTGTGAAGGATACAGTGTCAGCATTCTTCTTCATCACAGGAAGCTGCCTTTGGACTGTAAGATTGAGATACTTTTTAGCATGAATATTTCTTGCTAAAAAGTACGGCGTCTTATAGTCCAAAAATACAATACTTTTACATACAGCTTATGAGTGTTCTCAAAAAAAACCAGGAGACTGGTCCTCATAAAAAAAAAACAGGAGACTGGTCCTAACTATTACATTAACATTCATTTTATTCCTGCATAGAAAATATTCAATCCTGCATTTAATTACCAAGTTTTTAATAGTAGGTCACCTTTAACCCATTTCTGACCTCGGGCGGGATAGTACGTCCGAAGTCAGAACCCCTGCTTTGATGGGGGCTCCCGCAGTGAGCCTGCATCAAAGCCAAGACATATCAGCTGTTTTGTACAGCTGAAATGTGCCCGCAATAGTGGCAGGTGGAATCGCGATACACCCGCCGCTATTAACCAGTTAAATGCCACTGTCAAATGCTGACAGTGGCATTTAACTAGTGCTTCCGGCCATTGGCCGGAAATGAGCGCATCGGCATAACAACCTTGAGACCTCTATGGTTGTTTGCTATGAGCGACACCCTGTGGTCGGCGCTCATAGCAATGCAGTAATTCTACTACATAGGGGCGATCTGAGCTTTGCTCCTATGTAGAAGAGCCGATCAGGCTATGCCAGCTTCTAGCCTCCCATGGAGGCTATTGAAGCATGACAAAAGTAAAAAAAAGTTTTAAAAAATAAAAACAATAAAAGTTTAAATCACCCCCCTTTTGCCCCATTCAAAACAATAAAAAAAAAATAAACCTACACATATTTGGTATCGCCACGTTCAGAATCGCCCGATCTATCAATAAAAAAAATTAACCTGATTGCTAAATGGCGTAGCGAGAAAAAAATTCAAACGCCTGAATTACATTTTTTTAGTCTCTGCGACATTACATTGAAATGCAATAACGGCCGATCAAAAGAACGTATCTGCACAATGTGGTATCATTAAAAACATCAGCTCGGCACGCAAGAAAAAAGCCCTCACCAACCCCAGATCACAAAAAATGGAGACGCTACGGGTATTGGAAAATTGCGCAATTTTTTTTTTTAGCAAAGTTTGGAATTTTTTTTTACCACCTAGATAAAAAACAACATAGACATGTGTGGTGTCTATGAACTCATAATGACCCGGAGAATCAATATGGCAGGTCAGCTATAGCATTTAGTGAACCTACAAAAAAGCCAAACAAAAAACAAGTGTGGAATTGCACTTTTTTTGCAATTTCACCGCACTTGGAATTTTTTTCCCGTTTTCTAGTACATGACATGGTAAAACCAATGATGTCGTTCAAAAGTACCTCTTGTCCCGCAAAAAATAAGCCCTCACATGGCCATATTTACAGAAAAATAAAAAAGTTATAGCTCTGAGAATGAGGGGAGCGAAAAACAACAATGCAAAAACGAAAAAAGCTGGGGTCATGAAGGGGTTAATGTTAATTAAAAAACAATCAATATGTTTCTGGGTATGATTCAAGATCTCATCCTCAGGAGTAAGAACAATAATTTTACAGTACCACCACCTTTTATTTTTAATAGGTTTACTAACAAAGTGATTGAAACTATTGAAATTCAAATTTGTCAGTTTTGGTGATATTTTTTTCCACACAATCAATTTGCAGTGAACAAATTGCTGGTAGTTAAATTGTGATGAAATAATGTGGCTAGCAGCGTGAGGTTTCCTAGAAGTATATGCTGCTTCTTCTAATTTTTATACATACAGTAACTGGCCTCAGTAAGTTGGAAGTGAGATGTAAGAGAGAGATAAAGAGAGAGAGATAGGCTCAGTTATGGCTTAGGACAATGTGTGATAATGCAAAAAAAACTTCAATATTACATAAATGATTAGACATATAAACCAAGCATGATTTATTGGTCTAGTCATTTATTTGTTACTGGAATATTTGTTGCATTATTTCTTGTTTGTGTACTTTGCAAGCTTTTTTTAGTTAATGTCATTATTTTTGGTATTTCCTTCTTTGGTTGGATATAAAGGCAAATGGGAGGTAGTTATGTTGCTCCTTACCGACTTGAAACCTGTGTCTGTTTGCCGTAGTCATTATGTAAATTGGAATATTTATTATATATAATTTAAAGCTAGCTGTAAAAGGAACGATAAGTGGGAAATAAGCACAGAGGCAAGGGGAAATGAGAAGCTATTAACAGGAAGAGAGATATTAATGTGGATTGGGCTGTATGTTGTGCTCTTTGAAATGTGTTACCAAAGGGCCCATACTCACTTGCGAGAAACTCGGATGAGTCTCGCATGGCAATACCCAGCGCTGCACCCGGCACTCAGTAGCGGAGCGTGCGGCTGCATGTATTGCTATGCGGCCGCACGCTCCGATCTGAGTTCCGGGTGCAGAGCTGGGTATTGCCGTGCGAAACTCATCCAAGTTTCTCGCAAGTGAGTATGAGCCCTAACTTTTACAGTGGCGTGTAAAAGTTTGGGCACCCCTGGTCAAAATAACTGTTATTGTCATCAGGTAAGCAAGTTGAAGATTAAATGATCGCCAAAAGGGAAAAAGTTAAAGATGATGCATTTCATTTGTATTTTTGGCAAAAAAATAAACAATTAATGTTTTACATTTTAAAAATTACTAAAAAACGAATATGAGCTGATGCAGAAGTTTAGGCACCATGCATGGTTAGTATCTAGTAGAACCCCCTTTTGAAAGTATTAGACCTTGTAAACATTTTTTTTTAGACAGACAAGAGTCTTTCACTTCTTGTTTGAGGGATTTTTATCCATTCTTTCTTGGAAAATTCTCCCAGTTCTGTGAGATTCCTGGGTCATCTTGCATGCACTGCGATTTTTTTTTTAGGTCTTGCCATAGATTTTCAATGATATTCAGATCAGGGGACTGTGAGGG
The DNA here is from genome assembly GCF_051348905.1 of Ranitomeya variabilis. Classification (NCBI taxonomy): domain Eukaryota; kingdom Metazoa; phylum Chordata; class Amphibia; order Anura; family Dendrobatidae; genus Ranitomeya; species Ranitomeya variabilis. Next base: position 295,886,421 of record NC_135236.1, on the reverse strand, counting down.
CCATTGTTAAACCTTCAGCTTATGTAGTCTTTTGTGGATTTTGACATTTGTTTAGAATCATTATCCGTTTGTAGAAGCCTTCCTATTTTCAAATTCAGCTTTTTTACAGTTGGTGTTATGTTTGCATAAAGAATTTGTTGAAATTTCATTGAATCCATTCAGCTCTCTACCCGTGAAATGTTCCCCGTTCCATAGCCTGCAACATAACCCCTAGGCATAAATTGATCCCTCCCATGTTTAATGGTTGGTGAGATGTTCTTTTCCTGAAATCCTGTGCCCTTTTTTCTCCTCACATACCTTTAATCATTGTGGCCACAGAGTACTATTTTAACCTCATCAGTCCACAGGACTTGTTTCCAAACTTTATCAGGCTTGTATAGATGCTATTTTGCATACTTCTGATGCTGAATTCTATTGGGAGGGCGCAGGAGAGGTTTTCTTCTGATGACTCTTCCATGGAAGCCAGATTTGTGCAGGTGTCTCTAAATAGTAAAACAATGTACAGGGGTGACAAAACTGAAAAGAGAGCAAATTAATCAAGGGAAATTAATGCCCCATGACTAATCAAAGCCCTAATTAGCATAGGAATAGTGGACCTTATAAATAGAGATGAGCGAACCTTTCACGGTTCTGCTCGGCGAACATCCCGATGTTCGCCAAACATGTTCGCCAGACATACTCGAACCTCATTGTATTCACTGGTAGGGAAAACCAAACGCATAGACAACATTTTCAGGGTGGCAAAAGAGCTGCCAAAAAAGCTCAAATTAGGGACAGAACCCAGGAAAATTGGCATCAATTGACCCAGAGTAAAAACAGTATAATTGCGCAGAAAAGATGCATGGAACAGGGCCTGGGACAGAGTTTGGACCAGCATTTCTAACTTAAACATTAATCAGTAACAGGTGGATGAGTGACAGGAGTACAGTGGGTACGGAAAGTATTCAGACCCCTTTAATTTTTTCACTCTTTGTTTCATTGCAGCCACTTGGTAAATTCAAAAATTCATGTTGCAGATGGTGTAGCAAGAAGGCACTCATATGTTGAACTCTACCATGAGGCCCAAACCCATGATTGTTGTGGATTCTGTTGGTGGGCTCCCTCTGGTGGTTACTGCTGGTACTGGGTGACTTTGGTGGGTTGCGGCCTTTGGTTTCCACCTGTCCATCAGAGGCTGGGTGTTTCCTATTTTACCTGGCCTTTCTGTCATTTCCCTTGCCGGCTATCAATGTGTTCAGATGTGCTCTGTTTGGTTCCTGCCTACCTGCTCCCAGATCTTTCAGGATAAGCTAAGTGCTGATTTTCAGTTGTTTGGTTTTTGGTCCAGCTTGCTTAGAATGTCTCTATGCTAGCTGGTTGCTCTAGTGGACTGAGGTTCTCCCCATGTGCCATGAGTTGGCACATGGGTTCTTGTAATCTCAGGATGGTTTTTTTGATTAGGGTTTTTTGCTGACCGCTCAGTCCCCTTTTGTATCATTCTGCTTTCTAGTTTTCAGCGGGCCTCTATTTGCTAAAGCTATATACATCATCTCTATGTGTGTGCCTTCCTCTCATTTCACCGTCAATACATGTGGGGGGCAACTATACCTTTGGGGTTAATTCCTCTGGAGGCAAGTGAGGTCTTGTTTTCTCTGCAGTACTAGTTAGCTCTTAGGCTGGTGCGTGGCATCTAGAACCAACGTAGGAACGCTCCCTGGCTATCTCTAGTTGCGTTTGTCAGGCGTAGGGCAGCGGTCAGCCCAGGTTCCATCACCCTAGAGCTCGTCCGATATTTGTTATACTTTGCTTGTCCTGTGCTATTCCTAGCCATTGGGGATTCATGACAGTATAGCCGGCCCACAAAGTGTTAATTGTTTGGGCTGAAGCAGGAGGAATAGAAGTGTTCAAGGAAAATTTTTTTATTTTTTTTTCCTTCAGAGTTTTGCTGCCTAGCCCTCAATTGCTGTCTAGCTGCTTCTTACCTCCTCTTAACCCTTGAATGGCTCTGATCTTAGCTATTTATCATGGATGTCCAGAGTTTGGCTTCCAGCCTGAGTAATCTCGCGGCAAAGGTTCAAAACATACAGGATTTCGTTGTTCACACTCCCATGTCTGAACCTAGAATTCCTATTCCAGAGGTTCCTGAATTTCAGGAACAATTGTAAATTGTTTCTCTCTTTGAAATCTCGCTCCTCTGGAGACCCTGCTCAACAGGTCAAGATTGTTATATCGTTCCTACGGGGCGACCCTCAGAATTGGGCATTTGCATTGGCACCAGGGGATCCTGCGTTGCTCAGTGTGGATGCGTTTTTTCTGGCATTGGGATTGCTCTATGAGGAACCTAACCTAGAGATTCAGGCTGAAAAGGCTCTATTAGCCCTCTCTCAGGGGCATGATGAAGCGGAAATATATTGTCAGAAATTTCGGAAATGGTCGGTGCTTACTCAGTGGAATGAGTGCGCCCTGGCTGCAAACTTCAGAAATGGTCTTTCTGAGGCCATTAAGGATGTTATGGTGGGGTTCCCTGCGCCTACAGGTCTGAATGAGTCTATGGCTATGGCCATTCAGATTGATCGGCGTTTACGGGAGCGCAAACCCGTGCACCAGTTGGCGGTGTCTTCTGAACAGGCACCTGAGACTATGCAATGTGATAGAATTCAGTCCAGAAGTGAACAGCAAAATTATAGGCGGAAAAATGGTTTGTGTTTTTATTGTGGTGATTCAGCTCATGTTATATCAGCATGCTCTAAACGCACAAAAAGGGTTGATAAATCTTTTGCCATTGATACTCTGCAGTCTAAGTTCATTTTGTCTGTGACTCTGATTTTTTCACTGTCTTCCATTTCCGTCGATGCCTATGTGGATTCAGGCGCTGCCCTGAGTCTTATGGATTGGTCATTTGCTAAACGCTGCGGTTTTAGTCTAGAGCCTCTGGAAGTTCCTATTCCTCTGAAGGGAATTGATTCTACACCATTGGCTATGAATAAACCGCAGTATTGGACACAAGTGACCATGCGCATGACTCCCGTTCATCAGGAGGTGATTCGCTTCCTTGTACTGTATAATTTACATGATGTACTAGTGCTTGGTCTGCCATGGTTACAAACTCATAATCCTGTCCTGGACTGGAAAACAATGTCTGTGCTAAGCTGGGGATGTCAGGGGGTTCATGATGATGCACCTCCGATTTCTATCGCTTCATCGACTCCTTCGGAGATCCCTGCGTTTTTGTCAGATTATAAGGATGTTTTTGAGGAGCCTATGCTCAATTCGCTCCCTCCTCATAGAGAGTGTGACTGTGCTATAGAATTGATTCCTGGCAGTAAGTTCCCTAAGGGTCGTTTATTTAATCTGTCACTGCCAGAGCATACTGCTATGCGGAATTATATTAAGGAGTCCTTGGAAAAGGGACATATTCATCCATCTTCGTCCCCTCTGGGAGCAGGTTTTTTTTTCGTGGCCAAAAAAGATGGTTCCCTGAGGCCTTGTATAGATTATCGCCTTCTGAATAAGATTACAGTCAAATACCAGTATCCATTGCCATTATTTACTGATTTGTTTGCTCGCATTAAGGGGGCTAGGTGGTTCACTAAAATAGATCTTCGTGGTGCGTATAATCTGGTGCGGATAAAACAGGGTGATGAGTGGAAAACCGCATTTAATACGCCTGAGGGCCATTTTGAGTATTTGGTAATGCCTTTTGGACTCTCCAATGCTCCGTCAGTCTTTCAGTCCTTTATGCACAATATTTTCCGTGAATATCTGGATAAATTTATGATTGTGTATTTGGATGATATTTTGGTGTTTTCTGATGACTGGGAGTCTCATGTTCTACAGGTCAGGAAGGTGTTTCAGGTTTTGCGGGCCAATTCTCTGTTTGTGAAGGGCTCAAAGTGTCTCTTCGGAGTCCAGAAGATTTCTTTTTTGGGGTACATTTTTTCTCCTTCTACTATTGAGATGGATCCCGTTAAGGTTCAGGCTATTTGTGACTGGACACAACCTACATCTGTTAAGAGCCTTCAGAAGTTCTTGGGGTTTGCTAATTTTTATCGTCGGTTCATTGCTAATTTTTCCAGTATTGTTAAACCTTTGACTGATTTGACTAAAAAGGGTGCTGATGTTGCTGATTGGTCTCCTGCGGCCGTGGAGGCCTTTCGGGAACTTAAGCGCCGGTTTTCTTCTGCTCCCGTGTTGTGTCAACCAGATGTTTCACTTCCTTTTCAGGTGGAGGTTGATGCTTCCGAGATTGGAGCGGGGGCGGTTTTGTCACAGAGAAGTTCTAATGGCTCGGTGACGAAGCCATGTGCTTTCTTCTCTAGAAAATTCTCGCCCGCCGAGCGCAATTATGATGTGGGTAATCGGGAGCTTTTGGCCATGAAGTGGGCATTTGAGGAGTGGCGTCATTGGCTTGAGGGTGCTAAACATCGCGTGGTGGTCTTGACTGATCACAAGAATCTCATTTACCTTGAGTCTGCCAGGCGTTTGAATCCTAGACAGGCTCGTTGGTCATTATTTTTTTCTCGTTTCAATTTCGTGGTTTCATACCTGCCAGGTTCAAAGAATGTGAAGGCAGATGCTCTTTCCAGGAGTTTTGTGCCTGATTCTCCTGGAGACACTGGGCCTGCTGGTATCCTTAGGGATGGGGTAATATTGTCCGCCGTATCCCCAGACTTGCGACGCGCATTGCAGGAGTTTCAGGTGGATAAACCGGATCGATGTCCACCAGAAAGACTGTTTTTTCCGGATGATTGGACCAGTAGAGTCATCTCCGAGGTCCATTCTTCTGTGTTGGCTGGTCATCCTGGAATATTTGGTACAAGAGATTTGGTGGCCAGGTCTTTTTGGTGGCCTTCCTTGTCTAGGGATGTGCGTACCTTTGTGCAGTCTTGTGAAGTGTGTGCTCGAGCTAAGCCTTGCTGTTCACGGGCTAGTGGGTTGTTGTTATCTTTGCCCATCCCGAAGAGGCCTTGGACGCACATTTCCATGGATTTTATTTCTGATCTCCCGGTTTCACAGAAAATGTCCATTATCTGGGTTGTGTGTGACCGCTTTTCTAAGATGGTTCATTTGGTGCCCTTGCCTAAGTTACCCTCCTCCTCTGAGTTGGTTCCTTTGTTTTTTCAGAACGTGGTTCGTTTGCATGGGATTCCGGAGAATATCGTTTCTGACAGGGGATCCCAGTTTGTGTCTAGATTTTGGCGGACGTTTTGTGCCAAGATGGGCATTGATTTGTCTTTCTCGTCTGCATTCCATCCTCAGACGAATGGCCAGACGGAGCGAACTAATCAGACCTTGGAAACTTATTTGAGGTGTTTTGTTTCTGCTGATCAGGATGACTGGGTTGCTTTTTTGCCACTGGCCGAATTTGCTCTTAATAATCGGGCTAGTTCTGCCACGGTGGTCTCTCCTTTTTTTTGTAATTCGGGGTTTCATCCTCGTTTTTCCTCTGGTCAGGGGGAATCTTCGGATTGTCCGGGAGTGGACGTGGTGGTGGACAGGCTACATCAGATTTGGAATCAGATTGTGGACAATTTGAAGTTATCTCAGGAGAAGACTCAGCAGTTTGCTAATCGCCGTCGCCGCGTGCGTCCCCGACTTCTTGTTGGGGACTTGGTGTGGTTGTCTTCTCGTTTTGTCCCTATGAAGGTCTCTTCTCCTAAGTTCAAGCCTCGGTTCATCGGTCCTTATAGGATCTCGGAGATTCTTAACCCTGTATCTTTTCGTTTGGATCTCCCAGCATCGTTTGCTATTCATAATGTGTTCCATCGGTCGTTGTTGCGGAGGTATGAGGTGCCTGTTGTTCCTTCGGTCGAGCCTCCTGCTCCGGTGCTGGTGGAGGGAGAATTGGAGTATGTTGTTGAAAAGATCTTGGATTCTCGTGTTTCCAGACGCAAACTCCAGTATTTGGTTAAGTGGAAGGGTTATGGTCAGGAGGATAATTCCTGGGTGGTCGCCTCCGATGTTCACGCGACTGATTTGGTCCGCGCCTTCCATAGAGCTCACCCTGATCGCCCTGGGGGTTCTCGTGAGGGTTCGGTGACCCCTCCTCAAGGGGGGGGTACTGTTGTGGATTCTGTTGGTGGGCTCCCTCTGGTGGTTACTGCTGGTACTGGGTGACTTTGGTGGGTTGCGGCCTTTGGTTTCCACCTGTCCATCAGAGGCTGGGTGTTTCCTATTTTACCTGGCCTTTCTGTCATTTCCCTTGCCGGCTATCAATGTGTTCAGATGTGCTCTGTTTGGTTCCTGCCTACCTGCTCCCAGATCTTTCAGGATAAGCTAAGTGCTGATTTTCAGTTGTTTGGTTTTTGGTCCAGCTTGCTTAGAATGTCTCTATGCTAGCTGGTTGCTCTAGTGGACTGAGGTTCTCCCCATGTGCCATGAGTTGGCACATGGGTTCTTGTAATCTCAGGATGGTTTTTTTGATTAGGGTTTTTTGCTGACCGCTCAGTCCCCTTTTGTATCATTCTGCTTTCTAGTTTTCAGCGGGCCTCTATTTGCTAAAGCTATATACATCATCTCTATGTGTGTGCCTTCCTCTCATTTCACCGTCAATACATGTGGGGGGCAACTATACCTTTGGGGTTAATTCCTCTGGAGGCAAGTGAGGTCTTGTTTTCTCTGCAGTACTAGTTAGCTCTTAGGCTGGTGCGTGGCGTCTAGAACCAACGTAGGAACGCTCCCTGGCTATCTCTAGTTGCGTTTGTCAGGCGTAGGGCAGCGGTCAGCCCAGGTTCCATCACCCTAGAGCTCGTCCGATATTTGTTATACTTTGCTTGTCCTGTGCTATTCCTAGCCATTGGGGATTCATGACACATGATGTGTTGGTAGCTGGGCAACAATGATGCTTGTTTTCTCTGTCTCTTCTAACCAACCACGAACAACAGAGAGGGGTGGATTATCCTCTTCATCTGACAGTTGCTCGCCCATCACCTCTTCCTCCTCCATTTGTTCCTCTGATCTTGGACCCCTTGACAACAGTTTGTCTATTATCATCAGCCCCCCTCAATCATAGTAATCTACCTTCCCTTGGCACCCGCCTGTGTGACAACAGTCTGGAACTTAGAGACAATGTTATCCCTTCCACATCCTCCTCTGCTTCCTCCTCTTTTTCTGGGACCACCAACTTCTCCCGCAGGCTATTCAAAATCTACTCCAACAAATAGATCACCGGAACTGTGATGCTGAAGATGGCGATGTCAGTGCTAACCATCTTAGCAGCCATTTCAAAACTGTGCCGAAGGGTGCAGAGGTCCTTAATCTGTGCTCACTCCATAAACGTGATATGCGCCACGTCCGAACTGTGTTGGCCCAGGCTATATGATATGACATACTTCATCAGGGCTTGTTGATGCTGCCACAGTCGCTGCAACATGTGCCGAGTGGAATTCCACTGTGTAGGCACATCGCATATCAACCTGTTAATTGGCATGGACAAAGACCTCTGTATCAATGCAATTTGATGACCTGAGGGGTGCAAACAGAGGAAATGAGCACATAGCTTCCATGCTTTCTGGAGCAGCTCACCCAGTCCAGGATAGTGGCGGATAAATCACTGTACCACCAGATTGAGGACGTAAGTCATGCAAGGCACGTGTGTGAGCTTGCCTTGCCATAGGGCCACCTCCAGGTTCACGCCATTATTGGACACAGCCTTTCCTGGATGCAGATTCAGCGGAGACAACCATTGATCAAACTCATCCTGGAGAGCTGTCCATAACTCTTCAGCTGTATGACTGCGATCTCCAAGGCATATCAATTTTAACACTGCATGATTGCAGGGAGCCCTTGCTGCGCAGTATGGAGGTGGGGGGGATTCACTCTGCACTGCTGGAACGCATGTCTCATTAAGGCAGAGGTTGAGGGCGCAGGTGGAGGCCCTAGAGGAGGAGGCAGAAGTAGTAGAGGAAGTGTTAAATGTAGAGATTTCTTCTGTAAACCTTGGGTATTCCAAGACTTGTGGAGCAGCGCCTGCCCCCACAGCCACCAGAGTCACCCAGTACCCAGTCAGTGAGATGTAATGCTCTTGGCCATGCTTACTCGTCCAAGTGTCTGTGGCAGACATAGATTTAGTCATGAAATGGGTGATGCTTTCTGCAATATGCTGGTGTAGTGAAGGCACAGTTTTGTTAGAAAAGTATTGGTACTGGGGGACTGTGACGGCCTTCAGCTTTTGGAAATTGTCTCTATCTACCTGGTGGAAAGGCAGCATTTCAGTGGCCAACAGATTGGAGATGGTGGAATTCAAACTCTTAGCTTTGTCATGTGTAGGGGGAAACAATCTTTTACGTGACCACAACTGTGAAACCGTGGGCTGGATGCAGTGCTGAGAGAGAGCAGAGTACGGTGAACCAAACAAACTGCTGGACCGTGACAGAGGTGCAGGCGGAGATGTTACAGTTGATTGAGAAACTTGTGGTGTGCTCGTTCTCTGAGATCAGTCAAAAACAGCAGGAATGTCTGCTTCAATTACAGCTGACGGCGGGCTCTCAGGGTAAAGTACCCGAGATTATGTGGTCGAAGACCTGCATCTCAATAGTTGTCATGGTAACAGAGAAGGAGGAGAAGCAGCAGATGTGATTGATGGGGTGGCTGATGGTTGTTGAGGTCCGCTGATATGCATTTTTGCGCAGTGGGATTCCAACAGTAATGCATGTTGATTGCGCATGCGAAGGTTCATACATGTAGTAATCAAATTATTGCACTTTTTACCTCAACTCAGATTTTTTTGCAAAGTTGGCAGATTACATGACTTGGCTCATTCCTTGCCACCCCTGCAAGCTGCAGTCCCGCGGACGCTGCTGGTCACAGCCACAGTAGGGGCTGAGGATGCATTGCTCATCACGGCTGCATCACTAGGTGTCTGCGACGTACGGCACAACGTAACCTCCTCGTCTTCCTCCTCAGATGACCTACTCAGCTGTGTGCCTCTATGTTCACGCCAACTGGGATCTAACTAGTGTTGAGCGATACCGTCCGATACTTGAAAGTATCAGTATCGGATAGTATCGGCCGATACCCGAAAAGTATCGGATATCACCGATACCGATACCCGATACCAATACAAGTCAATGGGACACCAAGTATCGGAAGGTATCCTGATGGTTCCCAGGGTCTGAAGGAGAGGAAACTCTCCTTCAGGCCCTGGGATCCATATTACTGTGTAAAATAAAGAATTAAAATAAAAAATATTGATATACTCACCTCTCCGGAGGCCCCTGGACATCACCGCTGGTAACCGGCAGCCTTCTTTGCTTAAAATGAGCGTGTTTAGGGCCTTCCATGACGTCACGGCTTCTGATTGGTCGCATGCCGCTCATGTGACCGCCACGTGACCAATCACAAGCCGCGACATCATTCTCAGGTCCTAAATTCCTAGAATGAGGAGTTTAGGGCCTGAGAATGATGTCACGGCTTGTGATTGGTCGCGTGGCGGTCACATGAGCGGCACGCGACCAATCAGAACCCGTGACGTCATGGAAGGCCTTAAACGCGCTCATTTTAAGCAAAGAAGGCTGCCGGTTACCAGCGGTGATGTCCAGGGGCCTCCGGAGAGGTGAGTATATCAATATTTTTTATTTTAATTCTTTGTTTTACAAAGTAATATGGATCCGATACCGATTCCCGATACCACAAAAGTATCGGATCTCGGTATCGGAATTCCGATACTGCAAGTATCGGCCGATACCCGATACTTGCGGTATCGGAATGCTCAACACTAGATCTAACACCTCAACATCATCATCTACTGTGCTATCACATTCCTAACAATTGGAGTTGTCCTCCTCCGATTCCTACCCTGACAGCACAGTACAGTCCGTGTGAGCCTCAGATATCTGAGTCTTATCAGGATCACCTCTCCACCGAGAAGTTAATGTCTGATGACGAGGGTCAGGATGCTGTTAGGACCCTACTTTGTCCTGCCCCGGATCCATACTAAAAATATTTTGGGCATCAGTGTAGACTTCCTTCTCTTGACTCTGTGAAGCTTTTGAGTACAGTTCTGATGACCATGGCATAGAATGTGTGAACAGCTCTTCAGAGTCACCCATCTGTTGTTCCGTACAGTCAGTTGTATGGTTGGAGAGTTGGGACACTGGGGGAAGAAGGGGAATTTGTGTGCCACCTCTGTGGACTGTACTGAGCATGATGTTGAGGTGGAGAAAGATGAGGAGAGGCCCCTTGAAGCAGCGCGGTTGCCATCCACTTGTGCTCTTTTTGGGCCTCATCAACAAGACGTACCACTGTGCATCTCCCAAATAAAGATAGCGGAGTAGCCCATCTAGTAACAGAAGTTGTCAGATGTCTTTGCATAGAACGTGATGTTGTTGGTTTACTAGTGCTTTCACTAACCTTGCCATCTACCCCACGTACACCTTGAACACCAAGCCTAATTCCCCTTCCACCATGGCCTCGCTTTTTCCCAGGCATGTTGCTTAGATACTGTGGTAAAAGCACAGTATTAGCAACAAAAAAATAGAATTTTAAACTCTGCTCCATCTCTGCAAACAGCTGAATTTCAGCAACAGTAAATTCCAAGGTGAAATATGGCATGCTGTATCGCATTAGTCACAGAAGAAAGAATTGTCTGAGTGTGGATGATCCTTGTATGACAAAGAAGATATGCTGCAAACAATTTGAAAGTCAGATGTCCTTTACTGTATTACGTTAGGAACACAAGAATTTTATGCTGACTCTGGATCAAACCTCTACAACACACTAGATGCTACAAACTATTTTAAAGTCAGGCACCCTACTGTATGACCTTAGAATCAGAATAATTTTTTGCGGCCTCTGGATCAGGCCTCTATAACACAGTAGAGGCTTCAAACTCCCCTACTGTATGACATTTAGTAACAGAAATGTTTTTTTCGTTATGTGCGTCAGATCTGCAGACAACTTAATTTCAACCCACCAAAATGACAAAGTGCGATATGCTGGCCTGTCTAACTTTTTGCAACTGAAAAATTATTTTTTAATGTGTGTTAGGTTTGAAGACAGTTTCATTTTGTAAGGTAGCCATTGTGGTAGTCATGGCGAGGGACTGTGGTTCCGGCACAGCCTGGCATCCTGCAAAGAAATTACAATGTCCCAACTGCCGTGTGATATGTGTGCAATGCAAGTCACTAACTATTAGGTTAGAGTCCTCCTCAGGTTGCAAGGTCCCAATTTTAAATATCATCATCACACACTGATTGACAAAACAACTTTCCTTAGCATAATATTATAACCACAGCTTCATGAGAAAAAATGCCCAATTATTAATCAAATAAAATAAATAAATGAATAAATAAGTTATATCAAATGGGCCATATCAGACATGTCTGTGGGATAATCGCTAGAGAAATATTAAACTACCGTAGAAAACATGCGATCAAGAAACTCCCAACAAAGTATGATGAAACATAATGTAAATACTTTATTATAATCACATATAAAACACGGTATTACAGACCAGGGAGGGAAGTATGAAACAACACACAGAACACAATGTGCACTGGGAAACGGTCAGGGGTACAAACATGTGGACTCAAGGAGTGAAAATATGACAATCTATGGACCCTAGAGTCTACTATATCAACACCATAGCAGGGAGCATTACCCAATTATATGAATTTATAGTCAAAACATCAGCTAAAGGGTTAATGCTGTAAACAAAGTACCATAATTACCTGCATAGGCAAAAACACACTCCAGGTCCACAGCGTGTACCCACCCCAACGCACGTTTCGGCGAAGTACGCCTTTTTCAAGGGGTAACAAGTGAGGGGAAATGACGCTCTTAAAATAGCAACCATCCACCAATCTCTGCTGGGTATCGCAGCTGAATCAAATCCATAATCACATCAACTTTAAGAGGTGACATCATGACTACATACTAGCGCTGTGTTGTCATGGTGATAGATGGCAATACACACAGTACACAGCGCATCTGTAGCCTGTCATATATAGGTAGGACAACGCCGCCCTTACCACTCCATGTGCTGCAACCGCCATCACAAGAGCGCGTCCACCCCTGATGACGCGTACATCACCCAGGCAACGCGGGGCGCCGAGCAGTGCCGGCGTCTGACGTCAGCAGGGAGGGACTGAGTCCCTCACCGCTAGGCGATGGTAGACGCCGGAAGCTGCGCGGCGAGCCGAGCACCCAAGCGCGCACGCGTCAAGATGGAATACACACAGCTGATGGACGCCACAGCAGGGCATAAGCGATCAGGCATAAGGGAGAACCAAATTGTAATATCCGCACTGTCACTGCCCACAATACAAAAACCAAAAAACATGTATCTCAAAATCCATATGTACAATATACAATATACATGAGAACAAATACAATATCCAAGGAAGAATTAACAATATAAAAATATTAATCAGATGTTTTGAAGGCAGATTCAGATATTCAGGTAGTTGCATCGAGTGCAAGGATACGGCTAGTCCATCCAATATTCCATACGATGTCCAAAAAGGAGAGAGTTAAAGCCAGTATATCAAGCAGAAACGACCGGATGGTAAACTAAATAAAAAATATTAAAAACAATTAAAAACAATGAAGACGCCACAAAGTGCACATTAACAGTGGAAACCTTTGTATAGCCTCAATTAGTATAGGCCTATGTAGTGGCGAGAGATCAGGAGACATACTCATATAAACGGAACAAAACTAATAGTTTCATTGAGCCCTCTGGGCTGGACCGTGTCCAGTACCCATGTCCACCTCGTCTCACAACGGGCCAATTTTTGACTTAGATTCCCTCCCCGGATCCCGGGAGTGATGATATCGATTCCCCTAACCCTTAGGAGGGAACTATCACAATTGTGGTAGACTTTAAAATGACGTGGTATAGTCCTGAGCATAGCTATATCACCCACGTGGCCGGCTGCCGCCTGGATCCCCAACACATGTTCACGCACCCGCACCTTCAATTGGCGAGTTGTCATGCCAATATATATTAAATTGCAGGGACAAAGCGCAAAATAGACAACGTAGCGTGATCCGCACGAAATCTGTTTACGAATGTCATATGTTCTAGTGCCTGCAGAATTAAAGAAGGTGCGAGTGCGCTCGATGCTGGGGCATGCGACACATCGACCACAAGGGGTGCAGCCACACACAGGACGCGCCACGTCCAAAAACGTTGGTTTTGTTAGACCCTGGTAATGACTGTGAACGAGGTGGTCTCGCAAATTTCGTGAGCGTCTAACTGTGACACTCGGGGTGGCGGGCAATATTTGATTAAGAACCGGATCAGTCTGGAGAATCGGCCATGCTTTTAGGAGACAATTTTTCATTCTTGCGAACTGTGCATGATAATTTGTGATAAATCTAATTGTCTGATTTGACTTGGGGGTTTTATTTTTATATAGTAAAGATTGCCTGGTAGAATGTCTCGCTCTATTATATGCTCGCTTGATCGAGCGTCCGCTATAACCCCTATCACGAAATCTAGCACTAAGATCCTGAGCTTTGGCCTTAAAGTCTCTATCATCAGAACAGATCCTGCGAAGACACAGGAACTGTCCGATTGGAATAGAATCAATCAGAGGCCTAGGATGGGCAGAGGAGGCATGGAGCAACATGTTAGATGCAGTCTCTTTCCTAAAAATAGTGGTCTGCAACACATCCGCATGATCCCTCCATATCTTCACATCAAGAAAATCGATACTATCCACATCGTGATGATAAGTGATGTGGATATTCTTATCATTCAAATTAATCTCCTCCACATATGCAGCTAATTGAGCTTGATTTCCCTGCCAGATCAGGAATATGTCATCGATGTACCGCACCCAAAAAGGGATACGGTCCATCGTGAGATCCTGATCTGGCAGGGGGAGGTCCCTCTCCCACAGCCCCAGGAACAAGTTGGCGTAAGCCGGAGCAAAGGCCGCTCCCATGGCAGTGCCCTGGAGCTGCAGGAAGAAGGACCCCTTAAAAGTGAAAAAGTTGTGTGTGAGGGCAAAGTGGAGGAGTTCCATGATCAGGTGGATGATCCCCATGGGTAAATTTGACATATCCAAATAAAACTTGGTTGCGGCCAGGCCATCCTCATGTTTGATATTGGTATACAGGGATTCAACATCACCTGTTACAAGGATGGTTCCTGGCCCAACATGGAGACCATCCACCCTCTTAAGAAACTCCACAGTATCCAATAAAAATGAAGGAAGGCTAGCAACCAATGGTTGTAATTTGGAATCCAACCACAGGTTGACTTTCTCCAAATAGTTACCAGAACCCGAGATGATTGGACGTCCCGGGGGAGCCTGACGGTTCTTGTGTATCTTAGGTAACAAGTACATGGTGGAGATGGTAGGTTCCACAACTTGTAGTGCCGAAGCCAGCTCTTTAGTAATGACTTCTCTACTTACGGCCGTTTTAAGAATCTTATTCAGTTGGTCAATAAAAGATGACAATGGATTAAATGTCAAACGTTTGTAACATATTCCATTATTTAGCTGGCGAAAGGCCTCCTTTTCATAGGAGGACTTTGGCCAGATGACTATATTGCCGCCTTTGTCCGCTGGCTTCAGCACCACATCCGGAAGCTCCCGCAGGACCTCCAATCTCTCGCGTTCGGCAAAAGTAAGATTATCTTTGCCCACACCTCTGGGAATGCTGTTGAATTCCCTAGTAACAACTTGTACAAATAAATCAACTGCTGCACATGTGGATAGAGGTGGAAATTTCTTAGACTTGACCCTGATGGATGTCGGGATCTTACCTCCTTCACCAAATTGATGTTCCAAAGCCAATTCCTCCAAGTCCTGCAATGTCATTTGTTCCTTTTCTGTGGGAAACAAAGATTGCAGGTCAGGATCAAAAAAATGTTTTTTAAAAATCAATGTCCTGGCAAACAGGTGTAAATCCTTGATTGCCGTGAACATGTCAAATCTGGATTTTGGTGAGAAGGTAAGACCCCTACCCAGCAGAGTCAAGTCAGTATCAGTTAGTGAATGAGAACTAAGGTTAATTACCTGATTATAATTCTTTTTACGTTCAGGTGATCTATTTTGCACCCGTTTATATGGATGAAAATCATCCCTTGTTCTTTTATTCCTGGGTCCTGAATGGGTCAACATTGAAGAAGTGGAACATTCAGATGAATCACTGATGTTGGATAATGAACTCACAGACGGAGCATCTGTTAATCGAGAAGCATGAGGATTGGCCTTCCTCCAATGATATACATTTTTATTATTAAAGTCTCTCGTGTCTCTCTGGAATTTGGACGCCTGTGAATCAAGAATCTTCTTGACACACATGTCCAAGCTCTTCTCAATCTTGGATTCATATCCTATTATTTTCTCAGGCGGACAAATTATTTTAAAATTACTTTCAGCTTCATCAATCAATGTATCCAAACTAGATATAGATTTAGAGTTCAACTCCACCAAAAGTTTCATAAGGGAAAGAGAACAAGTGCCACATGCCTCCTCCCATTTAGTAATGAAATCCTCATCCTCAACCGGAAAGGCGGGGATAACCCGTACCCTTAGGCCTCTTGGGATTAATTTATTCGAAATATAGCGCTCCAGAAAAACACGGTTCCACCAAACCTTGGTCCTTTTAATGAGCAGTCTCTCAATCTCACGAGCCTGGTTGTCCACTGTTTGATCCACTGGTGCCTGTGGATCCACCCCACTGGCCCCGAATACCTGATCAATTTGACCGAGCCAGGTTTTATCTTTGGCTCGGAAGTCCATATCCCTGAAGGATAGCACACCTGTGCAAAACACAGCAACAAAATATGATAACCACAGCTTCATGAGAAAAAATGCCCAATTATTAATCAAATAAAATAAATAAATGAATAAATAAGTTATATCAAATGGGCCATATCAGACATGTCTGTGGGATAATCGCTAGAGAAATATTAAACTACCGTAGAAAACATGCGATCAAGAAACTCCCAACAAAGTATGATGAAACATAATGTAAATACTTTATTATAATCACATATAAAACACGGTATTACAGACCAGGGAGGGAAGTATGAAACAACACACAGAACACAATGTGCACTGGGAAACGGTCAGGGGTACAAACATGTGGACTCAAGGAGTGAAAATATGACAATCTATGGACCCTAGAGTCTACTATATCAACACCATAGCAGGGAGCATTACCCAATTATATGAATTTATAGTCAAAACATCAGCTAAAGGGTTAATGCTGTAAACAAAGTACCATAATTACCTGCATAGGCAAAAACACACTCCAGGTCCACAGCGTGTGGGTACACGCTGTGGACCTGGAGTGTGTTTTTGCCTATGCAGGTAATTATGGTACTTTGTTTACAGCATTAACCCTTTAGCTGATGTTTTGACTATAAATTCATATAATTGGGTAATGCTCCCTGCTATGGTGTTGATATAGTAGACTCTAGGGTCCATAGATTGTCATATTTTCACTCCTTGAGTCCACATGTTTGTACCCCTGACCGTTTCCCAGTGCACATTGTGTTCTGTGTGTTGTTTCATACTTCCCTCCCTGGTCTGTAATACCGTGTTTTATATGTGATTATAATAAAGTATTTACATTATGTTTCATCATACTTTGTTGGGAGTTTCTTGATCGCATGTTTTCTACGGTAGTTTAACTTTCCTTAGCATGTATAATTCAGTCACAGGCATCGCACAGTAATCCTCATTGATCATTGATCCACTCCTCTGTGCTGTCCCTTGCTCTCCTGAAATTCTTTGTTCCGATATCATATCCTATGGTACCACAGCTTCCTGACTAGCCAGACTAGTTTGTTCCTGGGGTTCCCCACCTTTTTCCACTCCAAGGGTGAAATCAAGGATGGAGCTTTCCAACCTTTTCCAGACTGTAGGTCTCGGACGTTCCGGGATTTCCCACTGAACCTAGCTGCTACTTCTCTCATGCTGCTCTTGCCCCCTCATGCTCATGTGACTTCTGGACCCGAGGCCCTGGACTGCTGGACCTTAAACTTGTTCCTGCAACAAGCTTACTATACTTTCTTCAACTCTCTAACTAACTAAACCCAGTAAGTGTCTCCACTATCACTACCCTTCCCCCTCCTAACCTGGAATCCCCTATTTCTCAACCAGTTCTTATCCTAACCTTATTCAATCCCCTAATCTACAGTGCCTCCCCACTGTGCTAAACTGTATATTACCCATTACTATTTCTATACCTTATTCTTATACTGTATCTCCCTATCTATATCCTTAATCCTCAAAGATGCATAACTTACACATTACATAAACATCATAACATTATAAATAGTGATGAGCGAGCACTAAAATGCTCGGGTGTTCGTTGCTCGGGTCGAGCAAATTGGAATACTCAGGTACTCGGACAGAACAACGAGCCCAATGTAAGTCGATGGGAAACCAGAGCATTTTTACTGCAATCCACCGAGGGGGTAATTTTAAGGTCTAAATACATCTGAAAATGATGGATACACTGCTAAAATGACATGGGAACATTGTAGGGATTGCCCCTGGGAGCAATCCTGGGAGCAATTCTGACTCCTAGGTCACAGCTGTAAACAATGTTGTCAGGGTTTCACGCCATTTTTACAGGTGTACCAAAAATATACAAAAATGAAACCAAAATGGATTTTTCTGGGAAATATGTTAAGGTACATCCTTTCCCGGGTAATGACTTGTATATAAGCCAAATTAATTAAACCCAAACAAAAATGTTCCTCCACCACTTGGGCTATGTTCACATACAGCATTTTTGATGCGTTTTTCAACTTTAACTCTGCTTTCAAACAATACAAATGCATTCGCTGGGAAATGTCATTGTAATATTTAACAACCCTAGCTGGCCATGTGGTGTGTGACACATAAGCAGACAAATCTTGTTTCATTTATGAAGGAGGGACTTTTAAAGTCACAAAGCCTATTTTTAGAGGTGCATCAGGCGGCATTAATATTCTTAAAGGGCCATTATTAAACAGTGGGTCTCCTATGCTGTTATTGCCTATGCAGTGAGTGGCTGGGCTGCCAAAAATTACGATGCACACCAATACGCCTTTCACGAGAGGTACAGGAGGGCTTCCTGAAAAAATGTTGCATTGAATGCAAGGCCTGCCCTGCTACCAAGTCATATGCACCCCAATAAGCCTTTGAAACCACATACTGGATGGCCACAGGAAAATCCACTTCACATTATTCATTTTGTACTCCCATGCTGTTTTCTTATGCACTGACTGTAAGGCCTGTCCAGCTACCAAGCCATATGCACCCCAATAAGCCTTTGAAACCACAAACTTGATGGCCACAGGAAAGTCCACTTCACATTATTCATTTTGTACTCCCATACTGTTTTCTTATGCACTGACTGCAAGGCCTGCCATGCTACCAAGTCATATGCACCCCAATAAGCCTTTAAACCCAGGTACTGGATGGCCACAGGAAAACCCACTTTACATTATTCATTTTGTACTCCCATACTGTTTTCTTATGCACTGACTGCAAGGCCTGCCATGCTACCAAGTCATATGCACCCCAATAAGCCTTTAAACCCAGGTACTGGATGGCCACAGGAAAACCCACTTCACATTATTCATTTTGTACTCCCATACTGTTTTCTTATGCACTGACTGCAAGGCCTGCCATGCTACCAAGTCATATGCACCCCAATAAGCCTTTGAAACCACAAACTTGATGGCCACAGGAAAGTCCACTTCACATTATTCATTTTGTACTCCCACACTGTTTTCTTATGCATTGACTGCAAGGCCTGCCCTGCTGCCAAGTCATATGCACCCCAAGAAGCCTTTGAACCCAGGTACTGGATGGCAACAGCAAAACCCACTACACATTCTTCAGTTGGTCCTGCTATACTGTTTCCTTATACATTGAATGCAAGGGCCGTTTTGACCCAAATTTGCATGCACCCAATCCCCACCTGGAAGAAACATGGAGGAGGGCCTCATAAAAAAACTGTCCCATTTCAAAGGACCGGGTCTCCTAGACTCGTAATGCCCATACACTAAGTGTATGGGCTGACAAACATTTTCTCCTGGGGGATACACATACTATGTAAATATTTTTACTACGGGCATCATAAACACCCTTGCAAAAAACTAGAGTGGCTGTGGCAGCACGGAACACGTTAACCCTGGTGATCTAGTGGCGGTGGATGATGAGACGTGGAGAAAGGCCTCATTAAAAGACAGGCCCAATTTAAATGAATTAAATCAAATGCGGACTTAAATTAACTTAGCCGCAAGAAGAGGACCATAAGATAAAAAATTATTTTTATAAGTCTTTATTAATCTATAAAATCAACAAGAGCAAGCAATATCAAAAGAACAGAGTGTCCAAGGGAACAATGAGATCACATCTCCACTAACTATTCCACAATACGTCTGCAACCTTGTTGGGCAGTATAATATAGCATAACAATGACAACCCCAACTGTTAATGTTGTAATAGTCATACCTACTATCATTACCCTCCTCTGTGGCAATACAAAGGAAATGGCAACATATATAAATTTATTCAGCCCTCAAAAGCTTGCATATGTAACCATAACATTATCCTTATCCTCCAAGGTACATACCTAAGGCAATGGCAATCCATATAGAATTATTCCTATTCACATAAAGAGGATTTGGCCATCAAAAGCCAGCATATGTAATCGCTATATCCAGAATGCAATATATACCTCGAGAAATGAATCCCCCAGCAGACCGAGTGGTGCAGAGTGCGAGCCGAAATGTCCTCCCTCATGCGCCCCGACGCGCGCTCGCCCAGAGCTTCTTCCGGGGACATGTTCTAATGAGGAGGGGATGGCTTCTTATATGACAAGCATCCAATGAAGGTGCAATACGTCAGTGAGAGGGTGGAAGTTATTGCTATGTTTACCCAGCTTATTGGCGCATGCAGCTTCCGTCCTGCTCCTGCAGTAATGTTTACTTCTGAGCAAACGCTCGCTGCAACGCAAGTTGGAATACAAGCATAACCATATGTGAACACTCCCAGAAGTACACAGAGCGAGGACTTACCACTAGGGTTGAGCGAAACGGATCGTTCATTTTCATAAGTCGCCGACTTTTGGCAAAGTCGGCGTCTCATGAAACCGACCCGATCCCTGTGTGGGGTCGGCCATGTGGTACGCGACTTTCGCGCCAAAGTCGCGTTTCAATGATGCTAAAAGCGCCATTTCTCAGCCAATGAAGGTGGACGCAGAGTGTGGGCAGTGTGATGACATAGATCTCAGTCCCCACCATCTTAGAGAAGGGCATTGCAGTGATTGGCTTGCTTTCTGCCGCGTCACAGGGGCTATAAAGGGGCGTTCCCGCTGACCACCATCTTACTGCTGCTGATCTGAGCGTAGGGAGAGGTTGCTGCCGCTTCTTCAGAAACAGGGATAGTGATAGGCAGGGTACAAAAAGCCACAAACCGCTTGTGCTGTAGCGATTTCCACTGTCCAACACCACCTTTTGTTTGCAGGGACAGTGGAAGCTACATTTTTTTTCCCTCAGCGTTGTAGCTCATTGGGCTGCCCTAGAAGGCTCCCTGATAGCTGCGTTGCTTTGTGTGCACGCCGCTGTGCAAACCAACCGCTTTTTTCAAAGCACAAATCCTGTTGTTCCTTCCTTTCTGCACAGCTATCTTGTGTGTTTGTCCCCACTTTTGTGTGCAGCAGTCCTTTTTATAGCTGCCTGCCATACTTTCCTGAGATTACTGCAGGGAGATAAAGATTGGCAAGTCTGCCTCTGTGCCAGTCCTGTGTGTGGCATCTGTCTCTCATTGTGTGCCACCGAAAACCACTGTGTAATACTGGGCCTTTTTTTTTTTTTTTTTCTAAATTCTCCCTTTTAAAAAAAAAATAATTAGTGGGAGATAAAGATTGGCAAGTCTGCCTCTGTGCCAGTCCTGTGTGTGGCATCTGTCTCTCATTGTGTGCCACCAAAAACCACTGTGTAATACTTGGCCATTCATTTTTTGGGGTAAATTCTCCCTGTAAAAAAAAAAAAAAATTAGTGGGAGATAAAGATTGGCAAGTCTGCATCTGTGCCAGTCCTGTGTGTGGCATCTGTCTCTCATTGTGTGCCACCAAAAACCACTGTGTAATACTTGGCCATTCATTTTTTGGGGTAAATTCTCCCTGTAAAAAAAAATAATAATTAGTGGTAGATAAAGATTGGCAAGTCTGCCTCTGTGCCAGTCCTGTGTGTGGCATCTGTCTCTCATTGTGTGCCACCGAAAACCACTGTGTAATACTGGGCCTTTTTTTTTTTTTTTCTAAATTCTCCCTTTTAAAAAAAAAATAATTAGTGGGAGATAAAGATTGGCAAGTCTGCCTCTGTGCCAGTCCTGTGTGTGGCATCTGTCTCTCATTGTGTGCCACCGAAAACCACTGTGTAATACTGGGCCTTTTTTTTTTTTTTTTCTAAATTCTCCCTTTTAAAAAAAAATAATTAGTGGGAGATAAAGATTGGCAAGTCTGCCTCTGTGTCAGTCCTGTGTGTGGCATCTGTCTTTCATTGTGTGCCACCAAAAACCACTGTGTAATACTTGGCCATTTATTTTTTGGGGTAAATTTCCCTGTAAAAAAAAAAAAAAATAGTGGGAGATAAAGATTGGCAAGTCTGTATCTGTGCCAGTCCTGTGAGTGGCATCTGTCTCTCATTGTGTGCCACCAAAAACCACTGTGTAATACTTGGCCATTCATTTTTTGGGGTAAATTCTCCCTGTAAAAAAAAATAATAATTAGTGGGAGATAAAGATTGGCAAGTCTGCCTCTGTGCCAGTCCTGTGTGTGGCATCTGTCTCTCATTGTGTGCCACCGAAAACCACTGTGTAATACTTGGCCATTTTTTTGGGGGGTAAATTCTCCCTGTAAAAAAAAAATAATTAGTGGGAGATAAAGATTGGCAAGTCTGCCTCTGTGCCAGTCCTGTGTGTGGCATCTGTCTCTCATTGTGTGCCACCGAAAACCACTGTGTAATACTGGGCCTTTTTTTTTTTTTTTTCTAAATTCTCCCTTTTAAAAAAAAAAAAATAGTGGGAGATAAAGATTGGCAAGTCTGCCTCTGTGCCAGTCCTGTGTGTGGCATATGTCTCTCATTGAGTGCCACCGAAAACCACTGTGTAATACTGGGCCTTTTTTTTTTTTTCCTAAATTCTCCCTTTTAAAAAAAAATAATTAGTGGGAGATAAAGATTGGCAAGTCTGCCTCTGTGCCAGTCCTGTGTGTGGCATCTGTCTCTCATTGTGTGCCACCGAAAACCACTGTGTAATACTTGGCCATTTATTTTTTTGGGTAAATTCACCCTTTAAAAAAAAAAAATAATTAGTGGGAGATAAAGATTGGCAAGTCTGCCTCTGTGCCAGTCCTGTGTGTGGCATCTGTCTCTCATTGTGTGCCACCGAAAACCACTGTGTAATACTTGGCCATTTATTTTTTTGGGTAAATTCTCCCTGTAAAAAAAAAAATAATTAGTGGGAGATAAAGATTGGCAAGTCTGCCTCTGTGCCAGTCCTGTGTGTGGCATCTGTCTCTCATTGTGTGCCACCGAAAACCACTGTGTAATACTTGGCCATTTTTTGGGGGGGGTAAATTCTCCCTGTAAAAAAAAATAATTAGTGGGAGATAAAGATTGGCAAGTCTGCCTCTGTGCCAGTCCTGTGTGTGGCATCTGTCTCTCATTGTGTGCCACCGAAAACCACTGTGTAATACTGGGCCTTTTTTTTTTTTTTTTTCTAAATTCTCCCTTTTAAAAAAATAATAATTAGTGGGAGATAAAGATTGGCAAGTCTGCCTTTGTGCCAGTCCTGTGTGTGGCATCTGTCTCTCATTGTGTGCCACCGAAAACCACTGTGTAATACTGGGGCTTTTTTTTTTTCTAAATTCTCCCTTTTAAAAAAAAATAATTAGTGGGAGATAAAGATTGGCAAGTCTGCCTCTGTGCCAGTCCTGTGTGTGGCATCTGTCTCTCATTGTGTGCCACCGAAAACCACTGTGTAATACTGGGCCTTTTTTTTTTTTTTTTCTAAATTCTCCCTTTTTAAAAAAAAAAAAAAAATTAGTGGTAGATAAAGATTGGCAAGTCTGCCTCTGTGCCAGTCCTGTGTGTGGCATCTGTCTCTCATTGTGTGCCACCGAAAACCACTGTGTAATACTGGGCCTTTTTTTTTTTTTTTCTAAATTCTCCCTTTTAAAAAAAAAATAATTAGTGGGAGATAAAGATTGGCAAGTCTGCCTCTGTGCCAGTCCTGTGTGTGGCATCTGTCTCTCATTGTGTGCCACCAAAAACCACTGTGTAATACTTGGCCATTTATTTTTTGGGGTAAATTTCCCTGTAAAAAAAAAAAAAATTAGTGGGAGATAAAGATTGGCAAGTCTGTATCTGTGCCAGTCCTGTGTGTGGCATCTGTCTCTCATTGTGTGCCACCAAAAACCACTGTGTAATACTTGGCCATTCATTTTTTGGGGTAAATTCTCCCTGTAAAAAAAATAATAATTAGTGGTAGATAAAGATTGGCAAGTCTGCCTCTGTGCCAGTCCTGTGTGTGGCATCTGTCTCTCATTGTGTGCCACCGAAAACCACTGTGTAATACTGGGCCTTTTTTTTTTTTTTTCTAAATTCTCCCTTTTAAAAAAAAAATAATTAGTGGGAGATAAAGATTGGCAAGTCTGCCTCTGTGTCAGTCCTGTGTGTGGCATCTGTCTCTCATTGTGTGCCACCAAAAACCACTGTGTAATACTTGGCCATTTATTTTTTGGGGTAAATTTCCCTGTAAAAAAAAAAAAAAATTAGTGGGAGATAAAGATTGGCAAGTCTGCATCTGTGCCAGTCCTGTGTGTGGCATCTGTCTCTCATTGTGTGCCACCAAAAACCACTGTGTAATACTTGGCCATTCATTTTTTGGGGTAAATTCTCCCTGTAAAAAAAAATAATAATTAGTGGGAGATAAAGATTGGCAAGTCTGCCTCTGTGCCAGTCCTGTGTGTGGCATCTGTCTCTCATTGTGTGCCACCGAAAACCACTGTGTAATACTTGGCCATTTTTTGGGGGGGTAAATTCTCCCTGTAAAAAAAAAATAATTAGTGGGAGATAAAGATTGGCAAGTCTGCCTCTGTGCCAGTCCTGTGTGTGGCATCTGTCTCTCATTGTGTGCCACCGAAAACCACTGTGTAATATTGGACCTTTTTTTTTTTTTTTTCTAAATTCTCCCTTTTAAAAAAAAAAAAAATAGTGGGAGATAAAGATTGGCAAGTCTGCCTCTGTGCCAGTCCTGTGTGTGGCATATGTCTCTCATTGAGTGCCACCGAAAACCACTGTGTAATACTGGGCCTTTTTTTTTTTTCCTAAATTCTCCCTTTTAAAAAAAAATAATTAGTGGGAGATAAAGATTGGCAAGTCTGCCTCTGTGCCAGTCCTGTGTGTGGCATCTGTCTCTCATTGTGTGCCACTGAAAACCACTGTGTAATACTTGGCCATTTATTTTTTTGGGTAAATTCACCCTTTTAAAAAAAAAAATAATTAGTGGGAGATAAAGATTGGCAAGTCTGCCTCTGTGCCAGTCCTGTGTGTGGCATCTGTCTCTCATTGTGTGCCACCGAAAACCACTGTGTAATACTTGGCCATTTATTTTTTTGGGTAAATTCTCCCTGTAAAAAAAAAATAATTAGTGGGAGATAAAGATTGGCAAGTCTGCCTCTGTGCCAGTCCTGTGTGTGGCATCTGTCTCTCATTGTGTGCCACCGAAAACCACTGTGTAATACTTGGCCATTTTTTTGGGGGGGTAAATTCTCCCTGTAAAAAAAAATAATTAGTGGGAGATAAAGATTGGCAAGTCTGCCTCTGTGCCAGTCCTGTGTGTGGCATCTGTCTCTCATTGTGTGCCACCGAAAACCACTGTGTAATACTGGGCCTTTTTTTTTTTTTTTTTCTAAATTCTACCTTTTAAAAAAATAATAATTAGTGGGAGATAAAGATTTGCAAGTCTGCCTTTGTGCCAGTCCTGTGTGTGGCATCTGTCTCTCATTGTGTGCCACCGAAAACCACTGTGTAATACTGGGGCTTTTTTTTTTTCTAAATTCTCCCTTTTAAAAAAAAATAATTAGTGGGAGATAAAGATTGGCAAGTCTGCCTCTGTGCCAGTCCTGTGTGTGGCATCTGTCTCTCATTGTGTGCCACCGAAAACCACTGTGTAATACTGGGCCTTTTTTTTTTTTTTTCTAACTTCTCCCTTTTAAAAAAAAAATAATTAGTGGGAGATAAAGATTGGCAAGTCTGCCTCTGTGCCAGTCCTGTGTGTGGCATCTGTCTCTTATTGTGTGCCACCAAAAAACACTGTGTAATACTGGGCCTTTTTTTTTTTTTTTTTCTAAATTCTCCCTTTTAAAAAAATAATAATTAGTGGGAGATAAAGATTGGCAAGTCTGCCTCTGTGCCAGTCCTGTGTGTGGCATCTGTCTCTCATTGTGTGCCACCGAAAACCACTGTGTAATACTGGGGCTTTTTTTTTTTCTAAATTCTCCCTTTTAAAAAAAAATAATTAGTGGAAGATAAAGATTGGCAAGTCTGCCTCTGTGCCAGTCCTGTGTGTGGCATCTGTCTCTCATTGTGTGCCACCGAAAACCACTGTGTAATACTGGGCCTTTTTTTTTTTTTTTTCTAACTTCTCCCTTTTAAAAAAAAAAATAATTAGTGGGAGATAAAGATTGGCAAGTCTGCCTCTGTGCCAGTCCTGTGTGTGGCATCTGTCTCTTATTGTGTGCCACCAAAAAACACTGTGTAATACTTGGCCATTTATTTTTTTGGGTAAATTCTCCCTGTAAAAAAAAAATAATTAGTGGGAGATAAAGATTGGCAAGTCTGCCTCTGTGCCAGTCCTGTGTATGGCATCTGTCTCTCATTGTGTGCCACCGAAAACCACTGTGTAATACTGGGCCTTTTTTTTGGGGGGTAAATTCTCCCTGTAAAAAAAAAAAATAATTAGTGGGAGATAAAGATTGGCAAGTCTGCCTCTGTGTCAGTCCTGTGTGTGGCATCTGTCTCTCATTGTGTGCCACCAAAAACCACTGTGTAATACTTGGCCATTTATTTTTTGGGGTAAATTTCCCTGTAAAAAAAAAAAAAAATTAGTGGGAGATAAAGATTGGCAAGTCTGCATCTGTGCCAGTCCTGTGTGTGGCATCTGTCTCTCATTGTGTGCCACCAAAAACCACTGTGTAATACTTGGCCATTCATTTTTTGGGGTAAATTCTCCCTGTAAA
This sequence comes from Ranitomeya variabilis, assembly GCF_051348905.1. NCBI lineage: Eukaryota > Metazoa > Chordata > Amphibia > Anura > Dendrobatidae > Ranitomeya > Ranitomeya variabilis. The sequence continues at coordinate 295,860,231 of NC_135236.1, read as the reverse complement.
AAAAAATAATAATTAGTGGGAGATAAAGATTGGCAAGTCTGCCTCTGTGCCAGTCCTGTGTGTGGCATCTGTCTCTCATTGTGTGCCACCGAAAACCACTGTGTAATACTTGGCCATTTTTTTGGGGGGTAAATTCTCCCTGTAAAAAAAAAATAATTAGTGGGAGATAAAGATTGGCAAGTCTGCCTCTGTGCCAGTCCTGTGTGTGGCATCTGTCTCTCATTGTGTGCCACCGAAAACCACTGTGTAATACTGGACCTTTTTTTTTTTTTTTTCTAAATTCTCCCTTTTAAAAAAAAAAAAAATAGTGGGAGATAAAGATTGGCAAGTCTGCCTCTGTGCCAGTCCTGTGTGTGGCATATGTCTCTCATTGAGTGCCACCGAAAACCACTGTGTAATACTGGGCCTTTTTTTTTTTTCCTAAATTCTCCCTTTTAAAAAAAAATAATTAGTGGGAGATAAAGATTGGCAAGTCTGCCTCTGTGCCAGTCCTGTGTGTGGCATCTGTCTCTCATTGTGTGCCACTGAAAACCACTGTGTAATACTTGGCCATTTATTTTTTTGGGTAAATTCACCCTTTTAAAAAAAAAAATAATTAGTGGGAGATAAAGATTGGCAAGTCTGCCTCTGTGCCAGTCCTGTGTGTGGCATCTGTCTCTCATTGTGTGCCACCGAAAACCACTGTGTAATACTTGGCCATTTATTTTTTTGGGTAAATTCTCCCTGTAAAAAAAAAATAATTAGTGGGAGATAAAGATTGGCAAGTCTGCCTCTGTGCCAGTCCTGTGTGTGGCATCTGTCTCTCATTGTGTGCCACCGAAAACCACTGTGTAATACTTGGCCATTTTTTTGGGGGGGTAAATTCTCCCTGTAAAAAAAAATAATTAGTGGGAGATAAAGATTGGCAAGTCTGCCTCTGTGCCAGTCCTGTGTGTGGCATCTGTCTCTCATTGTGTGCCACCGAAAACCACTGTGTAATACTGGGCCTTTTTTTTTTTTTTTTTCTAAATTCTACCTTTTAAAAAAATAATAATTAGTGGGAGATAAAGATTTGCAAGTCTGCCTTTGTGCCAGTCCTGTGTGTGGCATCTGTCTCTCATTGTGTGCCACCGAAAACCACTGTGTAATACTGGGGCTTTTTTTTTTTCTAAATTCTCCCTTTTAAAAAAAAATAATTAGTGGGAGATAAAGATTGGCAAGTCTGCCTCTGTGCCAGTCCTGTGTGTGGCATCTGTCTCTCATTGTGTGCCACCGAAAACCACTGTGTAATACTGGGCCTTTTTTTTTTTTTTTCTAACTTCTCCCTTTTAAAAAAAAAATAATTAGTGGGAGATAAAGATTGGCAAGTCTGCCTCTGTGCCAGTCCTGTGTGTGGCATCTGTCTCTTATTGTGTGCCACCAAAAAACACTGTGTAATACTGGGCCTTTTTTTTTTTTTTTTTCTAAATTCTCCCTTTTAAAAAAATAATAATTAGTGGGAGATAAAGATTGGCAAGTCTGCCTCTGTGCCAGTCCTGTGTGTGGCATCTGTCTCTCATTGTGTGCCACCGAAAACCACTGTGTAATACTGGGGCTTTTTTTTTTTCTAAATTCTCCCTTTTAAAAAAAAATAATTAGTGGAAGATAAAGATTGGCAAGTCTGCCTCTGTGCCAGTCCTGTGTGTGGCATCTGTCTCTCATTGTGTGCCACCGAAAACCACTGTGTAATACTGGGCCTTTTTTTTTTTTTTTTCTAACTTCTCCCTTTTAAAAAAAAAAATAATTAGTGGGAGATAAAGATTGGCAAGTCTGCCTCTGTGCCAGTCCTGTGTGTGGCATCTGTCTCTTATTGTGTGCCACCAAAAAACACTGTGTAATACTTGGCCATTTATTTTTTTGGGTAAATTCTCCCTGTAAAAAAAAAATAATTAGTGGGAGATAAAGATTGGCAAGTCTGCCTCTGTGCCAGTCCTGTGTATGGCATCTGTCTCTCATTGTGTGCCACCGAAAACCACTGTGTAATACTGGGCCTTTTTTTTGGGGGGTAAATTCTCCCTGTAAAAAAAAAAATAATTAGTGGGAGATAAAGATTGGCAAGTCTGCCTCTGTGCCAGTCCTGTGTGTGGCATCTGTCTCTCATTGTGTGCCACCGAAAACCACTGTGTAATACTGGGCCTTTTTTTTTTTTTTTTCTAAATTCTCCCTTTTAAAAAAAAAAAATTAGTGGGAGATAAAGATTGGCAAGTCTGCCTCTGTGCCAGTCCTGTGTGTGGCATCTTTCTCTCATTGAGTGCCAACGAAAACCACTGTGTAATACTGGGCCTTTTTTTTTTTTTTTCTAAATTCTCCCTTTTAAAAAAAAAATAATTAGTGGGAGATAAAGATTGGCAAGTCTGCCTCTGTGCCAGTCCTGTGTGTGGCATCTGTCTCTCATTGTGTGTCACCAAAAACCACTGTGTAATACTTGGCCATTTATTTTTTGGGGTAAATTTCCCTGTAAAAAAAAAAAAAAAATTAGTGGGAGATAAAGATTGGCAAGTCTGCATCTGTGCCAGTCCTGTGTGTGGCATCTGTCTCTCATTGTGTGCCACCAAAAACCACTGTGTAATACTTGGCCATTCATTTTTTGGGGTAAATTCTCCCTGTAAAAAAAAATAATAATTAGTGGGAGATAAAGATTGGCAAGTCTGCCTCTGTGCCAGTCCTGTGTGTGGCATCTGTCTCTCATTGTGTGCCACCGAAAACCACTGTGTAATACTTGGCCATTTTTTTGGGGGGTAAATTCTCCCTGTAAAAAAAAAAATAATTAGTGGGAGATAAAGATTGGCAAGTCTGCCTCTGTGCCAGTCCTGTGTGTGGCATCTGTCTCTCATTGTGTGCCACCGAAAACCACTGTGTAATACTGGGCCTTTTTTTTTTTTTTTTCTAAATTCTCCCTTTTAAAAAAAAAAAAATTAGTGGGAGGTAAAGATTGGCAAGTCTGCCTCTGTGCCAGTCCTGTGTGTGGCATCTGTCTCTCATTGAGTGCCACCGAAAACCACTGTGTAATACTGGGCCTTTTTTTTTTTTTCCTAAATTCTCCCTTTTAAAAAAAAATAATTAGTGGGAGATAAAGATTGGCAAGTCTGCCTCTGTGCCAGTCCTGTGTGTGGCATCTGTCTCTCATTGTGTGCCACCGAAAACCACTGTGTAATACTTGGCCATTTATTTTTTTGGGTAAATTCACCCTTTTAAAAAAAAAAATAATTAGTGGGAGATAAAGATTGGCAAGTCTGCCTCTGTGCCAGTCCTGTGTGTGGCATCTGTCTCTCATTGTGTGCCACCAAAAACCACTGTGTAATACTTGGCCATTTATTTTTTTGGGTAAATTCTCCCTGTAAAAAAAAAAATAATTAGTGGGAGATAAAGATTGGCAAGTCTGCCTCTGTGCCAGTCCTGTGTGTAGCATCTGTCTCTCATTGTGTGCCACCGAAAACCACTGTGTAATAATTGGCCATTTTTTGGGGGGGGTAAATTCTCCCTGTAAAAAAAAATAATTAGTGGGAGATAAAGATTGGCAAGTCTGCCTCTGTGCCAGTCCTGTGTGTGGCATCTGTCTCTCATTGTGTGCCACCGAAAACCACTGTGTAATACTGGGCCTTTTTTTTTTTTTTTTTCTAAATTCTCCCTTTTAAAAAAAAATAATTAGTGGGAGATAAAGATTGGCAAGTCTGCCTCTGTGCCAGTCCTGTGTGTGGCATCTGTCTCTCATTGTGTGCCACCGAAAACCACTGTGTAATACTGGGCCTTTTTTTTTTTTTTTTTCTAAATTCTCCCTTTTAAAAAAAAAATAATTAGTGGGAGATAAAGATTGGCAAGTCTGCCTCTGTGCCAGTCCTGTGTGTGGCATCTGTCTCTCATTGTGTGCCACCGAAAACCACTGTGTAATACTGGGCCTTTTTTTTTTTTTTTTTCTAAATTCTCCCTTTTAAAAAAAAAATAATTAGTGGGAGATAAAGATTGGCAAGTCTGCCTCTGTGCCAGTCCTGTGTGTGGCATCTGTCTCTCATTGTGTGCCACCGAAAACCACTGTGTAATACTGGGCCTTTTTTTTTTTTTTTCTAACTTCTCCCTTTTAAAAAAAAAATAATTAGTGGGAGATAAAGATTGGCAAGTCTGCCTCTGTGCCAGTCCTGTGTGTGGCATCTGTCTCTTATTGTGTGCCACCGAAAAACACTGTGTAATACTTGGCCATTTATTTTTTGGGGTAAATTCTCCCTGTAAAAAAAAAATAATTAGTGGGAGATAAAGATTGGCAAGTCTGCCTCTGTGCCAGTCCTGTGTATGGCATCTGTCTCTCATTGTGTGCCACCGAAAACCACTGTGTAATACTGGGCCTTTTTTTTTTTTTTTTTTTCTAAATTCTCCCTTTAAAAAAAAAATAATTAGTGGGAGATAAAGATTGGCAAGTCTGCCTCTGTGCCAGTCCTGTGTGTGGCATCTGTCTCTCATTGTGTGCCACCGAAAACCACTGTGTAATACTGGCCTTTTTTTTTTTTTTTTTTTCTAACTTCTCCGTTTTAAAAAAAAAATAATTAGTGGGAGATAAAGATTGGCAAGTCTGCCTCTGTGCCAGTCCTGTGTGTGGCATCTGTCTCTTATTGTGTGCCACCGAAAAACACTGTGCAATACTTGGCCATTTATTTTTTGGGGTAAATTCTCCCTGTAAAAAAAAAATAATTAGTGGGAGATAAAGATTGGCAAGTCTGCCTCTGTGCCAGTCCTGTGTGTGGCATCTGTCTCTCATTGTGTGCCACCGAAAACCACTGTGTAATACTGGGCCTTTTTTTGGGGGGGGTAAATTCTCCCTGTAAAAAAAAAAATAATTAGTGGGAGATAAAGATTGGCAAGTCTGCCTCTGTGCCAGTCCTGTGTGTGGCATCTGTCTCTCATTGTGTGCCACCGAAAATCGCTGTGTAATACTTGGCCATTTATTTTTTTGGGTAAATTCTCCCTGTAAAAAAAAAAAAAACTTAGTGGGAGATAAAGATTGGCAAGTCTGCCTCTCTGCCAGTCCTGTGTGTGGCATCTGTCTCTCATTGTGTGCCACCGAAAACCACTGTGTAATACTGGGCATTTTTTTTTTCTAAATTCTTCCTTTAAAAAAAGAAATAATTAGTGGGAGATAAAGATTGGCAAGTCTGCCTCTGTGCCAGTCCTGTGTGTGGCATCTGTCTCTCATTGTGTGCCACCGAAAACCACTGTGTAATACTTGGCCATTTATTTTTTTGGGTAAATTCTCCCTTTAAAAAAAAAATATATTTAATGGGAGATAAAGATTGGCAAGTCTGCCTCTGTGCCAGTCCTGTGTGTGGCATTTGTCTCTCATTGTGTGCCACCGAAAACCACTGTGTGATACTTGGCCATTTATTTTTTTGGGTAAATTCTCCCTGTAAAAAAAAAATAATTCGTGGGAGATAAAGATTGGCAAGTCTGCCTCTGTGCCAGTCCTGTGTGTGGCATCTGTCTCTCATTGTGTGTCACTGAAAACCACTGTGTAATACTTGGCCATTTATTTTTTTGGGGGTAAATTCTCCCTTTTAAAAAAAAAGTAATTAGTGGGAGATAAAGATTGGCAAGTCTGCCTCTGTGCCAGTCCTGTGTGTGGCATCTGTCTCTCATTGCGTGCCACCGAAAACCACTGTGTAATACTGGGCATTTTTTTTTTCCCTAAATTCTCCCTTTTAAAAAAAAAATAATTAGTGGGAGATAAAGATTGGCAAGTCTGCCTCTGTGCCAGTCCTGTGTGTGGCATCTGTCTCTCATTGTGTGCCACCGAAAACCACTGTGTAATACTGGGCCTTCTTTTTTTTTTTTTCTAAATTCTCCCTTTAAAAAAAAAAATAATTAGTGGGAGATAAAGATTGGCAATTCTGCCTCTGTGCCAGTCCTGTGTGTGGCATCTGTCTCTCATTGTGTGCCACCGAAAACCACTGTGTAATACTGGGCCATTTATTTTTTTGGGTAAATTCTCCCTGTAAAAAAAAAATAATTAGTGGGAGATAAAGATTGGCAAGTCTGCCTCTGTGCTAGTCCTGTGTGTGGCATCTGTCTCTCATTGTGTGCCACCGAAAACCACTGTGTAATACTTGGCCATTTATTTTTTTGGGTAAATTCTCCCTGTAAAAAAAAAATAATTCGTGGGAGATAAAGATTGGCAAGTCTGCCTCTGTGCCAGTCCTGTGTGTGGCATCTGTCTCTCATTGTGTGTCACCGAAAACCACTGTGTAATACTTGGCCATTTATTTTTTTTGGGTAAATTCTCCCTTTTTAAAAAAAAATAATTAGTGGGAGATAAAGATTGGCAAGTCTGCCTCTGTGCCAGTCCTGTGTGTGGCATCTGTCTCTCATTGCGTGCCACCGAAAACCACTGTGTAATACTGGGCATTTTTTTTTTTCCCTAAATTCTCCCTTTTAAAAAAAAAATAATTAGTGGGAGATAAAGATTGGCAAGTCTGCCTCTGTTTCAGTTCTGTGTGTGGCATCTGTCTCTCATTGTGTGCCACCGAAAACCACTGTGTAATACTGGGCCTTTTTTTTTCGAAATTCTCCCTTTAAAAAAAAAAATTAGTGGGAGATAAAGATTGGCAAGTCTGCCTCTGTGCCAGTCCTGTGTGTGGCATCTGTCTCTCATTGTGTGCCACCGAAAACCACTGTGTAATACTTGGCCATTTATTTTTTGGGGTAAATTCAACCTGTAAAAAAAAAATAATTAGTGGGAGATAAAGATTGGCAAGTCTGCCTCTGTGCCAGTCCTGTGTGTGGCATCTGTCTCTCATTGTGTGCCACCGAAAACCACTGTGTAATACTGGGCCTTTTTTTTGGGGGGGTAAATTCTCCCTGTAAAAAAAAAAATAATTAGTGGGAGATAAAGATTGGCAAGTCTGCCTCTGTGCCAGTCCTGTGTGTGGCATCTGTCTCTCATTGTGTGCCACCAAAAACCGCTGTGTAATACTTGGCCATTTATTTTTTGGGTAAATTCTCCCTGTAAAAAAAAAAATAATTAGTGGGAGATAAAGATTGGCAAGTCTACCTCTGTGCCAGTCCTGTGTGTGGCATCTGTCTCTCATTGTGTGCCACCAAAAACCACTGTGTAATACTGGGCCTTTTTTTTTTTTTCTAAATTCTCCTTTTAAAAAAAAAATAATTAGTGGGAGATAAAGATTGGCAAGTCTGCCTCTGTGCCAGTCCTGTGTGTGGCATCTGTCTCTCATTGTGTGCCACCGAAAACCACTGTGTAATACTGGGCATTTTTTTTTTTTCTAAATTCTCCCTTTAAAAAAAGAAATAATTAGTGGGAGATAAAGATTGGCAAGTCTGCCTCTGTGCCAGTCCTGTGTGTGGCATCTGTCTCTCATTGTGTGCCACCGAAAACCACTGTGTAATACTTGGCCATTTATTTTTTTGGGTAAATTCTCCCTGTAAAAAAAAAAAATAATTAGTGGGAGATAAAGATTGGCAAGTCTGCCTCTGTGCCAGTCCTGTGTGTGGCATCTGTCTCTCATTGTGTGCCACCGAAAACCACTGTGTAATACTTGGCCATTTTTTTGGGGGGGTAAATTCTCCCTGTAAAAAAAAAATAATTAGTGGGAGATAAAGATTGGCAAGTCTACCTCTGTGCCAGTCCTGTGTGTGGCATCTGTCTCTCATTGTGTGCCACCGAAAACCACTGTGTAATACTGGGCCTTTTTTTTGGGGGGGTAAATTCTCCCTGTAAAAAAAAAAATAATTAGTGGGAGATAAAGATTGGCAAGTCTGCCTCTGTGCCAGTCCTGTGTGTGGCATCTGTCTCTCATTGTGTGCCACCAAAAACCGCTGTGTAATACTTGGCCATTTATTTTTTGGGTAAATTCTCCCTGTAAAAAAAAAAATAATTAGTGGGAGATAAAGATTGGCAAGTCTACCTCTGTGCCAGTCCTGTGTGTGGCATCTGTCTCTCATTGTGTGCCACCAAAAACCACTGTGTAATACTGGGCCTTTTTTTTTTTTTCTAAATTCTCCTTTTAAAAAAAAAATAATTAGTGGGAGATAAAGATTGGCAAGTCTGCCTCTGTGCCAGTCCTGTGTGTGGCATCTGTCTCTCATTGTGTGCCACCGAAAACCACTGTGTAATACTGGGCATTTTTTTTTTTTCTAAATTCTCCCTTTAAAAAAAGAAATAATTAGTGGGAGATAAAGATTGGCAAGTCTGCCTCTGTGCCAGTCCTGTGTGTGGCATCTGTCTCTCATTGTGTGCCACCGAAAACCACTGTGTAATACTTGGCCATTTATTTTTTTGGGTAAATTCTCCCTGTAAAAAAAAAAAATAATTAGTGGGAGATAAAGATTGGCAAGTCTGCCTCTGTGCCAGTCCTGTGTGTGGCATCTGTCTCTCATTGTGTGCCACCGAAAACCACTGTGTAATACTTGGCCATTTTTTTGGGGGGGTAAATTCTCCCTGTAAAAAAAAAATAATTAGTGGGAGATAAAGATTGGCAAGTCTACCTCTGTGCCAGTCCTGTGTGTGGCATCTGTCTCTCATTGTGTGCCACCGAAAACCACTGTGTAATACTGGGCCTTTTTTTTTTTTCTAAATTCTCCCTTTAAAAAAAAAAAAAATTAGTGGGAGATAAAGATTGGCAAGTCTGCCTCTGTGCCAGTCCTGTGTGTGGCATCTGTCTCTCATTGTGTGCCACCGAAAACCACTGTGTAATACTGGGCCATTTATTTTTTTGGGTAAATTCTCCCTGTAAAAAAAAAATAATTAGTGGGAGATAAAGATTGGCAAGTCTGCCTCTGTGCTAGTCCTGTGTGTGGCATCTGTCTCTCATTGTGTGCCACCGAAAACCACTGTGTAATACTTGGCCATTTATTTTTTTGGGTAAATTCTCCCTGTAAAAAAAAAAATAATTAGTGGGAGATAAAGATTGGCAAGTCTGCCTCTGTGCCAGTCCTGTGTGTGGCATCTGTCTCTCATTGTGTGCCACCGAAAACCACTGTGTAATACTTGGCCATTTATTTTTTTGGGTAAATTCTCCCTGTAAAAAAAAAATAATTAGTGGGAGATAAAGATTGGCAAGTCTGCCTCTGTGCCAGTCCTGTGTGTGGCATCTGTCTCTCATTGTGTGCCACCGAAAACCACTGTGTAATACTGGGCCTTTTTTTTTTTTTTCGAAATTCTCCCTTTTAAAAAAAAAAAATTAGTGGGAGATAAATATTGGCAAGTCTACCTCTGTGCCAGTCCTGTGTGTGGCATCTGTCTCTCATTGTGTGCAACCGAAAACCACTGTGTAATACTGGGCCTTTTTTTTTTTTTTCTAAATTCTCCCTTTTAAAAAAAAATATATTTAATGGGAGATAAAGATTGGCAAGTCTGCCTCTGTGCCAGTCCTGTGTGTGGCATCTGTCTCTCATTGTGTGCCACCGAAAACCACTGTGTGATACTTGGCCATTTATTTTTTTGGGTAAATTCTCCCTGTAAAAAAAAAATAATTAGTGGGAGATAAAGATTGGCAAGTCTGCCTCTGTGCCAGTCCTGTGTGTGGCATCTGTCTCTCATTGTGTGTCACTGAAAACCACTGTGTAATACTTGGCCATTTATTTTTTTTGGGTAAATTCTCCCTTTTAAAAAAAAAATAATTAGTGGGAGATAAAGATTGGCAAGTCTGCCTCTGTGCCAGTCCTGTGTGTGGCATCTGTCTCTCATTGCGTGCCACCGAAAACCACTGTGTAATACTGGGCATTTTTTTTTCCCCTAAATTCTCCCTTTTAAAAAAAAAATAATTAGTGGGAGATAAAGATTGGCAAGTCTGCCTCTGTGCCAGTCCTGTGTGTGGCATCTGTCTCTCATTGTGTGCCACCGAAAACCACTGTGTAATACTTGGCCATTTATTTTTTTGGGTAAATTCTCCCTGTAAAAAAAAAAAAAATTAGTGGGAGATAAAGATTGGCAAGTCTGCCTCTGTGCCAGTCCTGTGTGTGACATCTGTCTCTCATTGTGTGCCACCGAAAACCACTGTGTAATACTGGGCCTTTTTTTTTTTTCGAAATTCTCCCTTTTAAAAAAAAAAAATTAGTGGGAGATAAATATTGGCAAGTCTACCTCTGTGCCAGTCCTGTGTGTGGCATCTGTCTCTCATTGTGTGCAACCGAAAACCACTGTGTAATACTGGGCCTTTTTTTTTTTTTTCTAAATTCTCCCTTTAAAAAAAAATATATTTAATGGGAGATAAAGATTGGCAAGTCTGCCTAAGTGCCAGTCCTGTGTGTGGCATCTGTCTCTCATTGTGTGCCACCGAAAACCACTGTGTAATACTGGGCCTTTTTTTTTTTTTCTAAATTCTCCCTTTAAAAAAAAAAAAAATTAGTGGGAGATAAAGATTGGCAAGTCTGCCTCTGTGCCAGTCCTGTGTGTGGCATCTGTCTCTCATTGCGTGCCACCGAAAACCACTGTGTAATACTGGGCATTTTTTTTTTCCTAAATTCTCCCTTTTAAAAAAAAAATAATTAGTGGGAGATAAAGATTGGCAAGTCTGCCTCTGTGTCAGTTCTGTGTGTGGCATCTGTCTCTCATTGTGTGCCACCGAAAACCACTGTGTAATACTGGGCCTTCTTTTTTTTTTTTCTAAATTCTCCCTTTAAAAAAAAAAATAATTAGTGGGAGATAAAGAATGGCAAGTCTGCCTCTGTGCCAGTCCTGTGTGTGGCATCTGTCTCTCATTGTGTGCCACCGAAAACCACTGTGTAATACTTGGCCATTTATTTTTTTTGGGTAATTTCTCCCTTTTAAAAAAAAAATAATTAGTGGGAGATAAAGATTGGCAAGTCTGCCTCTGTGCCAGTCCTGTGTGTGGCATCTGTCTCTCATTGTGTGCCACCGAAAACCACTGTGTAATACTTGGCCATTTGTTTTTTTGGGGTAAATTCTCCCTGTAAAAAAAAAAAAAAAATTAGTGGGAGATAAAGATTGGCAAGTCTGCCTCTGTGCCAGTCCTGTGTGTGGCATCTGTCTCTCATTGTGTGCCACCGAAAACCACTGTGTAATACTGGGCCTTTTTTTTTTTTTCTAAATTCTCCCTTTAAAAAAAAAAAAAATTAGTGGGAGATAAAGATTGGCAATTCTGCCTCTGTGCCAGTCCTGTGTGTGGCATCTGTCACTCATTGTGTGCCACCGAAAACCACTGTGTAATACTGGGCCATTTATTTTTTTGGGTAAATTCTCCCTGTAAAAAAAAAATAATTAGTGGGAGATAAAGATTGGCAAGTCTGCCTCTGTGCTAGTCCTGTGTGTGGCATCTGTCTCTCATTGTGTGCCACCGAAAACCACTGTGTAATACTTGGCCATTTATTTTTTTGGGTAAATTCTCCCTGTAAAAAAAAAAATGATTAGTGGGAGATAAAGATTGGCAAGTCTGCATCTGTGCCAGTCCTGTGTGTGGCATCTGTCTCTCATTGTGTGCCACCGAAAACCACTGTGTAATACTTGGCCATTTATTTTTTTGGGTAAATTCTCCCTGTAAAAAAAAAAATAATTAGTGGGAGATAAAGATTGGCAAGTCTGCCTCTGTGCCAGTCCTGTGTGTGGCATCTGTCTCTCATTGTGTGCCACCGAAAACCACTGTGTAATACTGGGCCTTTTTTTTTTTTTTCGAAATTCTCCCTTTTAAAAAAAAAAAAAATTAGTGGGAGATAAATATTGGCAAGTCTACCTCTGTGCCAGTCCTGTGTGTGGCATCTGTCTCTCATTGTGTGCAACCGAAAACCACTGTGTAATACTGGGCCTTTTTTTTTTTTTCTAAATTCTCCCTTTAAAAAAAAATATATTTAATGGGAGATAAAGATTGGCAAGTCTGCCTCTGTGCCATTCCTGTGTGTGGCATCTGTCTCTCATTGTGTGCCACCAAAAACCACTGTGTGATACTTGGCCATTTATTTTTTTGGGTAAATTCTCCCTGTAAAAAATAAATAATTAGTGGGAGATAAAGATTGGCAAGTCTGCCTCTGTGCCAGTCCTGTGTGTGGCATCTGTCTCTCATTGTGTGTCACTGAAAACCACTGTGTAATACTTGGCCATTTATTTTTTTTGGGTAAATTCTCCCTTTTAAAAAAAAAATAATTAGTGGGAGATAAAGATTGGCAAGTCTGCCTCTGTGCCAGTCCTGTGTGTGGCATCTGTCTCTCATTGTGTGCCACCGAAAACCACTGTGTAATACTTGGCCATTTATTTTTTTGGGGTAAATTCTCCCTGTAAAAAAAAAAAAATTAGTGGGAGATAAAGATTGGCAAGTCTGCCTCTGTGCCAGTCCTGTGTGTGGCATCTGTCTCTCATTGCGTGCCACCGAAAACCACTGTGTAATACTGGGCCTTTTTCTTTTTTTTCTAAATTCTCCCTTTTAAAAAAAAAATAATTAGTGGGAGATAAAGATTGTCAAGTCTGCCTCTGTGCCAGTCCTGTGTGTGGCATCTGTCTCTCATTGTGTGCCACAGAAAACCTAGTGTGTAATATTGTTTTTTTTTTGTTTGTTTTTTAATTCTCCCAGAAAAAAAAAATAAAATAGTGGGAGATTAAGATTGGCATTTCTGCTTGAGTGCTGGTCCTGTGTGTGCCATCTGTCTCAAATTATTGGGGCACAGAAAACCTAGTGTGTAACATTGGGCCTGATTTTCCTTTCAGTGTCAGGCACCTATAAAAGTATATATAAATCCTACAGAAGTTTGAGTTCACCTTATAAGTTGTTTTACAGTAACAAATACCGTTACTTTGGTTACGTTTTGCAAACAATGAGGAAGTCTAGTGGAAGAGGTCGTGGCCGTGGGCGGTCATTGTCAGCTGGTAATGATGGTAGTGGTGGTGGAGCATCAGGTGGTCGTGGTAATAGCAGTACAGCACCTAAGTCTCGAGTTGTTGAGCCAGGTTCATTGGCTACACAAGGCCTCGAACGCTCTCTTTTCTGGGAGTAGGAAAACCACTTTTGAAGCCGGAGCAGGAGGAACAAGTATTGGCTTTCATTGCTCACTCTGCCTCTAACTCTTTCGCCTCCTCCTCGGAAAGTGCCAAATGTCAGAGCAGTGCATCGTCAGTGGATGCTCCCGGTCAGGAACAAGTCGCTTCCTTGTGTCCTTCACCCAGAACAACAGTGAAGGATGCGTCAGTCGACAGAACAGGTTACTCCATGGAGCTCTTTACACATACCGTTCCTGGGTTAGACAGTGAAACAGTTAACAGGCCATTCCCATTAGAAGTTGAATCGGACATGGAGTGCACAGATGCACAGCCACAGCCAGATTACTATGCTGTTCCTTTGACTCAGACCAGAACATTGCCCTCGCAGTGTACTGAGGCAGAATCAAACCCAGCGGAGACTATGGTGCCCCATCACGAACGCAATACCACCGGCTTACACGGTGACACAGACGAAGTTGCACACGACATAGAAGAGGAGGTCATAGATGACCCAGTTGTTGACCCAGATTGGAAGCCATTGGGGGAACAGGGTGCAGGCTGCAGTAGTTCTGAAGCGGAGGAGGAGGAGCCGCAGCAGGCATCAACATCACAACAGGTTCCATCTGCCGGGCCCGTATCTGGCCAAAAACGCGTGGCAAAACCAAAACCAGTTGGAGGACAGCATGGCCATCTGGCTAAAGAAGCTCAGTCTGCAATGCCTGAAAAGGTATCCGATAGTAGAAAGAGTGCAGTCTGGCATTTTTTTAAACAACATCCAAATGATCAGCGCAAAGTCATCTGTCAAAAATGTTCAACTACCTTAAGCAGAGGTCAGAATCTTAAAAGTCTAAATACAAGTTGCATGCATAGACATTTATCCACCATGCATTTGCAAGCCTGGACTAACTACCAAACGTCCCTAAAGGTTGCAGCACCCTCGGCCAATGAAGCTAGTCAGCAACGCTACATCCCTTCCCTCCCTGTAAGCCCACCATTTCCCGCACCACCTGCAGTATCTGTGCAGCTTTCGTCGCCAGGCCAAAGCAGTCAGGGAATCACCAGGTTAGTAGTAGGAAACACTGCATGTAGGGCACCGGCAAGAATACCATCTCCAACCCTCTCTCAGTCACCCATGTCCACCGGCACCACCGCTAGTTCCACGATCTCCAGCTCTCCAGTCCAGCTCACCCTAAATGAGACTCTTGTTAGGAAAAGGAAGTACTCATCCTCGCATCCGTGTACACAGGGTTTGAACGCCCACATTGCTAGACTAATCTCATTAGAGATGATGCCCTACCGGTTAGTTGAAAGCGAAGCTTTCAAAGCGCTGATGGACTACGCTGTACCATGCTACGAGCTACCCAGTCGGCACTTCTTTTCTAGAAAAGCCATCCCAGCCCTCCAACAGCATGTTAAAGACCGCATCGTCCATGCACTCAGGCAGTCTGTGACTACAAAGGTGCACCTGACAACAGATGCATGGACCAGTAGGCATGGCCAGGGACGTTACGTGTCCATCACGGCACACTGGGTGAATGTGGTGAATGCAGGGTCCACAGGGGACAGCAATATTGGGACAGTTCTGCCTAGCCCACGGTCAAGGAAAGAGTTGGCTGTAGGCGTTCGCCACCCCCTCCTCCTCTTCCTCCTCCTCCTGCAGAAGCGAGAGCTCGTCCACAGACCGCAGTCGCACATCCACTCCATCCGCAGCTGCCACTGTTGCACACCAGGTGTGCCATTATGGGACAGCTAGTGGCAAGCGTCAGCAGGCTGTATTGGCAATGAAGTGTTTGGGCAACAACAGACACACCGCGGAAGTTCTGTCCGAGTTCTTGCAGAAAGAAACTCAGTCATGGCTGGGCACTGTACATCTTGAGGCAGGCAAGGTAGTGAGTGATAACGGAAGGAATTTCATGGCTGCCATAGCCCTTTCCCAACTGAAACACATTCCTTGCCTGGCTCACACCTTAAACCTGGTGGTGCAGTGCTTCCTGAAAAGTTATCCGGGGTTACCCGACCTGCTCCTCAAAGTGCGCAGACTTTGCTCGCATATCCGCCGTTCGCCCGTACACTCCAGCCGTATGCAGAACTATCAGCGTTCTTTGAACCTTCCTCAGCATCGCCTAATCATCGACGTTGCAACAAGGTGGAACTCCACACTGCACATGCCTCAGAGAGTGTGCGAACAGAGGCGTGCTGTTATGTATTTGTGGGAGGATACACGGGCAGGCAGTTGGATGGCAGACATGGAGTTGTCAGGTGTGCAGTGGTCGAAGCTACAAGACCTGTGTCAAGTCCTTCAGTGTTTTGAGGAATGCACACGGCTGGTTAGTGCAGACAACGCCATAATAAGCATGAGCATCCCCCTAATGCGTCTGCTGATGCAAAGTTTGACGCACATAAAGGAGCTGGCGTCTGCAGCCGAGGAAGAGGAAAGCCTTGATGACAGTCAGCCATTGTCTGGTCAGGGCCATGTAGAGGACGCGGTAGCGGGCGAAGAGGAGGAGGACGAGGAGGATGATGGGGATGAGTACTTTTTTAATGAGGAAGCTTCTCCTGGGCCAACAGAAATTAGTGGCGTTGCAAGGCCGGGTTCTGTTTTTTTAAGGGAGACAAGTGACGTAGATTTGCCTGTAACTGCCCCTCAAACCAGCACAACCGCAGATTTGACAACTGGAACTTTGGCCCACATGGCGGATTATGCCTTACGTATCCTCAAAAGGGACCCACGCATTATTAAAATGATGAGCGATGACGATTACTGGTTGGCCTGCATCCTTGACCCTCGCTATGAAGGCAAATTGCAAAATATTATGCCACATGAGAACCTCGAACAAATATTAGCAACCAAACAAGCTACTCTTGTAGACCATTTGATTCAGGCATTCCCAGCACACAGCGCCGGTGATGGTTCTCACACAAGCTGCAGGGGGCTACAGGGCAGAGGTGTTAGAGGTGCACAGATCAGAAGTGGCGTTGGACAGAGGGGTTTTCTGACCAGGTTGTGGAGTGATTTCGCAATGACCGCAGACAGGACAGGTACTGCAGCATCTATTCAATGTGACAGGAGACAACATTTGTCCAGTATGGTTACTAACTATTTTTCATCCCTTATCGATGTTCTCCCTCAACCGTCATTCCCATTTGATTACTGGGCATCCAAATTAGACACCTGGCCTGAATTGGCAGAATATGCATTGCAGGAGCTTGCTTGCCCAGCAGCTAGTGTGCTATCAGAAAGAGTATTCAGTGCTGCTGGTTCAATATTAACTGAAAAAAGGACTCGTCTGGCTACCCAAAATGTGGATGATCTCACCTTCATTAAAATCAACCACTCCTGGATTTCAAATTATTTTGCCCCACCTTTCCCGGCTGACACCTAGCTTTCCTATAAAAAGGTCTTGCTTGTGGACTGGTCTTACTGAGTGTTCCAATCTCTTAATTTGCAGCAGCTGTTTGTCCAGCATACGACATGTTTGCACCTCCCTCAATGGGAAAAATCCCCCCACGGGGCCGTGGTCTCTCCACTTGGCGCAATCACCCGTTACAGTGCTGTTTGTCTGAAGAGGTGGGTGTGCCCGCTTTTGGTCGACGGCACTGCCACTGGGTCCCTCATAGTACAATGAAGTGTCTCTGGCGGTGGTGGTGTGCACCCAATGTCAGACACACCATTGTAACATGAGGGGCCCTGGGACGGTACCGCCGGCCACAAGAGAGTTCCCCCCCAGCTCAAACTGTGCTCTACCACGTGCAAAATTATCTCGCACAGCTCCACCAATGTTTAGTCTATGCGCTGACATCATTCAATGCCTGGCACTGACAATACCAATTTGTTGACATCTATGATGCTAGTTAAAGTAGTCTGGGTCAGTGTCCTATATTGACACCAGTAAATACTTACTGCCAAATTACTTTGTCAGAAACTCAGCAGATGAGCCCACCCCTGTACCTAAGTATGCCACACTTTTTTTTTTGTTGTTTTGCGAGACATTAACATCTATTTATTTTTTGTGAGTACTAACTGTGTCAGACACTCCTTGCAATCCTCCTCTGCTGACCACAATGCTGCCTGTGTATCCATGTAACCGATTTAAAACTGCCTTGAGCCTATTTTTTGTTATTTTAGGCCTTCATTAGCCTGTCTGCGGTCCCTCCTTGCAATACTCCTCCACTGACCACAATGCTGCCTGTGTATCCATGTAACCGATTTAAAACTGCCTTGAGCCTATTTTTTGTTATTTTAGGCCTTCATTAGCCTGTCTGCGGTCCCTCCTTGCAATACTCCTCCACTGACCACAATGCTGCCTGTGTATCCATGTAACCGATTTAAAACTGCCTTGAGCCTAATTTTTGTTATTTTAGGCCTTCATTAGCCTGTCTGCGGGCCTTCATTAGCCTGTCTGCGGTCCCTCCTTGCAATCCTCCTCCTCCGCTGACCACAATGCTGCCTGTGTATCCATGTAACCGATTTAAAACTGCCATGAGCCTATTTTTTGTTATTTTAGGCCTTCGTTAGCCTGTCTGCGGTCCCTCCTTGCAATACTCCTCCACTGACCACAATGCTGCCTGTGTATCCATGTAACCGATTTAAAACTGCCTTGAGCCTATTTTTTGTTATTTTAGGCCTTCATTAGCCTGTCTGCGGTCCCTCCTTGCAATACTCCTCCACTGACCACAATGCTGCCTGTGTATCCATGTAACCGATTTAAAACTGCCTTGAGCCTAATTTTTGTTATTTTAGGCCTTCATTAGCCTGTCTGCGGGCCTTCATTAGCCTGTCTGCGGTCCCTCCTTGCAATCCTCCTCCTCCGCTGACCACAATGCTGCCTGTGTATCCATGTAACCGATTTAAAACTGCCATGAGCCTATTTTTTGTTATTTTAGGCCTTCGTTAGCCTGTCTGCGGTCCCTCCTTGCAATCCTCCTCCGCTGACCACACCAATGCTGCCCGTGTACCCCTGGAACCTATTTAAAAGTTCATAGAGCCTATTTATATATTTTATTTAATATTAATAAAGCCATGATGGACTACGCTGTACCACGCTACAAGCTAACCAGTCGACACTTCTTTTGCGAGAAAAGTCATCCCAACCCTCCACCAGCATGTAAAAGACCGCATTGTCCATGCACTCTGGCAATCTGTGAGTACAAAGGTGCACCTGACAACAGACGCATGGACCTGTAGGCATGGCCACGGAAGGTTACGTGTCCATTACGGCGCAATGGGTTAATGTGGTGGATGCATGGTCCACAGGGGACAGCCTACTAAGTCTGTCTGCAGTCCCTAATTCAAATTGTCCTCCACTGTCTAAATCTGAGCTTCAACCTTCTGGCTCTCCTTAAGTGCTTTTTTTAAAAAAAATTGGTGTTTGGGGCCTAATACCTCTGTTTGCCGCTCCCTGGTGTTCTCCTCAACTGAATAAATCTGAGCTTTAACCTTCTGGCTCTCATTAAGTGCTTTTTTTTTAAAAAAAATTGGTGTTTGGGGCCTAATACCTCTGTTTGCCTCTCACTGGTGTTCTCCTCAACTGAATAAATCTGAGCTTCAACCTTCTGGCTCTCATTTTTTTTTTTTTTTTTTAAATTGGTGGTTGGGGCCTAATACCTCTGTTTGCCGCTCCCTGTTGTTTGTCCTCAACTGTATAAAGCTGAGCTTCAACCTTCTGGCTTTCGGCCTATAGTATCAGATATTAAACAGCATTTGGCCTTCAACTTTGGTTGCGGCCTACTAACGGTGTCTGCCGCTCCCTGGTGTTTGTCCTCAACTGTATAAAGCTGAGCTTCAACCTTCTGGCTCTCATTAAGTGCTGTTTTTTAAAAAGCTTGGTGGTTACGGCCTACTAACGGTGTCTGCCGCTCCCTGGTGTTGTCCTCCACTGTATAAAGCTGAGCTTCAGTCTTTAGGCTTTTGGCCTATAGTAGCAGATATTAAACTGCATTTGGCCTACTAGTGTGGTTGGGCCCTTAAAACAGTGTCTGCTGCTCCTGGGTTTGCTACTCCACTGAACAAAGCAATGCCACCTGTTTAGTCCTGTTACCAATTTTGAACTGCATTTAGCCTACTTTATTCTTTGGCCCTATATCTGTGTTTCCTCCTCATCCTGCCCATTGCCCAGCCACTGCTAGATGAGTCTGCTGGTACATTGACCTAGACCACTACATTCCCCTTGCACTCTACACAGCCAGAATCTGACCCTGCTGAAAGTAAGGTTCCCCTTCCCGCATGTTATACCACCTTACACAGGGACAAAGAGGAAGGTGCAGATGAAAGTGCAGGTTCCTTCATCAGGTGGGGGGGCATACTCGTTGGCGACGTCACTGGCACAGGGCCCCTCAGAGTACGCAAAAGTGTCGCTGCTGGTGGGAGGCGCCCCCGCCGTGCAAACACACCGCTGTACTTTGAGGGGCCCTGTGCCAGTGCCAATGCCAACGAGTGGGCCCCCCCTGCTTGCTTAGAATCACAGCACTTGCAAACTTGACATACTTACCTCTCACTGCTCCACCGCCGTGACGTAGTCAACGTTTCCTGGGCCCACTAAAACCTTGAACCAGCCCTACCCCCCACAACTTTTGCCAAATGACACCAATTTCCAATGCCCAACTATTATTATAAAGTTAATTAAGATTGACAAGCTTCAGAAACAAGAATGGATGTTTTTGGCATTAAAATGGGCACTGTAGGTGTTTTCCTGGCCTCCACTCACTGTCGACTATGCTTCCCCATTGACTTGCATTGGGTTTCGTGTTTCGGTCGATCCCCGACTTTTAGCGATAATCGGCCGACTGCACTCGACTCGACTCTGGACAAAGTCGGGTTTCGCAAAACCCGACTCGATCTTAAAAAAATGAAAGTCGCTCAACCCTACTTACCACGCATGCGCAGTGCCCAGAAAAAACATAGATGGGCGGTGTGTTATGATTCTTATTTTTAGGTAAGTATGTGACATACTATATAGAGTGTTGAACCATTACCAGTCCATAGTGTTGACTAGCGAATAATGTGATTAAAAAATATAACAATAATAGTGATGATAATAAACAAATCCCTATTAAGTGAACTAGAAAAAATAAAGGAGCAGGTCTCCTAGACTTGGAATGGCCATACTCTAAGTGCATGGGCTGACAAACATTTCTCCATGGGGGGTACATTTTTAAAAATTTTTTTATGGGGATCATATAAACCCTTCCCAAAATATTGACTGGCTGTAGCAGCATAGAACACATTCACCCTGGTGTTCTAATGGTGGTGGATGATGAGGATGAGGACAAAGAGGAGGAGTACACTAAATAGCCAAAATCATGAAGCGTATACCCATGTGTGGGTGTGAAGAGGTGCATGGGAATACACCCCCCAAAAAGATACTGTATTGGAGGTTATGTTTCGCTGTCATTTGGTGGTGTAGAGAAGCCTGGCCCAATCCAGCCCTTGTTCATTTTATAAGAGTCAGTCTATCTGCATTTTCTATTATAGAAAGGTAGGAGACAAAAAAAGCGCAAATAGGGTCTTATCCCCAGGATTGTTTCCAATCAATTATGAAAGAACTGCTCACCTGGTGGTACACAGTAAAAGCGTTTAGTTGTCAGCTGCTGCAGATCCACAGGTTGGCACAGCGACCTCTTAGAACCGTTATTATAGATGAATGTGGATAAAATCCACGCTGCTGCGACAAATGATGGATCCAGATATAGTTAAAAGATGTTCGGGTGGTTTATTCAACGCGTTTCGAAGCTCATGGCTTCTTCTTCAGGAAGTTTCCACAGAAAGATATCTTTCTGTGGAAACTTCCTGAAGAAGAAGCCATGAGCTTCGAAACGTGTTGAATAAACCACTCGAACATCTTTTAACTATATCTGGATCCATCATTTGTCGCAGCAGCGCGGATTTTATCCACATGCATTTTCATTGACAGGCGAATGCGATTATCTGTGATAATTCCACCAGCGGCACTAAAAACCCGCTCTGACAAAATGCTAGTGGCAGGGCATGCCAGGACCTTTAAGGCATAGAGAGACAGTTCATGCCACGTGTCCAGCTTGGATACCCAATAATTAAAAGGCACAGAGGAATCACGGAGGACGTTGGTACTATCAGCAAGGAACTCCCTCAGCATCTTAGAAAACATTCCATTACGTGACATTAACTCGCACCTCAGGACCAGGGCAATGGGAGGGTCTGAGAAAACTGTCCCAGAACTTTGCCAGTGTTCCCCTGCCTCTGCTGGATTGAAGTTGTGCCTCTCTTGCCTGTACTCCTTGGTTGTCCAACAAAATGTTATGTCTGCCACCAGCGTTATTAGATGGGACTTTTTTTAGTAATTCTGCAACAATGGCCCTCTGGTAATGCAGAAATTTAGCACATGTCATGGCCGCCTCTCCCCTCACCGTATCTGCTGCCAGGTCCACCACCGCTCCAGCTCATACTTACCTGCTCCGGCGCGCTCTCCCTGTTCCTCCAGCTGCCAGGTCCGCCGCCATCTCCTCTGCTTCTTCTCACCCACGGCGGCGCGCTCCTCCTGTTCCTCCAGCTGCCGGGTCCACTGCCGTCTCCTCCGCTTCTCTCCCACGGCGGCACGCTCCTCCTGCAGGTGCACGTCCTCTTCCTGGTTCTCGGCGGGTGCGCATGTGCACTCCTCGCTCCAGCATCCCTCTGCGCACGCGCAGCTCTCTTTCCTAAACAACAGGCGCTCCATACCTGTTATCTATGATCCTGGGGGGACTCTGACCCGGAAGTCCTTCAGCACGTCATGTATATAAGGTAATTCCTTCCTCTGATTTTTGCCTGTTTGTCATTTGTGTTTCTGTAACCCAGGTCCACTTACATCTCTGTGTTGCCTTTCCTGAGTCTCTGCTTTGTTCAGTTAGCCTTGCTTTGCTGCCTTTCCTAGGCTTCCCTGTCCAGTCCAGTCTTCCTAGTGTGTTCCACGTATTCCGTCCGTCTGGTGTTTCTGTCCTGTCCCGCTTCCTATTGTCCCCCTCTTCCCAGTGCTCCCTTGGTTTCACCTGTATCCTGCTCGTACCTATCCATACTACATCTTACACCGCTCTGTCCATCCTTCACTTTGCATCTTTATTTAGTACCTCCTTCTACCTGTTTCTGGGTCCCAGCTTCTGCGGCAATAGTCTCCCTTGGGCCTGCCCCTAACGCTCCCTGTATAGGGGGTGGTCTACCTGGTCAGCTCACCCTTGGGAGGTTCGTTGTCATGGATCTGTGGGTTCACTCTTTAGTTCCTTTAAACCTCACAGTACACCTGTCTCCTCTGGAACAAGAGACTGAAAGTTCTCCTTGTAGCATGTGTCTAAAAGTGTCACTACCCAGTAATGACTGTCACCTAAAATTTTTACAATATGAAGGTCACGGGAAAGGCAGCGCAACATAAAGTCAGCCATGCGTGCCAGACTGGTAACATGCAAGCCTTCCGTGTTCTCACCAACAGGATGACTGACCAAGGTGTCCTCCTCCTCTTCCTCCCTGTCCTTAGGACATCCACGCTGAACAGTCGGTATGACAGTTGTGCTTGTAGTACAGTCTACAGCTCATGAAAGTAGCTCCTGTTCTTCCTCCTCCTCCTCTTCCTCTTTGTAAAACAATCCACATTGAGATGACATGAAGCTGTAATCACTCTGTATGGTTCCTTTCTCCATGTCCTCGTACTCCGCCTGCAATGCATCCTCTTTCCTTGTGAGTAGATAGCTTTTCAGAATGCCGAGAAGTGGTATGGTGATGCTAATTATGGCGTAAACACCGCTCACCATCTTGGTGGGCTCCTCAATGTTTTGTAGGATGTTACATATGTCTGACATCCATTTCCACTCCTGAGGTCTTATGTGTGGAGTCTGACCTGAACAATGACAGACTTGTTGAGGCTGGTATTCAACAACTTCCCTCTTCTGCTCACAAACCCTTTCCAACATCTGTTCCAACACGTGGGGACATCACACACCAGTCGGTGAGCCGGAAGCTGCAATCGCTGCTGAAGCATGGCAAGGGTGGCTGAAGCTGTAGCTGACTTTCTAAAATGGGCACACAGGCGGCATACTTTCACAAGCAGATACGGCAGCTCAGGGTAGCTTTTAGAAACCGTTGAACAACGAGGTTAAGCACATGGGCCAGGCATGGTACGTATGTCAGTTCACCTTGCCTTAGAGCCACCACCAGGTTCCTGCCATTGTCACACACAACCATGCCTGGCTGGAGGTTCAGCTGTGTCAGCCACAGATTTGCCTGCTCTTTCAGAGCTGTCCACAACTCTTTAGCATTGTGCAGATTAGCTTAAGCAAAGCCTGTTGCCGCTTGGATTTGGCAGTGCTGCAGTGCTTCCAGCTTGGGACCGATGTGCTCATTTCAGAGATGGAGGCTGAAGAGGAGGAAGAGGTGCAGGAGCTGTAGACTGTAGGGGCAACCCTGATTTCCCCGCAATCCTTGGCATCGGGAGGACGTGTTTCATCCCAAGGTCTGACTGGGACCCAGCTTCCACTATGTTAACCCAGTGTGCTGTCAGTGAAATGTACTGTCCCTGACCACAAGCACTTCTCCACGTATCCGTGGTTAAGTGTACTTTCCTGTAACTGTATTGTTGAGAGCACGGGTAATGTTGTGGGACATGTGCTTGTGTAATGCCAGAGCAGCACAGAGGGAGAAATAGTGGCTGCTGGGGACCGAGTACCTTGGGACGGCCGCCGCCATCAGGTTGTGGAAAGATTCCATCTCCACGAGCCTAAAAGGCAACATTTCCAGCGCAAGCAGATGAGAAATGTTTGAATTTAGTACTGTGGCATGTGGGGCATTGGCTGCGTATTTCCGCTTGCACTCCAGTGACTGGGGCATGGACAACTGAAGGCTGCGATGGGACAAGGATGTGGACGTGCTTCATGATGGTGGTATTTGAGTGTGGTCAATGGCAGGTGCAGGGCAGGAGGCATCTTCACATGCAGTTGTGGACAGGGGATTGGCTTGCATGCACAACAGTGGAAGAAGCAGTGGTGTCACTAGCAGACACTGTTCCTGGAGCCTGAGGTTGGTCCCACAAAGTGCTTTGCTGCCATGTGCCTGATCATGCTGATGGTGGTAAGGCTGGTAGTTTTGCTACCCCTGCTGATGCTGGCATGACAGGTGTTGCAAATGGCCTGTTTGGGGTTATCGGCAGAGTCTTTAAAAAATAACCAGACTCGGGTAAACCTAACAGTTGGAATGGCAACTTCCTACATGTTGATGTTAGGGGAACGGTTGCCTGCCTTCTGTCTGCAGCCACTACACTGCTTCTTCCTGCCTGAAGGGATGCTACGCCTCCCTTCCACTGTGTGTTGCTGTCCTTGCTCTGCATGTCCTTCTGCCAGGCTGGGTCAGTTACTATATCATCCACCAACTCATCTTCCACATCCGCACCCTGGTCCTCCTCCTGACTTTCTTTCAATTGTGTCTCATCTTTGTCCACCTCTTGTGACCGTGACTGCTCACTTATTTGGTCATCACTACATGGAATCTCATCTTGCCTCACTTCAAGTGGACCAAGCAAGAGGCCCAAATCTTTAAATGGAAAAGTGAACAGCTCTTCAGAGTGTCCGAGTGTGGGATCAGTTGTCTCAGGGAACTCAGCATGGTGGGAGGAAGGAGGATCAGGATGAGTAATATGCGGCCCAGATTCATGGCTACTCAGACTTGAAGTGGAAGACAGGGTGCTGGTGGTGGTGGCCAAGTAACTGGAAGTATTATCCGGTATCCAACCAACAACCTTTTCACAGTGCTCTGGCTGCTCTGGCTTCAGTAGTGCTGTCTTGCTGTGGACCCTAGAACTTCGGATACTAAGGTCCAGCGAGAAGATGTTGGTGTTTTTTATGGCCCAATTTCAGCTTGCCCACGGCCTCGGCCTTGGCATTCACCATCATCATCACATCCACTTCCTCGTCCCTTGCCACGCACCTTGCCCATTGTCAATGGACTAGAATATTTTACACGTTCACTACAAATGGCTGAATTGGGAGCGAACTTGTATGTGATACGTGTGCAGGAAAACCACACTATAAACTATCTGGACAGTAGTTAAAAATGTTTTTTTAATAAAAAATTGGTGTCAATAAGTAGGCCAGACAGCAATGTGTACGCTTAAAGTGTACAAATTTTTAGCCCAGATAGATGAGGTCTGTCACAAAGAAACCTCACTGCCAAATATGTGACCTGTATTTTTTATTTTTCTTAATGCAAAATAGACCTGTATATAACTAGAGTAACAGACAGGAAAAACACTGGAATACCGACCTAAAATGCCCAAACTTGGAGCACGCAGATATATGAGGCTTATAACGGAAATACCACACTGCCAATAATGTGGCCTGTATTTTTTTGGGAGGTTTGCTAAATAGTGCTATGTATAACTAAAATAACAGACAGGAAAAACACTGGAATATCAGCTTACAATGCCCAAACTTGGAACACACAGATATATGAGACATGTCATGGAAATATCACACAGACGTATATGTGGCCTGTATTTTTTATTTTTTTTTAATACAAAATAGTGCTGTAAATAAGTAGAGTAACAGACAGGAAAAACAATGGAATACCGGCCAAAAATGCCCAAACTTGGAGCACGCAGATATATGAGACCTGTCACGGAAATATCACACTGCCAAATATGTGGCCTGTATTTTTTCTTTTTTTTATGCAAAATAGCGCTGTATATAACTAGAGTAACAGACAGTAAAAACTCTGGAGTACCTGCCTAAAATGCCCAAATTTGGAGCACACAAATATATGAGGGCTGTCACGGAAATACTACAATGCTAAATATGTGGCCTGTATTTTTTATTTTTTTAAATGCAAAATAGTGCTGAATATAAGTATTGTGACAGACAGGAAAAACACTGGAATACCGGCCTAAAATGCCCAAAACTTGGAGCACGCAATTATATGAGGCATGTCACGGAAATACCACACTGCCAAATATGTGGCCTGTATTTTTTTTGAGCTCTGCTAAATAGTGCTGTATATAACTAAAATAACAGACAGGAAAAACACTGGAATACCAGCCTAAAATGCCCAATCTTGGAGCACGCAGATATATGAGGCTTGTCACGGAAATACCACACTGCCAAATATGTGGCCTGGTTTTTATATTTTTTATGCAAAATAGTGCTTTATATAACTAAAGTAAAATACAGGAAAAACACTGGAATACGGGCCTGAAATGCCAAACTTGGATAACGCAGATATATGAGGCCTGTCACAGAAATACCACAATGCTAAATATGTGGCCTGTATTTTTTATTTTTTTAAATGCAAAATAGTGCTGTATATAAGTAGTGTAACAGACAGGAAAAACACTGGAATACCGGCCTAAAATGCCCAAACTTGGAGCACGCAAATATATGAGGCATGTCACGGAAATACCACACTGCCAAATATGTGGCATGTATTTTTAATTTTTTTATGCAAAATAGTGCTGTATATAACTAGAGTAACAGACAGGAAAAACACTGGAATACCAGACTAAAATGCCCAAACTTTGAGAATGCAGATATATGAGGCCTGTGTTGGAAATACCACACTGACAAATATGTGGCCTGTATTTTTTTGGAGGCCTGCTAAATAGTGCTGTATGTAACTAAAATAACAGACAGGAAAAACACTGGAATACCGGCCTAAAATGCCCAAACATGGAGCACGCAGATATATGAGGCCTTTCACAGAAACACCACACTGCCAAATATGCAGCCTGTATTTTTTAATTTTCTTAATGCAAAATAGTGCTGTACATAAGTAGAGTAGCAGACAGGAAAAATAATAGAATACCAGCCTAAAATGCCCAAACTTTGAGCATGCAGATATATGAGGCCTGTCACGGAAATACTACACTGCCAAATATGTGGCCTGTACTTTTTTTATGCAAAATAGTGCTGTATATAAGTAGAGTAACAGAGATGAAAAACACTGGAATACTGGCCTTAAATGCCCAAACTTGGAGCACGCAGAAAGAAGAGGCCTGTCAAGGAAATACCACACTGCCAAATATGTGGCCTTTTTTTTTTTAGGTCTGCTAAATAGTACTGTATATAACTAGAGTAACAGAGAGGAAAAACAATGGAATACCAGCCTAAAATGTCCAAACTTTGTGCACGCAGATATATGAGGCATGTTACGGAAATACCACACTGCCAAATATGTGGCCTGTATTTTTTATTTTTTTTTAATGCAAAATAGTGCTGTACATAAGTAGAGTAGCAGACAGGAAAAACAATGGAATTCCGGCCTAAAATGCCCAAACTTGGAGCATGCAGATATATGAGGCCTGTCTCGGAAATACCACACTGCCAAATATGTGGCCTGTATTTTTTATTTTACTTTAGTGCAAAATAGTGCTTATATAAGTAGAGTAAAAGACAGGAAAAGCACTGCAATTTCGGCCTAAAATGCCCAAACTTGGAGCTCGCAGATATATGAGGCCTGTCATGGAAATACCACACTGCCAAATATGTGGCCTCTATTTTTGGGGGGGTCTGCAAAATAGTGCTGTATATAACTGGAGTAACAGACAGCAAACATATGGAGTTTAGGCCTAAAATGCCCAAATTTTTAGCACACGGATGTATGAGGCATGTCACAGATATACCACACTGTAAAATATGTGGCCTGTATGTATTTTTTGGAGGGTTCAGCAAAATTTTGTCAAGAAATTGTGTAAGACACTCAAAAAAAATTCTACTCTACTGTACTAAAAAAGTGAAATATTTTTCTGCGCACTCATAAGTGATTTTTGTGACCCCTTTAAAATTGCTAGATTTCCATTCTGTGCTAGGAAAAGGATCTGGCTGTATTGTGCAGTGTCAAAAAGCAAATGGAGAAAAAAAAAATTCTGGATTACTTTGCAATAAAATAATCTCTATTAACCTGGCAAAAAAAATTCCTAGCCAATTATACCTGGGGCTAGGTATATACGGTCAATATATGCTATAAGTAGCAGTAGCAGCAGCAGACAGTAATGGAATGGACCCGCTTGATTTATGCAATGATATCTATATACACACATACAGTGCCTGCAGGCCTTGCACTGATATTGATATGTATAGAGCAATGTACACTCCACTGTCTACCTAACACTGCAACCTATGTACTCCAGAATTAGTCCTAAGAAGGACTGTTGGTTTAGCTGGATTTGAGTAGTTTAGGATGGTAGACCCCACACTGACAAAGAAATAACCAAATCTGACCCTATCTCAGCAGCAGCTCTCCCTACACTGTCTGATTCCGGAACTGAATGCGCCGAGCAGGGCGGTGTCCAGTCTCTTATACCCCTGATGATGCTGTGCGGCCAGCCATTCACTGCATGATCACAACAAAGATTGCTACGACATTACAGTGCCTGGCAGACAGTAACTGCATGTTGATTGGGTGTCTAAAGACCGCCAAAAATGCAGAGTGGAGACCCAAGTTCCCACCGAGTAATCCCGGAAATGCTCGGTCCTCACTGAGTACACCGAGTACAGTGATACTCAGGCGAATAACGAGTAGTGGCAAGTAGTGGCAAGCTCGTTCGCTCATCACTAATTATAAAGCATCTTACATGTAAAACGTACCCTCTTTATTACGAAGGAATGCAGGGCATGACTTGACCCCCAACACATCCCTTACAATATCACCACAGCACTAAATGAAAAAGATGGGATACAGCAGGCTGTTTCACATTTAGCTAGTGAAAAAATATTATTTAGAACGCTATATTTGTGCATGGAGCACAATAGAAGCAGGGCACAAGACACTTGTAGGACATGTGCCCTGCTGGCTTTGTCTGTGCACCTCAGTAATGGCCAAAAAAAGTGCTGGAAGCTAAATTTACCAGTCACACTGGACACTAGCTTGCTACACTATCTGACTGATATACAGTGCCTTGCGAAAGTATTCGGCTCCCTGGAACTTTTCAACCTTTTCCCATATACCATGCTTCAAATATAAAGATACCAAATGTAAATTTTTGGTGAAGAATCAACAAGTGGAACACAATTGTAAAGTTGAACGAAATTTATTGGTTATTTTAAAAAAAAATTTGAAATTCAAAAACTGAAAAGTGGGTCCTGCAATATTATTCGGCCCCTTTCTTTCAGTGCAGCAAATTCACTCCAGAAGTTCATTGTGGATCTCTGAATGATCCAATGTTGTCCTAAATGTCTAATGATGATAAATATAATCCACCTGTGTGTAATCAAGTCTCCGAATAAATGCACCTGCACTGTGATAGTCTCAGGGTTCTGTTTGAAGCACAGAGAGCATCATGAAAACTAAGGAACACAACAGGCTGGTCCGTGATACTGTTGTGGAGAAGTTTAAAGCCAGATTTGGTTACAATATGATTTCCAAAACTTTAAACATCCCAAGGAGCACTGTGCAAGTGATCATAGTAAAATGGAAGGAGTATCATACCACTGCAAATCTACCAAGACCCGACTGTCTAAACTTTCATCTCAAACAAGGAAAAGACTGATCAGAGATGCAGAAAAGTAGCCCATGATCACTGTGGATGAACTGCAGAGATCTACAGCTGAGGTGGGACAGTCTGTCCATAGGACAACAATCAGTCGGACACTGCGCAAATCTAGCCATTAAGGAAGAGTGGCAAGAAGAAAGCCATTTCTCAAAGATATCCATAAAAAGTGTTGTTTAAAGTTTGCAAAAAGCCACCTGGGAGACACACCAAACATGTGAAAGAAGGTGCTCTGGTCAGATGAAACCAAAATCAAACTTTTTGGCAACAATGCCAAACGATATGTTTGGCATAAAGGCAACACAGCTCATCACCCTGAACACACCATCCCCTCTGTCAAACATGGTGGTGTCAGCATCATGGTTTGGGCCTGCTTTTCTTCAGCAGGGGCAGGGGAGATCGTTAAAATTGATGGAAAGATGGATGGAGCCAAATACAGGACCATTGGTACTGAGATTTGTCTTCCAACAAGACAATGATCCCAAACATAAAGCAAAATCTACAATGGAATGGTTCACAAATAAACGTATCCAGGTGTTAGAATGGCCAAGTCAAAGTCCAGACCTCAATCCAATTGAGAATCTGTGGAAAGAGCTGAAAAATGCTGTTCACAAACAATCTCCATCAAACCTCACTGAGCTCGAGCTGTTTGACAAGGAAGAATGGGCAAGAATTTCAGTCTCTCGATGCACAAAACTGATAGAGACATACCCCAAGCGACTTGCAGCTGTAATCGCAGCAAAAGGTGGCGCAAAGTATTAAGTTAGAGGGGCCAAATAAAATTGCATGCCCCACTTTTCAGTTCTTGAATTTCCACAAAAATTTTAAATAAACAATAAATTTTGTTGAACTTCACAATTGTGTTCCACTTGCTGTTGATTCTTCACTAGTGTTGAGCGATACCGTCCGATACTTGAAAGTATCGGTATCGGATAGTATCGGCCGATACCCGAAAAGTATCGGATATCGCCGATACCGATACCCGATACCAATACAAGTCAATGGGACACCAAGTATCGGAAGGTATCCTGATGGTTCCCAGGGTCTGAAGGAGAGGAAACTCCCCTTCAGGCCCTGGGATCAATATTAATGTGTAAAATAAAGAATAAAAATAAAAAATATTGATATGCTCACCCTCTGACGCGCCCTGGTTGTAACCGCCAGCCTCCGTTCATAAGAATGAGCGCTTGAAAGTCCTTAGATGACGTCGCAGCCTGTGATTGGTCGTGGAGCGGTCACGTGACCGCCACGCGACCAATCACAAGCCGCGACGTCATCTAAGGTCTTTCAAGCGCTTAAAAGACCTTAGATGACGTCACGGCTTGTGATTGGTGGCGTTGCGGTCACGTGACCGCTCCGCGACCAATCACAGGCCGCGACGTCATCTAAGGACTTTCAAGCGCTCATTCTTATGAACGGAGGCTGGCGGTTACAACCAGGGCGCGTCAGAGGGTGAGTATATCAATATTTTTTATTTTTATTCTTTATTTTACACATTAATATCGATCCCGATACCGATTCCCGATACCACAAAAGTATCGGATCTCGGTATCGGAATTCCGATACAGCAAATATCGGCCGATACCCGATACTTGCGGTATCGGAATGCTCAACACTATTCTTCACCAAAAATTTACATTTGGTATCTTTATGCTGGAAGCATGATATGTGGGAAAAGGTTGAAAAGTTCCAGGGAGCCGAATACTTTTGCAAGACACTGTACAACCGCCTTGCTAACTAGCTAAAATCTTGCTGCTAAGAGTGCCAGCATCAGGAGCAGCCTCTCTGCGCTGTTACAGTGTCAAAATGGCACTAAAACAAGATGTATGCTCTTTATACGGAGAGGGACATGTGATTTCAGAAGCCAATGACACAAGCAATGGTGTCAGGACATTGTGGATGTGTCCTGCGCCATGATTTGCTAACCACAATGTGTACACATCAAGTTAGGAAAAAAACAAGTTTACAAGAATGCCGTGCCTCTGAGAAAAACTGTCATAATACAACACCACCATTATCGTTGCAAAAGTGCTGAAAATACTTTTGTGGCAATGCAAATATTTTCCTGCACTTTTTGGTGAATGTTACCGATTTTTACCAATGTTATAAAATTTTGCTCGTGTTTGCGATCACGAATCCGAATGTGCCATAATCGTGCCGAATTTATGTTTAGCAATCGTTTTCCGAACAAATTCGCTCATCAATAATCGTCATCCTCTTCATGTCCTGACTGTGGCCCATCACCTCTTTCTCCTCCTTCCCCATTTGTTTCTTGGCTCCTGCACCTTCACTAACAGTTTATCTGGTACCATGAGCCACCCTTGATTGCATTATTCTGTCCTCCCGTGGCACCCGCCTGTGTGATGACAGTCCAGAACTTCGAGATACTATTATCCCTTCCACATAATCTTCTGTTTCCACTTCCTCTTGCACCACCACCTCCTTTTGAAGTCTATTCAAAGTGTGCTCCAGAATGCAGATGATCTGAATAGTGATGCCGATGACAATATCGTCAGGGTGCAAAGGTCCTTTATCTGTGCCCACTCTACAAGCGTGATTTACACCACATCCATAGCATGTTGAACCAGGCTATGCAAAAGGACATACTGCACCAGGGCTCATCACTGTAGCTACAGTTGCTGCAACATGTGGAGAGTGGAATTCCACAGTGTCTTCACATTGCATATCAAACAGTTAACTGGTAGGCCTAAAGACCTCTGTAGTGATGCAAGTCGATGACTTGCAGGGTGTGAATGGCAGAAGTGACCACACAGCGACTGTTCTTTCTGCAGCAGCGCAGCCAGGCTGGGATAGTTTCTGAGTAATTGATGTACCACCAGGTTGAGGACGTGAGCCATGCAAGGCACGTGTGATGTTGCCACGACGTAGGTCCATCACCAGGTTTGCACCATTATTGGCTCCAGGTTTAGTGTAGACCCGTCCACAACTCTTGAGCTGTGTGACTGTGGTCTCCAAGGCATATTAATTTAAACAATGCCTGATTGTGATGAGCCATCGCTGTGAAGTACGGAGGTTGGGGAAGTCTCTCTGCACTGTTGGAACGTGTGTCTCATTAAGGAAGAGGTTAAGGGCGCAGGCCCTAGAGGAGGTGGAGGAGGCAGAAGCAGTGGAGGAAGTGTTAGATACAGAGGACTTGTGGAGCAGCCCCTTGATCTCCTGCCCCCACAGCCACTAGAGTCACCCAGTGCCTAGTCAGCGAGATGTAACGCCCATGCCCATGTTTGCTCATCTAAGTGTCAGTGGTGAAATGCACCCTGTCAGACAGATTTTTTCAAGGAACAGGTGATTTTGTCTGCGACAAGCTGGCGTAGCGCAGGCACAGCTTTCTTAGAGAAGTAAGGGTGACTGGACAACTGATACTGGTTTTCTGATGACCATCAGCTTTTGGAAACTCTATATATCCGCCAGGCGGAAAGGCAGAATTTCCATGGCCAACAGATTGAAGATGGTGGAGTTCAAGCACATAGCTTTGGCATGTGTAGCAGGAAACATTCTTTTACATAAGTACAACTGAGGGACCGAGGGCAGGCTGCTGTGCTGAGTGTTCTCCAAGATCGAGTTCTGTGCATATGGAGCATTCTGGAAGCCATTAATATATTCTCTAGTCATGGGCTTGTAGTATGTCTCTTCTGAGGAGTAAAGCTTCTGGGTTTAACTCTAGTATTGGGTGAGCTATATGCCTCAGATGGGGGTGATGTGCTGCTACCTCACCTCCGGTGAAGGTATCTCGGACATGTTGTCAGGAATCTGGTTGCACTCCTGTATAGTAGGTAGCAGTAAGCAGGTCTGGCCATCTATGGACTCCACTTTGCATCTGGTTGCTTTCCTCCCCGCCATCTCAAAGGTACCTGCACATGTCTTCAGGGAGTAGGGAGAACTGAGGCCTACAATGCTGAAGCTTTCAAAGAAGTTGACTTGGCTAGAGACCCGTTGCTCTGATCATCCAGGATCGCATAAATCTCGATCGCCTTGTCCCTATGGCCTGCTGGATAGACTCTGACAAGGCAGATTTTTGAATGGGACCTTCCTCCTATAAGCACTCTACAGATCTCTGTACATAGAGAGGTGACCACTGGGGTGTCTACATCAGTGTCCTTCTGCTTTCCATCGCGCTCCTCTGTTTCTGACTATGCTTGTGGGGGTTCTCCAAGGTGCAAAACTGTATTGAGATCTATACTGCTGCATTCTGTGCATTCCATGCTGGCTTCACAGTTCCTGGTGAAATGCGATGTTGTAGCACAGCATTTGAAGCAGATCTTTCCTTGAGGAAACCTTTGCGATCTTTTAAAAACTTCTCCCTGGAGGCTCTACATTTTAGTAGAGGATGGGGTTTCCGGTGTAGAGGACACTGCTTACTGACATCATGAGGTTTGCTCTCTTCTGGTGGGGACTTACTCGCTTTGTGCAGAGGACCTGTGGAAGTAATGTTAGTTGTGTGGACTGCCATTGGTGTTCTACTAGGTTTGACACCAGGGGCAGGGGGACATGACAGAGTGAAATCAAAGCTAAGGTCATTTGTGATTTTAGCTGTTGGGAGACAAAATCTATGAACACTGAAAAAGTAGGGAACGGTACATTATGAGTCTGTTTATACTGTGTACCATATGTGACCCACTTATCTTGTAGGTTGTAAGGAAATTTTTGCACAATCAGATTGACACCCTTGGCAGTGTCAAAGAATGCCAATCTGGGCAAATCTCCTTCCGCCTGAGCAACCTTTAACTCTGCTAACAAATCACTTAGTTCTCTGAGCTTTTGGTAACCCTTAGACACTATTTTGGGAAAATCGTCAATTCTCTTATATAAAGCATTTTCTATTGCTTCTATTGACCCATAACACTAATCAAGTCTTTCCCACACCTTACTTAGACTTGTGTATGGATGCTTTATATTAATGTCTCTGATTCTTTTGGCGTGTTCAGCAGACTCACTTACAAGCCACTTTACCAGGAGATCTGACTCCTCACTACAAGAAAGGTCCAAACCTCTGATGGCATTCTGCAACGGGGCTCGCCATGACATTAATTCTCAACACAGTCAGTGAACTTCACAAGTCCCTGTATGACCAGCTCTCGGTGAACAAAGAACTTTGCAAAGTCCATGATGGCTTGGCCAGTGCTGATGCAAGCCGGTGTGTTGTCGACATGTTGAGTGTGTGATTTATCATCATACCTGTTAGATGCTTCTGGCTTCGGATAGTCTGCATAATACTTTTCTGATGAGAAAGGTGTCCCTTCAAGGTGAGATGGAAGTTGTTCCTTCTATTCACTAGAATGGTAGCTGTGGCAATCGTCTCCATGCTGAATACCTTCTTGTTTGCAATGGTGCAGTTCGAGTTTGGATCGCTGGAAATCTGCATAGTTGATGTAGTGCATAAGGCCTGTCATCTATTCTGGGATGCTGGTGGTGGATGTACTCTGAGATGCACTGTGCTGGATCCTAATGATCTAGATCTGGTCCAAGAACGTTGCTGCCTTTCTCATAATCAGGATACTCCACTTCTTCCAAGTACTCTACCTTGGCTATTGCGGCCGCTGTCTCTTTGTCTGCAGTAAGTCTTTCCAGAGATGCTTGCAGACGCAAACTTTCTGCTTCTTGCCCTGCCTGTCTCAACTTTAATTGCATCTCTTGTGCAGCGAAGGAGGACCTCACTTTTGCTGCCTTGGCTTCAGCATGAGAGACAACAGCAAGCTCTTTTATTGAAAACTTGTTAGAGCCTGTTCATGACCTCATCTTGAGTGAAGATGCTCTGCTTACAGACATTGTGTACTTGGCTGCAGACTGCTGGGTACTTCAGTGTAGACCTGAGTCTATGTATAAACGGACTTCAGTGTGGTGGGAATCATGTTATGCTTGCTGGAGGGCTGCACTCTAATTACTTGTGACTATATGGCGGCTGCTGTGTATGCTATGCGGTGTGGTAGCAGTCCCGTACAGTCCAATCCACTACAGCTTGTGATTAGCTAATCCTTTTTACTGTTCTGCCTTCCTCCACCTTCAGAGGTTATGTGGATTCCTGCATACAGCTAAACCTCCTTTATATCCCAAGTACACAGACTGTAAGGTTCATCAGTCTATGGTTTATTGGTGCGATGATATAAAGATGTATGTGAAGAAGCCAAATTGCATCTTAATTTCCCAGACAACCATGTTTTTGCAAACCAAAAAGAACTGACTTTTTATTTGCATATTGCCTTGTAGATTTAAGTGTTTATGTCTGGTGGGTCAAGAAGACAGACTTGCAAACTGATATTCTATTTAACATACTGTGTAAGTCTGTAATAGTGACTTGTACATAGTGTGTGATTATCTTTGTTTATTGATGTGTGTTGATATTCTAATAGTGCATTATATTCTGGAACCAGCTTGTTGACTTCAAAAGCAGAGAGGGAAAGACTGTGCAAATGGATTGAATGGTCAAGTAGTGCTACTTGATTTCATCACCATTGTTTACCTAATCTTGATGTTGGACTGAAGGAGACTTGGTAAATCTAAAAATAGCTTACAGGCCTCGGGTATAAAAGAGACTTATTTTCTTCTGGTTGGTGACACTCTTCAGGATCTCAGCTGAGGGTACATCGGACCCGGCAGAAAGAACACAGGACTGCTCTTGGATATCTCCCTACACTTATCGTTACCTCCTCTCTGCATGCATACCATAGATGGAGTAGTGACTCTGGGAGCTCTGACGTAACATCTACCATTATCTCGGTGAGTCAGTGGAAGGGTGAGGCCCTGTAATGTGCACCATCTTGGTGTAATTGCTGAGGTTGTTCTGTTTGCTACTGTGTGTTGTGGTTCAATAAAGTATTGCCACACTAATTTACCCTAACCATGTTGTGTCTGTGTAGTGTATTGCCCACCGGGAGATAGAGCGGGCGTTCAGTGGTATGAGCCCTGGTCCATGCAGTCTTGCTAAGATAGCCGGGCCAGCAGACAAAAGCACCAACTGACCCCGTTTCTCCACAATTGGTGGCAGCAAATGGGACACTACTCAGTACGGAGGAACTAGGAGAGCTGCAGGGGACTGGTGTTCATAGTGGTGTTCACAACCAAGGAGGTATACAGACAGACCCAGCAGACCATTGATGAGGCATACACAGTAGATTTCAGATGCCACCATGTCCAACCCCACCAAATCATCCTTGGGAAGAGGACCAGAGTGGATGTATAACCGTAACAACTACAGGAGCTGTGCCAGCTTTGACGGATTGAATACCGGACCCCGGACACTCGGTCTGATTTGATCAATGAATTAGTTCGGTGGAATGCCCAGAACGTTGTGGAGGATGATGAAAACTCTGCTGAGATGGATCCAGAGGAATTGCAGAGCCAGGACCCTGTGCCGGTCTGGAATCTACCCAGTCACCTGCAGCCCGAATCCCAGAGTTGTTGGTTGTATTGGGACCTGGAGCCTCAAGTGGTGAAAGAGCTTGTGCAATGGAACCAGTTTTGGGAGTTCCAGTACCCTTACAGCCAGCATCGGATCCTAACCCCATGGTAATCCCCCAACAAGGAACGCAGCTCCACTACAGGGATGTGACAGTGTTTAATGAGTCCAACACCGAAGTCGATGAACATCTGCAAGATTTTGAGACTTTAATGCTGATGCACCAGGTGCCCATAGCTGACTGGGCTAAATACCTGTGGACTAGTTTGACTGGTTGGGCACGGGATGCTGCCCGGTCACTTGGGCCTCAATACTGCAAGGATTATGGAACTATTAAGGACACAGTGCTGGCACTTTTTACCATCTCCCCATGATGTATTGCACCAAGTTCCCGACATTTTCTCGCCAGGGGGTCTCCTATGTAGAATTTGGCAGTCAACACTGGAGACACTGCAAACACTGACTTGACAGTAGGGCAGCCCACTCTTTTGCTGCTCTTCGGGACGTGATCGTGCTTGAGCAACTTATGTAGAAGATGGCCCCAGAAATTCGAGAGTGGGTAGCCAACTGGAAGCCCGACACTCCAGAGCAAGCAGCATGATTGGCTGATGAATTTACAGCCAACCTACCCCGCTGGAGACCTGATATGCCCACCAATCCAAGAAGACCCTTCAACCAAAGTTTTGACTGACAACCAGGACCAAGGGTTACCAACTCTACCCATGAGTTGCCCAACCCACGGTGCTGATATACATGTGGGCGCCTTGGACACATTGCCAAAGATTGTTCCCAGGGTCAGGGCCGCATGCCTGGAGCCTAATTGCCAGCTCAGGTGGTCAACATCTGCCAACACGAGCCAGCAGGGTCAGAGGGATGCTATTCATAGGATACACCAGCAACAGAGATATATCCTGTCCATACTACACAGTGGATTGGCCTGCCTACACAAGCCAACCTCCTATGCCACATCCAGCCAATCAAGGTCGGTGATATCCAGGCCCAGGGACTTCGGGACACTGGGTCCTCCATCACACTGGTCAGCCCAGATATTGTCCCACATGAACGCCATTTACCAGGTCGCCGAGTGACCATCTCCCTGGCTGAAGGTCAGCGCTCGGACATCCCTCTAGCCCATTTGCAGCTGGACTGGGGTACTGACCAGGGAGAGGTTGAAGTGGGACTCATGGATGGCTGTTGTGGATTCTGTTTTTGGGCTCCCTCTGGTGGTTACAACTGGTACTGGGTGACTTTGGTGGGTTGCGGTCTCTGGTTTCCACCTGTCCATCAGAGG
This sequence comes from Ranitomeya variabilis, assembly GCF_051348905.1. NCBI lineage: Eukaryota > Metazoa > Chordata > Amphibia > Anura > Dendrobatidae > Ranitomeya > Ranitomeya variabilis. The sequence goes on along the minus strand of NC_135236.1, from coordinate 295,822,120 downwards.
CTGGGTGTTTCCTATTTAACCTGGCTTTCCTGTCATTCCCTTGCCGGCTATCAATGTATCAGTGTGTCTCTGTTACCTTTGCTACCTGCTCCTAGGCCTTCAAGACAAGCTAAGTCTGGATTTCCCTGTTTCATGTTTGCTTTCATGTTTTTAGTCCAGCTTGCAGATATGTAATTCTCTGCTGCTGGTTGCTCTAGTGGGCTGAAATTACCACTCATGTACCATGAGTTGGCACATGAGTTCAAGTAATTTCAGGATGGTATTTTGAAGGGTTTTAAGCTGACCGCGCAGTTCACCTTTTGTATCCTCTGCTATCTAGCTTAAGCGGGCCTCATTTTGCTGAATCTGTTTTCATAACTACGTTTGTGCCTTCCTCTCATTTCACCGTCATTATATGTGGGGGGCTGCTATTTCTGTGGGAATATTTCTCTGGAGGCAAGATAGGTCTGTGATTCTTCTGATAGGGGTAGCTAGATCTCCGGCTGGCGCGAGACGTCTAGAGTCCCCCCAGGAACGTTCCCCGGCTGCTGTTAGTTGAGTGTTGAGGTTCAGGATCGCGGTCAGCTCAGGTTCCATCACCCTAGAGCTCGTCCTGTTTTTGCCCGTGTTATGTGTTTAATTCCCTGCCATTGGGAACATGACAGATGGCCTCCCAACATCTGTTATTTTGGGGAATGACCTAGGACAAGTACTGTCCAGCCAATTTGTTACTGTCATCACCTGAAGCCAAGCCAAGAAACACCCTGATATGGATCCTTCTGCCACCCATCCCGAGGATAACCAACATTCCAAGCCTCCATCAACCCATTCTGAGCTGACGGCGGTAAGTACACTTGACCAGACTGTTGCCATTGACTGGGGGGAGACAGATTGCAAAGAGTTTAGGGAAGCCCAACTCACAGACCCCACCCTAGAATTTGCCCGCAGTATGGCCGCTTGACCTAGGGAAACAAATCAGGGAGAGGTGTATAGATGAGAGAATGGACTGCTATATAGGGAAAAGCCTGCATCATGCCCAGAGAAACCCTGGACCTGTGTCCATCAGCTCTTGGTGCCTCAGCCGTATCGGCCCCAACTCCTGCGCTAGGCTCATGACGTTCCTGCAGCTGGGCACATGGGGGTGAGAAAGAGCCGGGCTTGACTAATGCGTAGTTTCTTTTGGCCAAAGGTCGCTGAAGAGGTGCGGAAATACCGAGCCTCTTGTCCAGCTTGTCAACGGATGGGGGAGCACCCTGTCGTGACCTGCTCCAATCTATGCCCTTGATAGGAGAATCCTTCCAGAGGGTTGCCATCGATTTAGTGGGTCCTTTATCTATCCCCATCCACAGCAGAAAGAGGTTCATACTCACCCTGGTTGACTTTGCCACCCGCTATCTGGACGCCGTTGCCCTGTCATCCATAGATGCCGAGCACGTGGCTCAAGCTCTACTGGACATTTCTAGTTTTCTAGTTGAGTAGGGTTTCCACAGGAGGTATTGACTGACCAGAGGACCCAGTTCCAAAGCGAGCTGATTCAGACCCTCTGGGAGAAACATGGTGTCCGCCCCATGCGTACCACCCCCTACCACCCCAAAACTAATGGGCTGTGTGAATGTTTCAGTGGAACGCTCAAGCAGCTCATTAGTCAGTATGTGGAGTCTGATGGAGGGGACTGGGCAAAAAACCTGCAGCAGCTCCTGTTCGCATACCAGGAGGTGCCACAGGAATCTACCGGATTCTCTCCTTTTGAATTGCTGTATGGCAAAAAGTACGAGCACCGTTAGAGCTAGTAAGAGAGAGTTGGGAGGGCACTTTTCCCACAGAAGAGGTTCCCATTCTGGAGTATGTCCAAAAGTTTAGGGAGAAGATGAGGTACCTCATGGCCTTAGCCCATGGGAATTTAGAAATAGCTCAGGAAAGGCAACGACGGTGTTACAACCGTACTGCCAGATTGCAACAATTTACCTGTGCACAAAAGGTTCTAGTTCTAGTACCAGTACACAAAAACAAGCTGCAAGCCATGTGGGCAGGTTTGTTCACCATCACCAGGAAATGCAGGGAAATGTGGCTTTGGATCGTGTTCGTGAACAGACCTATCATTTTAACAGGCTAAAAGCCTATGAGGAAAGGGAAGTTACCAATCTAGCAGTTTGTTGTCCCCATTTAGATGACCCAGATCTGGACCAGATCCCGGACTTATTGGTGGAATCCAAAAGAGGAATGGGGGTAGCAGATGTCTCTTTGGGGGAGAGGCTTGGTCCATCACATAAGCAACAATTAACAGAACTGCTTGGAAGGTATGGCTCCCTGTTCCCAAGTCAGTCTGGTTTAACCCCCTTGGTCCAGCATCATGTCAACACATGGGTAGCTATTCCACTCAGACAGCTGGCCTACCGGGTGACACCTCCAGTGTTGGCAATGATGAAGGCCGAAGTGGAAGACATGTTGAATATGGGGGTCATAGTTCCTTCCCATAGCCCATAGGCAACCGGTGTAGTGTTGGTACCCAAGAAAGACAAGAGTACTCACTTCTGTGTGGACTATAGGTGACTCAATGAGGTAGCCGTTACTGATGCGTACCCCATGCCTTCGAGTGGATGAACTACTAGACAGATTAGGCAGATCTCGATTCATATCTACCATCGATTTGAGCAAGAAATACTGGCAGATCCCAATCACAAAGGAGGCTAAAGAGAAGTCTGCATTCATCACCCCTTTTGGCCTTTATGAATTTACCAGCATGCACTTTGGGATGAAGAATGCCCCAGCTACCTTCCAAAGGATGATGCACCAGTTACTAGAGGGATGCCAGGGGTATGCCTAGACTAATCTGTATGACATCGCTATCTTCAGCGATACCTGGGGAGAGCATCTTCAATTTGTGTCACAGCTGTTGCAGAGGGTAGCAAAAGCCTAGCTTACCATATGACCTGACAAGTGCCAAATGGGGATGGCCGAGGTATTATACCTTAGACATCGGGTACGAAGTGGGTGCATTTGTCCCGAACCTGCAAAAGTAGAAGCCATTGCCCAGTGACCTCGCCCAGCCAACCAAAAACAGGCATGCGCCCTGTCCTGACTGCTCCTGACTTCCGCAGTTGGTTCATTGTCCTAACAGACACATCGGACACCGGATTGGGAGCCATACTCAGTCAAGTGGGGGACGATGGTCAGGAACACCCGGTAGCTTATGTATCCTGGAGACTGTTGGACTGGGAGAAAGCATACGCCACAATAGAAAATGAATGCTTGGCCATAATCTGGGCCTTAAAGAAATTGCAGCCCTACCTCTACAGCAAGGGATTCATGGTCATAACTGACCATAACCATTTAAGTTGGCTAAGTTGGACTGCTGGGGACAATGGACATTTACTCAGATGGTCTGGCCTTACAGTCTTATAATTTTTCTGTCTCCCATAAAAAGGGCAAAGATCATGGAAATGCCGATGGACTGTCCCGACAAGTAGAGAAGGATGACCGGAAGCCTATCATGTCTGGTTAAGATGGGGGAGCAATGTGAAGAAACCAGATTATATCTTAATTTCCCAGACAACCATGTTTTTGCAAACCAAAAAGAACTGACTTTTTATCTGTGTATTGCCTTGTGGATTTAAGTGTTTATGTCTGGTGGGTCAAGAAGACAGACTTGCAAACTGATATACTATTTAACATACTGTGTAAGTCTGTAATAGTGACTTGTACATAGTATGTGTTTATCTTTGTTTATTGATGTGTGCTGATATGCTAATAGTGCATTATATTCTGGAACCAGCTTGTTGACTTCGAAAGCAGAGAGGGAAAGACTGTGAAAATAGATTGAATGGTCAAGTAGTGCTACTTGATCTCATCACCATTGTTTATTTTATCTTGATGTTGGACTGAAGGACACTGGGTAAATCTAAAAATAGCTTATAGGCCTCAGGTATAAAAGAGACTTCTTTTTTTCTGGTTGGCGACACTCTTTTCAGGATCTCAGCTGAGGGTACATCGGACCCAGCTGAAAGAACACAGGACTGCTCTCAGATATCTCCCTATGCTTGTCATTACCTCCTCTCTGCATACATACCACAGATGGAGTAGTGACCCTGGGAGCTCTGACATAACATCTACCATTATCTTGGTGAGTCAGCAGAAGGGTGAGGCCCTGTAATGTGCACCATCTTGGTGTAATGGCAGAGATTGTTCTGTTTTCTATTGTGTGTTGTGGTTCAATAAATTATTGCCACACTTTTTTACCTTAACCCTGTGTTGTCTGTGTAGTGTATTGCCCACTGGGAGATAGAGCGGGCGTTCAGTGGTATGAGCCTTGGTCCGTGCAGTCTGGGTAAAGACAGCCGGGCCAGCGGACGGGAGAACCCACTGACCCCGTTTCTCCACCATGTGTATGTGGTAAAACTATAAGAATACAAACACTATCAGTCAATACTGGGCACATCACAGAAACCAGCAGCAATGATAACACAATACAGACGTGTACACTGAATACATTAATTAAAAACAGCTGTGAGAATATTCGTTGCAGAAAGCACAATTCTACACAGAGGTACAGTGGGGCAAAAAAGTATTTAGTCAGTCAGCAATAGTGCAAGTTCCACCACTTAAAAAGATGAGAGGCGTCTGTAATTTACATCATAGGTAGACCTCAACTATGGGAGACAAACTGAGACAAAAAAATCCAGAAAATCACATTGTCTGTTTTTTTATCATTTTATTTGCATATTATGGTGGAAAATAAGTATTTGGTCAGAAACAAACAATCAAGATTTCTGGCTCTCACAGACCTGTAACTTCTTCTTTAAGAGTCTCCTCTTTCCTCCACTCATTACCTGTAGTAATGGCACCTGTTTAAACTTGTTATCAGTATAAAAAGACACCTGTGCACACCCTCAAACAGTCTGACTCCAAACTCCACTATGGTGAAGACCAAAGAGCTGTCAAAGGACACCAGAAACAAAATTGTAGCCCTGCACCAGGCTGGGAAGACTGAATCTGCAATAGCCAACCAGCTTGGAGTGAAGAAATCAACAGTGGGAGCAATAATTAGAAAATGGAAGACATTCAAGACCACTGATAATCTCCCTCGATCTGGGGCTCCACGCAAAATCCCACCCCGTGGGGTCAGAATGATCACAAGAACGGTGAGCAAAAATCCCAGAACCACGCGGGGGGACCTAGTGAATGAACTGCAGAGAGCTGGGACCAATGTAACAAGGCCTACCATAAGCAACACACTACGCCACCATGGACTCAGATCCTGCAGTGCCAGACGTGTCCCACTGCTTAAGCCAGTACATGTCCGGGCCCGTCTGAAGTTTGCTAGAGAGCATTTGGATGATCCAGAGGAGTTTTGGGAGAATGTCCTATGGTCTGATGAAACCAAACTGGAACTGTTTGGTAGAAACACAACTTGTCGTGTTTGGAGGAAAAAGAATACTGAGTTGCATCCATCAAACACCATACCTACTGTAAAGCATGGTGGTGGAAACATCATGCTTTGGGGCTGTTTCTCTGCAAAGGGGCCAGGACGACTGATCCGGGTACATGAAAGAATGAATGGGGCCATGTATCGTGAGATTTTGAGTGCAAACCTCCTTCCATCAGCAAGTGCATTGAAGATGAAACGTGGCTGGGTCTTTCAACATGACAATGATCCAAAGCACACCGCCAGGGCAACGAAGGAGTGGCTTCGTAAGAAGCATTTCAAGGTCCTGGAGTGGCCTAGCCAGTCTCCAGATCTCAACCCTATAGAAAACCTTTGGAGGGAGTTGAAAGTACATGTTGCCAAGGGAAAAGCCAAAAACATCACTGCTCTAGAGGAGATCTGCATGGAGGAATGGGCCAACATACCAACAACAGTGTGTGGCAACCTTGTGAAGACTTACAGAAAACGTTTGACCTCTGTCATTGCCAACAAAGGATATATTACAAAGTATTGAGATGAAATTTTGTTTCTGACCAAATACTTATTTTCCACCATAATATGCAAATAAAATGATAAAAAAACAGACAATGTGATTTTCTGGATTTTTTTTTCTCAGTTTGTCTCCCATAGTTGAGGTCTACCTATGATGTAAATTACAGACGCCTCTCATCTTTTTAAGTGGTGGAACTTGCACTATTGCTGACTGACTAAATACTTTTTTGCCCCACTGTATATGTCTAAAACAAGCAACCTTGATAGTGTACAGTGCAAGAAATAAAAAAATAAGATGGAGGATTACAGAGAACAATACACCTTTACTAACACAATACTACTGAAACAGTGACTGCAACATGACTTACATAAACAGGCTCTCACATAAGCATACAGTCAAGACTACAATTCTCACTGGATGAGCTGAAGAATGGAAATAGTTGTAAGAAGTGAGCAGAAGCAAGAGATTTGTGTCTTGTTTGCCTAGAGTCCGGACTTGTCTGAAAACATGTCTCCATCTTCTCAGAGGAGCAGGGGGTGGTCCCTAGTGATGGGCAGTCTGGCTCTTTTTGGTGATCCGGCTCTTTCGGCTCCGCTCACCATAAAGAGCCGTTTCTTTCGGCTCGTGAACCGGCTCTTTTTTAAAATAAAAATAGATTTTACACTGTCATCGTTCCCGCTCTTTGCCTGTAAAGTGACAGCCTCATGATACACCTGTATAAGTATCTAGTGAAGCAGTAAAGACTGTTTTTTAGCGTTGCTGTTTCCTCAGATTGTTGGCTCTTGTGAACAGAGCCCGTGCTACTTGGTTGTAGTCCTAAGGCTGGGTTCACACTGCGTTAGCAGCAGCCCGCTCAGCACATACGCTAACGGGCTGCTGTTAACACAAGTGCCAACGTTAATGTAGGGGACAGGGACTTGGTGAGCTGTGCAGACGGGTGGAACCATTGTTGCCGGGAGTCGGGGTTCCGGGGGATGGATTTGAGGGGTGCATGGGAAGCCAGGCTCATGTGACAGGAGGCAGAGTGACGCAGGGAGAGGAGAGGATAAAAAGCAAAACGCGCGAAAGCAGGGGCAGAGAAGCGCGGGAAATCTCTGAGGAGAGGAAACTGCAGCGCAGTTGCTGTGAGTGTGCAGGCCGCAGTGAGACTTGCAGGAAGCAAGGGGAAAACGTGCAACAGACACTGTGGGCAATTACTGGAGCCCCCAAAAAGAGACGCATTCGTCGTCAGCGACCCCCCAGGCAGAGGGGTAGTGCTGACCAGCTCAGGGACAGTATTTCCGCGCTCCCTGAGAACACCTTGCCAGAGAGTGCTACAGACTCGCATGGTTTCGTCTCAGCTGTGACTGATACTGATTATTCTCCTAATCCTCCTCAAAAAGACTCTTCTCTGGACTGGGAGGCTGTTACCTCGGATCAACGTCCGCCTGCAGGAGGGAACGCAGCACCGCAAAAGACATTCTGGACTCGACTCTACGCCTGGGCCCGTTGCCAGAAGACACCTCCTTCCTCCGCCATCAGGACTACGGCGTTGTCGGAGCCTCCCCGTCAGGACTACATCGCTGAACCAGCACTGATAAGTGACCGTTGTTGACTTTATCTTAGTAGGGAGTCACTAGTGAGGCGCTGCCGCGTTCTACGGGTGTAGTTCAGGGCGGCCATATAATAATTGGGATTTACTGCGAGATTGTGTTCTTGTATATAAGTTCCCTGCGTGGAAAACGTTTGTTATCTTTTTGGTTGGAAGTTAAAAAGAAAGTTAAAAACGCTATTTGCTTTCTGGCTCCTATTTGTCCCTGCATCCTTCTTTACCTGCGGTCTCTACATTTGGCGTAGTCGGCAGGATGCAGGATCCAAAGAAGGAGCCAGAAGATACGGAGGATGGGGCTGGGCCTAGAGCTTCTCTCTCATTGGGGGCCATGTTAAACAATTTGCCCAAGTTTAATGGGAGCAACATGTTGTTGTGGAGCTGGACTGAGAGGATGAGGGGGCTGTTGAGAATGCATCCTATGACCCCGGCCCTGGAAGCTGAGGTAGCCATTATGGCATTAGACGGAGAGGCCCGAGATTCAGTGATGTTGAGACCCCCCACAGAGCGGAATACTTTTACCGGGGTGTTACATGTGTTAGAGGGGACGCACGGGGATCCCACCGACGTGGGAGAGCTGCGGGCCCGGTTGTTTGGACGGCGACAAAAAGAGGGCGAGACTGTCACTCAGTACATGAATGCTCTGCAAGAGCTAAACATTGCAATCGTGCGGAAAGATGGTATGGGGATGGGACATGTCGACGTGACCCTGCGCGACCAACTGGTGACGGGACTGCGGGATGAGTTGACCAAACAGGCTCTACGTGAACGAGTGCGGGTCGACCCGCGCCTGACTTTCTCCGACATAGGCAATGAGGCCCGCACCCGGGAGCAAGAGAGGGGGGTGACGGTCCTGACAGGAGAGGCTCGGGTTATCCAGACCGCTGCACCAGGAGGGGGTGAGCCGTCGTGGGTTCAGGAGATGCGGCAGGAGCTCAAACAAATCCGAGACGAACTGGCCGAAGTAAAAAAAAATGCGCGAAGCCCAAGGGAGCTACCCCGGGGGCAAGGGTCTGGGAGTCCAGCTCGTGGCGCTCGTTCAGGATATTATCCGGTCTCCGGTGCTTGCTATGGTTGCGGGGAGGCAGGACATTTCGCACGGGAGTGCCCCCGGAGAGGGAGGGCCTCGTCACGGCGGGCGTTAAACTAGAGGACTCCGAGCTAAGGGGACGACGCTCGGAGTCAGAATCCCCGCGGATGGGTGGTGAAAGTCCCGAAAATTTGGTTGCCAGCTGCCCCCTGGTTTGGGCAGAGTTTGAAGGGCGGGCTGTACGTTGTCTGGTGGACACCGGATCTCAAGTCACGACTATGCCCGAGGCCTATTTTAGAAAACACTTCCCTGTGTCAGTCAGACCCCAATGGGGCCCCGTAATCCGGTTGCAGGCCGCCAATCAGCTGCCCATCCCAGTGGAAGGGGTCACCTGGATGCAAATATCTTTATGTGGGAAAGACCTGGGCCGCCGGGGGGTTGTGTTGACACGGGGGGATCCCAGCCCACAACATATCGTGACTTTGGGGATGAATGTATTGAAGGACTTTGGCAGTTTGCTGTTAGGGGAGACCACACAAGAGACACTCAATCAGTGGGGGACCAGTACACCTCAAGGCTCCGTGTTCAGACAGTTAGTGAGGGAAGTCCGTGTGCAAGAGACCTTTCAGGAGGGAGACATACTAGGGAAAGTAATCACCTCCCCGACAGCAGAAGTGACGTTTCCCCCAGGACAGACTGTTATATCCCTGCCCATCCGAGCTCGCATCCCTCTGGAAGGAGTGCAAGTGCAGGTTGAGCCCACCTTTACGTCCCCTTTGCCCACAGGACTGCTGGTGGCCCGATCTCTGGCTACTGTTAAAAATGGGGCCGTACCAGTGCGATGTGTGAATGTGGACGAACACGATGTCGTGCTACGGGTCCGAAGTGAGATGGCCAAAGTGTTACGACCGTTAGAAGTGATGCCTCCTCCAGATACTTTACAGTTAAAGGTGGATTCCCCTGATCCCTGGATGGTCAGTGTCCGGTCTACACAGGATCCTGAGCTGATAGCGTTACGAAAAGGTCAAACTATTCTGGAACATATGCGAGCAGAATTACCGGGTCTGGATCCATCACAAGTCTCGCGAGTGCAGCGGCTCCTTGGACACTATGCTGAAGTGTTTGCGCAACATGAAGATGATTTTGGCTGTACCACGGCCATCGAACATGGAATTCCGACCGGAGATACAGTGCCCATCAGGGAGCGGTACAGACAGATTCCCCCGCAGATGTACCAGGAAGTAAAGACGTTGTTAGGCCAGATGCTACAAAAGGGAGTGATCCGCGAGAGTCAGAGCCCGTGGGCTGCCCCGATCGTGCTGGTGCGGAAAAAGGACGGCACGCTCCGGTTCTGTGTGGACTATCGTAAGCTAAATGCATGCACCGTCCGAGACTCTTATCCACTTCCCCGTATCGAGGAGTCTCTCTCCGTGCTGGGTCAGGCCAAATATTTTTCCACCTTAGACCTAGCCAGCGGATACTGGCAGGTCCCGATGACAGAAGCAGATCGTCCTAAGACAGCGTTCATCCTTCCCATGGGACTATTTGAGTTCAATCGAATGCCGTTTGGGCTGGCCAACGCTCCAGGCACCTTCCAACGATTAATGGAGCGGTGTTGTGAATTCTGTTTGTGGGCTCCCCCGGTGGTCTGTTATGGTAGTGTCTCTTATGTGCCTTCCTCCATCTCTGATTACCTGTCGCCACCCTCTTGGGGAGTTTCCTATTTAAGGCTGCTTGGCTGTTAGTCACAGGCCGGCCAACAATGTGCTAGTAGCATTCTGTTGCATTCACCTGCCTCAAGTTCCAGTTCAGCTAAGTTGAATTTTGTTTCTTGTTTTGCTATTTTTGTCCAGCTATCTGCAATGTGACTCTTCAGTGCTGGAAGCTCTTGTGGACAGAAAATTACTACTCCAGTGGCATGAGTTGTCACTGGAGTTTAAAGTAATTTCTGGATGGTGTTTTTGAATAGTGATTTTTAGGTCGACCGTGAAGTAACTCTTTCCTGTCCTTCTGCTATCTAGTAAGCGGACCTCACTGTGCTAAATCTGCTGTTCATCCTACGTATGTCATTTCCTCTGAACTCACCGTCAATATCTGTGGGGGCCTACTATCATCTTTTGGGGTTCCTCACTGGAGGTAAGGCAGGCCTGTATGTTCCTCTTATAGGGGTAGTTAGATCTCCGGCTGGCGCGTGGTGTCTAGGGCATCGTAGGTACATCCCCCGGCTACTGTAAGTGTTGGGTCAGGTTCAGGTCACGGTCGACCTTAGTTTCCATCACCCGAGAGCTAGTCCGTTTTGTATTTTTTTCCCATGGTCATTGGGGTAACCATAACAGTTTGGCCGGCCAGTAAAAAATCTATGTGTTAAAATATGCACTAAAGTAGGAAGGAGAAGAGAAGGTTTTTTTTTTTTTTTTTTTTCTGTGTTTGAAAGTGCACCTTAGTTTGATCATTTGTATTCCTTGCTTAAACTGCAGTCTTCAGCCTTTTTTTTTCTCCTCTCCTCTTAACCTCTGAATGCTTGGGTTACACCCATTTGAAACATGGATCCACAGAGTTTAGTTGCGGGTTTGAATAACCTTGCGACAAAAGTACAGAACCTACAAGATTTTGTTATACGTGCTCCAATGTCTGAACCTAAGATTCCTCTGCCTGAATACTTTACCGGAGACAGATCCCGGTTTTTGAGTTTCAGAGAAAATTGCAAATTGTTTTTGTCTCTGAGATCTCACTCTGCTGGTGATCAGACTCAACAAGTTAAAATTGTTATCTCTCTACTGCGCGGCGACCCACAAAGTTGGGCATTTGCATTATCGCCAGGGGATCCTGCGTTGTTAAATGTAGATGCGTTTTTTCAGGCTTTGGGGTTGCTTTATGAAGAACCTAATTTGGAGATTTTGGCTGAGAAAGCCTTGATAGCTCTTTCCCAAGGGCAAGATGAAGCTGAGATATACTGCCAGAAATTCCGTAAATGGTCGGTGCTTACTAAATGGAATGAGTGCGCTTTAGCAGCTAATTTCAGAGAAGGTCTCTCTGATGCCGTGAAGGATGTCATGGTGGGGTTCCCTGTGCCTACAGGTCTGAATGATGCCATGAAATTGGCTATCCAGATTGATCGGCGTTTGCGGGAGCGCAAATCTGTGCACCATATGGCGGGGTCTTCTGAGGAAGAATCTGTGCACCATATGGCGGGGTCTTCTGAGGAAGAATCTGTGCACCATATGGCGGTATCTTCTGAGCAAAAACCTGTGCACCATATGGCGGTGTCTTCTGAGCAAAGACCTGTGCACCATTTGGCGGTGACCTCTGAAAAGGCATTAGAGCATATGCAATGCGATCGTGTTTTGTCTAGAGGCGAACGTCAAAATTACAGGCGCAAAAATGGATTGTGCTTCTACTGTGGAGATCCAGCTCATGTTATATCAGCATGCTCTAAACGTATAAATAAGGTTGATAAAAAGGTTGATAAATCTTTTTCTACAGGTACCTTGCAGTCAAAATTTCTTTTGTCCGTGACATTGATTTGTACCTTATCATCTGTGACTGTGAATGCTTATGTGGATTCTGGCGCCGCTCTGAGTCTCATGGATTGGTCCTTTGCCAAGCGTTGTGGGTTTGATTTGGAGCCGTTGGAAGTTTCTATTCCCCTGAAGGGTATTGATTCTACACCTTTGGCTAGCAATAAACCACAATATTGGACACAAGTGACTATGCGTCTTACCCCAGACCATCAGGAGATTATTCGTTTCCTTGTATTATATAACCTACATGATGTCTTAGTGCTTGGATTACCATGGTTACAGATTCATAATCCCGTCTTGGACTGGAAATCTATGTCTGTGTTGAGCTGGGGATGTCGGGGTATTCATGGGGATGCACCTTTGGTTCCTATTTCTTCATCTACTCCCTCTGAGATCCCAGCATTTCTGTCAGATTTTTATGATGTCTTTCAAGAGCCTAAAGTTGATTCTCTCCCTCCCCACAGAGAGTGTGACTGCGCTATTGAATTGATCCCCGGTAGTAAGTTTCCTAAGGGTCGCTTGTTTAATTTGTCTGTACCTGAACATACTGCTATGCGGGAGTATATCAGAGAATCCTTGGAAAAGGGTCATATTCGCCCCTCGTTGTCTCCACTAGGGGCAGGATTTTTCTTTGTAGGTAAAAAGGATGGTTCATTGAGACCTTGTATCGACTATCGACTTTTGAATAAGATTACAGTTAAATACCAGTACCCGTTACCTTTACTGACTGATCTGTTTGCTCGTATAAAGGGGGCTAAGTGGTTCACTAAGATCGATCTACGTGGTGCGTATAATTTGGTGCGGATTAAGCAGGGGGATGAGTGGAAGACCGCATTTAATACGCCTGAAGGCCATTTTGAGTATTTGGTAATGCCTTTCGGTCTCGCAAATGCCCCTTCCGTTTTTCAGTCCTTTATGCACGATATTTTCCGTGAATATCTGGATAAGTTTATGATTGTGTATTTGGATGATATTCTTGTTTTTTCGGAGGACTGGGAATCTCACGTTCAACAGGTCAGGAGAGTTTTTCAGGTTTTGCGAGCTAATTCTCTTTTTGTAAAGGGCTCAAAGTGTAGTTTTGGAGTTCAGAGAATTTCCTTTTTGGGATATATTTTTTCCCCTTCATCTATGGAGATGGACCCTGTCAAGGTCCAGGCTATTTGTGATTGGATGCAACCTACTTCTTTGAAGAGTCTGCAAAAGTTCTTGGGTTTTGCTAATTTCTATCGCCGATTTATAGCGGGTTTTTCTGCCATTGCTAAACCTTTGACTGATTTGACCAAAAAGGGTGCTGATGTTGCTAATTGGTCCTCTGCGGCTGTGGAGGCCTTTCAAGAGCTTAAGCGCCGCTTTTCTTCCGCTCCTGTGTTGCGCCAACCTGATGTGTTACTTCCGTTCCAGGTTGAGGTGGATGCTTCGGAGATCGGAGCAGGTGCAGTTTTGTCGCAGAAAGATCCTGACTGCTCAGTAATGAGACCATGTGCGTTTTTCTCCCGAAAATTTTCGCCCGCTGAGCGAAATTATGATGTGGGAAATCGGGAACTTCTGGCCATGAAGTGGGCGTTTGAGGAGTGGCGTCATTGGCTTGAGGGTGCTAGACACCAGGTGGTGGTCCTCACTGACCACAAGAATCTAATTTATCTTGAGTCGGCCAGGCGTCTGAATCCTAGACAGGCGCGCTGGTCGTTGTTTTTCTCCCGATTTAACTTTGTGGTGTCATATCTGCCTGGGTCCAAGAATGTGAAGGCGGATGCCCTCTCTAGGAGTTTTGAGCCTGACTCGCCTGGTGATTCCGAACCTACCGGCATCCTGAAGGATGGGGTGATATTGTCAGCTGTCTCCCCAGACCTGCGGCGTTCTTTGCAGGAGTTTCAGGTGGATAGGCCTGATCGCTGTCCGCCTGGTAGACTGTTTGTCCCTGATGATTGGACCAGTAGAGTTATCTCGGAGGTTCATTCTTCCGCGTTGACAGGTCATCCTGGAATTTTTGGCACCAGGGATTTGGTGTCTAGGTCCTTCTGGTGGCCTTCTTTGTCTCGAGATGTGCGCATGTTTGTGCAGTCTTGTGATGTTTGTGCTCGGGCCAAGCCCTGCTGTTCTAGGGCCAGTGGGTTGTTGTTGCCCTTGCCTATTCCTAAGAGGCCTTGGACGCACATCTCTATGGACTTTATTTCTGACCTTCCGGTTTCTCGTAGGATGTCTGTCATCTGGGTGATTTGTGACCGTTTTTCCAAGATGGTTCATTTGGTACCTTTACCCAAATTGCCCTCCTCCTCTGAGTTGGTTCCTCTATTTTTTCAGAATGTGGTGCGTTTGCATGGTATTCCTGAGAATATAGTGTCTGACAGGGGTACTCAGTTTGTGTCTAGATTTTGGCGGACGTTCTGTGCCAGGATGGGTATCGATTTGTCTTTTTCGTCTGCATTCCATCCTCAGACTAATGGCCAGACTGAGCGTACTAATCAGACCTTGGAGACTTACTTGAGGTGTTTTGTGTCCGCTGATCAGGATGATTGGCTTGACTTTTTGCCATTGGCAGAGTTTGCCCTTAACAATCGGGCTAGTTCTGCCACTTTGGTTTCTCCATTTTTTTGTAATTCAGGGTTTCACCCTCGGTTTTCGTCCGGTCAATTGGAGTCTTCGGATTGTCCTGGAGTGGATGCTGTGGTTGATAGGATGCATCAGATTTGGGGACAGGTTGTGGACAATCTGAAGTTGTCCCAGGAGAAGACTCAACAGTTCACTAATCGTCATCGGCGTATTGGTCCTCGTCTTTGTGTTGGGGACCTGGTGTGGCTGTCTTCTCGATTTGTTCCTATGAAGGTCTCGTCTCCTAAGTTTAAGCCTCGGTTTATCGGCCCTTATAGGATTCTGGAGGTTCTTAATCCTGTGTCCTTTCGTTTGGACCTCCCAGCATCTTTTAATATCCATAATGTTTTCCATCGGTCATTATTGCGGAGGTATGAGGTACCGGTTGTTCCTTCTGCTGATCCACCTGCTCCTGTGTTGGTTGAGGGTGAATTGGAGTATGTGGTGGAAAAGATCTTGGACTCCCGTGTTTCCAGACGGAAACTTCAGTATCTGGTTAAGTGGAAAGGTTATGGCCAGGAGGATAATTCTTGGGTGACAGCATCCGATGTTCATGCTCCCGATTTGGTTCGTGCATTTCATAGTGCTCATCCAGGTCGCCCTGGTGGTTCTGGTGAGGGTTCGGTGCCCCCTCCTTAAGGGGGGGGTACTGTTGTGAATTCTGTTTGTGGGCTCCCCCGGTGGTCTGTTATGGTAGTGTCTCTTATGTGCCTTCCTCCATCTCTGATTACCTGTCGCCACCCTCTTGGGGAGTTTCCTATTTAAGGCTGCTTGGCTGTTAGTCACAGGCCGGCCAACAATGTGCTAGTAGCATTCTGTTGCATTCACCTGCCTCAAGTTCCAGTTCAGCTAAGTTGAATTTTGTTTCTTGTTTTGCTATTTTTGTCCAGCTATCTGCAATGTGACTCTTCAGTGCTGGAAGCTCTTGTGGACAGAAAATTACTACTCCAGTGGCATGAGTTGTCACTGGAGTTTAAAGTAATTTCTGGATGGTGTTTTTGAATAGTGATTTTTAGGTCGACCGTGAAGTAACTCTTTCCTGTCCTTCTGCTATCTAGTAAGCGGACCTCACTGTGCTAAATCTGCTGTTCATCCTACGTATGTCATTTCCTCTGAACTCACCGTCAATATCTGTGGGGGCCTACTATCATCTTTTGGGGTTCCTCACTGGAGGTAAGGCAGGCCTGTATGTTCCTCTTATAGGGGTAGTTAGATCTCCGGCTGGCGCGTGGTGTCTAGGGCATCGTAGGTACATCCCCCGGCTACTGTAAGTGTTGGGTCAGGTTCAGGTCACGGTCGACCTTAGTTTCCATCACCCGAGAGCTAGTCCGTTTTGTATTTTTTTCCCATGGTCATTGGGGTAACCATAACAGAGCGGTGTCTGGGGGATTTGAACTTCGAGGCCACTCTCATTTATCTGGATGACATCATCATCTACGCCCCAACATTCGAGGAACATCTGTGCCGACTGGAACAGGTACTAGACCGGTTGCTGAAATACGGGCTTAAGGTGAAGCCCCAGAAGTGTCACTTGTTCCGGGAACAGATCGAGTACCTGGGGCATGTGGTGTCCGCCGAAGGAGTCCGGCCATCGCAGGAGAAGATTGCTGCAATCCAGGAGTGGCCCACACCGGAGACCGCTAAAGATGTACGGGCGTTCTTGGGCCTCGCTGGGTACTACCGGCGCTTCGTGAAGAATTTTGCTCGCCGTTCTCACAATCTACAAGTCCTGCTGAAAGGAAGCTCCCCCAAGGAACGGGGAAAGAAGATACAATGGCAGGAGCCACAAGAAGCAGCGTTCCGGGACTTGAAGACAGCTCTCATGGAGCCGCCGGTGTTGGCTTATGCGGACTTTTCGCAACCGTTCATCCTACACACCGACGGCAGCTCTCAGGGATTGGGGGCTGTGTTGTCTCAGGTTAAGGACGGGCGGGAGAGAGTGATCGCCTATGCGAGTCGGTCTCTTCATGACTCTGAGTTGAACCCAGACAATTACAGTTCTTTCAAGGTGGAGCTGCTGGCCGTGGTGTGGGCTATGACGGAGCGGTTCGCTGAGTACCTGGCCGGTTCCGAGGTGCTGATACGCACGGATAACAACCCATTGGCACATCTGGAAAATGCGAAATTGGGTGCCCTAGAACAGCGCTGGGTAGCCCGGATGGCCAAGTACAGATACCGTATCCTTTACAAGCGAGGAGCGGAGAATGTTCATGCTGACGCATTATCTCGTCTGCGGAAAAATCCACCAAGAACTAATCGAGATGAGGAGCTGGAGGGAGAAGAAATCCCCTACGCCATCGGGGGCGCTGCTCAGACGGCTGTGAGCCGGGAACAGACCGGGAACGGAACGGCTGCAGGACTGTTGGTTCAGAGTCGGGACGAATGGATACGGCTACAACAGGAAGACCAGGAACTAGCTCCATTGCGACAGTGGATAACGAATGGTCTATTGCCCGTGAGAACCCCTGGACAAATTCTCCCGTCAGATCTGAACCTTCTTCTGCGGCAGTGGGAGCGCCTAACTCTTCAGGACGGGCTCTTATGCCACTTAACCATGGCTCTGGCAGATTCTGAGCCGACCTGGCAGATGGTCTTACCAGGGCCTGTGGTGGCCGCAGTTGCTAAAGAAGCTCATGAGTCCGGGGCACACTTCGGAGTGAAGAGGACGTTTAAGTGGCTGCAAACTCGGTTCTATCATCCTCGGCTGCTTGCGGAAGTACAAACTGCCTGTAGACAATGTCGACAATGTGAGCTAACCAAGTCACCGGAGGAAAGGGCGCCTGTGCAGAGCATCACGACGTCTGCCCCTTTTGAAGTATTAATGATAGACTACATTACCATTGGAGCAGCGCATCAAGGCTACGAACACTGCCTCGTTATGGTAGATCATTTTTCAAAATTCGCGGTAGTCATCCCTACCCGTGATCAGACAGCTGAGTCGGCGGCGAGCGCTATCTGTAAGAACTTTATTCAAGTTTACGGCTGTCCGAGGCGAATACATTCGGATCAAGGCGCCTGTTTCTTGGGCAAGGTCATGGAAGAGCTGCATCGCCTCTACGGCATTGATAAGTCACGCACCACACCGTATCATCCCCAGGGAAATGGGGCTTGTGAGCGGTTTAACCGGACTTTGCTTCAAATGCTGCGTGCGCTAGAACAAGATCAGAAGGCCCGCTGGCCGGAGTACGTGTCTGACCTAGTGTGGGTCTACAACAATAGAGTTCATCAAGTCACAGGACGCACCCCGTATGAAGTGGTCTTTGGGCGCCCAGGAAAAGGCATGACAGATCTGGAACTGTCTTCGGAGGAAGAAGGCCCCCGAACAGGGATGGCTTCGTGGGTGCGTGATCATCGGCATCGGCTGCAGACCTTACACCGACTGGTACACACTCGAATTCGGGAAGTGGAGCATCGGAGCACCCCTACAGCAAAACCCCCAGAGTTCCGGCCAGGTGATCGAGTACTCGTTCGAGAGCAAAGACCGCAAAACAAGTTAGACCATCGTTGGGAAAAAACACCCTATCGGGTGCTTCGCCGTATAGACCCGCATGGACCTGTATATGAAGTGCAGTCTGAGGCCCTCGGAAGTACAGGTACTCGCATTCTTCATCGCAACATGCTCCGGTTGTGTCGCTCTGTTGACTCGGACACCCCGGAATCCGCAATCAGGGAAGAGCCACCTACGACTGAGTCCCCCAACAACCATTGGTGGGATGAAGAAGATGATGAAGAAGAACGGCGTCAAAATACTCCCCCTATCTCGACTACTACACTACCCCTGACCAGTCACCCTTCCGCTGACGACATTCCCCCAACACCCCCTACACAAGGACCCGAGCCACGACGTTCTGAACGTTCTACTGCCGGTAGACCCCCAACTCGCTACAGTCCTGACTTACACACTAGACAGACCCAAGTGTGGAACAATCCGTCAGGTGGGCGACCTGTCAGTGCGAAGGCCTCGCCCAGGGACTGGCGAGCATACAGGGTGGGGGAATGTAGGGGACAGGGACTTGGTGAGCTGTGCAGACGGGTGGAACCATTGTTGCCGGGAGTCGGGGTTCCGGGGGATGGATTTGAGGGGTGCATGGGAAGCCAGGCTCATGTGACAGGAGGCAGAGTGACGCAGGGAGAGGAGAGGATAAAAAGCAAAACGCGCGAAAGCAGGGGCAGAGAAGCGCGGGAAATCTCTGAGGAGAGGAAACTGCAGCGCAGTTGCTGTGAGTGTGCAGGCCGCAGTGAGACTTGCAGGAAGCAGGGGGAAAACGTGCAACAGACACTGTGGGCAATTACTGGAGCCCCCAAAAAGAGACGCATTCGTCGTCAGCGACCCCCCAGGCAGAGGGGTAGTGCTGACCAGCTCAGGGACAGTATTTCCGCGCTCCCTGAGAACACCTTGCCAGAGAGTGCTACAGACTCGCATGGTTTCGTCTCAGCTGTGACTGATACTGATTATTCTCCTAATCCTCCTCAAAAAGACTCTTCTCTGGACTGGGAGGCTGTTACCTCGGATCAACGTCCGCCTGCAGGAGGGAACGCAGCACCGCAAAAGACATTCTGGACTCGACTCTACGCCTGGGCCCGTCGCCAGAAGACACCTCCTTCCTCCGCCATCAGGACTACGGCGTTGTCGGAGCCTCCCCGTCAGGACTACATCGCTGAACTAGCACTGATAAGTGACCGTTGTTGACTTTATCTTAGTAGGGAGTCACTAGTGAGGCGCTGCCGCGTTCTACGGGTGTAGTTCAGGGCGGCCATATAATAATTGGGATTTACTGCGAGATTGTGTTCTTGTATATAAGTTCCCTGCGTGGAAAACGTTTGTTATCTTTTTGGTTGGAAGTTAAAAAGAAAGTTAAAAACGCTATTTGCTTTCTGGCTCCTATTTGTCCCTGCATCCTTCTTTACCTGCGGTCTCTACATTTACATCGCGTTAGCGCAGATAGAGCTCTGCTAGCTCTATCTGCGCTAGTTGTGACGGACCCGGAAACGCTGCAGCCCCCATCTCAGGGTCCGTCACTCAATGACGGCACATCCCTAGCGCACACCCATTGTGGGCGTGCTCTAGCGATGCATCCAACATTGCAGTCAATGGCGGCGTTAACGGACTACGTTACACCGTGTTATGTCGCTCTGTAACGTCCGTCTAACGGACACCATTAACGCAATGTGAACCTAGCCTAACCTGTATTACTTTGTAATATGTGCTGTTTTTTGTGCACGTCTTTTCTGAATTAGTAAATGCTTTGCTATATGTTGGTGCTGTATAAGACTGTAATTCATAAAAATAAAGGCATGCTGCAAGCACTGTGCTAAGGCTAAGTTCACATTTGCGTTGTGCGCCGCAGCTTTGGCGACGCAACGCACAACGCAAATGTAAACGCATGCACAACGCAGCGTATTGTGACGCATGCGTCCATTTTTGCATGGTTTTGGGCGCAGAAAAAACTGCAACTTGCTGCGTCCTCTGCGCCCTGACGCATGCACCACAGTGACGCATGCATCACAAAACGCAAGTGCAACGCATGTCCATGCGCCCCCATGTTAAATATAGGGGCGCATGACGCATGCGGCGACGCTGCAGCGCCCGACGCTGCGGCGCAGAACGCTAATGTGAACGTAGCCTAAGGCTGCTTTCACACTAGCGTCTGTGCGGGGCCGTCGCTATGCGTCGGCCCGATGTACCGACGCACGTTGTGAAAGAAATGAACAACGTGGGCAGTGGATGCAGTTTTACAATGCATCCGCTGCCCATTGTGAGTCCAGGGAGGTGGGGGCGGAGTTTCGGCCACGCATGCGCGGTCGAAAATGGTGGACGCGAAGCACAAAAAAAGTTATATGTAACTTTTTTGTGCCAACGGTCCGCCAAAACACGACGCAACCGTCGCACGACGGTTGCGACGTGTGGCAATACATCGCAATGCGTCGGTAATGTTAGTCTATGGGGAAAAAGCGCATCCTGCAGATAACTTTGCAGGATGCATTTTTTCTTCTGAACGACACATTGCGACGTATTGCAAACGATGCTAGTGTGAAAGTAGCCTTAGTTGTTTATATTGCAGCTGCAGACCACTAAAAAATTGTGTATATTCCAAAGGTCTGAAACAACAGAGAAAAAAATAGAAAAAATAAATCAACATCTTCAGTAAGAAGAACAAAGAAACGTCATGTAGATGCTGCAATGTAAATTACAGTGACCAACATGAATGCATTTATTAAAATATCTACACAACAATTAGCTAATTAATGCTCTGGAGGAGATCTTGTTTTTTCAGCAGAGAGGTTACAGTATACTTTACGCAATTAATATTAACAGTCAATCCACAAATCACAAATCTGTTAAATTTATGATCTAAATAAACTGTGTTCTCTGAGATGCTCAGGGGTATTTAACTGGGGAAAATTACTTAGGCTACTTTCACACTAGCGTTAACTGCATTACGTTTCAAAACGTCTTTTTTCAGAAAAAACGCATCCAGCAAAACTTTTTGCTGGATGCGTTTTTTTCCCATAGACTTGTATTGGCGACGTATGGCGACGGATTGGCATACGTCGTGTACGTTTTACGACGGATGCGTCGAAATTTGGCGACACGTCGTCTCAAAAAAACGTAGATTGTAACGTTTTTTGTCTCCGCCTAAAAAACGTGTCGCGACGCATCCTGCGGCATATGTCGTTGGCTGCAATGGAAGCCTATGAGCGACGGATGCGTCGGGACACGTCGTACGACGCAATACAGCGCTGCAATACGTTTTTTTTACACTGAGCATGCTCAGAAGAAGTATTTTGTTGCCAATTGGTCAGACACCCCCAAATCTATATAAACCTGGCCTGGGCCTTCAACCCCACATATGCCAGCAAGATCCAGAGAGAAGACTGCCAGCAAGAGCCAGAGAGAAGACTGCCAGCAAGAGCCCAGCCAGCAACAGGACCCCAGCCAGCCACAAGACCCCAGCCAGCCACAGGAGCCAGCCACCATAGAGCCAGCCACAGGAGACAGACATAGGACCCCAGCCAGCCACAAGACCCGAGCCAGCCACAGGACTCCAGCCACAGGAGCCAGCCACCATAGAGCCAGTGTGAGTATTGCAATTTTTGTGTGCATCTGTGTGCCTGTGCATTTGTGTGTGTATATAAGGTACTGACTACAGAAAGAGCTTAAAACCTGAAGAGAACCTGAGGCCTGCCATCGTCCTGCACCAGCCAGTGCCATGCTAGAGTCCAGATGCAGCCTGATTCCAGCCACTGTGAAGACCTGCTGCTTCAGCTAAAGGATTGTCAGCCTTTTGTATGTGTGTGTGTGTGTATGCGTCTTCTGATTGGGTTCACCTTTCTGCCTTTGTTGTACATATGTGTATTTGCATAAAGCTATGTGCGTGCATGTGTATGTGTGTATTTTTTTACGGCTGTGTGATTTTGTATCATGTGCCTGCACCATATTATGCCTTTGCCAATTTTATGCCTGTTCATGTGGGAGGGTATGTGTCCATGTGCAGGATTGCATCAGGATGTGGTCAGGATTTTCCATCAGTATTTGTACGCCAAAATCAGGAGTGGGTGATAAAATCAAAAGTGTGCCTGTTTTCCTATTATACTTTACCTAATTTTTACACTCCTGGTTTTGGCTTACAAATACTGATGGGAAATCCTGACCAAATTCTGATGCAATCCGGAATGTGGAAACATACCATGCATGTTTTTTGTGTACGTCTTGTTGATTGCATGTGCATTTGTCCATGCTGTAATTGGTTATTTGCCTTTTTCTGATGTATGGACTGTATAGTGGTCTGTGCAGCATGTGGTTTAAATGTGTTTTGTTTTCTTTTTTTTGTTTTTTAAATCTGATGTGTTTTTTAAAAAAGTCTAGCGGTCTGCAGCTTGTGGTTTGAATGTGTGAGTGTGGGGTTTTTCTATTTAATAAAAGTGTTGATTTTATTTTAATTACTGTTATAACCATTAGCAGTTGAAGTACTTGTATTTAAAATAAAGAGCATGTCAGCTCCTAATTGTGATTTTTAAAAAAAGAGAGAAAAAAAATAATAATAATAAAATGTGTTTTAAAAAAATGTCCGTAGTATTATTTCATAAAGGTAAATTTAAAACTGGTGTATGTACCAATGGTTACACATGCAATACAGGGTTGGTTGAGGGCTCATTTTTTTAATAAAGGTTAACTTGTAAAGTTTTTTTTTTTTTTTTGGGGGGGGGGGGGGGGAGGTTATTTTTTTTAAATAAAATGTGTCAAATATATTTTTTCATAGTGTTAACATTTTAAAATTTTATTTTTTGGGACATGGAAATGAATGGTATAACGTGCAACTTTTTGGGGGTTTTTGTTGTTCACCTGTATGAACATTTCTGACATCATTTCAGTAGGGTGTTTATCATTGAACATTACCTAGTTCAGGGGGTGGTCTAACTATAGATCCATTATACATATTAACAGATAAACCAGGACCGCAGCCACTGACCAGCCCACCAGGACCACAGCCGCTGCCCACCAGGACCACAGCCGCTGCCCACCAGGACCACAGCCGCTGCCCACCAGGACCACAGCTAAGTGTTAGAAGTAAGTTTTGAAGACCCACAATCTGCTACTTCAATGTGTCGAGCAGATTGCAAGTGTCTCTTTAACTTACAGAAACACCAGGACCACAGCCGCTGCCCACCAGGACCACAGCCGCTGCCCACCAGGACCACAGCCGCTGCCCACCAGGACCACAGCTAAGTGTTAGAAGTAAGTTTTGAAGACCCACAATCTGCTACTTCAATGTGTCGAGCAGATTGCAAGTGTCTCTTTAACTTACAGAAACACCAGGACCACAGCCGCTGCCCACCAGGACCACAGCCGCTGCCCACCAGGACCACAGCCGCTGCCCACCAGGACCACAGCCGCTGCCCACCAGGACCACAGCTAAGTGTTAGAAGTAAGTTTTGAAGACCCACAATCTGCTACTTCAATGTGTCGAGCAGATTGCAAGTGTCTCTTTAACTTACAGAAACACCAGGACCACAGCCGCTGCCCACCAGGACCACAGCCGCTGCCCACCAGGACCACAAAACAATGTCCTCTTCTGACAGCCCTCCTCCACAACAACAGCGTGTATCGGTAAAAGTTAACGCAAAAAATGGGTTTATTTTTTTTTTGGTTTTTTAAAATTACATTTTGATGTCTAACCACATGCATAAATTATGTTTCAACAGGAAGCTGAATCAGATGAGGAGCTGTCAGAAGGGGGCGAGACGGGTGGAGAGATGCTAGTGGAGGAGGAACCAAGTGTAAGTAGTGGTGAAACAGTTTTTTCGCACATCACACTGCACCATACACAAAACAGATTTTCATACATAACTAAACACAGAAAATATATGCCTACATTACTGAGAATTTGTTTCCTTTATTTCAGGCTGCTGCTGCTGCTGCTCCTGCTGCTGCCGCTGAAGGTTCTCCCAGACAATCCCAGAGTCGGCGGACTCGTCGCCGCGGTCGGCCATCAGTGAGTTTTTTTTTTGTTTTTTTTTTTGGGAGGGGGATTCTATTGGTACTTAGTGTTTCAGTGTACTAATAAGTTTGTTTTTCTTCTTCCTTTTTTTTGGCACAGGCTTCACAGCGTGCTCCCGCAGTAGATGACGATGAAGACGATGACATTGACATTGATAATCTAATTGAGGAGGTTCGCGAGCGGGAGCCGCTGTGGAACATGGCTGACCGCAGGCATGCTGATACCGGTGTCACCCGTCGGCTCTGGGACGAAGTGTGTCGCAACCTGTTTCCAAGGCGGGAGAGCCTTCATCCTCAGCAGCAGAGCAAACTAGGTAAGTATTCACTTTCCAGTGATGTTTTGAGCTGACTGTAATGTATTGCATTTACCAATTTTTTGTTTTTTCTTTTGATTCTTGTCTTCACAGTTGGAAAGATTAGGAAGCGGTGGCGGTCACTGAGGGATCGCTTTAAGAGGGAATTCAACGATGAGATGAAGGCCCCGAGTGGCTCTGCAGGAAGGAAGAGGAGCAAATATAAATATGGCCAGGCCCTCTCCTTCCTGAGGCGAACCATGCTAAGCAGAGTGTAAGTATTCTACAGCCCACTAATAACCATGTTAACCTGTCTACTTAGTTTGCTTTCAGTCAGGGCTTTTTCATTCCAATGTATTAATTTTTTTTTTTTTCTTTCACAGCACCTTCTCCAGCCACCGGGCGCCTGCATCTTCCTCTGCGCCCTCTGGAGCGATCCCTCCTGAGTCCGCCACTGAGGGCCACGTCGGTAGGCCCCACACCTCTGTCCCCTCCTCTGACCCCTCTGTCCCCTCCTCTGACCTCTCTGTCCCCTCCACTTCATCCGCCCCAAGCAGTGGAGCATTATTGCAGGCTTCATTGCTCGCATCTGATGCTGAACAGTTAGCGTTCCCTTTACCCCACCCCTCTGATCCTGCCACCTCGACACCACCATTAGGTTCGTGGCGGCAGCGACAGAGGGGTCAGGAAAGGAGCTATGCTCCTGAGTTCTTACACCTGAATGCATCCTTCCAAGGCTCTTTCAAAATTTTGGGAGAGCAAGTGACTGCTGGTTTCAACATGGTGCAGTCACGCATCAGTGAAACAAGCCGTGAAACCAGCAGTCGCTTGGATAGGCTGCATTCAGCTGTAAGTCCCGATCCGGCCAATCTTTTTTTCCAATCCATGCTCATGAGCATGGAGAAGCTTTCTTTTGAGCAACAGATGCGGGTAATGAATACCTGCCATAATGCTGCACTGCAGGCCATTAATGAATCGACCCACACACCTCCCCACACCTCCACTCCAATTCCACCCCAGGCCCCATTTCCACACCATACCCCCCATTACCAAACCCAGCCCCAATACCCACACCAGCACCATTACCAAACCCAGCTCCAATCCCCACACCAGCACCATTACCAAACCCCACGCCAGTCCCACTACCCTACCCAGTCACAATACCCGACCCAGTCCCCACAACAATCCCGGCCCCCAGACCAAATTACTTCCCCAATGTTTTCCTTACTCAACTTTTCTCTTCCCCCTACCCCAACACCACCCCCCTCTGGTCAGCCTCTTGGTTTAACCCCCCCTTCCACTGCACCCCAAACAAGTAGGGTTTCCCCACCTGTCGACGTGGTCCAACCTTCCTGCCCCTCCTCCTCTCATATCTCCACCCAACACTTTGAAAATTTGTAAAGTGTTATTAATGTAAATAATATTATAAAAAATGTTCAAATTTTTCAAAAAAAAAGTTGGAAAATAAAAATATATTTTTTTTGCAAAACAAAACAAAAAAAGAGATAAAATAAATTTCTGATTACAATTCTACTCTTTGTGTGTGTGTGGATTTAATAAGGTAATATAATAAAAAAAGGTTTAATAAAAACAAACACCAGACATGTAAAAGGTATAACATAATGGTTTTACTAGCAAGAAAACCACGCTTTTGGGCCTTTTTTTGGGGGGGGGCTGAAACACTTTTTTTACATAAACAAAACACATGGGAAACAGGTTACACATGGGAAACAGGTTACACAATCATGTCTTGCCACGGGATCCGCCCGACAGGTGAGACAAAATAATCGGCAAACTGGTCCCTCATCCTTGTAACTGAACTTGTAGAGCGAACCGAGCTGCTGCGGTAGTCCCACAAGGTGGTCTCCAACTCTTCATCATCCAAAGAAACGGGCTCCTTTGACAGGACAAAGTTGTGGAGCACCACACAGGCTTTAACTACCTCGTCTATAGTTGTTGTTTTCAGCTTGATAGCCGTCAGCAGAACTCGCCACTTCGCCGTCAATATGCCAAAGGAACACTCCACTACTCTTCGTGCTCTAGTAAGCCGGTAATTAAAGACCCGCTTGGTATGGTTTAAGTTCCGGCTACTGTACGGTTTCAGTAGGTGCGGCGACAGTTGCAAGGCTTCATCACCTACAAAAACATATTCCAGGGCTGGGTCATTTGTTCCTGGCAGTGGTCTGGCTGGCGGGAAATCGTAGGTCTCTCCATAAAGGCAACGACCCATCGGAGAGTTTTTAAGAACTTGCGAATCGTTGGACCGTCTATATGCTCCGATGTCCACGGCAAGGAACCTGCAGTTGGCGTCTGCAATAGCCATAAGGACGATGGAGAAATACTTCTTATAATTATAATACTCCGATCCTGTTCCTGCCGGTTTCGCAATCCTTATATGTTTCCCGTCAACTGCACCCACACAATTAGGGAAATTGCAAATTTGCAGAAACTCTTCAGCACTTCGCAACCAGATTTCCATGGATGGTTGGGGGATATACTCTGGTTGCAAAGTGGTCCAAACAGCCCGACATGTGTCCTTCACTATTCCAGAGATAGTTGAAATGCCCAGCCTGAACTGATAATGGAGCGAAGTCATAGATTCACCCGTAGCTAGGAAACTTTAAAAAAAAAAAAAAAAAAAATGTTAGAAAAAATTGCACAGACCAACAAGTTTTAATATGGCACTGTTATTTTTTTTTTAAGGACGGGACACCCAATAAAACCAGCATGAAACCAGTGTAAAAAAACAGTGGAATGTCCGCCAAGAAAACCCAAATTACATGCTGCAGAAAATAGTGCGCAATATGGCAGCGCAGTATTGTCTGCAGCATGTAATATAACATTCAAAATGACCAATGAGAGAAAAAAAGCAGTTGCATGTCATCAAACCCAAAAAACCAAAAAAAAATAAAAAATGCAGAAAATGCAACGCAATATTTCAGCGCAGTATTTTCTGCAGTCTGTTATCTAACATTCAATATCAGCAATGACATTTAAATAAAGCAGTGGAATGTCCGCCAAGAAAACCAAAACTACATGCTGCAGAAAATAGTGCGCAATATGGCAGCGCAGTATTGTCTGCAGCGTGTAATATAACATTCAAAATGACCAATGAGAGAAAAAAAGCAGTTGCATGTCATCAAACCCAAAAAACAAAACAAAAAAAAAAAATGCAGAAAATGCAACGCAATATTTCAGCGCAGTATTTTCTGCAGTCTGTTATCTAACATTCAATATCAGCAATGACATTTAAATAAAGCAGTGGAATGTCCGCCAAGAAAACCAAAACTACATGCTGCAGAAAATAGTGCGCAATATGGCAGCGCAGTATTGTCTGCAGCGTGTAATATAACATTCAAAATGACCAATGACAGAAAAAAAGCAGTTGCATGTCATCAAACCCAAAACCCCCCCCCCCAAAAAAAAATGCAGAAAAACATTCAATATCAGCAATGACATTTAAATAAAGCAGTGGAATGTCCGCCAAGAAAACCAAAACTACATGCTGCAGAAAATAGTGCGCAATATGGCAGCGCAGTATTGTCTGCAGCGTGTAATATAACATCCAATATCAGCAATGAAATAAAAAAAAGAGGCTTACCGCAGGGTCACCATCAGTCGCTCCGCCGGTGTGATGGCAAGCCTCATCCTTGTATCCTGTCTTCGGATGACATCCTCCATTTTTGCAAGCAAAAAATCGAAATGTTCAATCCTCATCCGCACGTAGTTGTGGAATTTGTGTGGATTGTGCCGCAACTCCAGGTAGAGAGTGGACTGGACACCCCGGGTCATCCGTAGTTGATTAATCGGATGAATCCACAGTCGTCTCCGTCTCCGTTGCTGCAGAAGCATCCTACGCCTTTCCGCTGCCGCCTCCTTCTCCCGCACTATGATATCCAGGCGATTCTTCTCAAAGATAACGTCGGTAACCAAACTAGCAATCCTCCCAAGAACACCTTCCATCGCTGCCACAAAACTAAAACCCACAAAGATGGGCTGTAAATACAGTACTATATAGTTTTTCAAATTTTCCAGTAGCCAATCAAATTTTGGGAGCCTCCCCTTTTAAAAACGGATCCGTCGGAAAAACGGATACAACGGATGGTAAAACGTATGCAACGTATGCAACGCATCCAGTATTTTCGACGGAAACGTTTAGCGGATTTGCGACGGATCCGTCGAAATGCTGGATGCGTGGCATACGTTTGTCACCGTTTTTCACTTTTTTGACGCATCCGTTTTTTCGGCAAAAAAACGGATTTGCGACGTAATGCAGTTAACGCTAGTGTGAAAGTAGCCTTAGTTGGAAAATGAAAAATAATAGCTGCTTTCAATATGATTTCTTATGATCAGTGCTTGTAAATATTTGGAAATAATTGCGATAATGTATATATTCCTTATTTGCAGTTATGTCTACAAATATTTGGACAATGACTGAATCTTTTTATTTGGATTCTGCATGCCACTATTTTTTGTTTAAAATGAAACAACTGAAATGCATTTGAAGTGTAGAGTTACAAATTTAATTAAGAAGGTTGTGCAAAAATATCTTTTGAAACATTTAGGCTTTGCAACTATTTTTCTAAGGGCTGTCCCACACGTCCAGATAATTCCGGTACCGGAATAAATCGGTACCGGAGTTATCCGTGTCCGTGTGCCTGGGAACTCACGGAGGCCATACCTGCGGCACACGTGTGCCGCCCGTATGGCGAGTGGGTACCACACGGAGCGTGTGGTACCCACTCTGCATGGTGCTGAAGCTGCGATTCATATCATCCCTGCAGCAACGTTTGCTGCAGGGAAAATATGAAGAATAGTGTTTAAAATAAAGATCCATGTGTCCGCCGCCCCCCCACCCCCTGTGCGCCCCCCCCGCTGGTCAGAAAATACTCACCCGGATCCCCCGTCGGCAGTCGCTCCTTCCTGGTCTGGCCGCGGCTTACTGTATGCGGTCACGTGGGGCCGCTCATTTACACTCATGAATAGGCGGCTCCGCCCCTATTGGAGGTGGAGCCACATATTCATGAGTGTAATCGGCCGCATACAGTAGGAGGCGCGGCCAGACCAGGAAGGAGCGACAGCCGACGGGGGACCCGGATAAGTATTTTCTGACCAGCGGGGGGGGCGCACAGGGGGTGGGGGGGCGGCGGACACATGGATCTTTATTTTAAACACTATCATTCATATTTTCTCTGTAGCAAACGGTGCTACAGGGAAGATATGAATACCGGCTTCAGCACCATGTGGGGGGGACAGCGCTTACTGTAGCGCTGTCTCCGGCACGCCACACGGACCCCAGACGGAGAATGTCCGTGTGAGGTGCGTGTTTTACACGGACCCATTGACTCTATTGGGTCCGTGTAATCCGTGCGCTCCCACGAACACTGACATGTCTCCGTGTTTGGCACACGGAGACACGGTCCGCACACGGTCCGCACAAAATCAATGACATCTGAACAGATGCATTGATTTTTATGGGTCTACGTGTGTCAGTGTCTCCGGTACGGGAGGAAACTGTCACCTCACGTACCGGAGCCACTGACGTGTGAAACCGGCCTAAAAGGCCTCTTCATTTTAGCAGGGACCACACTTCTCTTGGTATCTGTTGATTTATGTGATTAATGTTATTCTGTAATGTCTTTCATTGTCTGTACATGCTCCTTCTAAAACGTAAAGTGCTGTGAAATATAATGGCGCTATAGAAATAAAATTATTATTACAAAAGATAGCCTTATACACATTCTGTTCAAACTGTCATCTAGTGGTACTACTAGACTCATAAAGGCTATGCACTAAGTACAAAGCCTGCCAAACATTTCAAGCAGGATCATCTATACACTCTTGAAAGCACCAACTGTAGTGCCTCATACAAATATTGTGAACAAAGTGTAGTTGTGGTACTCATGGAATCATAGAACCATGGAATGGTAGAGTTGGAAGAGACCTCAATGGTCATCGTGTCCAACCCCCTGCTCAATGCAGGATTCACTAAACCATCTCAGACAGAGATGTCCAGTCTGTCCATTGAAGGAGAATTCACCACCTCTCGTGGCAGCCTGTCCCACTCATTGATCACCCTCACTGTCAAAATGTTTTCTCTAATATCTAATCTGTATCTCTTCCCTTTCAGTTTCATTCCATTTCTTCTCGTATTTCCATGTGTAAATGAGAATAGTGATGATGATATCTGTAGACAGCTATGAAGTCTCCTCTTAGTCTTCTTTTTTGCAAGCTAAACATTCCAAGATCCTTTAACTGTTCCTCGTAGGACGTACTTTGCAGTCCGCTAACCATCTGGTTCTCGCTCTTCTCTGAATATGCTACAGTTTTTCAATGTCATTCAAAATGTGCCGAGAACTGAACACAGTATTCCAGAGGAGGCCTGACCAAGTAGGAGTAAAGGGGGATAATTACTTCACACGATCTAGACTCTAAGCTTCTCTAAATACATCCTAGAAATGTGTTTGCCTTTTTTGCTGCTGCATCACACTGTGAACTCATGTGAGGTCTATGATATATTAGTATAATCAAGTCTTTTTCACACATGCTGCTGCTTAGTTCTATTCCTCACATTCTATAGATGTAATTTTCATCTTTCTTGCCCAGATATATAATCTTGCATTTCTCCCTGTTAAATACCGTTCTATTAGTTGCTGCCAATTATTCAAGCTTATCTAGAGCTTTCTGAATCCTTTCAATGCCTTCTCTAGTGTTAGCTATCCCTCCTAGCTTTGCATAATCTGCAAATTAGATTAGTTTACCTTCGGTTCCCTTATTTAGATCATTTATAAAAATGTTGAACAACACTGGGTCCAGGACAGAACCTTATGGTACACTGCTTGAAACACTTTTCCAATTGGATGTGCAACCATTTATTACCACTCTTTGAGTACGATCACTGAGCCAGTTATGAATCCATCTAACTGTAGCCTTGTCAATCCCATACTTGGTCATTTTTTCAATAATGATAGTATGAGATACTTTACCAAATGCTTTGTTGAAGTTGAGATATACTATATCTACTGCATTTCCCTGATCCACTCAGTCAGTGATTCCATCATAGAAGGAAATTAGATTAGTCTGGTATGACTTGTTTGCTACAAACCCATGCTGGCCCTGGTTAGTTACTGATTTCTTAGCCAAGTACTTACATACATGCTGTTTACTCATTTTTTCAAAGATCTTTCCTGGTATAGAAGTAAGGCTCACTGGTCTGTAATTTCCTGACTCCATCTTCTTTCCTATTTTGAAGATGGAGACAACATTTGCCCTTCTCCAATCTTCTGGGACTTCTGTTTTCCAGGATTTTTCAAAGATTCTGGCTAGTGGTTCTGTAATTTCCTCTGCTAACTCTTTAAGTACACTAGGATATAATTCATCTGGACCAGGAGTTTTAAATTAATTTAAATTAGCCAAGTGTTCCCTTGCCATCCCTCTGTTTATGGTTAGAGTGGATTCTTTTATTCCTTTTATGGCACTGTGAAGATCAGTTAATGTTACGTTTGCTTTCTTAGAGAACATAGATGCAAAATAGGAATTTAAAAGTTTGGCCTTCTCAACATCATTTTTGACCACTTGACCCTTTTCATCCTGTGTAACTCCTATAGGATCTTTGACTATTCTTTTGCTTTTGACATACCCCCAAATCCCTTTTTGCCTTTTTTTGTTCTCCCTTGCAAGCCTTATTTCATTACTGGCTTTAGATCTTTTAACTCTTGCCCTGCATTCCCTGCAAACAGCATTATATTCTTCTTTTAGATATGCCCACCTTTTTCCATTAGATATGCATTTCTTTTTTAATTTTTAACAAGTGATTATGTTCTGTGTTCAAACACCTTGGTCTCTTTAAATGGTTCCAATTCTTCCTTTTTTAAGGGACTGTTACCGACGATGTGCGATGAGAATTTAATTTAGCTAAATCTCCCATCCTTCTTGGACATTTCTGTCTTTTAGAACATCGAGCCATTTCAAGCAGGGTCATCCTTACACCTTTCTAGGCACCAACAAAAATACCTCATTCAAATATTGTGTACAAGATGTAGTTGTGATCATTCTACACTCATAAAAGCTGTGCACACAAAGCCTAGTAAAAATTACAAGCAGGGTTATTCATGGACCCTTCTAGACATCAACTGAAGTACCTCATTCAAATATTAAGAAAGTGTAGTTGAGGTACTTCTAAACTCATAAAATCTCTGTGCACAGTGCAAAGTCTGTCAAAAAGTACAAGCAGGGTCCTCCATACACCCTTCAATGCACCAAATGTAGTGCCTAATTCAAATATTGTGAACAAAATCTAGTTGTGATACTTCTACGCTCATAAGCTCTGCACACCATGCAAAGCAGCCAAAATCTACAAGCAGGGTCATCCATGGACCCATCTAGACACCAACTGAAGTACCTCAGTCAAATATTAAGAAAGTGTAGTTGAGGTACTTCTAAACTCATAAAATCTCTTTGCACAGTGCAAAGCCTGTCAAAAATTACAAGCAGGGTGATCCATATACCCTTCAATGCACCAACTGTACAGCCTCACGAAAATTATGAAAGTTTAGTTGTGTCACTTGTACACTCATAAAGGCTTTGCACACAGTGGAAATCCAGGAAAAAAATATAAGGAGGGTCATCTAGTCATCCATAGAACATTGAAGTCAACAACTGATGAGCCTCATTCAAATATCAAAGATTAAAAATACTTTACATGCTTATGTTGTCTGGTGGTGTGGAAAAGACAGGGTTAATCCACGCTTCGTTCATTTTTATCAGAGTGAGCCTGTCAGCACATTTTGGGACAGGCAAAAGCACCTGACTGTTATGACCCCCCAGCGGTAATAAAAACCTGCTTAGACAATACACTAGTGGCTGGGCAGCTCAAAATCATAGAAGGTGCAGCTCATGTCAGGTGTCCAGCTTTGAAAGCCAATAGATAATAAAAGTCACAGAGGAATTAGGATGTATGCTTGTTTTGTTGGCCAGGTATTGCTTGACAATCTTTAAAAACTTTTCCCTCTTTGCCAAAAATACCTGGTCATCAGTGCCTGGATACTAGGAGGATGTCATGTAATTGGCCCTTGCCTTTGACAATGTACCCCTGTCTCTGCTCTACCTGGTATGTGTCTCCCTCACCTCTCCTTCTTGGTTGGGCAAGGAAACTTGAACCCTGCTGATAGCATTCTCTGATGGGAATTTTTTCAACATATTTTCCACAATGGCCTTCTGGTATAGCACCATTTTAGTAGACCTCTCCGCCTTCTTGTACTTCTATGTGCAATTACTATTTATTATCTTCTGTATGCAATTTAAATAAAAAATTGCTATATTAATATAATTTATGATCTATTGCTCCTTAGTTTTCGCTTTTGGTTCATATGAATTATGTATGAAGGGATCAAAATATATTTTTAATGAGGAATTCTATCGGTTCTATGTAAATATTTTGACAGTGTAGTTGTTGTACTATTACACTCATAAAAGCTTTGCACAATGTGCAAAGCCAGGAAAAAATTGTAAGGAGAGTAATACAGTAAGCCTGTTCATGTGTCTGCTTCTTCTTTTTCATCAGGATGCTGGGGGGACTATCTCCACCTACTTCCTGCAACCCAACTGCCTGTAATTGCCCAGCTTCAGGAAGTGCTGGAGCCCCTGACATGTAGAAATGGGCAACATCTCCCTGTGTCACCTGCACCATTGCTTGCCCAGTGCCCACGCATAGGAGGTGGGGCAGCCCAAGGACAGTCCGTCCTCTCGGAGGTGGTAGCCCATCTCAATCCATCTCAAGGAGCCTCTCCCAGGCTCCTTCATTTCACAGGATTTGCTCCATTCCTTCTTGGATCACACCCACTGCATACCAGCTCCTCCATTT
Organism: Ranitomeya variabilis; assembly: GCF_051348905.1. NCBI lineage: Eukaryota > Metazoa > Chordata > Amphibia > Anura > Dendrobatidae > Ranitomeya > Ranitomeya variabilis. Next base: position 295,787,844 of record NC_135236.1, on the reverse strand, counting down.
TGAGGAACATGACCCTTGTTTGAGCCATTAGCTCTTGCAGCCTTCAAGAGATGGGTTCTGTCTCTACTGCCCACTGGTTGAACGAGATGTGAGGCCGGGTCCTAAAATCTTCTATAGACCCCCTTCTTTGAAGCTAGTGGTACTTAACGACTTCCCCCCAGGTTGCCAACTCTCGGTACCTGGCAGCTAGCAGGCACACTAACATGTCTCCTGCTCTTGTCCTGGCTCACTTCCTTCTCTCTTCCAACCAGCCTAAGCCCTGCAGTTTGCTCACTAGTTGCTGGATCCTGGCTCTTCCATCTGCAGTTTGCAAAACACCCAGAGGGGAAGGCTGCGGCCTTGGTTCGGACCTTGGTGGTTCTGGGAAAGCGGCTGGTTCTGGACCACTGGCTCCTGCCACTCCTTCTATAGTGCCAGTTGGTCTCTGATATTCCTCAGGTGAATCCCTCCGGAGTCTCGCAGGATTCTGTCATCTTTGTTACCTTGTCTCCCACTAAGCATGTTACATTGTATGGATTACTAATTCAATTCAGAAAATGTTGTGATTCAATCTAGAAACATTTTTGAATGCTTTTTTGGAGTGTTTTATACTACTGAAATATAGCACAAAGCACGTAATACTCTATGGATGACTAATTGAATCCTGAAATATTTTTGATCACATTTTTGGAGTGTTACATACTACCAAAATGTAAAACAAAGCATGTAATATTCTATGGAAGACAAATTCAACCCCACCCAAATTTTGAAAGTAAATATTTAGAAAGTGTAGTTGATGTACTGCTACACTTACAAATGCTAGATCCCTGAAGGCACCAAATGTAATGCCTAATTTAAATATTGTGAACAAAGTGTAGTTGTGTTACTTTTACACTCATGAAATCTCTGCACACTGTGCAGAGCCTGACAAAAATTTTAGGCAGGATCATCCATACACCCTTTTAGGCACCAACTGTAGTACCTTATTAACATATTAAGAAAGTGTACTTTTCATACTTCTACACTCATAAATGCTCTGAGCACAGTGCAAAGTCTGCTCAAAATTACAAGCAGGGTCATACATATACCCTTTAAGACACCAACTGGAGTGCCTCATTAAAAAAATAAATTGTAATTGTGGCACTTCTATACTCTATCAATCTACATTACACTACATGTGATGATGGGTCACAAACTCTTCTATGGATCCCCATCTCCACTGCTGGCCATACCTAGTGACTTCCCCCAGGGATGCCAACTATTGGTTCCTTGCGGCTAGCGAGCCCACTAGCATGTCTCCATCACTTGTCCTGGCTTCCATCCTTCTCTTTTGCGACCAGCTTAGGCCCGAAGTCCGCTCACTAGTTGCTGGATCCTGGCTTTCCAGTCTGAGGTACACAAGAACACCAAAGGTGAAGGTTGCGGACTGGGTTCTGGCCTTAGTGGTTCTGGGATAGTTCTGGCATAGTAGTGCATCATGGCACTACAATAGTGCTGTTGGAGTGACTAACATACGATATGGGGGTAAGGTGGGAACATCTGGATGTAAATATACTGCCTCCGTTTTTGATTTCTATGGCAAAACGTTGACTGTCATACTGATACTAGAGACTATGGGTGTCACCACTGGGGAGAGAGCAAGCATGAGCTGGATGTCACTCCTGGGTGGCTTTGGATGTAGCTCATGACCCTCTCTTAGAGTTGAATGTGCCTGTCAAGGTAAGAAAGGTTGAGAATTTCTGAGATAGAATGTACAAATTCTGAGTTTCTCTGGCATGGAGCAGGTAACGTTATACTAGCTTGATGTGGTGCTCTACACTTTGCTTATTCTTGTGCAAAACTTATTACAACCTTCTCAAGATCCTTTTCAAGCTACCTCAGTGTAAAAACTGATTAGTCTAATATGACCCACCCTTAGCATACCCACTGTCCTATTTCTTTATCAATTTTGCTGTAAATTAAAAGGATATCAACATAAGGTACAATTTGTAAACTTGAATGCATGGTGCATTTTATGAGTGATTTGTATGCATCTTATCAGATTAGGGATATTAATTTATACATGTTTAGTGAGGTTATCTCTTAGGCAATGTGATTCTTCTCTCTTATAAATAAACAGCTCATGGACATGCGGAAATTGTAATGCGGAAGTTATCAGTCACTTGCATTGTATTCAGAAAATAAGCAGAAGTAGAGAGATAAATCCTTTTGTGTTTTTCTGGTGTTAGTATGCTGTTAGCACAAAATACATTTGTAATATTTCTCTTTGGCTCTTTGTGTTAAAATTAGGGAAAAGGGAAAAATCAGAAAAGCTGATACATGAATATGAAGTACCCAGGATACAATACATTGTAGGCTTTGCTGAATGTGCAGTTATTAAACTGCTCACTTCATTCTTTTGGAAAAAAGGAATTTAATCTGCTTTTTGGTCTTTTGTGTACTAACATATTATTTAAAGCAATTAGTCTGCCTTTATGAAGCTTATTAACAGATGCAGGTGGGTGATCTCAAGGTCAGCTTTAAAGCACCACTCTCAGCATTTTTATTTTCTTTATAATCCTTTTTCTAGGGATCATGTATGTGAGTATAATGCATGTAGTCGCAAGCTCACCGGTAGCTGTCTTTACTCATTTTCAATTTCACTCTGGCACCACGTGAGTGCAAGTCTTTGAAAACACAGAAAAAGACTCTGGAGTCTCATTCTGAATCCTAGACTTGTATTGAGATTAGTGACTTCTGAAATGCACAGCGAACCCCTGCGGCTTACAAAATCTATTATGTGGTACCATAGTGACCAGAGTGGGGTAGAAAACGGATGAAGAAACCAACCAGTGAGTATATAACTACATACATTATACTTACATTTGTTATCCACAACAAAGGGATAAAAAAAGATAATGTGACTAACTGGAAAATTGAGACAATCCGTGCCTTCATTGAGTAAAAATAATATTTCTCGTCTCATCCTGTTTTGGTTCTTCCTGATCTAGAGTGTTTCATAGTGAAAGTAGATGCCACTGAAGTTGGAATTGGAGCGATGCTATCACAAGCTATCTTGTTTTTCATTTAATTTTGTTCATACAACTTCTTTCCAGAAAAGTTTTCATCTGTCAAGAGGAAATATGACATTGGTCATCATGAATTGCTTGAAATCAAAAGTGCTTTCTAGGAATAGCGCAGCTTACTCATAGGGGTCAAGCATAAAGTCAATGTTATCACTGACCACAAAATCTTAACTAGACTCAGGAAAAAAATCTAAACTCACGGCTAACTACATGGGCTATTTTCTTCTATGTGGTTGATTTTGTGGTAACATTTAGATCTGGTATTAATAATATTAAAGAAGATACTCTTTTCCCAAAGTTTCTGTCCATCTCTATAGGAGGACTCACTCCATAGGACAAATTAAGTTTTCTGGTCTGAGATCAGAGAATCTCATCTGCTTAGAAAAAATGCACATATGGGTCAAGTTTTTTGGTTGGGGACAAGGTGTGGTTTTCCACTGAAAATATTAAACTTAAGGGCCCCTCTGCCAAACTAAGACCCAGATTCATTATCCAATATGAAATAGTGTAGGTTGTCAACCAAGTAGGCTTCCATTTAAAACTTCCACCTTCCTTCGGGATACCCAACCTAATGTATTTTCAAATGCATTTAGTTATTTTCCTGAATTCCTGTCTTCTTTGCCAGTTATAAGTTCAGCTCGACTTGGAAGTTTTTTTTAAGAAACAGATACATGCACATAACAGGGATCACTTCACATCAAATCAAAATTTCAAAAGAAGCTTTATTGCAGAACCAAAACACACATAAAAACATTTAAAAATCCTTAACGGATACTACACACAAATATAGATCCATAAATAAAGGGTAAAATCCCATGAGGGGGTTGTCTCTAGGCTGGAGCAGATGTACAAAAAATGCACAATAAATATGTATATACACATGCAAAAGCATATATAGCAATACAATGTGCATTAAAAATAGGACCTTCCACTGAAGGCCAAATCACAATAGGCTATAGCCAGCTGGAAAGGAAGTGTAACACCTGCGATTTTAAACCCAAACAAAGGGTCCTAAGCCAGACCTAATGTGGTCCGAAAATAAAGGGTACCAGCAAGTGACCTGGCCATAATCCCACAGCCGTGAGATTAGAGTAAGGTAATACTTAGCCCTGGCCCTGATTCAGTCAGAAGGTCGCCCCAGCATACAGTCCAGCCTCCAGGAACCCCGGACCCATTGACTTGGGTCACACATGATTTTCAGCCTCTGCCCTGCTTAATTGATTTCTATCGCTTGTCCTCACCCGTGTTTTAACCACTTAACCCCCGAGGGTGGTTTGCATGTTAATGACCAGGCCACTTTTTACAATTCTGACCATTGTCACATTATGAGGTAATAACTCTCGAATGCTTAAACAGATCTTGGCAATTCTGAGAATGGTTTCTTGTGACATATTGTACTTCACATAAATGGTAAAATTTCTGTGATATAATTTGTGTATATTTGTGTAAAAATCGGAAATTTGGCTAAAATTTGGAAAATTTAGCAATTTAAATTTTTTTTCATTTTTATGCCCTTAAAACAAACAAATATGTCACACAAAATAGGTAATAAATAACATTTTACACATGTCTACTTTACATCAGCACAATTTTGGAAACATTTTTTTTTGTTAGGAAGTTATAAAGGTTAAAAATTGACCAGCCATTTCTCATTTTTACAACAAAATTTACAAAGCCATTTTTTTAGGGACCACCTCACATTTGAAGTCACTTTGAGGGATCTATGTGCCAGAAATTACCCAAAAGTGACACCATTCTAAAAACGGCACCCCTCAAGCTGATCAAAACCACATTCATGAAGTTTATTAACCCTTCAGATGCTTCACCGGAATTAATGGAATATGAAAGGAAAAAAATGAACATTTAACTTTTTTTTATTACAATGTAACTTTAGACTCATTTTTTTAATTTCACAAGGGTAACAGGAAAAAATTAACCCCAAAATGTATAATGCAATTTCTTCTGAACATGCCAATACCCAAAATATATGAAAAAAAACAATGTTTATGCACATGGCAGAGCTCGGAAGAGAAGGAATACCGTTTGGCTTTTTCAACACAAAATTAGCTGGAATTAGCTGGAATTGAGATAGGACTCCATGTCGCATTTGGAGAGCCCCTGAAGTGCCTAAACAGTGGAAACCCCCCAGACGTTACCCCATTAAGGAAACCAGACCACCAAAGGAACTTATTTAGATGAGTGGTGAGCACTTTGAATCGCCAAGTGCTTCACAGACGTTTATAACGTAGAGCCGTGAAAATAAAAAATCATATTTTTTCCACAAAAAAAGATCTTTTAGTCCCCAATTTTTTATTTTCCCAAGTGTAACAGGAGAAATTGGACCCAAAAGTTGTGCAATTTGTCCTGAGTACAATGATACCCCATATCCTTGGGGGAAACCACTGTTTGGGCCCATGGCAAACTTCGGAAGAGAAGGAGCGCTGTTTGACTTTTTCAAACCAAAATTGGCTGGAATTGATATTGGACGCCATGTCGCGCTTGGAGAGCCCCTGATGTGCATAAACAGTGGAAACCCCCAACAAGTGACCCCATTTTGGAAATTAGACCCCCGAAGGAACTTATCTAGATGTGTGGTGAGCACTTTGAACCCACAAGTGTTTCACTAAAGTTTATAATGCCTGGCCATGAAAATAAAAAATCATATTTTTTTTTCCTGCAAAAATGATCTTTTAGTCCCCAATTTTTTATTTTCCCAAGGGTAACAGGAGAAATTGGACCCCAAAAGTTGTTGTCCAATTTGTCCTGAGTATGCTGATACCCCATATGTGGGAGAAAACTACTGTTTGGGCACACGACGAGGCTCAGAAGGGAAGTAGTGATGTTTTGGAATTGTCATGACTCTGGACGGGGTGGTTCTGGTTCTGTCCTGGTCAGGTCAGGGTTAAGATAGTTTGTCTCTCTTTGGTTCTGGGGAGGCTATTTAATGCTTGTAGTTCCTGGGTCCAGTGTCGGTGATACTTCCGTTTACTCGGCTAGGGATTGCTGACCCAGGTTACTCGTCTGTAATCGTTGTGCCTCTGTGCGTGTGAGCTTTTCCTATTAGGTGTATACTCACCCTCGGACGTGCCCTGCTTCTTTCCGGCAGCCTTCCTTCCTAAGAATGAGCGCGTGAAGGACCTTAGATGACGTCGCAGCTTGTGATTGGTCACGTGACCGCCCATGTGACTGCTCACGCGACCAATCACAAGCCGCGACGTCACCGCAGGTCATTCACGCGCTCATTCTTAGGAAGGAAGGCTGCCGGTTAGTACCAGGGCGCGTCCGAGGGTGAGTATATCAATATTTTTTATTTTGATTCTTTATTTTACACTTAAATATGGATTCCGATACTGATTCCCGATATCGCAAACATATCGGAACTCGGTATCGGAATTCCGATACCAGATTCAGAAGATCGCCGACCTCATGGCCGACCCCACACAGGGGTCGGGTCGGGTTTCATGAAACCCGACTTTGCCAAAAGTCGGCGACTTCTGAAAATGGCCGACCCGTTTCGCTCAACCCTACTCCTGAGTAATACTGCTGTGGGAAATGCTGCACACAGCAGCAAGGGAGCTGAGCAACGTGCTGGGAACTAACCAGGTAGCAATCAGGACCTGAACCATGTGACAGAGTAGGAGGTGGTCAGTGGCAGTGCCAGATGCCGGGGTGCAGAGAATAGATAAACACAAGAGTAGTCAAACAAGCTAAGACAGGGCCGGACTGGGACTAAAATTCAGCCCTGGCATTTGAAGATACACAGGCCCACTTGTCGCATGGTGACTGTATAATATCTTTGTACATTTGTAGGCAGGGCCGGTTTTAGGCAAAGTGGGGCCCTAGGCAAAGTTTAAAATGGGGCCCCAAATGCTAACATATTGCACATCACACACAAAAGCATTTCAGTTGTATTTACATGCGCTGAGTTCAGGCCACTAAATGAGTTTGATCGACAATACTGAAGTTGTTCAATGCTTGTTTCCCGGCCTCTTTCCACCAGCTGAGGAATAATGATGGGACAAAATAATCACTAATAGATCACCATACATTATCATGTTATCAACCAGAAACACATGGGCTACTTGCATACTGAACAAGTCTGTAGGAACCTGTTCACACCACCAGAAAACTTGAAGACACAAAAAAGCACAGTGAGGTCAAAAATACTCTGTTGTAAAAAAATTATTTTTTTCTCTCTGAACCCTGCTTATACAGGTACTATACAGATAATCAGGTTTTAAATACATCAGATAGGGATTGCATACATTAGTTAGGACTGCTCTATAGGGGTATACCTTGGCGATTTGGTGGAGCAGCTTAGTATACATTTTTTTGCAAAAAAACGTATCAACTAAATACCCTGTTTTCTTTACATCTTTTGACTAGCACTTGCTTATTACTGTGATTTTTTTACAACAGAGTATTTTTGACCTCACTGTGCTTTTTTGTGTCTTCAAGTTTTCTGGTGGTGTGAACAGGTTCCTACAGACTTGTTCAGTATGCAAGTAGCCCATGTGTTTCTGGTTCTATAATTGTTCTCTTGTTTCTACAAGACTGGGGAGTCCACCACTCCTCTGTGGGTCATTTGCATTTAAGCTGTTCCATCCTGCATGTCCACATGTATATTTTTTTCTCTCTGAACCCTGCTTATACAGGTACTATACAGATAATCAGGTTTTAAATACATCAGATAGGGATTGCATACATTAGTTAGGACTGCTCTATAGGGGTATACCTTGGCGATTTGGTGGAGCAGCTTAGTATACATTTTTTTGCAAAAAAACGTATCAACTAAATACCCTGTTTTCTTTACATCTTTTGACTAGCACTTGCTTATTACTGTGATTTTTTTACAACAGAGTATTTTTGACCTCACTGTGCTTTTTTGTGTCTTCAAATTATCATGTTATCAGCAGCACATCTACAGTTTACACCGGCGATGTGCTGCTTAGAACAATGATTTTTGTTCCAGCAATAACAATCTGAATATGCAGCATTTTACTTGTTTAATAAAATACACCCCATAGTCCTCCATATATTATAATGTGCACCACAGTCCTCCATATAGTATAATACACTCCCTATAGTCCTCCATATAATAAAATACACTGCTCAGTCCTCCATATAGCAGAATACACTCCTCATAGTGCTCCATATAGTATAATGCACCGGCATAGTCATCCATGTAGTACAATTCACTTCCCATAGTACAATGCACCCCATAGTTCTTCATATAATATAATGTATTCCCCATAGTCCTCAATACAGTAAAATGCAGCCCACATATAGTATAATGCAGCCACCACCCTACAGAATATAATGCAGCCACCCCAGAGTATAATGCAGCAAACCCAGCGTATAATGCAGCCACCCTATAGAATATAATGCAGCCCCCCTCATAGTTTAATGCCGCCCCCTCACAGAGTATGATGCAATCACCCCTCAAAGAATATAAATATAATACAGCCCCCCATAGAATGTAATGTAGCCCCGAATAGAATAGAATACAGCCCACCTCCCCACAGAATATAATGCAGCCCCATCAAAGAGTATGATGCAATCATCCCTCATAAAAATCTAATACAGCCCCCCATAGAATAAAATTCAGCCCCCCATAGTATATAACAGCCTCCCCATAGAATATAATATACCCCCACAATAGTATATAACACAGCCACATAGTATATAAAACGGCCTCCCCCATAGAATATAATATACCCCCATAGTATATATCAAAGCCCGCATAGTATATAGCACAACTCGCATAGTATATAGCAAAGCCCGCATAGTATATAGCACAACCCGCATAGTATATAGCAAAGCCCGCATAGTATATAGCACAACCCGCATAGTATATAGCACAACCCGCATAGTATATAGCACAACCCGCATAGCAGATAACACAGCCCATGTAGTAGTATACTGCACAGCCCACACAGTAGAATACAGCACAGCCCACACAGTAGTATACAGCACAGCCCACATAGTAGTATACAGCACAGCCCATGTAGTAGTATACAGCACAGCCCAAGTAGCAGTATACAGCACAGCCCATGGAGCAGTATGCACTACAGCCCACGTAGCAGTATACAGCATAGCCCACATACCAGTATACAGCACAGCCAACATAGCAGAATACAGCACAGCCCATGTAGTAGTATACAGCACAGCCCACATAGTATACAACACTGCCCACACAGTAATATACAGCACTGCCCACACAGTAGTATACAGCACTGCCCACACAGTAGTATATAGCACAGCCCACACAGTAGTATATTGCACAGCCCACATAGTAGTATACAGCACAGCCCGTATCTCTCCTCCCCCCGAGAATGGCCCCACAGTCCAGTAAAAAAAAACAATACACTCCTCACCTCTCCTCGTGCCCACGTTGCTCCCTGCTCCTGTCTCAGCAGCTGCCGATGCACTGCCTGGGACACAGTGAGTGCGCATGCACCCGCAGTGTCAGAGGCAGAGTGGGGAATGATGGGAGAGGGAGTGACAGCAGACACTCTCTCCTCCATCATTGCATTCAACTGTAGTTGAATGCGGTGGCGGCGCTGGTGGGGGAGTGAGTCGTGCGCAGTGGCCCACTACTGGCACTGGCCCTTCTGGCATTTGCCAGAACTGCCTGATGGCCAGTCTGGCCCTGAGCTAAGATCAGAGACAAGAGATCCTGAAGTACCAAAGGCATGAGTCAGGGGATTGTCAGGAGTAAAGCCAGAGGTCAGAAATCAAGAGGAACAGGCAAACAGAGTAACACATGGAGAGCAAGGAAAATAATTGCAAACCGGGCACACACCTCAGTGGTCAGGCACACAGACTAGAACAGAAAGTATAGCTGACAGTGAATCCTAGTCTGGAGTGAGTATAAATATCCCTCCCAGATCGAAAGGGCGGCCAGCAAAATGAACCCTGAGAGAACAGGATATTAACCAATTCCTAACCATGACACCCGGTTTTGGTTCAGCCTGTTCCATCTGAGCCCTGTGTGGTAGAGGTGGATGCCTCAGAGGTAAGGGTGGGGGCGGTGTTGTTCCAGGGGCCTGCCACATTGAGCAATCTGAGACTATGTGCCTTCTTTTCCAAGAAGTTCTCCTGGGCTGAAAGGAACTATGATGTGGGCAATCGAGAACATCTGGCTGCTAAGTTGGCTTTTGAGGAATGGAGGGATTTTTTGGAGGGCACAGCTCATTCCCTTACCTTGGGGACCTATCATAAGAACTTGTCGTACATCGAGTCTGCTATAAAGTTGACCCCTAGGCAGGCTAGGTGGTCACTTTTTTTCCCAATTCCTGTTCTCGATCACTTTTCGTCCGTGATCCAAGAATGTAAAGGTAATTTCTTGTCCCAGTGTTTTGATCCAGTGACTCCCTCTGAATCTCCATCCTCCATTCTTCAACCTGGGGTGGTGGTGGCTGATGTGTCATCAGGGTTGGAATGAGAGATTTGAGAAGATCAGTCTCAAGCTCCCCCGTCCAAACCGGTTGATAAACTGTTTGTGCCTATTCAGTTTCGACTCAGGGTTCTCTGAAAGTTCCATAACTCAGCTCTGAGTGGACATCCTGGGATCTCAGCTACTCGTGGGGCCATTGCGAGGGTTTTTTGGTGGCCCTCGCTTGCGTCTGAGGTGTAGAAGTTTGTGTCTGTCTGTGAAGTGTGTGCCCGCGCTAAGAACTTTCATAACCGGCTGGCCAGGGAATTGGTGCCTTTGCCAGTTCCTGATAGACCATGGACACATTTGTCCATGGATTTTATCATCCATCTTCACCCTTCCAAGGGTAATACGGTCAAATGGGTGGTGGTTGACAGGTTTTTGAAACAAGCACACTTTGTACCCTTGATAGCGTTGCTCTCTGTGGAGACTTTGTCTGGTTGTTTGTTCAGCATGTCGTGCAATTGCATGGTTTGCCCTTGAGTGTGGTGTCTGACCGTGGAATGCAGTTTGTGCCCAGGTTTTGGAGTGCAATTTGCAAAAGGTTATACTTTTCATCTGCATATCATCCAGAGACCAATGGTCAGACTGAGCGGACCAAGCATTCGTTAGAGCAAATTTTGCACTGTCTTTCCAGCTCCAGACAGGATGATCAGTGTGATGCATTGCTCTTAGCAAAGTTTGCATTTAATAACCATGTAAACCACTCCACAGGTAAATCAGTCAAATCCCACGCTGTAATCCATATCTGGGGGAATTTACATTTACAACCGACAGCACTGCTAATGCCGCTGCTCCTGGCTGTAAATGACTGGGGAATGAATGAAATGCAGGGAACGGAGCTTCGGTGACTAGCAGTGCCGTCACCGAAGCTGCGCCCCCTGGCGTCATTAACTCAAATGATCTCTGTAGCATGGAAAAATATTCAGAAACTTTCCCACGCTACAGAGTTCATATGAGGAGCCACACGGTGTGTGTCATTACAGAAATGCAGACTTTTATGGAATGGTCTGCGGGCGTCATGTCGTGCTTGCAGAGCTCTTGATGTGCCTAAACAGTGGAAATGGTCCACAAGTGACACTATTTTGGAATACACCCCCCTAAGAACTTATCTAGATGTGTCTAAACAGTGGCAATACCCAACAGGTGCCCACCTTTTGGAACTAGTCAACAGTTTCCTAATATGTGAATTTTATAATGTAGTGGCATACATGAGTTGTGTAGTGTTTGTCAGGTTGTCATACGTCAGTTGTGTAGTGTTCGTCAGGTTGTCATTAGTGTTGAGCGATACCTTCCGATATCGGAAAGTATCGGTATCGGAAAGTATCGGCCGATACCGTCAAAGTATCGGATCTAATCCGATACCGATACCCGATCCCAATGCAAGTCAATGGGACGAAAATATCGGAATTAAAATAAACCCTTTCTTTCCTTGTAGGTTAATTCTACATGAAGGAAAACAACTAAGAATAATGTAGGATGTATTGGGGGAGGTGGCGGAGACATTAAAGGCACAGAGGTTTAGCCCAATCAAATAGAATAGCATGATTTTTATTTTTTTTTATGACGTTCGGCGGTAGAAAGATTTTGACTATGTTAATTTTTTTTTTATTTTGTCAGATATTGATGTTTCACTACTTCCACGCCCTTCACCTTCTTTTTTACTTCTCCCACACTTTCTTCTTCATTATCTTCATCATCAGCTTCTTTGACATCAACTTCTTCACCTTATTCATCTTCTTCTTCATCTTCTACCTATTATTTTTTTGGTTACATTGTTCATATTCTTTTTATTTTACTATTATCTTCATCATATTCTACTTCTTCATCATATTCTTATTTGTGACAGGCATTCCCGTAGTTGTTATCTATAAAAGTTTGAAGATTACACCTTCCGTTCTGCCTGTCAAAAAACAGTTACATTTGTCCGCGTTCAGTTTGGCCTGCAGCATCAGGCTTTATCCAGGGGCACCACGAGGAGGAACGGACTCACCCCCATACACTGCTTAGTCTTCTTCTGCTTATAATTTAGATAATATTTTTTGCTCTGATATTTAGTCTTATGCTTAATGTTCTTCTGCTCTTTGTTCTGCAGCCTCTTGTTCTTCTGCTTCTCGGTCTTCCAGGTCGTCGTCGTCTCCAGGGTCGTCGTCTCCGGGGTCGTCGTCATCGGGGTGGTCTTCAGGGTCGTCGTCTCCGGGGTCGTCGTCATCGGGGTGGTCTTCAGGGTCATCGTCTCCAGGGTCGTCGTCATCACGGTGGTTGTCGTCTCTGGTGTCGTCGTCATCTTAGGGGTGGTCTTCCGGGTCATCGTGTTTAGTCTCTTGAACTTGGAAATGTAGCAGAAGGTACAAGAAGGCTGAGAAAATGCCGAGAACCAGCTGATGGAACTGGAACTCGGATGGCTACCCGAAGGTCCAAGAGCCAATGGAACTACCGAGGACCAGCTGACGTTACTGGAACCCGGTTACTAAGCAGGAGGTACCCGTGCCTGAAAGCACTACCAAGGACCACCTGACGTTGGTGGAACTCGGATACCCAGAGGGAGGCACCTAAGCCAAAGGCTCTGCCCGGAACCAGCTGACGGTACTGGAACCAGGATGGGGAGCAGAAGGTACAAGAGCAAAAGACACTGCCGAGAACCAGCTGACGGTGCTGGAACCCGGATGGGTAGCCGAAGGTCCAAGAGCCAATGGAACTACCGAGGACCAGCTGACGTTACTGGAACCCGGTTACTAAGCAGGAGGTACCCGTGCCTGAAAGCACTATCAAGGACCACCTGACGTTGGTGGAACTCGGATACCCAGAGGGAGGCACCTAAGCCAAAGGCTCTGCCCGGATCCAGCTGACGGTACTGGAACCAGGATGGGGAGCAGAAGGTACAAGAGAAAGTGTCTGCGTGGCTTTTGCAGGACACGATGCCGGCTGCACAGCAGGGGAACAGCTGGCGGTGCTGAACCCCACTGACACATTGGCTGGTGTTTTTCTCTGTGCAGCTAGCAGTACCGGGCCCCAACTGGCGGTGTTAGAGCCCGGGGTCAGCAGGAGGAGGAGAGGGAGCAGAGTGTAGGCCAAAGCCTGCACTGGCGGCAGCTTTGGGTCTGTTGTGTCTGCGTGGCAGTTGCAGGACACGTTGCCGGCTGCACAGCAGGGGAACAGCTGGCGTTGCTGAACCCCACTGACACATTGGCTGGTGTTTTTCTCTGTGCAGCTAGCAGTACCGGGCCCCAACTGGCGGTGTTGGAGCCCGGGCTCTGCAGGGGGAGCAGAGTGTAGGCCGAAGCCTAATTGAACCAATTTCAAAGGTAACCTTTAACCCCCCCTCAGGGGTTACAAAGTAGAAGAGCCACAGCTTATGCAGCAGTAGTGCTGCACAAGTCAAAGGTTGCTCTTTTAATTTTGCTCCTTGCACACGCTGAATGAAACACGTATAACATTTAGCCCTTTATACAGTCAAACTGTGTTGGAGGCGCGAGTTCCCTTTGTAATGAGACGCAGCACAGATGTCAAGAATCCCACCTTGGTGCTGGGTGCAGCCTCCTGAGCGTTGTTATTTGCTGTACAGGAGTCTGCGCTGTCGTGTTATCCCCTGGCCTAGCGCTGTTAGCGCTGCCCATCTTCTGACATCATTTAATGTCGGCCGGTGCGGTTCGCGATGACCATGAATCCCAGCCCCGCAGTGTCTTAACATTGTTAAAACACTGCGGGGCTGGGATTCATGGCCTGGCGCAGCACATATGTTCGCCTCTCACACTCGGGTCCTTACACCCGCTTCAGACTGTGCGGCGTCAGCTGATCCCTTATCGCATGCCACGGCCATGAAGCCGCACAGTCTGAAGAAGGCGGAAGGAGATGAGGGACAGGCGAACTGATGCACTGCTCATGCCCATCAATCACACCCTCGCAGTCCCAAGAAATAAGACACCGAGGGGCGTTGTGTGGGTCAGGGCGGCCGCAGAGGCGCAGGCAGCCAAACAATGATGCCAGAAGACGGGCAGCGCTACCAAGGGGGTTGCAGCGTGTCATTACAAAGGAAAGTCACACCACCGGGACGGTTAAATGGTCACACAGAGGACACATTTTAGACGTGCTTTCAGTTCCACATGTGCGAGGAGAATACGTTTATGAGCCACCTTGCACACATGCAGCATTACCGCTGTACAAGGTGGCTGTAAAACGTACAAACGCCTGGGGGAGGGGGGACAGGTTCCCTTCAATTTCAGTTCTTGTGTCTGCGTGGCTTTTGCAGGACACGATGCCGGCTGCACAGCAGGGGAACAGCTGGCGGTGCTGAACCCCACTGACACATTGGCTGGTGTTTTTCTCTGTGCAGCTAGCAGTACCGGGCCCCAACTGGTGGTGTTAGAGCCCGGGGTCAGCAGGAGGAGGAGAGGGAGCAGAGTGTAGGCCAAAGCCTGCACTGGCGGCAGCTTTGGGTCTGTTGTGTCTGCGTGGCAGTTGCAGGACACGTTGCTGGCTGCACAGCAGGGGAACAGCTGGCGGTGCTGAACCCCACTGACACATTGGCTGGTGTTTGGCTCTGTGCAGCTAGCACATCTGGGCCCCAACTGGCGGTGTTAGAGCCCAGGGTCAGCAGGAGGAGGAGAGGGAGCAGAGTGTAGGCCGAAGCCTGCACTGGAGCAAGTTGAAAGGGAAACTTTAACCCCCCCCCCAGGCGTTTGTAGCTGAAAGAGCCATCGTGTACAGCACTAATGCTGGAAAAGGTAAACTTAGCTCTTTTAATTATGGTCCTTGCACACGCTGAACCTAACACTTATGAAAAGTGTCCCCTCCTACCGTGATACCGTCCGGTAGGTGGAACTTTCCTTTGTGATGTGACGCAGCACAGCCATCATTCTTACCCCCTTGGCGCCGTGCGCCGCCTCCTCAGCGTTGTTTGAATCAGTCCCGCAGCCTGCGCTGTTAGGTTAGCCCTTGGCCATGCACACATTTTGCGCTGCCCGTCTTCTGACATCATTTGGTGTCAGGCTGGCTGACCCTGTGCGGCCGCGCTGGACGAGATCCCGCCTCGTAGTGTCTTCTGATTTAATCCCACTGGGGGCCTGAGATCCATGGACATGCGCAGTGCATATCCTCGCCTCTCACTCCCCTCCCTACGGCTTCTTCAGACTGTGCGGTGTCACGGCCGTGGCATGCTATTAGGGACCAGCTGACACCGCACAGTTTGAAGAAGCCGTAGGGAGATGAGTGAGAGGTGGAGGTTCAGATATGCACTGCGCATGTCCATGGATCTCAGGCCCCCAGTGGGATTAAATCAGAAGACACTACGAGGCGGGATCTTGGCCAGCGCGGCCGCACAGGCGCAGCCAGCCTGACACCAAATGATGTCAGAAGACGGGCAGCGCAAAATGTGTGCATGGCCAAGGGCTAACCTAACAGCGCAGGCTCCGGGACTGATTCAAACAACGCTGAGGAGGCGGCGCACGGCGCCAAGGGGGTAAGAATGACGGCTGTGCTGCGTCACATCACAAAGGAAAGTTCCACCTACCGGACGGTATCACGGTAGGAGGGGACACTTTTCATAAGTGTCAGGTTCAGCATGTGCAAGGAGCACCACGAAAAGAGGCACTTTTTCCCTGTGCATCATTACTGCTGCACAAGGTGGCTCCTTCAGTAACAAACGCCTGGGGGGGGGACAGGTTCCCTTAAATTTAACTTGTTGTGCCTGCGTGGCGGTCGCAGTACACGTTGCCGGCTGCACAGCAGGGGAACAGCTGGCGGTGCTGAACCCCACTAACACATTGGCGAGGTGTTTGGCTCTGTGCGGACAGCACTACCAGGCAACAACTAGCGGTGTTGGAGCCCAGGGACAGGTGGAGGAGGAGGAGGTGGAGGAGGTAGGAGGGATTGCCACACACACAGCAGGGGAACAGCTGACGTTGCTGAACCCCAATAACAGAGGAGGGACTGTTGACTGTGCGTACAGCACTACTGGACGGCAACTAGCGGTGTTGGAGCCCAGGGACAGGAGGGGGAGGTGGAGGTGGAGGAGATAGGAGGGATTGCCACACACACAGCAGGGGAACAGCTGACGTTGCTGAACCTCAATAACAGAGGAGGGACTGTTGACTGTGCGTACAGCACTACTGGACGGCAACTAGCGGTGTTGGAGTCCAGGAACAGGTGGGGGAGGTGGAGGTGGAGGAGATAGGAGGGATTGCCACACACACAGCAGGGGAACAGCTGACGTTGCTGAACCCCAATAACAGAGGAGGGACTGTTGACTGTGCGTACAGCACTACTGGACGGCAACTAGCGGTGTTGGAGTCCAGGGACAGGTGGGGGAGGTGGAGGTGGAGGAGATAGGAGGGATTGCCACACACACAGCAGGGGAACAGCTGACATTACTGAACCCCAATAACAGAGGAGGGACTGTTGACTGTGCGTACAGCACTACCAGGCAACAACTAGCGGTGTTGGAGCCCAGGGACAGGTGGAGGAGGAGGAGGTGGAGGAGGTAGGAGGGATTGCCACACACACAGCAGGGGAACAGCTGACGTTGCTGAACCCTAATAACAGAGGAGGGACTGTTGACTGTGCGTACAGCACTACTGGACGGCAACTAGCGGTGTTGGAGCCCAGGGACAGGAGGGGGAGGTGGAGGTGGAGGAGATAGGAGGGATTGCCACACACACAGCAGGGGAACAGCTGACGTTGCTGAACCCCAATAACAGAGGAGGGACTGTTGACTGTGCGTACAGCACTACTGGACGGCAACTAGCGGTGTTGGAGTCCAGGGACAGGTGGGGGAGGTGGAGGTGGAGGAGATAGGAGGGATTGCCACACACACAGCAGGGGAACAGCTGACGTTACTGAACCCCAATAACAGAGGAGGGACTGTTGACTGTGCGTACAGCACTACCAGGCAACAACTAGCGGTGTTGGAGCCCAGGGACAGGTGGAGGAGGAGGAGGTGGAGGAGGTAGGAGGGATTGCCACACACACAGCAGGGGAACAGCTGACGTTGCTGAACCCCAATAACAGAGGAGGGACTGTTGACTGTGCGTACAGCACTACTGGACGGCAACTAGCGGTGTTGGAGCCCAGGGACAGGAGGGGGAGGTGGAGGTGGAGGAGATAGGAGGGATTTCCACACACACAGCAGGGGAACAGCTGACGTTGCTGAACCCCAATAACAGAGGAGGGACTGTTGACTGTGTGTACAGCACTACTGGACGGCAACTAGCGGTGTTGGAGCCCAGGGACAGGAGGGGGAGGTGGAGGTGGAGGAGATAGGAGGGATTGCCACACACACAGCAGGGGAACAGCTGACATTACTGAACCCCAATAACAGAGGAGGGACTGTTGACTGTGCGTACAGCACTACCAGGCAACAACTAGCGGTGTTGGAGCCCAGGGACAGGAGGAGAAGCAGAGGAACACAATGTAGGCCGAAGCCTGATTGGAGAAAGTCGAAAGGGAACCTTTAACCCCCCCCAAGGCGTTTGTAGCTGAAAGAGCCAGCTTGTGCAGCAAAAAAGATGCAAAAGGAAAAGGTGGCTCTTTTCATGATGCTCCTTGCAAACACAGAACTAAACACTTATCAAATGTGTCCCCTGATACCGTGTGACCGTCCCGGAGGTGGGACTTTCCTTCGTAATATGACGCAGCACAGCCGTCATTCCTACCCCCTTGGCGCCGTGCCCCGGCTCCTCAGCGTTGTTTGATTCCGTCCTGGAGCCTGCGCTGTTATGTTATCCCTTGGCCAGGCACACTTAGCGCTGCCCATCTTCTGACATCATTTGGTGTCAGGCTGGCTGCGCCTGTGCGGCCGCGCTGGCCGAGAGCCCGCCTCGCAGTGTCGTCTAATGTAATCCCACCGCGGGCCTGAGATCCGTGGCCATGCGCAGTGCATATCCTCGCCTCTCACTCCCCTCCCTACGGCTTCTTAAGACTGTGCGGTGTCACGGCCGTGGCATGCTATTAGGGACCAGCTGACACCGCACAGTCTGAAGAAGCCGTAGGGAGATGAGTGAGAGGTTGAGGTTCAGATATGCACTGCGCATGTCCATGGATTTCAGGCCCCCAGTGGGATTAAATCAGAAGACACTGCGAGGCGGGCTCTCGGCCAGCTGTTGTGAATTTGGATTCTGGGCTCCCCCGGTGGCTACTGGTGGAATTGAACTTGTGACATCATCTTCCCTGTTCACCTGTTCTGATTAGATCTGGGTGTCGCTATATAACCTGGCTTCTCTGTTAGATGCTTGCCGGTCAACAATGTTATCAGAAGCCTCTCTGTGCTTGTTCCTGCTCCCAGACATCTACTAGATAAGTTGGACATTCGTCCATGTTTTGTTTTTGTATTTTGGTTCCAGTTCACAGCTGCAGTTTCGTTACTGTGTCTGGAAAGCTCTTGTTGATCAGGAATTGCCACTCTGGTATTATGAGTTAATGCCAGAGTCCTAAAGTAATTTCTGGATGTGTTTTGTTAGGGTTTTCTACTGAC
Source organism: Ranitomeya variabilis (assembly GCF_051348905.1). Classification (NCBI taxonomy): domain Eukaryota; kingdom Metazoa; phylum Chordata; class Amphibia; order Anura; family Dendrobatidae; genus Ranitomeya; species Ranitomeya variabilis. The sequence continues at coordinate 295,768,895 of NC_135236.1, read as the reverse complement.
CATGAAAGTATGCTTTCTGTCTTCTGCTATCTAGAAAGCGGACCTCAAATTTGCTAAAACTATTTTCCTGCTGCGTTTGTTGTTTCATCTCATATCACCGCCAATATATGTGGGGGGCTTCTGTCTCCTTTTTGGGCATTTCTCTAGAGGTGAGTCAGGTCTTATATTTCCCTCTGCTAGCATTATTTAGTTCTCCGGCCGGCGCTGGGCATATAGGGATAAAAAGTAGGACATGCTACCTGGCTACTTCTAGATGATGCGGTAGGTTTAGTTCATGGTCAGTACAGTTACATCTTCCAAGAGCTTGTTCCTATTGAGGCTTATGCTAGTTCTCTGGCCATGGAGATCATGACAGTTTGACCGGCCCACTAAAGGGTTAAAATCCTTGGCTGAGAAAGGAGAGAAATAAGAAGTCTGCTGAAAATTTTTTTTTTTTTTTTTTTTTTCTCTAGTAGTTAGTGTGCTCTTAATTGGATCACTTGCCAGTCTGTCTATGCTGCAGTCTTTCTTTTTTTTCTCTCTCCTTCTAATCTTTGAATGGCTCTATGTTCACCTGTCTATAATGGATCTACAGAGTGTAACTGCAGGTTTGAATAATCTCGCCACGAAAGTACAAAGTTTGCAAGATTTTGTTGTTCATGCTCCGGTATCAGAGCCGAGAATTCCTTTGCCGGAATTCTTCTCAGGGAATAGATCTAGCTTTCAGAATTTTAGAAATAATTGTAAGTTATTTTTGTCCCTGAAATCTCGTTCTGCTGGAGACCCTGCACAGCAGGTTGGGATTGTGATTTCCTTGCTCCGCGGCGACCCTCAAGATTGGGCTTTTGCATTGGCACCAGGGGATCCTGCGTTGCGCAATGTGGATGCGTTTTTTCTGGCCTTGGGCTTGCTTTATGAGGAACCTCATTTGGAACTTCAGGCAGAAAAAACTTTGATGTCCCTATCGCAGGGGCAAGATGAAGCTGAAATTTACTGCCAAAGATTCCGTAAATGGTCTGTGCTTACTCAGTGGAATGAGTGTGCCTTGGCGGCTACTTTCAGAGAGGGTCTTTCTGATGCCATTAAGGATGTTATGGTGGGGTTCCCTGTGCCTGCAAGTCTGAATGAGTCCATGACAATGGCCATTCAGATCGATAGGCGTCTGCGGGAGCGCAAACCAGTGCACCATCTGGCGGTGTCCACTGAGAAGACGCCAGAAAACATGCAGTGTGATAGAATTCTGTCCAGAAGCAAGCGGCAGAATTTTAGACGGAAAAATGGGTTGTGTTTCTATTGTGGGGATTCTACTCATGTTATATCAGCATGCTCTAAGCGTACTAAAAAGCTTGATAAATCCATTCCCATTGGCACTTTACAGTCTAAATTTATTTTGTCTGTGACCCTGATTTGCTCTTTGTCATCTATTACTACGGACGCCTATATCGACTCTGGCGCCGCTTTGAGTCTTATGGATTGGTCCTTTGCCAATCGTTGTGGGTATGATTTAGAGCCTTTGGAGACTCTTATTCCTCTGAAGGGGATTGACTCCACCCCATTGGCTAATAATAAACCACAATACTGGACACAAGTAACTATGCGTATTAATCCGGATCACCAGGAGATTATTCGCTTTCTGGTGCTGTATAATCTACATGATGATTTGGTGCTAGGATTGCCATGGCTGCAGTCTCACAACCCAGTCCTTGACTGGAGAGCTATGTCTGTGTTGAGCTGGGGATGTAAGGGGACTCATGGGGACGTACCTTTGGTGTCCATTTCATCATCTATTCCCTCTGAAATCCCTGAGTTCCTGTCTGATTATCGTGACGTCTTTGAAGAACCCAAGCTGGGTTCGCTACCTCCGCACCGTGAGTGCGATTGTGCTATAGATTTAATTCCGGGTAGTAAATACCCAAAGGGTCGTTTATTTAATCTGTCTGTGCCTGAACATACTGCTATGCGAGAATATATAAAGGAGTCCTTGGAAAAGGGACATATTCGTCCATCGTCATCTCCCTTAGGAGCCGGTTTTTTCTTTGTGTCAAAAAAAGACGGCTCTTTGAGACCATGTATTGATTATCGGCTTTTGAATAAAATCACGGTTAAATATCAATACCCATTGCCGTTGCTGACTGATTTGTTTGCTCGCATAAAGGGGGCCAAGTGGTTCTCTAAGATTGATCTCCGTGGGGCGTATAATTTGGTGCGGATCAGGCAGGGGGATGAGTGGAAAACCGCATTTAATACGCCCGAGGGCCACTTTGAGTATTTGGTGATGCCTTTTGGTCTTTCTAATGCCCCTTCAGTCTTCCAGTCCTTTATGCATGATATTTTCCGCGATTTTTTGGATAAATTTATGATAGTGTATCTGGATGATATTCTGATTTTTTCGGATGATTGGGACTCTCATGTCCGGCAAGTTAAGAGGGTTTTTCAGGTTTTGCGGTCTAATTCTCTGTGTGTCAAGGGTTCTAAGTGCGTTTTTGGGGTTCAGAGAATTTCCTTTTTGGGATATATTTTTTCTCCCTCTTCCATTGAGATGGATCCTGTCAAGGTTCAAGCTATTTGTGATTGGACGCAGCCCTCTTCTCTTAAAAGTCTTCAGAAATTTTTGGGCTTTGCCAACTTTTATCGTCGATTTATTTCTGGTTTTTCGGATGTCGTTAAGCCATTGACCGATTTGACTAGACAGGGTGCTGATGTTGCTAATTGGTCCCCTGATGCTGTGGAGGCCTTTCAGGAGCTTAAGCGCCGTTTTTCTTCTGCCCCTGTGTTGCGTCAGCCTGATGTGACTCTTCCTTTTCAGGTTGAGGTCGACGCTTCTGAGATCGGGGCTGGGGCAGTGTTGTCGCAGAAAAGTTCTGACTGCGCCGTGATGAGGCCTTGTGCCTTCTTTTCCCGTAAATTTTCGCCCGCTGAGCGGAATTATGATGTTGGGAATCGGGAGCTTTTGGCCATGAAGTGGGCGTTTGAGGAGTGGCGCCATTGGCTCGAGGGGGCCAGACATCAGGTGGTGGTATTGACTGACCACAAAAATTTGATCTATCTTGAGACCGCCAGGCGCCTGAATCCTAGACAAGCGCGCTGGTCATTATTTTTCTCTCGGTTTAATTTTGTGGTATCGTACCTACCGGGTTCTAAGAATGTTAAGGCGGATGCCCTTTCTAGGAGTTTTGAGCCTGATTCACCCGGCAACTCTGACCCCACAGGTATTCTTAAGGAGGGAGTTATCTTGTCAGCCGTTTCTCCAGACCTGCGGCGGGCCTTGCAGGAGTTTCAGGCGGATAGACCGGATCGTTGTCCGCCTGATAGGTTGTTTGTTCCTGATGATTGGACCAGTAGAGTCATCTCTGAGGTACATTCTTCTGCATTGGCAGGTCATCCTGGAATTTTTGGTACCAGGGATTTGGTGGCAAGATCCTTCTGGTGGCCTTCCCTGTCACGAGATGTGCGAGGCTTTGTGCAGTCTTGTGACGTTTGTGCTCGGGCCAAGCCTTGTTGTTCTCGGGCTAGTGGATTATTGTTGCCCTTGCCTATTCCTAAGAGGCCTTGGACACACATCTCGATGGATTTTATTTCAGATCTGCCTGTTTCTCAGAAGATGTCTGTCATCTGGGTGGTGTGTGACCGTTTTTCTAAGATGGTCCATTTGGTTCCCCTGCCCAAATTGCCTTCTTCTTCCGAGTTGGTGCCCCTGTTTTTTCAAAATGTTGTTCGTTTGCATGGTATTCCTGAGAATATCGTTTCTGACAGAGGAACCCAATTTGTGTCTAGATTTTGGCGGGCATTCTGTGCTAGGATGGGCATAGATTTGTCTTTTTCGTCTGCTTTTCACCCTCAGACTAATGGCCAGACCGAGCGGACTAATCAGACCCTGGAGACATATCTGAGGTGTTTTGTGTCTGCTGACCAGGATGATTGGGTTGCTTTTTTGCCATTGGCGGAGTTCGCCCTCAATAATCGGGCCAGCTCTGCCACTTTGGTGTCCCCGTTTTTCTGTAATTCGGGGTTCCACCCTCGATTTTCCTCCGGTCAGATGGAATCCTCGGATTGTCCTGGAGTGGATGCGGTGGTGGAGAGATTGCATCATATCTGGGGGCAGGTGATGGACAATTTAAAGTTGTCCCAGGAGAAGACTCAGCTTTTTGCCAACCGTCACCGTCGTGTTGGTCCTCGGCTTTGTGTTGGAGATTTGGTGTGGTTGTCTTCTCGTTTTGTCCCTATGAGGGTCTCATCTCCTAAGTTTAAGCCTCGGTTCATCGGTCCGTATAAAATATTGGAGATTCTTAACCCTGTTTCCTTCCGTTTGGACCTCCCTGCATCCTTTTCTATTCATAACGTTTTTCATCGGTCGTTATTGCGCAGGTATGAGGCACCGGTTGTGCCTTCCGTTGAGCCTCCTGCTCCGGTGTTGGTTGAGGGTGAGTTGGAGTACGTTGTGGAAAAAATCCTAGACTCCCGTGTTTCCAGACGGAGACTCCAGTATCTGGTCAAGTGGAAGGGATACGGCCAGGAGGATAATTCTTGGGTCACTGCATCTGATGTTCATGCCTCTGATCTGGTTCGTGCCTTTCATAGGGCCCATCCTGATCGCCCTGGTGGTTCTGGTGAGGGTTCGGTGCCCCCTCCTTGAGGGGGGGGTACTGTTGTGAATTTGGATTCTGGGCTCCCCCGGTGGCTACTGGTGGAATTGAACTTGTGACATCATCTTCCCTGTTCACCTGTTCTGATTAGATCTGGGTGTCGCTATATAACCTGGCTTCTCTGTTAGATGCTTGCCGGTCAACAATGTTATCAGAAGCCTCTCTGTGCTTGTTCCTGCTCCCAGACATCTACTAGATAAGTTGGACATTCGTCCATGTTTTGTTTTTGTATTTTGGTTCCAGTTCACAGCTGCAGTTTCGTTACTGTGTCTGGAAAGCTCTTGTTGATCAGGAATTGCCACTCTGGTATTATGAGTTAATGCCAGAGTCCTAAAGTAATTTCTGGATGTGTTTTGTTAGGGTTTTCTACTGACCATGAAAGTATGCTTTCTGTCTTCTGCTATCTAGAAAGCGGACCTCAAATTTGCTAAAACTATTTTCCTGCTGCGTTTGTTGTTTCATCTCATATCACCGCCAATATATGTGGGGGGCTTCTGTCTCCTTTTTGGGCATTTCTCTAGAGGTGAGTCAGGTCTTATATTTCCCTCTGCTAGCATTATTTAGTTCTCCGGCCGGCGCTGGGCATATAGGGATAAAAAGTAGGACATGCTACCTGGCTACTTCTAGATGATGCGGTAGGTTTAGTTCATGGTCAGTACAGTTACATCTTCCAAGAGCTTGTTCCTATTGAGGCTTATGCTAGTTCTCTGGCCATGGAGATCATGACAGCCAGCGCGGCCACACAGGCGCAGCCATCCTGACACCAAATGATGTCAGAAGATGGGCAGCGCTAAGTGTGCCTGGCCAAGGGATAACATAACAGCGCAGGCTCCGGGACGGAATCAAACAACGCTGAGGAGCCGGGGCACGGTGCCAAGGGGGTAGGAATGACAGCTGTGCTGCGTCATATTACGAAGGAAAGTCCCACCTCCGGGACGGTTTTATGGTATCAGTGGACACATTTTATAAGTGTTAAGTTCTGCGTGTGCAAGGAGCTAAACAAAAATAGCTACCTTTTCCTTGTGCAGCATTACTGCTGTACAAGGTGGCTCTTTCAGTAACAAACGCCTTGGGGGGGGGGACAGGTTCCCTTACATTTCAGTTGTTGTGTCAGCGTGGCGGTCGCAGGACACATTGCCGGCTACACAGCTGGGGATCAGCTGACGTTACTGAAACCCAATAACACTGGGTCGTATGTTTTGACTGTGCAGACGGCACTTCTGAGCCTCAACTGGCGGTGTTGGAGCCCAGGAATTAAAGTTCAGGTGGTAGAAAGATGAACACAACAGGAGACCTGGATACTGTAGACAGTCACCTAATTATTTAATCAGGAAGAGGAGTGGCAAATTCCTGTGAGATCCAGGCCTTGTTCATTTTCAGGAAAGTAAGCCGGTCAACGTTATCGGAGGATAGTCGCATGCGACGGTCAGTTAGTACACCACCTGCAGCACTAAAGACACGTTCCGATAATACACTGGCCGCAGGGCAAGACAGCACCTCCAATGAATACTGGCTTAGCTCTGGCCATGTATCCAGCTTTGAGACCCAAAACTTGAAAGGGGAAGAGCCGTCTGGGAGTACAGCAAGAGGGCAAGACATGTAGTCTGTCACCATCTGACGGAACCGTTGCCTCCTGCTGACTGGAGCCGTCTGTGATGGTGTAGACTTTTGTGGCGGGCACAGAAAACTGTGCCACAGTTGGGCCATACTGGTCTTGCCTTGGGCAGAGGCACTGCTTCTGCTCCCTCTTTGTGCAGAGCCTCCACCACTGCCTGGACGCACTGAGCTGCTTTGGAATGCACTAGCAGCACTTCTCTCAGTTGGAATGTAGAAGATGATGGAATTGACCAGTGTGTCTTGGTACTCCCGCATTTTTCGCTCCCGGTTCAACGGTGTGATGAGGCTTTCTACGTTGTCCCGGTAGCGAGGATCGAGGAGGGTGAACACCCAATAATCAGACATGTTGAGAATGCGGGCGATGCGGCGGTCGTTTCTCAGGCACTGCAGCATGTAATCCACCATGTGCTGCAGACTGCCAACTGCCCAAGAAACGCTGTCCCCTGCTGGAGGCGTGATCTCTGCCCGCTCGTCATCACCCCACCCTCACTGTACACACTGAGTACTGGATAATTGTGTAACTCCCTCCTCTGGACGGATGTCTTCCTCCTCCATTGACTCCTCCTCATCCTCCTAACAAACTGTCCCCTGCCTACGCGTTTGTGAGGAACCACATGGCGCTGACTGTCCAGAAGATGATGGAAATGCTGAATCCTCATCCTCCACCTCTTCCACAACATCATCCCTTAGCGCTTGCAGTGATTTTTCAAGCAGGCAGATAAGGGGGACAGTCATGCTGACTAGTGCATCATCTGCACTCGCCATCCGCGTGGAATAATCAAAGGGACGCAAAACCTGGCAGACGTCATTCATAGTGGCCCACTCTGTGGTTGTGAAGTCTGTACGGCGCTGACTGCGACTTCTTTGCGCCTGAAGCAGCTGGTACTCCATTACAGCTTGCTGCTGCTCACACAACCGCTCCAACATATGTAACGTGGAATTCCACCTGGTAGGTAGGTCACATATGATGCGATGTTCCGGCAGGCGGTGTCGGCGCTGCAGAGCCGCAATGCGCGCTTTTGCCGTGCTGGAACGCCGCAAGTGAGCACACTCTAGGCGGACCTTGTGCAGCAGTGCATCAAGATCCGGATAGTCCCTCAAAAAACTCTGCACGACCAAATTGAGCACATGTGCCAGACATGGGATGTGAGTGAGGTTGCCGAGGCCCAGAGCTGCCACCAGATTTCGGCCATTATCACACACTACCATGCCTGGCTGGAGATTCGCTGGCACAAACCACACATCGCTCTCCTGCTTGATGGCATTCCAGAGCTCCTGCGCTGTGTGGCTTCGATTCCCCAAATAAATTAATTTCAAGACGGCCTGTTGACGTTTGGCCACGGCTGTGCTCATGTCGGTCGTAACAGGTACACGTTCATCACGGGTCCATGTGGAGGTGGACTGTGACGGCTCCTGCAGCGATGATTCTGAGGAACTGGTGTAGGAGGAGGAGTCAATGCGTACAGAATGGATTCCTGCAATCCTTGGAGTGGGCAGGACACGTCCTGCTCCACTCGCACGGTCTGTACCCGGCTCAACGACATTAACCCAATGGGCAGTGAGGGAAAGGTATCGCCCCTGTCCATGTTGACTGGTCCACGCATCGGTGGTGAGGTGGACCTTGCTACTGACGGCGTTCAGTAGCGCGTGTTTTATGTGTCCCTCCACATGCTTGTGCAGGGCAGGGACGGCTTGCCTGCTGAAGTAAAAGCGGCTGGGCACATTGTACTGTGGGACTGCCAATGACATCAAGTCATGGAAGCTGTCAGTCTCCACCAGCCTGAATGACAGCATTTCCAGTGACAGAAGTTTGGCAATGCCTGCAGTCAGAGCCTGTGCTCGTGGGTGGTTTGACAAGAAAGGCCGCCTTTTCTCCCATGCCTGTACTACCGATGGCTGTAGACTGGGCTGGGAGTGTGTGGATGACTGGGAAAGTGGTGCTGCGGGTGGAATTACAGCGGGTCTCTGGACAACAGGGCCAGAGGTTCTTCCACGGCGATCCTGGGAGGAAGCCGAACCAGCTGCGTGTGAGCTGGAGGAAGAGGCAACACGAGCTGAAGAGGTGGTAGCTGCCGCTGTTGGTTGGCCTAGCTCTTCAGTGTGTTTTTCTAACTCCGCCGGGTGCCTGGTGCGCACATGTTTCCACATGTTGGAGGTATTGAGGTTGCTGACATTTCGACCTCTTTTTACTTTGTGATGACACACCTTGCATTTGACATAGCAAATGTCATCTGCAAATGTGTCAAAAAAGGACCAGGCACTGCAAGTCTTGGGAGCGCCCTTTTTGGCTTTTGGAAGAGACATGCTCCTAACGGGTGCCAAAGCGGAGGCTGCAGGATCCGCAGTCTTCCCCCTCCCTCTCCCTCTTTGGGCCGTACGGGGAATCTCTTCCTCAGAGCTGCTCCCACCACCTTCCTGTCCCTCACGCCAAGATGGGTCAAGGACCTCATCATCTACACTACCCTCTGCCCCCAACTGCTCCTCCTGGGTAGTCTCAGCAGCAGAGCACGCACCAGTAAGTGGCACCTGAGTGTCATCATCAGCTGATGCGGCCTGCGATGTGGTGACCGGAGCCACTGGCCCACCCGCCTCTTCAGAGGAAGAGAGAAAAAGCTGTTGGGCATCACTGCACCCTGCCTCTTCTTCCATTTCTCCAATGCTGCTTGGCTGGCCCCCTGTTTCCAAGCCAAGAGATTCAGAGAACAGAAGTAGAGACGGCTCCTGTCCTGGGCTCTCTGTCTGCCTGGGCAATTTGGCAGGTGGTGAAGAGACAGATGGCTGCTCTCCAGTGCTCTGTGTCTGAGAGGATGTGGCACTAATTGAAGTTGATGCATTAGCTGCCATCCATCCGACAACGGCTTCAATTTGTTCTTCACGCAGCAGCGGTGTACGGCGCTCTGCGACAAAGCTGCGCATGAATGACTGTTCCCTTGTGAAAGTGAGTGCTGATGAGTCACCGGTGCCTGCAGCAGGCACAGAATCCCACGTCCCCTCCCTGCTCCGCGCCCACGCCCACGTGCCTTACTCACTGCCTTCTTCATCTTGGTTGACTGATAAAGATAAGCAGAAAAGTACTAACGGATTTGTGTGCTTATTCCTGAACAACTCCTCCTAACAGGTATAAGAAACACTAATTTTCTAAAGTGTGGACTAGACTTTAATATGAGCTAATGTGGCCTACACAAATGTAAAGTGGTGTCACTGGTGTGTTTGGTGAACTTTATTATTTATTTATTTTTTGGGGGCTGAACTGACAACAGATAGAGCTGCAGTCACACGGAGACCGTGCAGACAGACGTAAACGGCGCTGCAAGGCCCAAAAACCCTCCTCTACGTTATCCTATGTAGTGTTTTTCCACAAGTTAGCTGGAGACGGGTGGAAAGACACTAATAGGAATTTTTTGAAAAAATGTGCAGCAGCCTGCACTACTTAAAACAAAATGAAAATTGATTTGGCGGTATGACGCAGTGAAGAACCCTGAGCTGGAGACAACCAGGCTATGGCTGCTCACAGACTACAGGGCGAGCTGCAGTCACACGGAGACCGTGCAGACAGCCGTAAACGGCGCTGCAAGGCCCAAAAACCCTCCTCTACGTTATCCTATGTAGTGTTTTTCCACAAATTAGCTGGAGACGGGTGGAAAGACACTAATAGGATTTTTTTGAATAAATTAGCAGCAGACTACACTACTTGGAAAAAAAAAAAAAAAAAGGACAGTATGAGGCAATGAACCACCCTCCCTGAACTGAATACAACCAGCTATGGATGGCCTATGTGGCTGCACTCAGACTAGAGAGTGGGCTGCACTCACACACACACACACACACACAGACCTTGCAGATCGCTGTGAAAACAGCGCTACAAGGCAAAAGCAAGGTGATTAGTAGGTGAACACAGCGGTTGCTAAATTAGCCTTTGGAAAGCACAAAGAAGCAAATCGCTATCTCTAAACTGGCCCTCAGTCAGCAAACAGCGTCCTGTCACTAACTGAATTCACAGCAGAGTGATCGCAAAATGGCGCCAGCGACTTTTAAACTGCATCATGACATCATTTCAGCAGCCAATCACAGCCATGCCAGTAGTTTCATGCCCTCCATGCTGAACAGGATGTGCCCACACTTGAAATCATTCTCATTGGCTGAATTTGTGCATTTTGAATCTGGGAACTTCCGATTCCGGTATCCGATACGCGGCAAGTATCGGAATCCCGGTATCGGAATTCCGATACCGCAAGTATCGGCCGATACCCGATACTTGCGGTATCGGAATGCTCAACACTAGTTGTCATATGTAGGGTTGAGCAAAACAGATCGGCCAATTTCAAAAGTTGCTGACTTTTGGGAAAGTCGGGTTTCGTGAAACCCGACCCGATCTCACTGTGGGATCGGGTCGTCCGTCGGGGATCTTCGCTCCAAAGTCGGGTTTCGTTATATATATATATATATATATATATATATATATATATATATATATATATACATATATGTCATTGAGGCACATATATATATATATTTATTTTTACTTCAGCACGATATATGTGAAAAGCCGGTAATTCAATTGCCGGCTTTTCATTTCTCCTGCCTAAACCCGACATGATATGAGACATGGTTTACATACAGTAAACCATGTCATATCCCCCTTTTTTTTGCATATTCCACACTACTAATGTTAGTAGTGTGTATGTGCAAAATTTCGGTGCTGTAGCTATTAAATTTAAGGGTTAAATCGCGGAAAAAATTGGTGTGGGCTCCCGCACAATTTTCTCCGCCAGAGTGGTAAAGCCAGTGACTGAGGGCAGATATTAATATCCTAGAGAGGGTCCATGGTTATTGCCCCCCCCCCTGGCTACAAACATCTGGCCCCAGCCACCCCAAAAAAGGCACATCTGGAAGATGCGCCTATTCTGGCACTTGACCACTCTCTTCCCACTCCCGTGTAGCGGTGGGATATGGGGTAATGAAGGGTTAATGCCACCTTGCTATTGTAAGGTGACATTAAGTCAGATTAATAATGGAGAGGCATCAATTATGACACCTATCCATTATTAATCCAATTGTATGAAAGGGTTAAAAAAACCACACACACATTATTAAAAAATATTTTAATGAAATAAACACACAGGTTGTTTTAATATTTTATTGCTCTCTCAATCCACCTGAAGACCCTCGCTTTGCAAAATAATATACGAACAATATACATACCTTCTGATGAACTGTCACGTCCCACGAGGTAAATCCATCTGAAGGGGTTAAAATATTTTACAGGCAGGTGCTGTGCTAAAGCACTCGCTCGTGCCTGTAAACCCCGGGGAATGAAGGAAATGTAGGTCAATGACCTATAGTTACCTTCAGTCGCGGTGAGGCGCCCTCTGCTGGATGTCCTCATGAACTGCAGCCTGGGAACTTTTTCCCACGCTCGACATCATATGAGGACATCCAGCAGAGGGTGCCTCACCGCGACTGAAGGTAACTATAGGTCATTGACCTACATTTCCTTCATTCCCCGGGGTTTAAAGGCATGAGCGAGTGCTTTAGCACAGCTCCTGCCTGTAAAATATTTTAACCCCTTCAGATGGATTTACCTCGTGGGACGTGACAGTTCATCAGACGGTATGTATATTGTTCGTTTATTATTTTGCAAAGCGAGGGTCTTCAGGTGGATTGAGAGAGCAATAAAATATTAAAACAACCTGTGTGTTTATTTCATTAAAATACTTTTTAATAATGTGTGTGTGTTTTTTTTAACCCTTTCATACAATTGGATTAATAATGGATAGGTGTCATAATTGACTCCTCTCCATTATTAATCTGGCTTAATGTCACCTTACAATAGCAAGGTGGCATTAACCCTTCATTACCCCATATCCCACCGCTACACGGGAGTGGGAAGAGAGTGGCCAAGTGCCAGAATAGGCGCATCTTCCAGATGTGCCTTTTCTGGGGTGGCTGGGGGCAGATGTTTGTAGCCAGGGGGGGCCAATAACCATGGACCCTCTCTAGGCTATTAATATCTGCCCTCAGTCACTGGCTTTACCACTCTGGCGGAGAAAATTGCGCGGGAGCCCACACCAATTTTTTCCGTGATTTAACCCTTAAATTTAATAGCTACAGCGCCGAAAGTTTGCACATACACACTACTAACATTAGTAGTGTGGAATATGCAAAAAAAGGGGGATATGACATGGTTTACTGTATGTAAACCATGTCTCATATCATGTCGGGTTTAGGCAGGAGAAATGAAAAGCTGGCAATTGAATTACCGGCTTTTCACATATATCGCGCTGAAGTAAATATAAAAATCTATAGATTTTCCATTACCTTGCATTGGGTTTCGTGTTTCGGCCGATCCCCGACCCCGACTTTTCAAGAAGATCGGCCAATTTCACTCGACTCGACTTTTGAGAAAGTCGGGTTTCGTGAAACCCGACTCGACCTCAAAAAAGGAAAAGTCGCTCAACCCTAGTCATATGTCAATTGTGTAAGTCAGAAATGAATTTAGTAGTGCATGGAGGTGTGGTACAGTTTGAAGCAATCTTTCATACACAGGCCAGGTTTGCCATGGCAAGTGTCGCATTGATAAAAGGAGTCCTTGCGTATTCCTCTTTTGTAATACCCTCGGCACCTGTTTTGCGACCTTCCTTTTTTTCCAGTTTGAGGGACCTCCCCCAGGAAATGCTGACCGGGTACGATATGAGCACCTTCAGTTCCGGAAGTACTGGGGCATTCCTGATTTCCAAAGATTAAGTTCTTAATCACTACCTCCTTGAACTGAAGGTACGACAATAGCGGTCTGGCCTGCACATCATGACAGCAGGAAAGCGTTGAGCATTGCCTTTGTACGATGTGCATGGCCATCTTTTTGTACCACACCTTGGCTTTTCTCAAAGCACTGTATGGCTGGAGGAGTTGATCAGAGAGATCAACACCCCCCATGTTTTTGTTGTACCCCAGTACACAGTCCAGTTTGCTGACCTGTGCAGAGGTTCCTTGTACAGTGCTGAGGGTGCTGCAGTCGCCGTGTATGGTGGCCAAGAGAAATACATCCCTCTTGTCCTTGTACTTGACCACCAGCAGGTGGTCGCTCCATTGGGCTCTGCTGTCACCCGTTCTGAGCATCTGTCCAAGTAGCTTTTTCAGGAGGCCTCTCTGATTTTTGCAGACAGTACCACAGGCTGCAAGATGCGGTACCTTGCGCAGAGAGGGTTTTAAAGAGTGGGATGCTGGTATAAAAGTTATCCGTGTAGAGGTGATAACCTTTATCCAGCAGTGGGTGCACCAAATCCCAACAATTTTCCCACTCACTACCAGGACAGGGGGGCATTCAGGAGGTTCAATCTTGGTGTCCTTCCCTTCATAAACTCTAAACCTGTGGGTGTACCCTGTGGTACTCTTACACAGCTTATAGAGATTAATTCTATACCTGGCCCTCTTGCTGTGCAGGTACTGATGGAATTTGAGCCTCCACTTAAAATGAATAAAGGACTCATCCACATAGATGTCCCTTTGGGGCACATACACTTCAGCAAACTTTTTGTTGAACTGTTCAATGACCGGCCGAACTTTGAACAGACGGTCATTGTTGGGGTAATTTCATTGGGGAAACTGTGCATTATTGATATAATGCAGGAATTTGTGGATGGCCTCAAAACGTGTCAGGGCCATGACCATTCACATCAGTGGAGTGCTGTATAAAACATCGTGACAGCAGGAAATTGTTGTGCATTGCCATCTGTATGATGTACATGGCCAGCTTCTTGCACCACATCTTGACCTTTCCAAAAGCACTGTATGGCTGGAGGACATGATCAGAAAGATCAATGCCCCACAGAATATTAGAGAGTGTTGTATAAAACATCAAAACTCCATTATTGCTGAAGTTCTGGCTTCTTCAGGATCCCCATGTGAAGGACAAGGCCCCAAAACTGCATAATTTCAACTGTGTCTACAGGAGACCAGTTAGAAAATGATGAATTGGGTTTTTTTTTTCAAAAATTGATGAGCATGCAAATTAGTTTGGCCCACCATCAGGTTAAAAAAATCCTCAGAGAAAAATGTGGGATCTTTTCCTCGCTATCAGTTTCGGAAGCAAGGAAAGCATATGCCTCTTCCACTGAATAGCGTTGTTGGGATGAACGGGACAGGCAAGATGACTTTTTTTTTATGAATATGGTGATTGTGTCAGTACTTTGTTTAACTGTTTGTGTGTGTGTGAGATAGTGATTGGTGTAAACTTATTTGTCTCAAAATAAAACGCTAAAAGATGTGTGCACGGAGGTGATGAAAGAGAAAAGTGTCTAAAACAGCAGGCATGAGCTCTGATGACTGAACTGCGTCACTTATCAACGTTTGGCGGTTGCTGGATGTGCGCACAGGGTTTGCGCAAGGGTGGGTGATAAACAAAAATTAAAAACAGCAGGCACGAGCTCTGATGAGTGAACTGCATCACTTATCAAAGTTCAGCGGTTGCTGGATGTGCGCACGGGGCTGGCGCAAGGGGGGTGAGAAAGAAAAATGGAAAACAGCAGGCACGAGCTCTGATGAGTGAACTGCGTCACTTATCAAAGTTCGGCAGCTGCTGGATATGCGCACAGAGGTGGCACCAAGGGGGGGGGTGAAAAAGAAAAGTGGAAAACAGCGAGCACGAGTGTTGATCGGTGAACTGCGCAAACAATCAATGCTCGGCAGCTGCTAAAGGTGTGCATGGAGGCAGCACAAAGGGGGGTGGAGGGGGTAAAAAGAGGGGGAAAGGGAAGGGTGAAGAAGGAGATCAAAACACTTGCAGTTGTTGTCTCTCATCTTTCTTGTCTTCCTTCTTCTCTGTTCTTTCTTCTTTCTTCAGCAGGGATTGTGGTGTCACAGGCTGCAGTGTCACCACAAGGCCCAGCACAGCACAGATCCTGTAGCATGACCGCTCTGCAGGAATCTTCAGCCAGTGTGAGGACCTGCAGTGCGGTCACAGACAAGTCACAGAGCGGTCATGCCCTGTCATTGCTGCTATCAAAGGTGACATCGATCGCACCAATCAGAGCTGGCTCTGGTGATGCTAGCATTGCCAGGCAATAGCCTAGGATTTGAGCTCACAGCCAGGTCACAGTGCGGTCACACCACCACTATGCCCTGTGATTGGCATGATCGATGTAATCATCGATCGCGCCAGTCAGCGGGTCCAGGCCATGTCTGGTGTTGCTAGGCACTGGCCTAGGATCGGTACTCTTACAGCTCTGATCCTAGGCAGGTCACAGGAAGGGCACAGTGCAGTCAAACCGTGGCTGTGCCCTGCAACTAGTGTGATCAATGTAATCAACAATCGCGTCAATCGGAGTCAGTTATGGTCATGCTTGGTGTTGCCATGCTTCAGCTTAGGATCATTGCTCCTGGAGCACCGATCCTAGGCTGGGACATCAGTGTTTCAGGCAATCTAATTGGCTGAAACACTAAGAAATGCTGCGATTGGCTGTTCAGAATTGAATAGCCAATCACAGTGATCATGGTTGCAGGAGGGCAGCGACATCCCCCAGGATGATGGCACCATCTACCCAGAGGTAAAATGGGGCTGGAATTTTAATGCGATCACCATAATGATCCATTCTTAGTCAAATAGGTCCAGGTCACATGGACGGATCATTACGTCCGATGTCAGAAAGGGGTTAACCTAACTGAAGGTTCTGCTCGTGTTGCAGGCCTCATGTATTAAAGTGGCTTCCTGACTATTTTTTGTCAGCCCTCTTTACTAACTAGCAGATAATTTCTGAACCCAACTCAGGGGTACCTGTGTAAGTTCAGATCCTTGTATCGGTTTGAAAGAATTAAGGCCAGGGTATCTTCTAGAATCATGAAGATAAAGTGGCTAGTTCCTTTTCAAAGAAGCCATAAGAAGATCTGCCAGGCTACCACGCACAGTGTCAGTGTGAAAGTCTGGACTTGATTCTAAGAGCTGAATCTGCATTTGATAGCTATGCATGGAAACTCTATAGGTCAAAATCAACATTTTGGTAAGTTCCTAATGGGATTGGTCAAGAGATTTAAAAAATGTTGAGAAAGCAGGGAATACATTATAATATTAAGAAAACTTTTAATCAACTGCTAAACTACTGCTCCAGTAGTCACTTCTCTATTGCCTACAGTCACAGGACGACTGCAGCCAATCACTGAGATCAGCAGTGATGACAACATAGTTAGAACATGACTGTTTAGGCTAATGATTGGCTACAGTTGGCCTCTGAGATTGTCACCTAACCTCAACTTTATTGAGCATGCTTTTCATTGAGCATGCTTTTAACTTAGCATAGTCAAAACTAAAGGCAAAAATTTGGAGATGCTCATGGCAGACATTGGCTGCCCTTGGTTTATGTCCAAGTATCTAAAATTACACATATTTATTATCTTAGTTTGTCCCATTGCATTTACACCTGTGAAAATAGAGAAGCCATGATACAAATGAGGGTATAGTAATTTCTAAGGAGTTTATGCAATATTTTTGTCAAAACCCTTGAAACTTTGATCACATCTTGTTACTTTCAGGGTCTGGGGGTTTTCATGTATGCCAAAGGTCTTTTTGTATTCCTTTCTTTTCCTTCTGTCTTTCATTTATGACTGTATGGACTCAGCTTTAGCCCTGTGTCTCACCCTCTGTCAGTGTGCACTCTGTTCTGTTGTGGTACTGGGTTACACTTGGTGTATAGTTGAGGGTGCAGTTAAGGACACTCAGGGTCAGCCTTCATTGAGTGGGAGCGCCATCGCGTAATTTTAGGGTGCCAACCTCCTTTTCAGGCAGGGACAAATCGGGGTCAGGTTCAGGATTTTCTAGTACGTATACAAACCTGTGGTGTGCAGGTTTAACATGTCCCCTGGTTTGTTGATCCCCATGTGAGTGTTAGGGCTCAGTTATAACACATGCCATGAATACCTCACCAGAACCACTATCCATACATAAATCCATGACCAGAACTGCTATCAGTGCATAAACACAAGAATCTAGCTTAGTATAACCATCAATTGTAATGTCAAGTCAGTCCCATATATACTTGTATTGCATGAACCTACAACTCCCAGTATGTTCTTAACAATGGTATGGACCAACTGGGAGCTGTTGTAAGAGCCATCATCAGACTGTGGACCATCCTGGAACCACAGTAATGATGACCGGCATTCAGTATCGCAAATAAACATTTACGTCTAGGTACCTTATTGGTGACATCCTCTCTGATAGAGTTGTTCTCTTTCTCATTCTTCTTGTCTCTGTAGGCTTCCTCTTCTCCATTCTTCTGCAGAACATCACTACATGGTGCCTTTAAAAATAAGTGTTATTAAAATGTCCATTGCAAACAATATCTGTCCATACTATGCCTAAATATGCCTCCTGTGGTTTATGACCTCTGTGCTGTCTGCCCTTATGAGCAACACCCGCCACACTGCTGACTTAATGAGCTATAAACACCATTCTGTCTGCCAGTATCAGCTATAACCACCACAAATTCCACCCTTATGAACCACAGCCTATACAGTAGCTGTCCCCTTTCCACTATTTATCCTTAGACACTCTATATCTCCACACTGTCCACCCACCCTACCTCTCTCCATACTGTGCTCCCAATTTCACGCTGCCTCCTCTCCATATCCATTCTGTGCACCCTCTTCACAATATGCCCTTATACTGCCATGGTGCCCTCTCCACTGCGCCTTGTACACAGTATATGTATGGTTGCCACCACAACCCCATATATAGTATGATGACTCCCACAGAGTACCCCATACAGTATGATGGCCTTCCAGTCCTCGATACAGTATAATGTCTCCCACAGCCCATTACATGCAGTGTAATGTCACCCATAGCACCTCACACAGTAGGATATCCACTACAGCATCCCAATGTACAGTATGATATCCACCACAGCCTCCTAATCAGTATGGTCACCACAGCCCCTATACAGTATAGTCTCCCTCACAACCTCCTATACAGTATGGTTGCCACTAGGGTTGAGCGAAACGGGTTGGCCATTTTCAGAAGTCGCCGACTTTTGGCAAAGTCAGGTTTCATGAAACCCGACCCCTGTGTGGGGTCAGCCATGAGGTCGGCGATCTTCTGAATCTGGTATCGGAATTCCGATACCGAGTTCCGATATGTTTGCGATATCGGAAATCGGTATCGGAATCCACATTTAAGTGTAAAATACAGAATTAAAATAAAAAATATTGATATACTCACCTCTCCGACGCAGCCTGGACATCGCCGCTGGTAACCGGCATCTTCCGTTCCTAAGAATGGCGCTTGAAAGACCTTTCGATGACGTCACGGCTTGTGATTGGTCGCGGCCGCCCACGTGACCGCTCAGCGACCAATCACAAAGCCGTGACGTAATTTTCAGGTCCTAAATTCCTCATTCTAGGAATTTAGGACATGAGAATTATGTCACGGCTTTTGATTGGTCGCTGAGCGGTCACGTGGGCCGCCGCGACCAATCACAAGCCGTGACGTCATCGAAAGGTCCTTCACGCGCTCATTCTTAAGAAGGAAGGCTGCCGGAAAGAATTAGGGCACGTCCGAGGGTGAGTATATACCTAATAGGAATATACTCACCCTCGGCTTCTTTCCGGCAGCCTTCCTTCTTAAGAATGAGCGCGTGAAGGACCTTTCGATGACGTCACGGCTTGTGATTGGTCGCGGCGGCCCACGTGACCGCTCAGCGACCAATCAAAAGCCGTGACGTAATTCTCATGTCCTAAATTCCTAGAATGAGGAATTTAGGACCTGAAAATTACGTCACGGCTTTGTGATTGGTCGCTGAGCGGTCATGTGGGCGGCCGCGACCAATCACAAGCCGTGACGTCATCGAAAGGTCTTTCAAGCGCCATTCTTAGGAACGGAAGATGCCGGTTACCAGCGGCGATGTCCAGGCTGCGTCGGAGAGGTGAGTATATCAATATTTTTTATTTTAATTCTTTATTTTACACTTAAATATGGATCCCAGGGCCTGAAGGAGAGTTTCCTCTCCTTCAGACCCTGGGAACCATAGTATCCCATTGCACTGCATTGGGTTTCGTGTTTCGGCCGACCCAGACCCCGACTTTTTTATAGGATCGGCCGATTTCACTCGACCCGACTTTTGAGAAAGTCGGGTTTCGTGAAACCCGACCCGATCCTATAAAAATAAAAGTCGCTCAACCCTACTTGCCACAGCTCACAATTTAATGTCCCCCACAGATCACTATACAGTATAGCCACCACAGCCCCAATATAAGGTCCCCAGCATCCCCCAAAACAGCATGATCACCAAAGACCCCAGTATAATGTCGCCCACAGCTTCCTATACAGTGTTGTTATTATAGCCCCTTATACAGTGTGATGTGCAGAGTGCAGGCAGTTTTAGTGACTTACTGACACTGCTCACCTTTGGAGATGGTCACAGGCACAGCACCGTCAGGCAATTTATTTTTTCAGGGAGGCAAACGGTATTGCCATAGGTGGCTGCCTACCCTTGCCTACCCATCGTTCCGTCCCTGGTTGCATGGTCTGCGTATAAATTGTTAACATTTTTTAATGATACTTATGGTGTCTCATAATATAATTTTCCATTTAAGGCAAATAATTACTTTTCATTGAGCTCTACCTGGAACGGGTAAACCTTTAGTTTAGTTCACAGCATTAAAAAGTGTCCTCCTTTCATGAAAATTTTATATATTATGAATTACAGTATGTTCACAGCACACACATTTCTATGGTTAAATTGATGTTTGCTCAGTGCTATATATCACCCTGCATCCAGGCATGGGCAAACAGCAGGTTTTCCTTCTAATTCCATTTTACCTGCAGAACACATATTTCAATACAATTATTTAAACTGTTCACTTTGATTAAGAACTAAATATTTACATACATATTGCATATAACAACACATTTATCTTTATTCTTCATCACAAGACCCCATCTGTGTACTGAATCATTTCACAGGACTATACCAGCAAGCAATTACCTAGTGAAATATTTTGAATTCTAACATTATTATCAATTGTTTAGAATGAGATTAGAGGGAGAGAAATTACAGGCATCACATTCTATTATCACAGGAATATAACTGCATTTATCTCTTCTTGGTATATATTTAGATATATTCTCAAAGGCATCAAATAATAATCATGCTGTATTATACTGTATTATGTTATCAACATGATGTGTGCAGAGGTATAATCAATGACATGTAATGTAAAGTTATAAAATTATGGATTAAAACATTCCCACTTTTGTGTGTGTGATTTGGAAAACTAACTTCTATTTTGAAGGCGCTAACAACAAGATTATAAGCAGATCATATTATACTATGTATTAGATATTGGTGTATTAGAGGAAAGATAAATAATGACTTTACTTATGTTGGATTTTTTTTCTTCCGAGTTACAAAACTGTTTCTGTACTCATAAAATAGTATTATTTGTTTCCTTGGAATTCTTGCGTTTTAATATATAATTGAATGTAGCTGATGATTTAGTGGATTTAATAGATGTTTAGACATAATTGGGGCATATGTATTGTCATGTTGCAGCTATGCAGGTAAGTGCAACCTCCACTACATGGCAATAGAGTGGAAGAAGAGTAACAAGTCTGTGAGAGCAGACCTGCATTTCTGCAGTGAAGCTACCACCAGGTGGCAGGAGAATATTCAAACAAGCTGAGTCAAAATCTAGACCGTCACACAGTACAAAGGGAAAAAGCAAGCACAGAGTCAGTGGAGAGCCAAAGGGCCAAAACCAGACAAAAGGCAGAAGTACCAGAGACAAAGTCAAGTCAGAGTCAAAGCCGAGTCAAACACTGAGAAATCCAACAACAATCAGGAAACACAAAAACAGGATGGTCATGGAAGCAAGCGCAGCAGGGCCAATCAGGGTACCACCAGAGTCAGATACACATGCCGTAGGCAGAAAATATAACTGACACTGCCTGCAGGATGCAGAAGAGCTAAATAGCAAATCTAAACCCAGAATGAGGCAGAGCAAAGTTAACCCTTGACATGATCAGTCTGGGAAAAGAGCAGACAGGACTCAAAACCCAGACTGGATCATGGCAGTATCCTCCTCTAAAGGGGGTGCCATAGGACCCCAAAGTTTTCCAGGATAACATGCATGAAATGCCCGAACCAGACGATCAGCATGGATGGAAGGAGCCGGAACCCAAGATCGCTCCTCAGGACCATAATCCCTCCAATGGACCAATTACTGAAGCAAACTGCAAACCTTCCAAGAATCAACAATCCATTTAACTTCATACTCAGTCTGACCATCCACAGAGACAGGAGGCAGTGGAGATGGTGACCCAGCAGAGGAAGGTACACGTGGCTTAATTCGGGACTTATGGAACACATCATTGGGGATCTGAAGTGACAGAGGTAAATGTAAACAGACAGCAACTGGGTTGACAGCCTCAATGACCTCGTAAAGACCAATAAACTAAGGACCCAGCTTAACGGAAGGAACCTTCAGATGTACGTTCCTGGTAGACAACCACACCTTGTCCCCCACTAGCAACTTAGGTCCCACAGATTGTCGCTTATCAGCAAAATGCTTTTGTTTGCACTGAGCCACCCCAATGTTCTTCTGAACCGTCCTCCACACATCTTCCAACTTTTGAACTGCCGAATCAGCCCCTGAACACCCCAAATCCAGCCTGGAAAATTCACCAAAATGGGGGTGAAAACCGTATTTACAAAAAAACCGGAGAAGTACCAGTGGACTGATTAACCCGATTATTGAAAGCGAATTCCGCCACCGGCAGTGAGGAGCACCAATCATCTTGCCAAGATGTGGCAAGACTCAGCAGCAAAATTTGTTCAAGTGACTGGTTGGTTCTCTCCAACTTGGTTTGAGGATGTTAGGCCGGGGAGAAGGTCAAATCAATACCCATTCTCTTACAGAAAGCCTTCCAGAACTTGGACACAAATTGTACCCCTCTATCAGACCCCAAATTCAGAGGCACACCATGCAACTGCACAACGTGCTCAATAAATAACATGGATAAAGTTTCAGCAGTAGGGAGGCCTGCCAACAGTACAAAATGTGTCTGTTTGATACATATGTCAACCACTACCCAGACCATAGTTTTGCCATTGGAAGGAGGGAGATCAGTGATAAAATCCATGGACAAATGAGTCCAAGGTCTATGTGGAATTGGCAATTGCACCAATTCCCCGGCTGGCCGTTTATGGGAGCTTTTAGCACAGGCACACGTATCACAAGCAGACACAAACCTAGCGATGTCAGAAGACATGGAGGACCACCAGAACAGTCTAGCCATAGCTGTCTGGGTAGCCGAGACCCCTGGATGCCCACTGAGAGCAGAGTCATGAAACTCCCGGATAACCCTAAACCGATACTGAACAGGGACGAAGAGCTTATTCTCAGGCAATGACGGAGGACCAAGAGACTGAGCCTCACAAATCTCCCGCTCCAACTCGGAGGGCACCCCAGCAAGGACCACCCCATGCTGAAGAATGGAGGAATGAGGTTCAGGAGGTGATACTGTATCCAAACTGCGAGACAAGGCATCGGCCTTGACATTCTTGGAACCAGGCCGAAAGGTACTGGAAGAATGGAACTGTGAAAAAAAAGCGACCACCTCACATGCCTCGGAGTTAAACATTTACCTGACTCAATGGAGGACAGGTTCTTGTGGTCCGTAATCACCGCAATCCGGTGAACAGCCCCATTCAAAAAGTGCCTTGATTCTTCAAAAGCCAGTTTTAAGGCTAATAACTCCAAATTCCTGACATCATAATTTCTCTCAGCAGGAGAAAATTTCTTGGAGAAAAATGCACAAAGTCTCAAGTTAGTCAAAGTGGCGGGTCCCTGAGACAACACCGCCCCCACTCCCACCTCAGATGAGCCTACCTCAACAATGAATGGTTCAGATGGATAGGGTTGGACCAGCACAGGAGCAGATATAAAACATTTTTTTCAAAGAAGAAAATGCTGTAAGTGCCGAGACTGACCAGTTTTTAAGATCAGCCCCCTTACGAGTGAGATCAGTGAGAGGCTTGACCACCTGAAACAACCCTTTAATAAATCTCCGATAATAATTAGCAAATCCCCAAAAGCACTGAAGACCTCTCAGGTCTATGGGTTGCACCCAATCAACAATGGCCGGTACCTCTCCAGGGTCCATGCGGAACACTTTAGCAGACAAAATTACCCAAGAAGGACAGCTCTTGGACAAAAAATACACACTTCTCAGGTTTAGTGAACCGCATGTTTTCCTGTAACCTCTGGAGAACTGCACACAGATGACCTAAGTAAGATTCCTTGTCAGATGAAAATACCAGGATGTCATCTAAATATATCACCACAAAGCGCCCAATAAAGTCAGAAAAAACATTATTAATGAAATCCTGAAACACAGATGGCGCATTGGTGAGACCAAAGGGCATAACCAAGTTTTCAAACAAACCCTCAGAAGTGAGAAATGCCATTTTCCACTCATCCCCCTCCCGAATACGAATAAGATTTTATCCTCATCGTTCCAGGTCACTTCAGTGGCCCATCGCCTAAACTAAGAGCAATACCATTCGGCGGTGAGTTTACCTTGGAAGAGACCCTTGATAGTGTCCTATATTTAGAGGATATCCAGATCTGTCACATGTCTTCAAGAAATAATGACTTCTGCTTCTTTCATATTAAATAAATATATGACATAAACTTACATTTTTATTTTTTTAGAACCTCAGCCTGAGAATTTGCCACAAGTCTGTACATAAATCTAGCTTAAGTATCTTGTGAAGTGTTGGCCATTTGCGTTATTATACACTCCTCAATTTTTGAAATTGCAAGATCAAGAAGGAAAAGTCATGTAATTATAAAGCTCACAAGATCAATAGACATGTAAATGATATACAAATGATGAGATAATGGCAAAAATATTAAAAGCAGTATGATTTATTCAGTATTATGAGCATTATGCAAAGAAATCCACACACTTACATGCCTTGGCATGTTATCAATTAACTGTATAATGGTTTTCTGATTAATGTTCTGGCATGCTGCATGCACTTGGGCACACAAATCATCAAGATCTGCTGCTAGCTGCTTTGTTTGAAATTCGAGACCAATGATAATCCAGATGTGCTCAATGCTAGACAAGACGCTACTGGCAACGGAAGCATGTTTTTGCCTTGTATGCTGCTCACAGTAACATGAGCAACGTGTAGGCTGGCATTGACATGTTAAAAAAATGGCTCCTGGGTTACCTTGAAGAGATGGTTATACAAATAGTTTCATGACAAAATCAATGTAACACCGAACTGTTAATGTACCTGTAGACTAGAAACTAGAAGAGCCAGTCAAAGTACCTTATGCCTCCCACAGCTTAATCCCAGGAGTAGGACTGCTATATTGTTCCCTTGTGAAGGCCTTTTCAAGGCATTGCAAACATAGTCTTGTCAAGATTCACAAAATGGCACATAGTGATGCATTCTGTAATGCCAGTGAAATTAGACATCACATACAAATACTGAGAGGTCATAAGATACCTACACAAATCATAACAAGGAGCTTGCATGACATTGGGCTTTGAACTAGACATTTAGGTATAGGTGTTCTATTGATTTCATGCCACTTTTCTCAAAGGCTAACATGGTGCACAGCAAGGTGGCAAGGCTGAAACTGAGGTATATTCTCATCAGCGATGGCAATTACATTTTTGTCTTGCATGCAGTGATAATTGGATTTGTTTTGTAGACTTGGGCAACACCTTAAAGAAGCCTTCACAAGGGAAAGTAAAACGGTCTATGGAGCCATCTTTCAAAGCTATGTTAGCTCACACATTGCTTGTGCTACAATGAGCAGCCCGCATGGCCTAAAGGTGCTACCATGACCTGCAGTGTCTCCAGACTTGTCTCCGATCAAGCACATCTATGACCTCCATGGTTGGAAATTGCAAAGCTGCCAGCAGTGAATTTTGATGCTTTGTGTGCCCAAGTGCATTCAGCATAGAAAAACATTCTTTAGACAGCCTTTAATAACCTCATTGATAGGATACCAAGGTATGTAAGTGCGTACATTTAAGTGTATAGCATTCCTAATTGATACTGAATATATCAGGATATTTTAGTTTCTGCTGTTTTTTCATCATTTGCATATCATTAAAATGTTTATCGATCCTATAATTTCCATAATTTCACAAGTTTTCCTTTTTGTTGTTGCTATTTCAATATTGAAGAGTGCATAGACACATGCACAAAAGTTTGTATGCAAAGAATTCATACTTCATACACATTTTTAAAAATTGTTTTGATGGATTTAAGATGGGAAAAAAATCCGTGACCAGAGGTTCTTTCTGTATTTCCCTGTAAAAGGAATGAAAAGTTACAATCAATCCAACAATATGACAAATTGCCATTTGTCAACATCGTACATTCAATTTCCCTCCCAACAAAAACATTATGATTGATGCAATGATTTACATTTCTTGACAAGACATTTTGTGAGCAAAAAAAGTTGGAGAGGGCATTACATAAATGATAACACTTACTGTCAGGGTAATAGATGGGAAAGAAATTTATGGATTTGAAGATTTGTTGGTTAAATAGAAAAGTGAAAGCCCATTTTTTTAAAATTAAAGCCTGACTTTAATGTAAATCACCACAATGCTCTTAGCAGCCCTGTCTTAACATAATGTCTCAGGAGTATTCTGCTGATCTTACTGTGACTTCAATCCTTGCTTTAAACTCTAGAAAAAAACAGAGCTATAGTCTGAAATAGCAGTAAATGTGATGAATGCAATGGTTTATGAGGCACTCTTCTATAGATTTATTTGAGAATTAATTTGTAAAAGTCAAGGGAACCATACTTGAGGGCATAAAGAAAGATCATGCGATAAATGCGAACATCTCTGTGTATCTTTAATCTTATTATATTGCATTATTTTTACACAAAGTAAAACTTTATTTACTATGGACCTGAGATGAGGTACTTAATAGTAGATTACAATATAGGTCTCCAAAGAATTTTGCTATTTTATTTTATTGCATTATAGATTTTATTAATAATTAGATAGTACATTGTAACTAACTACAGCTTACTGTACACTTAGTATAATTATTAAAAAAATATAGCTGTTACTTCCTCTAAATGTGAGATAGAGAATAAATAATAAAAATAATAATAATAATTTTTATTTCAATAGCACCAACATATTACGCAGCACTTAACATTTTAGAGGGGACTTGTACAGATAATTAAGACATTATGGAATAATACATAAATCCACAGACACTAAAAGGAGTGAGGATTGTGCTTGCAAATGTTCAATCTATGAGGAAATAGGGGAGACAAGATGATTGGTAAAAAGTGCTTGTGTTGTGTGGACCAGTCATCAACATAATAAATAGTGTATTAACATAACACTACATGATCCGGTCACGAGCCAGTATGTGTACAAGCACAGACACAGAGGGCTATTTAATGCATTGAGGGTATATGAACAGATGCGTACAGGCAGGGCCGCCATCAAGGCATTACTGCCCTGACTGGCTTATGGGGCCCGATGAGCAGAGGAGGCCCGCATAGGGCCCTGTCTCTTCTGCTCATCGGGCCCCAGTGGCAAGATTCTGCTGGTGCAGTAACTGAACCTACATCCGAGACACACGTTCAGGTAAACTCTACTGCCATGCGGGCCCGCATGGTAATAGTTAAAAGCCGCCAGCCAATTGGAGGCTGGCAGCTGATTTCAGCGTGCACATCACCGGCGTATGACATAATTGACATTCGCCGTCGAGTCCGTGCTTGAAATGCCTGGAGAGAACATGGCCGCAGGAACTTGGCCAGATAAAGACAAAGTTTTTGGTTTCATTTTTATTGAAAGCGGCAAGCTAAGGGCAAAATGGAGACACGGGGCAGAATGGAGACACGGGGCAGGATGGGAGACACGGGGCAGGATGTAAACACATGGTGCAGAATGGAGACACGGGGAAGAATGGAGACACGGGGCAAAATGGAGACATGGGGCAGGATGGGAGACGCAGGAGCAGGATGGGAGACACAGGCAGAATTTTAACACAGGGTGCAGAATGGAGACATGGGGCAGAAGGTAGACATGGGGCAGAATGAAGACACGGGGCAGAATGGAGACACGGGGGCAGGATGGGAGACATGGGGACAGGATGGGAGCCCTGGGAGCAGGATGAGAGACACATGGGCAGGATGGGAGACATGGAGGCAGGATGGGAGACACAGGGGCAGGATGTAAACACATGATGCAGAATGGAGACACAGGGGCAGGATGGAGACATGGAGCAGGATGGAGTCACAGAGGCAGGATGGAGACATGGAGGCAGGATGGAGAAATGGGGGCAGGATTGAGACATGGGGGCAGGATGGAGACATGAGGCAGGATGGAGACAGATGGGGCAAGAATATGGGGCAGGATGGAGACAGATGGGGCAGGGTCATGGGGAAGGATGAAGACAGATTGGGCAGGGTCATGGGGCAGGATGGAGACAGATGGAGCAGTATCATGGTGCAGGATGGAAACACATGGTGCAGGATCATGGGGCAGGTTTGATACGATGGAGACAGATGGGGCAGGATCATGGGGCAAGATTATGAGACAGATGGGGCAGGATCATGGGACAGATGTTGCAGGATGGAGACAGATGGGGCAGGATGATGAGATCATATGGGGCAGAATGGATACTCATAAGGGCAGGATGAGAGAACATATGGCTGTGGCCAGGAATGAGATACACGGAGCCAGGATGGGGACATTATTACCATGGGGCAAATTAAGGGATATTATTACTGCAGTGATGTATTTATTTTATTTTTTGAAGATACTGTATTAAAATGGGGGCGGTCCTGCTATTGTGCAGAGCGACACTATGTCATCTTTTTCTCTTCATATGGTGTAGTGTAAAAGTTGGGAAAAATTAACTAATATGTTGTGCAAGTGGAGCTCTACAGTAGATAAGTGTGTTATTTCCTGCAGAGATGAGCTCTGGCTGGAAGAACTGATGACGGTCTGTGCTGGATGAAGATGAAAAGCGAAGATGAAGGACTTCACCTAGAGACGTCACTGGTGAGTCAGTGTGTTACTTGTACACTGACACTATACACAGTATATTATATACAGAGGTCCTGTGTAAAATATCACCAGTGATCACTGTACTACCTTTCCACTGACACTATATACAGAGCTCCTGTGTATATTGTCACTGCTGATCACTGTATTACCTGTACAATGACACTATATACAGACCTCCTGTGTATAATGTCACTGGTGATCCATGTATTACCTGTACATTGACACTATATACAGAGCTCCTGTGTATAATGCCACTGGTGATGACTGTATTACCTGTACACTATACACTATATACAGAGGTCCTGTGTATAATGTCACTGGTGATCACTGTATTAACTGTACACTGACAGTATATACAGAGCTCCTGTGTATAATGTCACTGGTGATCCCTATGATACCTGTACACTATACACTATATACAGCACTCCTGTGTATAATATCACCAGTGATCACTGTGTTAGGCTGGTTTCACATTTGCTGTTGTGTCCACAGCGTTTATGCTGCATTTTTCCACATCCGTTGTGTATTCCTATCTTTAACATTAGGGACGCAGGTGCCTGCGATTGGATGCGTTTTACCACGTTTTACGATGCATGCGTCGTTTCGTTGTCTGCGGCTTGAAGCAGTAAACTCTACAGGTTGTAATTTCAGAGGCGTGAATTTTCCGCCTAGAAGCGTATGCGGTTGTTAGCGGAAGGAATGCGGCGAAAAAACACATTTTAGTCTGAGAACGCATGCATTCGCAAGCACATGCGTTTGCTTGCATTTGTGAACGCATGCGTTTTATCACAAGAAAACCTGTCTAGACACTGATTAGCCACCCCCACATACAAACTGATAAAGGAGGGAGTGGGCATTTGCAGGTCACTACTCAGCAGACTGGGAACAAGAGAACAAGCTCTGCAGCTGTGAGGAATCTACGCTTTGAACAATGTGAGTATCAAAGCCAATGTCTGTATTTTCTTTTTTCTCTCTCTATATGTCCTAATAATTTCTGTCTTTTTTTTCTTGCTGCATGCATCAGAATGTCATCGTCTTCATCTGAGGAGCGTCTTGGGCCTGAACAAGGTGGAAATGAGAGTGAAGTGAGTACTCACCTCTTCAGATTGGTAAGTATTCTCTGTCACATCTACACATGTGACTATTTTCTTTTTCTTTTTCAGAACAGTTCTTCAACTGCGGCAGAGGCCGAGCAGGAGTAGCGTGGACACGGTCGTGTGGCAAGGTGGCGTGTAAGTATACCTGACTGATTGTACTCTGTTTATTGTATCCTGACTTTACTATTCTTGACTGTTCATTTCTTTACTTTGCTCTTTCTTTACCTTTTTCTTCTTGACTCCTTTTTTTTTACTTTGAATATTCTTGCCTGTTCTCTGTCTCTGTTGTTTTCTTTCTTTTCCTTATGTTAATGTCTCAAACATTAATGTATTTATTTATTTTCTAGGTTCCAGAACGGGATGAGGACCTCATTAACAATGACATCCTCATCTCCTTGGTCCATGAGCGAGTCCCGTTTTGAGACACCCGGGTTCCGCAGCACTCGGACAACGTGACGATCCGGCGACTATGAAATGAGGTGGCCCAAGCGATGTGGGATGACTGAGACAATGCCCCGGCTCGGGTCCGCAAAGGTATTTCAATGCGGTGTGATGCAGCAGTGACCTTGGCCGGGATCACACAACTGTTTCTCTGATCACACACAGTTGTGTGATCCCGGCCAAAAGTGCATTGTCCAACCATTTTTTTTAAAACAGTGCTTACAGTCAGAACACGTTGGCGTTCGATGAAGGATCGCTTCAACAAGGACCTTTGTCAAGACAGCCAGGTTCCCAGTGCTTATGGATCAAGGATCAGAAAATATAAGCATCACTGCATGCTGGCATTTTTGAGACCGCTCCTTGCCCAGAGAATGTAAGTATTTTGTCTTGCATTAAACTGTGTTTTATAGCCTAATCTGTATTTTTCAATTCCACAGGAGTTGACGCTTTTACAATTATAAATGTTTTGTACTAATGTTTTTTTTTTTGTTTCACATCACCTGGAGCAGCACTCTTGGCCCTGGTTCTGGAGCATTCCTTCATCAAACAGCCATGGACTAATCCCAGCCATCCAACAGTGCAGCAGCAAGTGGGCCTGCAACACAGACTGGAGACCAGGAAGCTGGTCCATCAGGTGTTCCCCTGTCCCAGTCCTCTGCCTCTTTTTTGGGGGGCTCTTCCCGGCAGCAGCAGAGGGCCTCGGACAGGTCACTCATGCATAATTTTTTGCACTTGAGCTCGATCTTTTATGATGGACTCAAGGCGATGGGAGACAGACTGAATAGTGGCTTAAACCATATGAATACACATATCCAGGATGCCACCAGAAGCCTTGACCAAGTGAAAGCTGACCTCCAGAGGCCAGCACATCATTTTTTTAATCAAATAGAAAAGGGCATGTCGGAACACCTTACTCCTGATTTCCAGCTTAGTGTCATGCAGGCCTGCAATGCTGCTTATGTGCAGGCTATGCAGCAGACTCGGTATTTTCAGCAGCCAGGGGTGGCATTTCCACCTGTGCCAACACTGTCACGCTTGACCTCAATGCCAAGCTCTGCTGCATATCACTGCACGGCCACCACCATTCCAAGCACTGCTGGACACCACTACAGCGTCACCACCATGCCGAGTGCTGTTGGACAGCTCACCGCCACCACCATGCAGCTGCTGCTCCTGCTTGGACATCCTTCACTGCCACCACCATGCAGCAGCAGCACCCGGATCAGGACAGGTCGGCCACCATGACCGGGCCTCAAGAAATGAGCCCACCGAGGCTCCCCAGACCGCAGCGCTGATCCCAAAAAAGGAAAAAGAAGCTGACTATCGCTATCCTTCCCCCTCACCTCCCAATGTGTCTGTGATGTCAGGTTTGTCTCACCTTTCCAGTGTGTCTCTGCCTTCCCATGCCTCTAGCACCATCCCTGAACTTTGTGACCTCACTAGTTTAATTATAAACATAAGGATGAATGACCTCGGGGAGATCAAAACATCCAACACCGCGGAGACACCATCATGTGTTTCTCAATGCAGTGATACTGAACACTACCCCCATCCCTAAAGGGAAATATGCAAATGCATGTAGAAAAGCCACAGAGACACCATCACGTGTTTCTCAACGCAAGCAATGAATAGCCATGTCTTTCACCGGGAAGGAACAACCATGGGAAGAGCAGCATCCAAGAAAGGAAAACCACCTATGCCAAAACATGGTATCCATCCACAGACAGCTGTTTCGGGGTATTTACCCCTCATCAGTGTGGAGTAGGAAACTGGCTATTAGGAGCAGTGCCTAGTGAAAAGACTATAAACATAAGGATGAATGACCTCGGAGAGATCAAAACATCCAACACCGCGGAGACACCATCACGTGTTTCTCAACGCAGTGATCCAGAACACTGCCCCCATCCCTAAAGGGAAATATGCAAATGAATGTAGAAAAGCTGCAGAGACACCATCACGTGTTTCTCAATGCAAGCAATGAATAGCCAGGTCTTTCACCAGGAAGGAACAACCAAGGGAAGGGCAGCATCCAAGAAAGGAAAACCACCTATGCCAAAACATGATATCCATCCACAGACAGCTGTTTCGGGGTATTTGCCCCTCATCAGTAGGAAACTGGCTATTAGGAGCATTGCCTAGTGAAAAGAATATAAACATAAGGATGAATGACCTCGGGGAGATCAAAACATCCAACACCGCGGAGACACCATCACGTGTTTCTCAACGCAGTGATCCAAAGCACTGCCCCCATCCCTAAAGGCACTGCTCCTAATAGCCAGTTTCCTACTCCACACTGATGAGGGGCAAATACCCCGAAACAGCTGTCTGTGGATGGATACCATGTTTTCGCATAGGTGGTTTTCCTTTCTTGGCCTTCCCGTGGTTGTTCCTTCCCAGTGAAAGACCTGGCTATTCATTGCTTGCGTTGAGAAACACGTGATGGTGTCTCTGCGGCTTTTCTACATGCATTTGCATATTTCCCTTTAGGGATGGGGGCAGTGTTCTGGATCACTGCATTGAGAAACACGTGATGGTGTCTCCGCGGTGTTGGATGTTTTGATCTCCCCGAGTTCATTCATCCTTATGTTTATAATGTTTTCACTAGGCACTGCTCCTAATAGCCAGTTTCCTACTCCACACTGATGAGGGGCAAATACCCCGAAACAGCTGTCTGTGTATGGATACCATGTTTTGGCATAGGTGGTTTTCCTTTCTTGGATGCTTCCCTTCCCGTGGTCGTTCCTTCCCGGTGAAACACCTGGCTATTCATTGCTTGCGTTGAGAAACACGTGATGGTGTCTCCGCAGCTTTTCTACCTGCATTTGCATATTTCCCTTTAGGGATGGGGCAGTGTTCTGGATCACTGCGTTGAGAAACTCGTGATGGTGTCTCCGCGGTGTTAGATGTTTTGATCTCCCCGAGGCCATTCATCCTTATGTTTATAGTCTTTTCACTAGGCACTGCTCCTAATAGCCAGTTTCCTACTCCATACTGTTGAGGGGCAAATACCCCGAAACAGCTGTCTGTGGATGGATACCATGTTTTGGCATAGGTGGTTTTCCTTTCTTGGATGCTGCCCTTCCCGTGGTTGTTCCTTCCCATTGAAAGACCTGGCTATTCATTGCTTGTATTGAGAAATACGTGATGGTGTCTCCACGGCTTTTCTTC
This sequence comes from Ranitomeya variabilis, assembly GCF_051348905.1. NCBI lineage: Eukaryota > Metazoa > Chordata > Amphibia > Anura > Dendrobatidae > Ranitomeya > Ranitomeya variabilis. Next base: position 295,735,890 of record NC_135236.1, on the reverse strand, counting down.
CCACTAGTTTAATTGGCCCTTCTCCTGCAACCCCTACCTCCTCTTCAGCCAGCCAGGCCTCACAGCTACACACCCCCCAGTTCCGTCACTCTACCCCAAGCAGACGCAGTTAATTTTTTTTTAATAACTGTAAATGTTTTAAGCCCCCAATTCTGTTTGGTTATCTGTGTATTTTGCCGCCGGCAACATACACCGTGCACCGAATAAACACACTGCGCCATTCACTTTGTTTTTTTGCCACCTCATAGCTCCAGGAGTTATTAAGGAGAACACTGTAGCTTTGAGTGTTTGGTATAGAGCTATGAGTTGTCAAAAACTAATATTACTTGTACTTTCTCCATAATCTCTTCAGTATGCTTAATCTATGTGACACAGACTGAAGAGACAATGGTGGTAATACAAAGCAGATCTATACTCAACAGGTCATGTGTCATAAATAGTGAGTCCATGATGCACAAAACTCTGCGTCTTGAACTCATTATTTATGACAACTGACCTGGTAAGTAGAGAACTGCCTTGTATAACCTCCATTGTCTCTTCAGTCTACATAATCTATTTCACACAAACTGAAGAGACAATGGAGGTCATACATGGCATAGCTATACGCACCTGGACAGGTGTCAGAAATAGTGAATTCATGAGGCTGGGTTTTGTGCATCATGAAGTCATTATTTCTCACACATGAACTGGTGAGTATAGATCTGCTTTGTATTATACCTCCATCGTCTCTTCAGTCTGCATCCAATAAATACTGCAGAACAGATTCAGGATGTGATGACGTCAACTACCTTACCACTAACAACATAAGTGGTTTTTAGAGGAAAGACATAAGAGACTTGGTACAGGTATCAAAACACGTTGATACCATAACAAATGGCATCGGTGGGCCTTGAGTGTTGGGGAGAGGTCATGGCAGGGGAAAATTAAAATTTTTGCCATACAAAGGTCGGCCCATATCCGAGTTCTTGAAAGTCTGAGAGTCATTGCCATGGCCAAAAGTTCCAATGTCCATGGCGATAAAGCGACAGTCCGCATGTGCTATTTCCATGAGCACTACAGAAAAATATTTCTTGTAGTTAAAGTACTCCGATCCAGATATGGCTGGTTTGATAATCCGTATGTGCTTTCCATCCACCGCTCACAAACAGTTTGGGTAATTACACACTGTCCAGAATTTGTCAGCAATTTCCATCCACATGTCTGCAGTGGGTAGGGGTATAAATTCATCCTGGATAACGTTCCACAAAGCCCGGTAGGTGTCCACAACTATTCCAGGCAAGGTGGAAATTCCAAGCCGGTGCTGAAAGTGGAGCGATGATAAGCTCTCTCTGGTAGCCAGGAATCTGAAAGAAAAAAAAATAGGATCAATTCTGTTTAGGGTGGGGTTTTGCTAAACACATAAAGGAAAATACAAATAATACATGGCAGAACAATTATAATTATGACAGGCATTTGGTTAGAATTATTACGTACCTTAGTGTGACCAGGAGACGTTCCTCTGCAGGAATCGCTCTACGGAGCTGTGTGTCCTGTCTCCGGATGGCTCCTTGGACACGACCAAGTAAATCCTGAAAAGTCTCTTGAGACATCCTGGTATATTCCGAAAAATATTTAGAATTGAGAGTCCTCAGTGGTTGATACCTTTTAATGGCTAACTGAAAAGATGGTAACAAATTGCAAGCTTTCGAGACATGGTATATTCCGGGAATTTGTCCGGGTTGGCATTAAGCTCGCCATATAGCATGTGGTAGGCTCCACGGCTCTCCCGGAGTTCAATAATGGGGTGTCTCCAAAAATGCTGGCGCCATGTCCTTCCCTGTCTTTCTCAATTTCTTTGCTGCTCCCAAGCAAACGCATAGGAAAGAAACAGCTTGATACTTAAATCCAGGTTGAAGTAAAAGCTCTCCATGCGAAGATCCATCATGACACAGGATACAGTAGCTAAATCTGAAGATTTCAGCAGTCCAAGGATCTATATAAAGATATCCCATAATACATGCCCACAGTAGTCCCATTGGCGGTGTCTTTTTATCGAGATTTTTCTCCTGTTAAATTTTCCACCATGCACACAGAAAACGCACACGCATGCAAAAGGCATGAAAAAGCATGTAAACGTTGCATTTTTTTTAACTCATGCGTTACATTATGTGTCTAAAAAATGCTGTGTTTGCACGTGTTTGCATGCGGTTTATCGTGCGTTTCAGGTTGAGGCATAAACGCTGCGGATTTTACCGCAAATATGAAACTAGCCTTACCTGTACACAATCACTGCATACTAAGTGCAGATCTCCTGTGTATAATGGCACTTATGGTGATAGTATTGCAATTTTTTTTATTAATGATCAGTATTGTAGTATTTAGTCACTATGTGGTGGTAATATGTTGTCCGGTCATGGTGTGGCGGTATTTGTTCCTTGTATGTGCTATCATTTGGTCACTATGTGGTGGTAATATGTGGTCTGGTCATGGGCTGGTGGTATTTGTCCCTTGTATGTTCTATTATTCGGTCACTCTGTAAGGAAGAAGACCGGGCTACAGGTACCTGTGTGATGCCGGGTCCAGAACTGTCAGGGCTGCTTCCGGTGTTGCCGGGGGAAAAGGATGGGGAACTGGATTGGTGAGAGTGGGCATGGTGAGCAGAGGGAGGAGTGAGCAGGAAGCACGGGAAGAGTCAGAAGGTTCCCACCGACAGAGAGTAGAGACAGGTGTGGCCATGCTCTGCAGACACAGAGGGAGCACAGAGCTGAGACCCGTCCGGGGTTATGTGAGGGCCCCCTGGGAACAGAGAGCGCACAGAGCGTTGAGTGCACCGCCAGAGAGTGTGAGGTGATCGCAACAAGGAACGGTTGCCAGGTACCAGATCGTGAGCTGTATTCCCCTGTGTGGACAGGCCTGTGGCGGAACACACACCAGGTAGAGACTTCCACAGTGTTACCCCCTTTGGCTCTATGGATTAATGGATTGGGGCTCAACAGGTAAAACCATAGATCACCCATTGCCGCCAGAAGCTTGGTTGTATGCTGGCGGGTGAGGCCTGAAGACGCTGTACCAGCCGTTACTGGTACTACAACCCTCATCGAACTGCATGCGGCTGAGGAACATTGGAGTCACAATAAGTTTAATAATAAGACTGTGGTGTTATATTGCAATCCCATTTGTTAATTACCTGTCGTCTCCCTGTGTGGAGTTTCCCTATTGTTATAATTTCAATTGCATTATTGTTAACCCTTGCTCTGCATTCTCTGCATTCCTGCATCCCCATACCTGCTTACTTTTGGCATAGTCGGCACGATGCTCTCCTTGGACACAGACGCTGCAGACCAGTCCACTATGAGTACCCCCAGGATCAGCTTGCCATTGGGGGCCATGCTCAGCAATCTCCCAAAATTCACAATGAGCAATATAATGCTGTGGGACTGGACTGAGCGGGTTAAAGGCATGTTGAGGATGTGTCCTATGACCCCTGCTATGCAAGCAGAGATTGCTGTGATGGCCATGGACAGGGAGGCTAGATGTTCTGAAATATTTCAGCCCCCTCTTGAATGGGACACTCCGACCAAAGTGTTACAAATTTTGGAAGAGATGCATGGGGATCCTACCGATGTCGGGGAATTGTGGATGTGATTGTTTCAAAGAGAGGGAGAGTCAGTGACTCAATACATGAATGCCTTACAAGAGGTGCACACACCTATTGCCAAACAGGATGATGTGGAGGCAATAGATTGGGGCCTCCTGGTGTGATATTGAAAAACCAATTGGCGGGCTCAGGGGCGCATTGCCCAAGTAAGCTTTGTGGGAGCGCCTGCATACCAATCCACGCACGACCTTCCTATAGATTACAGTGGAAGCAAACTCGCGTGAGGGAGCATGAGCAGGGATGATCCGGATTAATGATGTACCCTGTTATGGTTACCCCCAATGACCATGGGAAAACAAATACAAAACGGACTAGCTCTCGGGTGATGGAAACTAAGGTCGACCGTGACCTGAACCTGACCCAACACTTACAGTAGCCGGGGGATGTACCTACGATGCCCTAGACACCACGCGCCAGCCGGAGATCTAACTACCCCTATAAGAGGAATATACAGGCCTGCCTTACCTCCAGTGAGGAACCCCAAAAGATGATAGTAGGCCCCCACAGATATTGACGGTGAGTTCAGAGGAAATGACATACGTAGGATGAACAGCAGATTTAGCACAGTGAGGTCCGCTTACTAGATAGCAGAAGGACAGGAAAGAGTTACTTCACGGTCGACCTAAAAATCACTATTCAAAAACACCATCCAGAAATTACTTTGAACTCCAGTGACAACTCATGCCACTGGAGTAGTAATTTTCTGTCCACAAGAGCTTCCAGCACTGAAGAGTCACATTGCAGATAGCTGGACAAAAATAGCAAAACAAGAAACAAAATTCAACTTAGCTGAACTGGAACTTGAGGCAGGTGAATGCAACAGAATGCTACTAGCACATTGTTGGCCGGCATGTGACTAACAGCCAAGCAGCCTTAAATAGGAAACTCCCCTAGAGGGTGGCGACAGGTAATCAGAGATGGAGGAAGGCACATAAGAGACACTACCATAACAGACCACCGGGGGAGCCCACAAACCGAATTCACAACAGTACCCCCCCCTTAAGGAGGGGGCACCGAACCCTCACCAGAACCACCAGGGCGACCTGGATGAGCACTATGAAATGCACGAACCAAATCGGGAGCATGAACATCGGATGCTGTCACCCAAGAATTATCCTCCTGGCCATAACCTTTCCACTTAACCAGATACTGAAGTTTCCGTCTGGAAACCCGGGAGTCCAAGATCTTTTCCACCACATACTCCAATTCACCCTCAACCAACACAGGAGCAGGTGGATCAGCAGAAGGAACGACCGGTACCTCATACCTCCGCAATAATGACCGATGGAAAACATTATGGATATTAAAAGATGCTGGGAGGTCCAAACGAAAGGACACAGGATTAAGAACCTCCAGAATCCTATAAGGGCCGATAAACCGAGGCTTAAACTTAGGAGACGAGACCTTCATAGGAACAAATCGAGAAGACAGCCACACCAGGTCCCCAACACAAAGACGAGGACCAATACGCCGATGACGATTAGTGAACTGTTGAGTCTTCTCCTGGGACAACTTCAGATTGTCCACAACCTGTCCCCAAATCTGATGCATCCTATCAACCACAGCATCCACTCCAGGACAATCCGAAGACTCCAATTGACCGGACGAAAACCGAGGGTGAAACCCTGAATTACAAAAAAATGGAGAAACCAAAGTGGCAGAACTAGCCCGATTGTTAAGGGCAAACTCTGCCAATGGCAAAAAGTCAAGCCAATCATCCTGATCAGCGGACACAAAACACCTCAAGTAAGTCTCCAAGGTCTGATTAGTACGCTCAGTCTGGCCATTAGTCTGAGGATGGAATGCAGACGAAAAAGACAAATCGATACCCATCCTGGCACAGAACGTCCGCCAAAATCTAGACACAAACTGAGTACCCCTGTCAGACACTATATTCTCAGGAATACCATGCAAACGCACCACATTCTGAAAAAATAGAGGAACCAACTCAGAGGAGGAGGGCAATTTGGGTAAAGGTACCAAATGAACCATCTTGGAAAAACGGTCACAAATCACCCAGATGACAGACATCCTACGAGAAACCGGAAGGTCAGAAATAAAGTCCATAGAGATGTGCGTCCAAGGCCTCTTAGGAATAGGCAAGGGCAACAACAACCCACTGGCCCTAGAACAGCAGGGCTTGGCCCGAGCACAAACATCACAAGACTGCACAAACATGCGCACGTCTCGAGACAAAGAAGGCCACCAGAAGGACCTAGACACCAAATCCCTGGTGCCAAAAATTCCAGGATGACCTGTCAACGCGGAAGAATGAACCTCCGAGATAACTCTACTGGTCCAATCATCAGGGACAAACAGTCTACCAGGCGGACAGCGATCAGGCCTATCCACCTGAAACTCCTGCAAAGAACGCCGCAGGTCTGGGGAGACAGCTGACAATATCACCCCATCCTTCAGGATGCCGGTAGGTTCGGAATCACCAGGCGAGTCAGGCTCAAAACTCCTAGAGAGGGCATCCGCCTTCACATTCTTGGACCCAGGCAGATATGACACCACAAAGTTAAATCGGGAGAAAAACAACGACCAGCGCGCCTGTCTAGGATTCAGACGCCTGGCCGACTCAAGATAAATTAGATTCTTGTGGTCAGTGAGGACCACCACCTGGTGTCTAGCACCCTCAAGCCAATGACGCCACTCCTCAAACGCCCACTTCATGGCCAGAAGTTCCCGATTTCCCACATCATAATTTCGCTCAGCGGGCGAAAACTTTCGGGAGAAAAACGCACATGGTCTCATTACTGAGCAGTCAGGATCTTTCTGCGACAAAACTGCACCTGCTCCGATCTCCGAAGCATCCACCTCAACCTGGAACGGAAGTAACACATCAGGTTGGCGCAACACAGGAGCGGAAGAAAAGCGGCGCTTAAGCCCTTGAAAGGCCTCCACAGCCGCAGAGGACCAATTAGCAACATCAGCACCCTTTTTGGTCAAATCAGTCAAAGGTTTAGCAATGGCAGAAAAACCCGCTATAAATCGGCGATAGAAATTAGCGAAACCCAAGAACTTTTGCAGACTCTTCAAAGAAGTAGGTTGCATCCAATCACAAATAGCCTGGACCTTGACAGGGTCCATCTCCATAGATGAAGGGGAAAAAATATATCCCAAAAAGGAAATTCTCTGAACTCCAAAACTACACTTTGAGCCCTTTACAAAAAGAGAATTAGCTCGCAAAACCTGAAAAACTCTCCTGACCTGTTGAACGTGAGATTCCCAGTCCTCCGAAAAAACAAGAATATCATCCAAATACACAATCATAAACTTATCCAGATATTCACGGAAAATATCGTGCATAAAGGACTGAAAAACGGAAGGGGCATTTGCGAGACCGAAAGGCATTACCAAATACTCAAAATGGCCTTCAGGCGTATTAAATGCGGTCTTCCACTCATCCCCCTGCTTAATCCGCACCAAATTATACGCACCACGTAGATCGATCTTAGTGAACCACTTAGCCCCCTTTATACGAGCAAACAGATCAGTCAGTAAAGGCAACGGGTACTGGTATTTAACTGTAATCTTATTCAGAAGTCGATAGTCGATACAAGGTCTCAATGAACCATCCTTTTTACCTACAAAGAAAAATCCTGCCCCTAGTGGAGACAACGAGGGGCGAATATGACCCTTTTCCAAGGATTCTCTGATATACTCCCGCATAGCAGTATGTTCAGGTACAGACAAATTAAACAAGCGACCCTTAGGAAACTTACTACCGGGGATCAATTCAATAGCGCAGTCACACTCTCTGTGGGGAGGGAGAGAATCAACTTTAGGCTCTTGAAAGACATCATAAAAATCTGACAGAAATGCTGGGATCTCAGAGGGAGTAGATGAAGAAATAGGAACCAAAGGTGCATCCCCATGAATACCCCGACATCCCCAGCTCAACACAGACATAGATTTCCAGTCCAAGACGGGATTATGAATCTGTAACCATGGTAATCCAAGCACTAAGACATCATGTAGGTTATATAATACAAGGAAACGAATAATCTCCTGATGGTCTGGGGTAAGACGCATAGTCACTTGTGTCCAATATTGTGGTTTATTGCTAGCCAAAGGTGTAGAATCAATACCCTTCAGGGGAATAGAAACTTCCAACGGCTCCAAATCAAACCCACAACGCTTGGCAAAGGACCAATCCATGAGACTCAGAGCGGCGCCAGAATCCACATAAGCATTCACAGTCACAGATGATAAGGTACAAATCAATGTCACGGACAAAAGAAATTTTGACTGCAAGGTACCTGTAGAAAAAGATTTATCAACCTTTTTATCAACCTTATTTATACGTTTGGAACATGCTGATATAACATGAGCTGGATCTCCACAGTAGAAGCACAATCCATTTTTGCGCCTGTAATTTTGACGTTCGCCTCTAGACAAAACACGATCGCATTGCATATGCTCCAATGCCTTTTCAGAGGTCACCGCCAAATGGTGCACAGGTCTTTGCTCAGAAGACACCGCCATATGGTGCACAGGTTTTTGCTCAGAAGATACCGCCATATGGTGCACAGATTTTTCCTCAGAAGACCCCGCCATATGGTGCACAGATTTGCGCTCCCGCAAACGCCGATCAATCTGGATAGCCAATTTCATGGCATCATTCAGACCTGTAGGCACAGGGAACCCCACCATGACATCCTTCACGGCATCAGAGAGACCTTCTCTGAAATTAGCTGCTAAAGCGCACTCATTCCATTTAGTAAGCACCGACCATTTACAGAATTTCTGGCAGTATATCTCAGCTTCATCTTGCCCTTGGGAAAGAGCTATCAAGGCTTTCTCAGCCAAAATCTCCAAATTAGGTTCTTCATAAAGCAACCCCAAAGCCTGAAAAAACGCATCTACATTTAACAACGCAGGATCCCCTGGCGATAATGCAAATGCCCAACTTTGTGGGTCGCCGCGCAATAGAGAGATAACAATTTTAACTTGTTGAGTCTGATCACCAGCAGAGTGAGATCTCAGAGACAAAAACAATTTGCAATTTTCTCTGAAACTCAAAAACCGGGATCTGTCTCCGGTAAAGTATTCAGGCAGAGGAATCTTAGGTTCAGACATTGGAGCACGTATAACAAAATCTTGTAGGTTCTGTACTTTTGTCGCAAGGTGATTCAAACCTGCAACTAAACTCTGTGGATCCATGTTTCAAATGGGTGTAACCCAAGCATTCAGAGGTTAAGAGGAGAGGAGAAAAAAAAAAAGGCTGAAGACTGCAGTTTAAGCAAGGAATACAAATGATCAAACTAAGGTGCACTTTCAAACACAGAAAAAAAAAAAACCTTTTCTTCTCCTTCCTACTTTAGTGCATATTTTAACACATAGATTTTTTACTGGCCGGCCAAACTGTTATGGTTACCCCCAATGACCATGGGAAAACAAATACAAAACGGACTAGCTCTCGGGTGATGGAAACTAAGGTCGACCGTGACCTGAACCTGACCCAACACTTACAGTAGCCGGGGGATGTACCTACGATGCCCTAGACACCACGCGCCAGCCGGAGATCTAACTACCCCTATAAGAGGAATATACAGGCCTGCCTTACCTCCAGTGAGGAACCCCAAAAGATGATAGTAGGCCCCCACAGATATTGACGGTGAGTTCAGAGGAAATGACATACGTAGGATGAACAGCAGATTTAGCACAGTGAGGTCCGCTTACTAGATAGCAGAAGGACAGGAAAGAGTTACTTCACGGTCGACCTAAAAATCACTATTCAAAAACACCATCCAGAAATTACTTTGAACTCCAGTGACAACTCATGCCACTGGAGTAGTAATTTTCTGTCCACAAGAGCTTCCAGCACTGAAGAGTCACATTGCAGATAGCTGGACAAAAATAGCAAAACAAGAAACAAAATTCAACTTAGCTGAACTGGAACTTGAGGCAGGTGAATGCAACAGAATGCTACTAGCACACTGTTGGCCGGCATGTGACTAACAGCCAAGCAGCCTTAAATAGGAAACTCCCCTAGAGGGTGGCGACAGGTAATCAGAGATGGAGGAAGGCACATAAGAGACACTACCATAACAGACCACCGGGGGAGCCCACAAACCGAATTCACAACAGTACCCGCCTCGCCTGCCGCTGAGCCAGAATGGGTCTGGGAGATCCAGAATGAAATACAAGAAATGCGGGAAGAGTGGTCCAGCCTCAGAAGAGCCACCTCCACAGCCCAAGATATGCCCAGAGACAGGAGTGATTCTGAGTCCCTCTTGTCCATCAAACCTAGCTGGAGAGTGGGACAAATCCGTACAGAATGGAGTCCGACTTGTTTTAGGTGTGTGAGATGTTGGAGGTCCCTACCTCGGCAGCCATTAAACTAATGGATTCCATGGCTGGGGGTTGTCGCCCAGAGCCTGAGAGACCAATGAGGAGAGAAAATAGTCTCCATGAGCCCTGCCATCTGGGCTGAAGAGAATGGACGAGCTGTCCGTTGCTTGATCGATACTGGATCACAAGTGACCAACATGCCAGAAGCGTATTTTAGATGTCATTTTCCAGAAGTGTCAGGGCCAGAATGGGGCCCAATGATCAGACTAACAGCGGCCAACCAGTTGCCCATCTTGGTCGCAGGGGTGGTATGGATGGAGATTAAGGTGTGTGGAAAGGATGTGGGCCGCAAAGGAGTCATGTTAGTCACCGGAGACATCAGCCACAGGCCGCGGGTCTGCATTGACTCTCGGGATAAATGTACTGAAGGAAAGTGGAACCGTTCTGATCAGTGAGCCGCAAGAGACCTTCTTGGATCATTGGAGTCTGTGCACCCCCTAGAGAAAGGTATTTCAGCAACTGATACAGGCTGCCCAGGCCCAGGAAACATCAAGTGATGGGAAGGTTCTGGAGAAGGGGATGGTTCCTGCAGCTACTAAATGCATCCTACCGCCTGGTCAGACTGTGCTCCCATTGCCAGTATGCACCTGTATGCTCCTTGAAGGGGTGGAAGTGCAGATAGAGCCAACATCAGTGGAGCAGATACCCTCTGGGCTCCTCGTTGCTTGCACAGTGCTGCCACTGGGAATTTCGGGGCCCCATAATGGCAAAATTTTCGGGGCCCCCTTGAGACTCTGCCCAGGCTCCAGCCCTCGATCTGTCCATTGTGCCAAAGCTCTCTCTTGGAAAAACTCCACTTCTCATCAATCACACATTAACAGTTCCCATCACCAGATCACACATATAGCCAGCAGCTTTCATTTTGGCCAAAAGATTTTTTAAGCCGCCTCCACGACAAGGTAGACTCCTTTGGCCGGGCCCTATTCTATTCTAACCTATTAAACAATTGTTAAAATATCCAATACAATTTAGGTGTAATTTATTTATTTTTCAATTTTCTAAAATGACCAATAATATCACATATAGGGGACAAATACCACCGCACCATGACCAGACACCATATTAGCACCACATAGTGACCTATAATACCACATACAAGGAACAAGTACTGCCACACCATGTCCAGACCACATATTACCACCACAGTCATGGAATAATATCACATAGGAGGGATAAATACCACCGCACCATGTCCAGACCACATATTACCACCACATGATGGCCGATGATACCACATACAAGGAACAAATACCACCACACCATGACCAGACCACATATTGCCATCACATAGTGACCAAATAATAGCACATACAAGCAACAAATACCGCCACACCATGGCCGGACAACATATTACCACCACATAGTGACTGAACACTTCAATACTGATCAGTAGGGTTGAGCGAAACGGATCGGTCATTTTTATAAGTCGCCGACTTTTGGCAAAGTCGGGTTTCATGAAACCCGACCCGATCCCTGTGTGGGGTCGGCCATGCGGTACGCGACTTTCGCGCCAAAGTCGCGTTTCAATGACGCTAAAAGCGCCATTTCTCAGCCAATGAAGGTGGACGCAGAGTGTGGGCAGCGTGATGACATAGATCTCAGTCCCCACCATCTTAGAGAAGGGCATTGCAGTGATTGGCTTGCTTTCTGCGGCGTCACAGGGGCTATAAAGGGGCGTTCCCGCCGACCGCCATCTTACTGCGGCTGATCTGAGCGTAGGGAGAGGTTGCTGCCGCTTCGTCAGAAGCAGGGATAGTGTTAGGCAGGGTACATTCACCCCCAAACCGCTTGTGCTGTAGCGATTTCCACTGTCCAACACCACCTTTTGTTTGCAGGGACAATGGAAGCTAAATTTTTTTTCCCTCAGCGCTGTAGCTCATTGGGCTGCCCTAGAAGGCTCCCTGATAGCTGCATTGCTCTTTGTACGCCGCTGTGCAAACCAACTGCTTTTTTCAAAGCACAAATCCTGTTGCTCCTTCCTTTCTGCACAGCTATCTTGTTTGATTGTCCACACTTTTGTTTTTTTTGTGCAGCTGTCCACTTCTTGTTATTGCTGCCTGCCATACCTTGCTGAGATTACTGCAGGGAGATAGTAATTGTAGGACAGTCCCTTTTTTTTTTTTTATTTTTTTTTTTTTAAATCTCCCTGAAAAAAAAAAAAAATTGTGGGAGATTAAGATTGACATTTCTGCTTGAGTGCCGGTCCTGTGTGTGCCATCTGTCTCAAATTATTGGGGCACATAAAACCTAGTGTGTCATACTGGGAAATTTTTTTTTTTTGTTTAAATTCTCCCTGAAAAAAAAAAATAGTGGGAGATTAAGATTGGCATTTCTGCTTGAGTGCCGGTCCTGTGTGTGCCATCTGTCTCAAATTATTGGGCCACATAAAACCTAGTGTGTCATACTGGGAAATTTTTTTTTTTTTGTTTAAATTCTCCCTGAAAAAAAAAACATAGTGGGAGATTAAGATTGGCATTTCTGCTTGAGTGCCGGTCCTGTGTGTGCCATCTGTCTCAAATTATTGGGGCACAGAAAACCTAGTGTGTAACATTGGGCCTGATTTTCCTTTCATTGTCAGCCACCTATAAAGGTATATATAAATCCTACAGAAGTTTGAGTTCACCTTATAAGTTGTTTTACAGTAACAGATACCTTTACTTTGGTTACGTTTTGCAAACAATGAGGAAGTCTGGTGGAAGAGGTCGTGGCCGTGGGCGGTCATTGTCAGCTGGTAATGATGGTAGTGGTGGTGGAGCATCAGGTGGTTGTGGTAAAAGCAATACAGCACCTAAGTCTCGAGTTGTTGAGCCAGGTTCATCGTCTGGCTACACAAGGCCTCGAACGCTCCCTTTTCTGGGAGTAGGAAAACCGCATTTAAAGCCGGAGCAGCAAGAACAAGTTTTGGCTTTCCTTGCTGACTCAGCCTCTAGCTCTTTTGCCTCCTCTTCTGAAAGTGCTAAAAGTAAAAGCAGCGCGTCGTTAGTGGATGTTCACGGTCAGGGACAAGTCGCTTCCTTGTCTTCTTCACCCAGAACAAGAGAGGATGCGTCAGGCGACACAACGGGTTACTCCATGGAGCTCATTACACATACCGTTCCTGGGTTAGACAGTGAAACAGTTAACAGGCCATGCCCATTAGAAGTTGAATCGGACATGGAGTGCACTGATGCACAGCCACAGCCAGATTACTATGCTGTTCCTTTGACTCAGACCAGAACATTGCCCTCGCAGTGTACTGATCCAGAATCAAACCCAGCTGAGACTATGGTGCCCCGTCACGAACGCTATACCACCGGCTTACACGGTGACACAGACGAAGTTGCACACGAGATAGAAGAGGAGGTCATAGATGACCCAGTTGTTGACCCCGATTGGCAGCCATTGGGGGAACAGGGTGCAGGCGGCAGTAGTTCTGAAGCGGAGGAGGAGGAGCCGCAGCAGGCATCAACATCACAACAGGTTCCATCTGCCGGGCCCGTATCTGGCCAAAAACGCGGGGCAAAACCAAAACCAGTTGGAGGACAGCGTGGAAATCCGGTTAAAGAAGCTCAGTCTGCAATGCCTGAAAAGGTATCCGATAGTAGAAAGATTGCAGTCTGGCATTTTTTTAAACAACATCCAAATGATCAGCGCAAAGTCATCTGTCAAAAATGTTCAACTACCTTAAGCAGAGGTCAGAATCTTAAAAGTCTAAATACAAGTTGCATGCATAGACATTTAACCACCATACACTTGCAAGCCTGGACTAACTACCAAACGTCCCTAAAGGTTGCAGCACCCTCGGCCAATGAAGCTAGTCAGCAACGCTACATCCCTTCCCTCACTGTAAGCCCACCATTTCACGCACCACCTGCAGTATCTGTGCAGCTTTCATCGCCAGGCCAAAGCAGTCAGGGAATCACCAGGTTCGTAGTAGGAAACACTGCATGTAGGGCACCGTCAAGAATACCATCTCCAACCCTCTCTCAGTCTGCCATGTCCACCGGCACCACCGCTAGTTCCACGATCTCCAGCTCTCCAGTCCAGCTCACCCTACATGAGACTCTTGTTAGGAAAAGGAAGTACTCATCCTCGCATCTGCGTACACAGGGTTTGAACGCCCACATTGCTAGACTAATCTCATTAGAGATGATGCCCTACCGGTTAGTTGAAAGCGAAGCTTTCAAAGCGCTGATGAACTACGCTGTACCACGCTACGAGCTATCCAGTCGACACTTCTTTTCTAGAAAAGCCATCCCTGCCCTCCAACAGCATGTTAAAGACCGCATCGTCCATGCACTCAGGCAATCTGTGAGTACAAAGGTGCACTTGACAACAGATGCATGGACCAGTAGGCATGGCCAGGGACGTTACGTGTCCATCACGGCACACTGGGTTAATGTGGTGGATGCAGGGTCCACAGGGGACAGCAATATTGGGACACTTCTGCCTAGCCCACGGTCTAGGAAACAGTTTGCTGTTGGCGTTCGCCCCCCCTCCTCATCCTCCTCTTCGTCCTCCTACAGAAGCAATAGCTCGTCCACAGACCGCAGTCGCACAATCAGTCCATCCGCAGCTGCCCCTGTTGCACACCATGTGTCCCATTATGGGACAGCTAGTGGCAAGCGTCAGCAGGCTGTATTGGCAATGAAGTGTTTGGGCAACAACAGACACACTGCGGAAGTTCTGTCCGAGTTCTTGCAGAAAGAAACTCAGTCATGGCTGGGCACTGTACATCTTGAGGCAGACAAGGTAGTGAGTGATAACGGAAGGAATTTCATGGCTGCCATAGCCCTTTCCCAACTGAAACACATTCCTTGCCTGGCTCACACCTTAAACCTGGTGGTGCAGTGCTTCCTGAAAAGTTATCCGGGGTTACCCGACCTGCTCCTCAAAGTGCGCAGACTTTGCTCGCATATCCGCCATTTGCCCGTACACTCCAGCCGTATGCAGAACTATCAGCGGTCTTTGAACCTTCCCCAATGGGTATTTTTGAAAAGGAGGGAGCAGTTTTTAAAGATGGTCACGCAATACCTGGTCAACAAATCCAGCATTTTCCCTAATTTCTCTGTGATCTTCAGCTATTGGGTCGCAAAGCTGGACACAAGGCATGCGCTGTCCCTCTAACCCTTGCTGGTTTTGTGTTGCCCTGCCACTAGCGCCTTGTCTGAGCAGATTTTTTGTGCCACCAGAAGGGTCATAAGGGATAGGTGCTTTTGGCTCTCAACAGAAAATGCTGACAAGCTCACTCTGATAAAAATAAACAAAGCCTGAATTAGATTCATTTTTCCACACCACCAGATGACAGCAGCACATAAAGTGTTTTTAAACATCAATATTTGAATGAGACCCACCAGTTGTGGCCTTCAAGGGTCTATGGCTGACTGGATGACTCCCCTTATATTTTTTTGCTGGCTTTGCACTTTGTGCAATGTCTTTATGAATGTAAGAGTACATCAACTACTCTTTCAAAATAGTTTAATGAGAAAGCCCTCCAGTTGTTGCTTTAAGGGTCTATGGATTACTGTATTACCCTCCTTATTATTTTTCCTGGCTTTGCACTTTGTGTACAGCCTTTATGAGTGTAAGAGTACATAATCTACAGTTTCAAAATACAGCTCTGGCAAAAATTAAGAGACCACCACATCAAAGCCTTGTCATGGGCAGCCCAATCTCCAGACCTGAACCCCATTGAAAACCTCTGGAATGTAATCAAGAGGATGATGGATAGTCACAAGCCATCAAACAAAGAAGAACTGCTTAAATTTTTGCGCCAGAAGCAGTGTGAAAGACTGGTGGAAAGCATGCCAAGATGCATGAAAGCTGTGAATAAAAATCATGGTTATTCCACAAAATATTGATTTCTGAACTCTTCCTGAGTTAAAACATTAGTATTGTTGTTTCTAAATGATTATGAACTTGTTTTTTTTTTGCCTTATTTGAGGTCTGAAAGCACTTTTTTGTTATGACCATTGAAAATTTTGCAGTGGTCTCTTATTTTTTTCCAGAGCTGTATGTATACCAAACGTGGGTAATATTTTTGGAAAACTTTGTACATTGTGCAATGGTGAAACTTGTACTCCCTATCTCTAGCAATTATAATAACTGCAAAATTTATTGTGAGGTACCCATCACTGTCTCTTTCTGCGAGTATGATACAGACCCCTTGGGTAAATTTTGGAAGCCTTTGTACATTGTGCAGTGATCAAATTTCTACTGTTAGTCTCTGTATATTCTATTGTAATAATTTTTTTTATTGTGTTGCCCTTCTCATGTTCTCTTTAACCCCTTCCCGACATGCGCCGTACTAGTACTGCGCTGCCGGCACTGCATTACTGACAGCCGCAGTACTAGTACTAGTCACCGATCTGTGATGTCCCCTCCTGGGACAAAGTAAAAAAGTAAAAAAAAAAATTTTACACATGTGTAAAAAAAATAAATAAAAAAATTCCTAAATAAAGAAAAAAAAAAAATTCCCATAAATACATTTCTTTATCTAAATAAAAAAAAAATCACACAATAAAAGTACACATATTTAGTATCGCCGCGTCCGTAATGACCCCACCTATAAAACTATATCACTAGTTAACCCCTTCAGTGAACACCGTAAAAAAAAAAAAAAAACGAGGCAAAAAACACCGCTTTATTCTCATACCGCCAAACAAAAAGTGGAATAACACGCGATCAAAAAGACGGATATAAATAAGCATGGTACCGCTGAAAACGTCATCTTGTCCCACAAAAAAAAGCCGCCATACAGCATCATCATCAGAAAAATAAAAAAGTTATAGCTCTCAGAATAAAGCGATGCAAAAACAATTATTTTTTTATATAAAATAGTTTTTATTGTGTAAAAGCGCCAAAACATAAAAAAATTACATAAATGAGGTATCGCTGTAATCGTACTCACCCGAAGAATAAAACTGCTTTATCCTTTTTACCAAACGCGGAACGGTATAAACGCCCCCCCTAAAAGAATTTCAGGAATTGCTGATTTTTGTTCATTCCGCCTCCCAAAAATCGGAATAAAAAGCGATCAAAAAATGTCATGTACCCGAAAATGGTACCAATAAAAACGTCACCTCATCCCGCAAAAAACAAGATCTCACATGACTCTGTGGACCAAAATATGGAAAAATTATAGCTCTCAAAATGTGGTGATGCAAAAACTATTTTTTGCAATAAAAAGCGTCTTTTAGTGTGTGATGGCAGCCAACCATAAAAATCCGCCCAAAAAACGCTATAAAAGTAAATCAAATCCCCCTTCATCACCCCCTTAGTTAGGGAAAAATAATACAATTTAAAAAAATATATTTATTTCCATTTTCCCATTAGGCTACTTTCACACTAGCGTCGGTACGGGGCCGTCGCGCTGCGTCGGCCCGACATACCGACGCATACTGTGCAAGCGCCGCACAATGGGGGCAGCGGATGCTGTTTTTCCACGCATCTGCTGCCCCATTGTGAGGTGCGGGGAGGTGGGGGCGGAGTTCCAGCCGCGCATGCGCGGTTGGAAATGGTGGACCGTCGGCACAAAAAAAGTTACATGTAATGTTTTTTGCTGCCGGCGGTCCACCACAACACGACGCAACCGTCGCACGACGCTTGCGACGTGTGTCAATATGTCGCTAATGTTAGTCTATGGGGAAAAAACGCATCCTGCAGATGACTTTGCAGGATGCGCTTTTTCGCCAAAACGACACATTGCGACGTATGCAAAAAAACGCTAGTGTGAAAGTAGCGCTAGGGTTAGCACTAGGGTTAGGGCTAGGGTTAGGGTTGGGGTTAGGGCTAGGGTTAGGGCTGGGGTTAGGGTTGGGGTTAGGGTTTCAGTTAGAATTGGGGAGTTTTCACTGTTTAGGCACATCAGGGGCTCTCCAAACGTGACATGGCGTCTGATCTCAACGCGTTTACGTTAAAAACGCATGCGTTTTTATAGAAAAAATCCAGAACACACACTGAAAAGTCACCCACCACCATCAAGGTGATAAAGGGATCCAAACCCCAACCCTAACCCTACCCCTAAACTCACCCCTAACCGTTTAATGAACATTTTCTGACAGTCATAGTGCCATGTATTTCAGTGCCGCGATATTTCAGTGCCACGATATTTCAGTGCCACGTATTTCAGTGCCACGATATTTCAGTGCCACGATATTTCAGTGCCACGATTTTTCAGTGCCACGTATTTCAGTGCCACATCTTTCAGTGCCACGTATTTCAGTGCCACGTCTTTCAGTGCCACGATATTTCAGTGCCACGTATTTAAGTGCCACGATATTTCAGTGAAATACGTGGCACTGAAATATCGTGGCATTTACGTGAAATACGTGGCACTTATATACGTGGCACTTATATACGTGGCACTTATATACGTGTCACTTATATACGTGGCCACTGAAATATCGTGGCACTTATACACGTATATACGTATATAAACGTATTTCAGTGCCACATATTTCAGTGCCACGTATTTCAGGTTAGGGGTAGGGGTAGGGTTAGGGTTTTTTGTTTTTTTCTCGTTTTCTTGTGTTTTTCTATAAAAATGCATGCGTACAAAAAACGCATGCTTTTTACCGCGTTTACATGCGTTTTTTCACACAAGCGTTTTTAAAAAACGCATGCAGATAAAAACGCAAGTGTGAAACCAGCCTTACCCTTGGGAAAATAAAAACGTGGGGGCTAAAATATAATTTTCGTGGAAAAAAAAATATTTTTTATTTTCACGGCTCTGCGTTATAAACTGTAGTGAAACACTTGTTGGTTCAAAGTTCTCACAACACATCTAGATAAGTTCCGTGGGGGGTCTAGTTTCCAATATGGGGTCACTTGTGGGGGGTTTCTCCTGTTTAGGTACATCAGGGGCTCTGCAAATGCAACATGACACCTGCAGACCAATCCATCTAAGTCTGCATTTCAAACGGCGCTCCTTCCCTTCCGAGCTCTGCCGTGCGCACAAACAGTGGTTCCCCCCATATATGGGGTATCAGCGTACTCAGGACAAATTGGACAACAACTTTTGTTGTCCAATTTCTCCTGTTACCCTTGGGAAAATAAAAACGTGGGGGCTAAAATATAATTTTCGTGGAAAAAAAATTTTTTTTTATTTTCACGGCTCTGCGTGATAAACTGTAGTGAAACACTTGTTGGTTCAAAGTTCTCACAACACATCTAGATAAGTTCCGTGGGGGGTCTAGTTTCCAATATGGGGTCACTTGTGGGGGGTTTCTACTGTTTAGGTACATCAGGGGCTCTGCAAATGCAACATGACACCTGCAGACCAATCCATCTAAGTCTGCATTTCAAACGGCGCTCCTTCCCTTCCGAGCTCTGCCGTGCGCCCAAACAGTGGTTCCCCCCAATGTATGGGGTATCAGCGTACTCAGGACAAATTGGACAATACCTTTTGTGGTCCAATTTCTCCTGTTACCCTTGGGGAAAAAAAATTGCGGGCTAAAACATCATGATCATCAACATCATTAGTGGAAAGAAAAAATTATTTTTTAATTTTCATAGCGCTACATTCTAAACTTTAGTGAAACAATTGGGGGTTAAAAGTGCTCACCACACATCTAGATAAGTTCCTTAGGGGGTCTTCTTTCCAAAATGGTGTCACTTGTGGGGGGTTTCCACTGTTTAGGCACGTCAGGGGCTCTCCAAACACGACATGGGTTCCGATCTCAATTCCAGACAATTTTGCATTGAAAAGTCAAATGGCACTCCTTCCCTTCCGAGCTCTGTCATGCGCCCAAACAGTGGTTTATCCCCATATATGAAGTATCAGCATACTCAGGACAAATTGCACAACAACTTTTGGGGTCCAATTTATCCTGCTACTCTTGGGAAAATAAAAAATTTGGGGCAAAAATATCATTTTTTGTGAAAATTAATATTCTTTTTTTTTTTACGGCTCTACATTATAAACTTCTGTGAAGCACTTGGAGGTTCAAAGTGCTCACCACACATCTAGATTAGTTCCTTAGAGGGTCTACTTTCCAAAATGGTGTCACTTGTGGGGGTTTCCACTGTTTAGGCACGTCAGGGGCTCTCCAAACATGACATGGGTTCCGATCTCAATTCCAGCCAATTTTGCATTGAAAAGTCAAATGGCGCTCCTTCCATTCCGAGCTCTGCCATGCGCCCAAACAGTGGTTTATCCCCATATATAAAGTATCAGCGTACTCAGGACAAGTTGCACAACAACTTTTGGGGTCCAATTTATCCTGCTATCCTTGGGAAAATAAAAAATTTGGGGCAAAAAGATCATTTTTTGTGAAAATTAATATTCATTTTTTTTTACGGCTCTACATTATAAACTTCTGTGAAGCACTTGGAGGTTTAAAGTGCTCACCACACATCTAGATTAGTTCCTTAGAGGGTCTACTTTCCAAAATGGTGTCACTTGTGGGGGTTTCCACTGTTTAGGCACGTCAGGGGCTCTCCAAACATGACATGGGTTCCGATCTCAATTCCAGCCAATTTTGCATTGAAAAGTCAAATGGCGCTCCTTCCCTTCCGAGCTCTGCCATGCGCCCAAACAGTGGTTTATCCCCATATATGAAGTATCAGCGTACTCAGGACAAATTGCACAACAACATTTGGGGTCCAATTGATCCTGCTACCCTTGGGAAAATAAAAAATTTGGGGCAAAAATATCATTTTTTGTGAAAATTAATATTCATTTTTTTTTACGGCTCTACATTATAAACTTCTGTGAAGCACTTGGAGGTTCAAAGTGCTCACCACACATCTAGATTAGTTCCTTAGAGGGTCTACTTTCCAAAATGGTGTCACTTGTGGGGGTTTCCACTGTTTAGGCACGTCAGGGGCTCTCCAAACACGACATGGGTTCCGATCTCAATTCCAGCCAATTTTGCATTGAAAAGTCAAATGGCGCTCCTTCCCTTCCGAGCTCTGCCATGTGCCCAATCAATGGTTCACCCCAACATGTGGAGTATCGACGTACTCAGGACAAATTGTACAACGACTTTTTTGGTCCAATTTCTCCTGTTACCCTTGGTAAAATAAAACAAATTGGATCTGAAATAAAAATTTTGTGAAAAAAAAGTTAAATGTTCAATTTTTTTTAAACATTCCAAAAATTCCTGTGAAGCACCTGAAGGGTTAATAAACTTTTTGAATGTGGTTTTGAGTACCTTGAGGGGTGCAGTTTTTAGAATAGTGTCACTTTTGGGCATTTTCTGTCATATAGACCCCTCAAAGTCACTTCAAGTGTGAGGTGGTCCGTAAAAAAAATGGTTTTGCAAATTTTGTTGCAAAAATGAGAAATCGCTGGTCAACTTTTAACCCTTATAACTCCCTAACAAAAAAAAATTATGTTTCCAAAATTGTGCTGATGTAAAGCAGACATGTGGGAAATGTTGTTTATTAACTATATTATGTGATATAACTCTCTAATTTAAGGGCATAAAAACAAAAAATTTGAAAATTGCGAAATTTTCATAATTTTCGACAAATTTTTGTTTTTTTCACAAATAAATGCAAGTCATATCGAAGAAGTTTTACCATTATCATAAAGTACAATATGTCACGAGAAAACAATCTCAGAATCACCAGGATCCGTTGAAGCGTTTCAGAGTTATGACCTCATAAAGTGACAGTGGTCAGAATTGTAAAAATTGGCCGTGTCAGTTAGGTGAAAACAGGCTTCGGGGTGAAGGGGTTAAGAGTGTATCTGGGAGCATGATGTTGTTTTTTGGGTGTGCACATGGACATTGTGGAACATCAATGCATTAATATTCTCCTCTCACTTCTTCAGGTTTCAGCCTTACACTGAATAATAATATGAGTAATGAAACATGCTCTATATATATGATGCTAGTTTGAAAATTTTACCCACACACCCCTTTATAAAGGTAAATTTGACATAATACTTCGTTTACCATACGCCATAATCTGTTGACATACGCAGCACCCCAGTTGGATTGGCGGAACGCCTGGGTGCAAAATCTGTGTCTGAGGATGAAATCACTGGCTCTTCTCCTGTGTTACGTCCTTCCTAATCTGCTGTCCAGGAAGCAGGCACTGATGCCTTTTGCCCACAACCTGCAGTTGCACAGACACAACCATCATAAACCACGTCCAGTTCATTGTCCCAGCACAGCGTTCAGTTGTCCCTTGTCAGCATATATGTCTCTTCCCAAATTGTTAGATACAACATACATATTCGTTAGCACTTTACATTGTTCGGTGCTGGACAAAGACCATTCATGGCTTTTCCAGGCTCCTAAATGAGACTTGCATCTCTTTATTAAACAATCGCATCCCTTACATTTTATACATTTTGTTAAAAAAATGGTGGTGGGGTATTGGCCAGTTTATGTACATTTTAAGCATGTTGAAAAGAATGGGTTCATACGCTCCACAGACCTATTCAAGCCGCAGACACCCATATCGGAACATGGTCTTTGACATGCTAAAGCCTTTACCTGAGCTCTATAGCTCTGACTGTCACCTGAGTAATACACTCCACAGACCTTGTCACTCTCTGGGACATATCCTATAATTACTCCATTGTTGCTCAAAACCATGCAAAAATAAATTCTGCCTGGTTGGGTAGTTTCCAGAAGAAGTGCATAGGCTTGTGCATATTGGTCAATGACACTCCTGTCTCTTTTCCTTGAAGAGGCTGCTTCCAAGTAAAATGAGGCTTGTACATGATCCTGACATGGGTTTCAAGCCTGACAGACTGACCACAATACAGGTCCTCACTTGCATACACTGTATTCAGAATTGAATTCTATTGCTTTTGGTGTCTGGTAGAATCCAATTTACTGACATTGAGCAAACAGCTCCCCCAACTCCTGTATTATATTAACTTTACAGCAGGTTCACCCGCTATGACAGTGGCTCCATTGGGATCCAGTGGCCAAAATGAACTGTGGAGCTCATAAAATTCTTGTTTCATGACACCAGCTGGCCCTCTGAAAATGTGAAGCAGGGGCTGCATAATGACATGGTGGTGGACGTGGTGGTAGTGGCAGGCAAAGATCAAAATTCAAATGGGCACGTTTTAGTTGGCATGGCTAACTTTTTGACATGAGAAGGGACCTCCCAAATGTAGGAATCAGAGCTCTCCCAAATGTATGATAGAGGACCACCTGAGTGCCCTTCCCAAACTCAGGTTTCATGGCACCTACTGGGCATCTAAAAATGTCAATCGAGAGCTGCATAACGACATGGCAATGGACATGGTGGGGGTGGCGGGCAAAGCCCAAAGCTCAAATGGGCATGATCTAGCTGGCATTGTAAAGTGATGGGTTATATGTATTTCACTATCTAGCTAACAATTTTGAAAGAGGGAGGGCCTCCCAAATGTAGGAGTGAGAGCTCTCCCAAATGTATGAAAAAGGACAACCTAAGGGCCCTTCCAAAATTCAAGTTTCACAGCACCTGCTGGCCCTCTGAAAATGTCAAGTGAGGGCCACATAATGACATAGCAGTGGACATGGTGGTGGTGGCGGGCGAAGTCCAAAATTCAAATGGGCATGTTTTAGCTGGCATTGTAAAGTGATGGGAAATATGTATTCCACTTCTAGCTAACAATTTTGAATGAGGGAGGGACCCTACAAATGTAGGAGTGACAGCTCTTCTAAATGTATGATACAGGGCCACCTGAGGGACCTACGCAAACTCAGGTTTCACGGCACCTGCGGGCCCTCTGTAAATATCAAGCAAAGGCTGCATAATGACATGGCGGTGGACATGATGGGCGAAGCCTAAAATTCAAATGAGTATGTGAATCGCCCATCAGGGCCATGGGGTACTCGGTACCGGGTCCGGTACTTAAAGGGGATGTCACGGTGGCTGCGACCTGGTCCGTTACCCTGGGCGCCCAAGTAAAAGTCCTTAAATAGGTTGTAATAAAGTTTGTGGTTGTGACGCCACCTGTGGTATTCGGTCAATGGGGACCGATGCTGCTTAAAGGGGTCCTCTGGGGAGATGTTATGGCAGCTAGATGGTATAACTTCCCACAGATGAAGTTGGGTCCCCAGGGCTCCCTGTTGTGATCCTAGTGGTAGAGGATCTCTGGTATTCCGGCTAAGTCTGCAAAAACATAGGACTGCTCTAGGGAGGTGGTAACTGGGCTAACCGCATACCTGATCTTAACCCACAACTAGAAGTAGCCGGTGAACGTGCCTACGTTGTTTCTAGACGTCTCGAGCCAGCCGGAGAACTGACTACCCCTAAAGGGAAAATAAGACCTCACTTGCCTCTAGAGAAATTAACCCCAAAGATATAGAAAGCCCCCAACAAATAATAACGGTGAGGTAAGGGGAAAACACAAACGTAGAGATGAACTAGATTCAGCAAAGTGAGGCCCACTAATCTAGATAGGCAGAAAATAGAAAGTGAACTATGCGGTCAGCAGAAAACCCTGCAAAAACATCCACGCTGAATATTCAAGAACCCCCGCACCGACTGACGGTGTGAGGGGAGAATATCAGCACCCTAGAGCTTCCAGCGAGCTAGAAAATCACATTTTGAGCAAGCTGGACAAAAAACACTGATAATGCAAATGATCCAAAGTATGCAAACAGGACTTAGCTTTTCTTGCATGAGACAGATGGCAAGGAATCAGGAGGAGACCAAATTGGACTGAATACATCGATGCCAGGCAAGAGACTGAGTCCTAAGGAGGACTAAATAGGGAACACCCCCAGCTTAATGAAACAGCTGAAGCCCATGCCTGCAGAAAGACATGACTCATACAATACCATTCATGACCACAAGAGGGAGCCCAGAAACACAGTTCACAACAGTACCCCCCCCTTGAGGAGGGGTCACCAAGACCCCCAGGGCGATCAGGATGAGCAGCGTGAAAGGCATGAACCAAATCAGCCGCATGAACATCAGAGGCGACAACCCAGGAATTATCCTCCTGACCATAGCCCTTCCACTTAACCAAATACTGAAGTCTTCGTCTAGAGATACGAGAATCCAAGATCTTCTCCACTACGTACTCCAACTCGCCCTCAACCAAAACCGGGGCAGGAGGCTCAACAGCAGGAGCCACAGGCACCACGTACCGCCGCAACAAGGACCTATGGAACACATTATGAATAGCAAATGACGCTGGAAGGTCCAAACAAAAAGACACCGGGTTAAGGATTTCCAAAATCTTATAAGGACCGATAAAGCGAGGCTTGAACTTAGGAGAGGAGACCTTCAAAGGAACATGCCGAGAAGACAACCAAACCAAATCCCCAACACGAAGTCGGGGACCCACACCGCGGCGGCGGTTGGCAAAACGCTGAGCCTTCTCCTGTGACAATTTCAAATTGTCCACCACATGGTTCCAAATCCGCTGCAACCTATCCACCACAGAATCAACCCCAGGACAGTCAGAAGGTTCAACCTGGCCCGAGGAAAAACGAGGATGAAAACCAGAATTGCAGAAAAAGGGCGAAACCAAAGTGGCAGAACTAGCCCTATTATTAAGGGCAAACTCGGCCAGTGGCAAAAAGGTCACCCAATCATCCTGATCAGCAGAAACAAAACATCTTAAATAAGTTTCCAACGTCTGATTAGTTCGCTCGGTTTGGCCATTAGTCTGAGGATGAAAAGCCGACGAGAACGACAAGTCAATACCCATCTTAGCACAAAAGGATCGCCAGAATCTGGACACAAACTGGGATCCTCTGTCAGACACAATATTCTCAGGGATGCCGTGCAAACGAACCACATTCTGAAAGAACAAAGGAACCAAATCGGAGGAGGAAGGCAACTTAGGTAAGGGCACCAAATGGACCATTTTAGAAAAACGATCACACACCACCCAGATGACAGACATCTTCTGAGATACTGGAAGATCCGAAATGAAATCCATGGAAATGTGCATCCAAGGCCTCTTCGGGATAGGCAAGGGCAAAAGCAACCCGCTGGCACGAGAACAGCAAGGCTTAGCCTGAGCACAAATCCCACAGGACTGCACAAAGGAACGCACATCCCGCGACAAGGAAGGCCACCAAAAGGACCTAGCCACCAAATCTCTGGTACCAAAAATCCCAGGATGCCCCGCCAACACCGAAGAATGAACCTCGGAAATAACTCTGCTGGTCCATCTATCAGGGACAAACAGTCTCTCTGGTGGGCAACGATCAGGTCTATCAGCCTGAAATTTCTGCAGCACTCGTCGCAAATCTGGGGAAATGGCAGACAAAATCAATCCCTCTCTGAGAATACCAGCCGGTTCTGAGACTCCCGGAGAGTCAGGCACAAAACTCCTAGAAAGCGCATCAGCCTTCACGTTCTTCGAACCAGGCAGGTATGAGACCACAAAGTCAAAACGGGAGAAAAACAACGACCAACGAGCCTGTCTAGGATTCAGACGCTTGGCAGACTCGAGATAAATCAAATTTTTATGATCAGTCAAGACCACCACACGATGCTTAGCTCCCTCGAGCCAATGTCGCCACTCCTCAAATGCCCACTTCATAGCCAACAACTCCCGATTACCAACATCATAGTTCCGCTCAGCAGGCGAAAATTTTCTTGAAAAGAAAGCACATGGCTTAATCACAGAGCCATCAGAGCTTCTCTGCGACAAAACGGCCCCCGCACCAATCTCAGAAGCATCAACTTCAACCTGGAAGGGAAGAGAGACATCCGGCTGGCACAAGACTGGCGCTGAAGTAAACCGGTGCTTCAGCTCCCGAAAGGCCTCCACGGCCGCAGGAGACCAATTAGCAACATCAGAACCTTTCTTGGTCATATCCGTCAAAGGTTTAACTACGCTAGAAAAATTAGCGATAAAACGATGGTAAAAATTAGCAAAGCCCAAGAACTTCTGAAGGCTCTTAACAGACGTGGGCTGAGTCCAGTCATGAATGGCACGGACCTTGACTGGGTCCATCTCCACAGTAGAAGGGGAAAAAATAAAACCCAAAAAAGAAACCTTCTGTACTCCAAAGAGACATTTTGAGCCCTTCAAAAATAAAGCATTATCACGCAGAACCTGAAACACCATCCTGACCTGGTTCACATGGGACTCCCAATCATCAGAAAAAAACAAAATATCATCCAGATAAACAATCATAAATGTATCCAGATATTTCCGGAAGATGTCATGCATGAAGGACTGAAACACAGAAGGAGCATTAGAGAGTCCAAAAGGCATCACCAAGTACTCAAAATGACCCTCGGGCGTATTAAATGCTGTTTTCCATTCATCTCACTGCTTAATGCGCACAAGGTTATACGCACCACGAAGATCTATCTTGGTGAACCAACTGGCACCCTTACGCTAGGTTCACATTGCGTTAGGGCAATCCGTTTAGCGCTAGCGGATTGCGCTAACGCAATGTTTTTTTAGGGGCCGCTTTTGGGGTTCGCGTTAACGTCCCCGCTCTCGCAGATCCCCGATCTGCGAGAGCGGGGAACGGACCTCGGGCGCGCCGCGGACGCTGCAAGCAGCGTCCAAGGCGCGCTACAAAAGAACGGCACATCGCTAGCGCGAGCCGAAAAAGGCACGCGCTAGCGATGCGCTTCAGGCAAAAAGAACATTGCTATCAATGGGTGCGCTAACGGACCCGTTGCACGGCGTTAATTGCGACATTTTCGTTAGCGATCACCCAAAAACAAAATGTGAACCTAGCCTTAATCCGAGCAAACAAATCAGACAACAATGGCAAAGGATACTGAAATTTGACCGTGATCTTATTCAAAAGACAATAATCTATACAAGGTCTCAAAGACCCGTCTTTCTTGGCCACAAAAAAGAATCCTGCACCAAGAGGGGAAGAGGATGGGCGAATATGTCCCTTCTCCAAAGACTCCTTTATATAACTCCGCATCGCGGCATGCTCTGGTACAGATAAATTAAAGAGTCGACCCTTAGGAAATTTACTACCAGGAATCAAATTTATAGCACAATCACAGTCCCTATGAGGAGGAAGGGCACTGGACCTGGGCTCACTAAATAAAGCAAACCAAGTGCCAGAAAAAACGCATCAACATTCACCAATGCAGGATCTCCTGGCGCCAGAGAGAAGGCCCAATCTTGAGGGTCGCCACGCAAGAAGGAGATAACAATTTTAACTTGCTGAGTGGAATCACCAGAGGAACGAGGTCTCAGAGACAGAAACAATTTACAATTATTCCTAAAATTCAGGAACTTAGATCTATCTCCAAAAAACAGCTCAGGGAAAGGTATTTTTGGTTCAGACATAGGACTATGAGTGACAAAATCCTGAATGCTTTGCACCCTTGCAGCAAGCTGATCCACACTAGAAGTCAGAGTCTGAAAATCCATGTCTGCAACAGAGCTCAAAGCCACTCAGAGTATAAGAGGATGAAAGAAGCTAGACAGACTGCAGCAAGGAAAACAACACAAAAAAAACCCCAAAAACACTCAGAACTTCTTTTTAATCCCGCTTCTGCGATGCATTAAACATTTTTTTTTGTGCCTGGTATACTGTTGTGATCCTAGTGGTAGAGGATCTCTGGTATTCCGGCTAAGTCTGCAAAAACATAGGACTGCTCTAGGGAGGTGGTAACTGGGCTAACCGCATACCTGATCTTAACCCACAACTAGAAGTAGCCGGTGAACGTGCCTACGTTGTTTCTAGACGTCTCGAGCCAGCCGGAGAACTGACTACCCCTAAAGGGAAAATAAGACCTCACTTGCCTCCAGAGAAATTAACCCCAAAGATATAGAAAGCCCCCAACAAATAATAACGGTGAGGTAAGGGGAAAACACAAACGTAGAGATGAACTAGATTCAGCAAAGTGAGGCCCACTAATCTAGATAGGCAGAAAATAGAAAGTGAACTATGCAGTCAGCAGAAAACCCTGCAAAAACATCCACGCTGAATATTCAAGAACCCCCGCACCGACTGACGGTGTGAGGGGAGAATATCAGCACCCTAGAGCTTCCAGCGAGCTAGAAAATCACATTTTGAGCAAGCTGGACAAAAAACACTGATAATGCAAATGATCCAAAGTATGCAAACAGGACTTAGCTTTTCTTGCATGAGACAGATGGCAAGGAATCAGGAGGAGACCAAATTGGACTGAATACATCGATACCAGGCAAGAGACTGAGTCCTAAGGAGGACTAAATAGGGAACACCCCCAGCTTAATGAAACAGCTGAAGCCCATGCCTGCAGAAATACATGACTCATACAATACCATTCGTGACCACAAGAGGGAGCCCAGAAACACAGTTCACAACAGCTCCCGGTGTGCAGATGTTGATGGTGGGTAGTGTATAAAGAAACAGAGGACACAGGTTTGCAGTCTCTTTACCTGTTTAATGGAGACTTCAGGAATCCACAGTCCAGGGCACCAGAGTACTTGTACAGCAAGTTCAGAGTCCCCTTTACCAGGTGGAGATGAAAGCCTTCCTACTAGGGCTTTGGTGTAGTTTCTTGCTGCCTGTGGCTTCTATCACGGTCCTCACAGTTCTCTCTGTCCTCCATAAAGGTGGGACACAAACCCGTATTACAGGTGGCTCGAGCCTTTTTACAGGGTCTCTATCATGATGCGGGCTCTATGTGCCACTGTGTCTCCTGGGTGTTAGGGCGGACAGGTTACATGTAGTCCAGCTGTCCTGACAGTTTCTGGTGTGGCTCCTAGAGTCTGACTCAACCACTGTCATCCAGCTACCGGATTCTGCACTCTGCAGGGAGGTACCCCAGTCACAGCTATCCTCCCCAGTTGTCACTCTCCTGTGCTTCCCTCTCCTGCACGCTCTCTACAATCTGTTCTTTCCTTCTATATTTTCTCTTTCTCCAGGAGCTGCAGCACCACTGGCTGCATGGCCCCTTCAGTCCTTCTGACACTCACTGCTGACCACCCTCTTCTCTGTCCTCCTGACAGACTCACTGACTTTCCCTCCAGCCCAGAATGTATATCTAGGGAAATTCCCCCTATACCAGGTTTAGAGCGCCCCCTTCTGGCATGGAGTGTCACCTGACCTGGATTCACATTATAAACATGTCCGTTTGGTCCTGCAAAGGTTGAGAAATAATTGTTTAATTGCTAAAATTGAAAAAATGTTCTTTTTCTGTTCAAAAAATATCATTCTTGGGTTTCATAGTGTCAGCCTCCGGGTTTAAGATGGATCCTGGGAAAGTTCAGGCCATCATTGATTGGGTTCAAGCCAGCGACCTCAAGGCTCTTCAGTAGTGTTGAGCGATACCGTCCGATACTTGAAAGTATCGGTATCGGAAAGTATCGGCCGATACCGGCAAAGTATCGGATCCAATCCGATACCGATACCCGATACCAATACAAGTCAATGGGACTCAAGTATCGGACGGTATTCCTGATGGTTCCCAGGGTCTGAAGGAGAGGAAACTCTCCTTCAGGCCCTGGGAACCATATTAATGTGTAAAAGAAAGAATTAAAATAAAAAATATTGCTATACTCACCTCTCCGAGGGAACCGGCAGCGTTGTTTGCTTAAAATTTGCGCTTTTCTTTCCTAACGTGAAGTCCCGGCTTTGTGATTGGTTGCGTCGCAGTCACATGGGCGACGCAACCAATCACAGCAAGCCGTGACGTAATTTCAGGTCCTTAAGGATTTTAAAATTACGTCCCGGCTTTGTGATTGGTTGCGTCGCAGTCACATGGGCGACGCAACCAATCACAGCAAGCCGTGACGTAATTTCAGGCCCTTAAGGATTTTAAAATTACGTCCCGGCTTTGTGATTGGTTGCGTCGCAGTCACATGGGCGACGCAACCAATCACAAGCCGTGATGTCACGGGAGGCTGGACAAGCGCGCATTTTAAAATGCGCGCTTGTCCAGCCTCCCGTGACGTCCCGGCTTGTGATTGGTTGCGTCGCGGTCAACCAATCACAAGCCGGGAGGCTGGACACGCGCGCATTTTAAAATGCGCGCTTGTCCAGCCTCCCGTGACGTCCCGGCTTGTGATTGGTTGCGTCGTGGTCAACCAATCACAAGCCGGGAGGCTGGACACGCGCGCATTTTAAAATGCGCGCGTGTCCAGCCTCCCGACTTGTGATTGGTTGACCGCGACGCAACCAATCACAAGCCGGGACGTCACGGGAGGCTGGCCAAGCGCGCATTTTAAAATGCGTGCTTGTCCAGCCTCCCGTGACGTCACGGCTTGTGATTGGTTGCGTCGCCCATGTGACTGCAACGCAACCAATCACAAAGCCGGGACGTAATTTTAAAATCCTTAAGGGCCTGAAATTACGTCACGGCTTGCTGTGATTGGTTGCGTCGCCCATGTGACTGCGACGCAACCAATCACAAAGCCGGGACGTAATTTTAAAATCCTTAAGGACCTGAAATTACGTCACGGCTTGCTGTGATTGGTTGCGTCGCCCATGTGACTGCGACGCAACCAATCACAAGCCGGGACTTCACGTAAAGGAAAGAAAAGCGCGAATTTTAAACAAAGAACGCTGCCGCTTCCCTCGGTAAGGTGCAGTGTCATGATTCTCAATGGCGAGAGAACATAGCCCAGCATATATGAGAACTAGCTCTTGGAAGATGGAAACTATACTGACCATGAACTAAACCTGCCGCACAACTAGAAGTGGCCGGGTAGCATGCCTACGTTTTTTAACCCTAGATGCCCAGCGCCAGCCGGAGAACTACCTAATCCTAGCAGAGGAAAAGACAGTCCTGGCTCACCTCTAGAGAAATTTTCCCAAAAGGCAGACAGAGGCCCCCACATATATTGGCGGTGATTTTAGATGAAATGACAAACGTAGTATGAAAATAGGTTTAGCAAAATCGAGGTCCGCTTTCTAGATAGCAGGAAGACAGAAAGGACACTTTCATGGTCAGCAGAAAACCCTATCAAAACACCATCCAGAAATTCCTTTAAGACTCTAGCATTAACTCATAACACCAGAGTGGCAATTTCCGATCACAAGAGCTTTCCAGACACAGTAACGAAACAGCAGCTGTGAACAGGAACAAAATGCAAAAACACACAAGGACAAAAGTCCGACTTAGCTGGGAGTTGTCTAGTAGCAGGAACAAGCACAGAAGGCTTCTGATTACATTGTTGACCGGCAAGAAACTGACAGAGGAGCAAGGTTATATAGCGACTCCCACATCCTGATAGGAGCAGGTGAACAGAGGGGATGATGCACACAAGTTCAATTCCACAAGTGGCCACCGGGGGAGCCCAGAATCCAATTTCACAACAGTACCCCCCCCTCAAGGAGGGGGCACCGAACCCTCACCAGAACTACCAGGGCGATCAGGATGAGCCCTATGAAAGGCACGGACAAGATCGGAGGCATGAACATCAGAGGCAGTGACCCAAGAATTATCCTCCTGACCGTATCCCTTCCATTTGACCAGATACTGGAGTCTCCGTCTGGAAACACGAGAGTCTAAGATCTTTTCCACAACGTACTCCAACTCACCCTCAACCAACACCGGAGCAGGAGGCTCAACGGAAGGCACAACCGGTACCTCATACCTGCGCAACAATGACCGATGAAAAACATTATGAATCGAAAAGGATGCAGGGAGGTCCAAACGGAAGGACACAGGGTTAAGAATCTCCAATATCTTGTACGGGCCGATGAACCGAGGCTTAAACTTAGGAGAAGAAACCCTCATAGGGACAAAACGAGAAGACAACCACACCAAGTCCCCAACACAAAGCCGAGGACCAACACGACGACGGCGGTTGGCAAAAAGCTGAGTCTTCTCCTGGGACAACTTCAAATTGTCCACCACCTGCCCCCAAATCTGATGCAACCTCTCCACCACAGCATCCACTCCAGGACAATCCGAAGATTCCACTTGACCGGAGGAAAATCGAGGATGAAACCCCAAATTACAGAAAAACGGGGACACCAAGGTGGCAGAGCTGGCCCGATTATTGAGGGCGAACTCCGCCAAAGGCAAAAAAGCAACCCAATCATCCTGATCCGCAGACACAAAACACCTCAAATATGTCTCCAAGGTCTGATTAGTCCGCTCGGTCTGGCCATTAGTCTGAGGATGGAAAGCAGACGAAAAAGACAAATCTATGCCCATCCTAGCACAGAATGCCCGCCAAAATCTAGACACGAATTGGGTCCCTCTGTCAGAAACGATATTCTCAGGAATACCATGCAAACGAACAACATTTTGAAAAAACAGAGGAACCAACTCGGAAGAAGAAGGCAACTTAGGCAAGGGAACCAGATGGACCATCTTAGAGAAACGGTCACACACCACCCAGATGACAGACATCTTCTGAGAAACAGGCAGATCCGAAATAAAATCCATCGAGATGTGCGTCCAAGGCCTCTTCGGGATAGGCAAGGGCAACAACAATCCACTAGCCCGAGAACAACAAGGCTTGGCCCGAGCACAAACGTCACAAGACTGCACAAAGCCTCGCACATCTCGTGACAGGGAAGGCCACCAGAAGGACCTTGCCACCAAATCCCTGGTACCAAAGATTCCAGGATGACCTGCCAACGCAGAAGAATGAACCTCAGAGATGACTCTACTGGTCCAATCATCAGGAACAAACAGTCTACCAGGTGGGCAACGATCAGGTCTATCCGCCTGAAACTCCTGCAAGGCCCGCCGCAGGTCTGGAGAAACGGCAGACAATATCACTCCATCTTTAAGGATACCTGTGGGCTCAGAATTACCAGGGGAGTCAGGCTCAAAACTCCTAGAAAGGGCATCCGCCTTAACATTCTTAGAACCCGGTAGGTACGACACCACAAAATTAAACCGAGAGAAAAACAACGACCAGCGCGCCTGTCTAGGATTCAGGCGCCTGGCAGACTCAAGGTAAATTAAATTTTTGTGGTCAGTCAATACCACCACCTGATGTCTGGCCCCCTCAAGCCAGTGACGCCACTCCTCAAAAGCCCACTTCATGGCCAAAAGCTCCCGATTCCCAATATCATAATTCCGCTCGGCGGGCGAAAATTTACGGGAAAAAAAAGCACAAGGTCTCATCACGGAGCAGTCGGAACTTCTCTGCGACAACACCGCCCCAGCTCCGATTTCAGAAGCGTCGACCTCAACCTGAAAAGGAAGAGCAACATCAGGCTGACGCAACACTGGGGCGGAAGAAAAGCGGCGCTTGAGCTCCCGAAAGGCCTCCACAGCATCAGGGGACCAATCAGCAACATCAGCACCCTTCTTAGTCAAATCAGTCAATGGTTTTACAACATCAGAAAAACCAGCAATAAATCGACGATAAAAGTTAGCAAAGCCCAAAAATTTCTGAAGACTCTTAAGAGAAGAGGGTTGCGTCCAATCACCAATAGCCTGAACCTTGACAGGATCCATCTCGATGGAAGAGGGGGAAAAAATGTATCCCAAGAAAGAAATCTTTTGAACCCCAAAAACACACTTAGAACCCTTCACACACAAGGAATTAGACCGCAAAACCTGAAAAACCCTCCTGACCTGCTGGACATGAGAGTCCCAGTCATCCGAAAAAATCAGAATATCATCAAGATACACAATCATAAATTTATCCAAATAATCGCGGAAAATGTCATGCATAAAGGACTGGAAGACTGAAGGGGCATTTGAAAGACCAAAAGGCATCACCAAATACTCAAAGTGGCCCTCGGGCGTATTAAATGCGGTTTTCCACTCATCCCCCTGCTTGATTCGCACCAAATTATACGCCCCACGGAGATCAATCTTAGAGAACCACTTGGCCCCCTTTATACGAGCAAACAAATCAGTAAGCAGTGGTAACGGATATTGATATTTAACCGTGATTTTATTCAAAAGTCGATAATCAATACACGGCCTCAAAGAGCCGTCTTTCTTAGACACAAAGAAAAAACCGGCTCCTAAGGGAGATGACGAAGGACGAATATGTCCCTTTTCCAAGGACTCCTTTATATATTCTCGCATAGCAGCGTGTTCAGGCACAGACAGATTAAATAAACGACCCTTAGGGTATTTACTACCCGGAATCAAGTCTATGGCACAATCGCACTCCCGATGCGGAGGTAGTGAACCAACCTTGGGTTCTTCAAAAACGTCACGAAAGTCAGACAAGAATTCAGGAATCTCAGAGGGAATAGATGATGAAATGGAAACCAAAGGTACGTCCCCATGAGTTCCTTTACATCCCCAGCTTAACACAGACATAGCTCTCCAGTCGAGGACTGGGTTATGAGATTGCAGCCATGGCAATCCCAGCACCAAAACATCATGTAGATTATACAGCACCAGAAAGCGAATAACCTCCTGGTGATCCGGATTAACACGCATAGTCACTTGTGTCCAGTATTGTGGTTTATTACTAGCCAATGGGGTGGAGTCAATCCCTTTCAGAGGTATCGGAGCCTCCAGTGGCTCCAAATCATACCCACAGCGTTTGGCAAAGGACCAATCCATAAGACTCAAAGCAGCGCCAGAGTCGACATAGGCGTCCGCGGTAATAGATGACAAAGAACAAATCAGGGTCACAGATAGAATAAACTTAGACTGTAAAGTGCTAATTGAAACAGACTTGTCAGGCTTCTTAGTACGCTTAAAGCATGCTGATATAACATGAGTTGAATCACCACAATAGAAGCACAACCCATTTTTTCGTCTAAAATTCTGCCGCTCGCTTCTGGACAGAATTCTATCACATTGCATATTTTCTGGCGTTTTCTCAGTAGACACCGCCAAATGGTGCACAGGTTTGCGCTCCCGCAGATGCCTATCGATCTGAATAGCCATCGTCATGGACTCATTCAGACTCGCAGGCACAGGGAACCCCACCATAACATCCTTAATGGCATCAGAGAGACCTTCTCTGAAAATCGCCGCCAGGGCGCACTCATTCCACTGAGTAAGCACAGACCATTTGCGGAATTTTTGGCAGTATATTTCAGCTTCATCTTGCCCCTGAGACAAGGACATCAAGGCCTTTTCCGCCTGAAGCTCTAAAATGAGGTTCCTCATAAAGCAACCCCAAGGCCAGAAAAAACGCATCCACATTGAGCAACGCAGGATCCCCTGGTGCCAATGCAAAAGCCCAGTCTTGAGGGTCGCCCCGGAGCAAGGAAATTACAATCCTGACCTGCTGTGCAGGGTCTCCGGCAGAGCGAGACTTCAGGGACAAAAACAATTTGCAATTATTTTTAAAATTTTGAAAGTGAGATCTATTCCCCGAGAAGAATTCAGGCAAAGGAATTCTAGGCTCAGACATAGGTGCATGAACAACAAAATCTTGCAAATTTTGTACCTTTGTGGCGAGATTATTCAAACCTGTAGCTACACTCTGAAGATCCATTTGAAACAGGTGAACACAGAGCCATTCAAGGATTAGAAGGAGAGAAAGAGAGGAAGGCTGCAGTATAGGCAGACTAGCAAGTGATTCAATTAAGAGCACACTCAGAACTAGAGGAAAAAAAAAAAATTGTAGCAGACTTCTTTTTTCTCTCCTTTCTCAGCCAGTAATTTAACCCTTTTTTGGGCCGGTCAAACTGTCATGATTCTCAATGGCGAGAGAACATAGCCCAGCATATATGAGAACTAGCTCTTGGAAGATGGAAACTATACTGACCATGAACTAAACCTGCCGCACAACTAGAAGTGGCCGGGTAGCATGCCTACGTTTTTTAACCCTAGATGCCCAGCGCCAGCCGGAGAACTACCTAATCCTAGCAGAGGAAAAGACAGTCCTGGCTCACCTCTAGAGAAATTTTCCCAAAAGGCAGACAGAGGCCCCCACATATATTGGCGGTGATTTTAGATGAAATGACAAACGTAGTATGAAAATAGGTTTAGCAAAATCGAGGTCCGCTTTCTAGATAGCAGGAAGACAGAAAGGACACTTTCATGGTCAGCAGAAAACCCTATCAAAACACCATCCAGAAATTCCTTTAAGACTCTAGCATTAACTCATAACACCAGAGTGGCAATTTCCGATCACAAGAGCTTTCCAGACACAGTAACGAAACAGCAGCTGTGAACAGGAACAAAATGCAAAAACACACAAGGACAAAAGTCCGACTTAGCTGGGAGTTGTCTAGTAGCAGGAACAAGCACAGAAGGCTTCTGATTACATTGTTGACCGGCAAGAAACTGACAGAGGAGCAAGGTTATATAGCGACTCCCACATCCTGATAGGAGCAGGTGAACAGAGGGGATGATGCACACAAGTTCAATTCCACAAGTGGCCACCGGGGGAGCCCAGAATCCAATTTCACAACAGTGCAGGCTGCGTCGGAGAGGTGAGTATAGCAATATTTTTTATTTTAATTCTCTCTTTTACACATTTTTATATTAATGTTGTTTCGATACCGATACCCGATACCACAAAAGTATCGGATCTCGGTATCGGAATTCCGATACCCGCAAGTATCGGCCGATACCCGATACTTGCGGTATCGGAATGCTCAACACTACTCTTCAGTGCTTTATAGGGTTTGCAAATTATTACAGAAAATTTATTAGAGAATTTTCTCAGATCGTCAAGCCTCTTACGGACCTCACTCATAAAGGAGCGGAGCTAAAGGTTTGGTCGTCGGAAGCGGTTGGGGCTTTTGAAAATTTGAAGAAATGTTTTATGTCTGCTCCTGTTCTTGTGCAACCAGACTCCAGAATCCATTTATTGTGGAGGTAGATGCCTCTGAGTTCAGGGTGAGGGCTGTATTGTCTCAAGGTCCTGAGACTTTAACTAACCTGCGACCATGTGCCTTCTTCTCTAAAAATGTTTCTCCTGCTGAAAGGAACTATGATGTGGTTAATTGGGAGTTACTTGCTGTCAAGTTGACTTTTGAAGAATGGGGGCATTTTTTGGAGGGAGCTGTTCATCCAGTCACTGTGGTAACAGATCACAAAAATGTAGCTTATATTGAATCTGCCAAGCAGTTGACACCAAGACAGGCCTGATGGTCTTTGTTTTTTTTCACAATTTAATTTTTCTATTACGTTCAAACCAGGGTCTAAGAACGTGAGGGAGGGTGCCCTGTCTCATACTCTTGATTCTGGGTCTCCTCCAGAACCTCCTTCCTCAGGGTATTATTGTGGCCATAGTTTCCTCTGAGCTGGAAGCCGAAATCCGTACTGCTCAGTCCTTGGCTCCTTCCAATACCCCTGAATTCAGAGGAATTCCATGAATCTGTGTTGATTGGTCATCCTGGGGTCACTGTCACCCGGAGGGCAGTTGCTAGACGATTGTGGTGGTTCACTATGCATGAGGATATTAGAGATTTTGTGTCTGCTTGTGAAACGTGTGCATGCTCCAAAGTACAGTATTGCTGGCTGGCCAGGGAATTGGCTCCTCTGCCAATTCCAGAAAGACCATGGACTCATTTGACTGTGTTTTTCATTTCATATTTACCGCTGTCTGGGGGAATGACTGCTATTTGGGTGGTAGTCTATTGCTTCAGCAAACAATCTCACTTCATTCCATTTTCTGGGTTACCCAATACTGAAACTCTCTCCAAACTGTTTATTATTCATGTGGTACGATTGCATGGAATTCCTCTAAATACAGTATTATATCGGATAGGGGTGTACAATTTGTCTCTAGATTTTGGAGGGCTTTCTGCAGAAAATTGATTGATTTTTCCTTTTCCTCTGCTTATCAC
Source organism: Ranitomeya variabilis (assembly GCF_051348905.1). Classification (NCBI taxonomy): domain Eukaryota; kingdom Metazoa; phylum Chordata; class Amphibia; order Anura; family Dendrobatidae; genus Ranitomeya; species Ranitomeya variabilis. Next base: position 295,697,394 of record NC_135236.1, on the reverse strand, counting down.
CCCGAAACTAATGGTCAGACAGAGAGGACAAATCAGTCTTTGGAGCAAATTTTAAGATGTTTTGTCTCCGATCAGCATTGAGAATTGGGCATCATTTCTTCCTCTGGCTGAGTGTGCATTTAACAGTCGGGTTAATCAGTCCATGGGAACCTCGCAGTTTTTCTGTAATTACAGGTTTCATCCTCATTTTGGTAAGTTCTCCAGGAAAAGTTCTTGGTGCCCTAGGGTGGATGTCACCATTCAAGAGCTGGGGGATGTCTGGACAGAGGTTAAAAAGAACATTGGGGTGGCTCAGCATCAGCAGAAGCGGAAGGCCGATAGGAGGCACTCGTCAGGGGTTGCCTTCAAAGTGGGAGATAAGGTATGGCTATCCTCTAAGACTATTAGATTGAAGATGCCCTCGCTGAAGGTGGGTCCCAGATTTATTGGTTCACATGAAATTCTGGAGGTGCTCCCTTGGTCTTTCTGTATTCCCAATGTGTTCCATAAGTCGTTGTTGAAGGAGTTTATTCCCCCTGTTCTGTCTTTCTTGCTCCCGCCTTGTCCGCTGTCTATTGAGGGAAGCTTGGAAAATGAGGTACAAAGGATCATTAAATCCCGAATGGTCTGGAATTCCCTTCAATATCTGGTACATTGGAAGCAGTATGGAACTGAGGAATGGTCCTGGGTCCCAGCTCTTTCTGTAAGGGCTGATCGGTTGGTCCGGGGCATTCATCGAAGGTTTCCAGGGAAAACTGGGAGTTCGGTGGCCCCCCTTGAAGAGGGGGTACTGTCACGATTTCCACTCTGTTCCTGTCTGAGTAGCATATTATCTTGCTATCTGTTATTGTAGTCCTTCTATCCACTTCTGGGACTAATATTTTCTATAGTGACTCGCGTCACAGTGGTCATGTGCAGCAGCTATACAGGTCCTTCTCAAAAAATTAGCATATAGTGTTAAATTTCATTATTTACCATAATGTAATGATTACAATTAAACTTTCATATATTATAGATTCATTATCCACCAACTGAAATTTGTCAGGTCTTTTATTGTTTTAATACTGATGATTTTGGCCTACAACTCCTGATAACCCAAAAAACCTGTCTCAATAAATTAGCATATTTCAGCCGTCCAATCAAATAAAAGTGTTTTTTAATAACAAACAAAAAAACCATCAAATAATAATGTTCAGTTATGCACTCAATACTTGGTCGGGAATCCTTTGGCAGAAATGACTGCTTCAATGCGGCGTGGCATGGAGGCAATCAGCCTGTGACACTGCTGAGATGTTATGGAGGCCCAGGATGCTTCAATAGCGGCCTTAAGCTCATCCAGAGTGTTGGGTCTTGCGTCTCTCAACTTTCTCTTCACAATATCCCACAGATTCTCTATGGGGTTCAGGTCAGGAGAGTTGGCAGGCCAATTGAGCACAGTAATACCATGGTCAGTAAACCATTTACCAGTGGTTTTGGCACTGTGAGCAGGTGCCAGGAAGCATGAAGTGCTCCAAAATCTCCTGATAGCTAGCTGCATTGACACTGCCCTTGATGAAACACAGTGGACCAACACCAGCAGCTGACATGGCACCCCACACCATCACTGACTGGGTACTTGACACTGGACTTCAGGCATTTTGGCATTTCCTTCTCCCCAGTCTTCCTCCAGACTCTAGCACCTTGATTTCCGAATAACATGCAAAATTTGCTTTCATCAGAAAAAAGTACTTGGGACCACTTAGCAACAGTCCAGTGCTGCTTCTCTGTAGCCCAGGTCAGGCGCTTCTGCCGCTGTTTATGGTTCAAAAGTGGCTTTACCTGGGGAATGCGGCACCTGTAGCCCATTTCCTGCACACGCCTGTGCACGGTGGCTCTGGATGTTTCCACACCAGACTCAGTCCACTGCTTCCTCAGGTTCCCCAAGGTCTGGAATCGGTCCTTCTCCACAATCTTCCTCAGGGTCCGGTCACCTCTTCTCGTTGTACAGCGTTTTCTGCCACATTGTTTCCTTCCAACAGACTTACCATTGAGGTGCCTTGATACAGCACTCTGGGAACAGCCTATTTGTTGAGAAATTTCTTTCTGGGTCTTACCCTCTTGCTTGAGGGTGTCAATGATGGCCTTCTTGACATCTGTCAGGTCGCTAGTCTTACCCATGATGGGGGTTTTGAGTAATGAACCAGGCAGGGAGTTTTTAAAAGCCTCAGGTATATTTTGCATGTGTTTAGAGTTAATTAGTTGATTCAGAAGATTAGGGTAATAGGTCGTTTAGAGAACCTTTTCTTGATATGCTAATTTATTGAGACAGGTTTTTTGGGTTATCAGGAGTTGTAGGCCAAAATCATCAGTATTAAAACAATAAAAGACCTGACAAATTTCAGTTGGTGGATAATGAATCTATAATATATGAAAGTTTAATTGTAATCATTACATTATGGTAAATAATGAAATTTAACACTATATGCTAATTTTTTGAGAAGGACCTGTATATTTAACAATGGATTGCAAAGCCCTAAGTCCTGCCTGGAGGGTGTATTCTGCCACTTCCCTTGCTCCTACAACTGTCCCTAGGTTAAATGGAGAATGTATCAGATACAAACAGCAAAGCGCAGGATTTTTAGTATGATGGTTCATCATCAGCACCCGTATCAGCACTAGAGTACTCTGATTAGTTAAACTGTGCACACACAGGTCTGGACTACTGCTCTTTCTCACTAATCACAACTGTTCCTAAGCTGTGCAGTGGCATCAGTGAGTCGAGCGTGGCAGCGCATGTCATTTTATAGCCTCTGAAAAGGCCAGAAAATCACAGTAATGCCACTTTCAAGATGGCTACAACATTACAGTGACAGGCAGGCAATCCCTGCATGTTTATTGGCTGTGTAACAGGCGCCAAACATGTGGAGCGGGGAGATGAGCTTCAAATCCAAGCATGAACAATGCTTGTCCAGTGCTGATCACATCCGAGCACCAAGATACATGAGTGATATCCAAGTATTATCGAGCACGTTTGCTCATTCCTAATATTTATCAATTTATCCGTGCCAGTTCCCTGGTCCTAATACATTGCACAAATAATAGCATTAATGACATGGTCATATTTAATCACACAATGCTCATGGTGTATCTGTGTTAATTAATCTCTGCCAACAAAAGCAAAAAAGGCCCCACTGCTGAACAATTTTGAGAGTGGAAATATTATTATTATTATTTATTTATATAGCACCATTAATTCCATGGTGCTGTACATGAGAAAGGGGTTACGTACAGAGTTATAGATATCATTTACAGTAAACAAATTTACAATGACAGACTGGTACAGAGGGGAGAGGACCCTGTCCTTGCGCACTTACATTCTCTGGGATAATGGGGAAGAGACAGAAGGTCAGGGGTGCGGTAGCTCTGGTGGTGAGGTGGCAGCTCTGGTGGTGGTGAGGCGGCAGCTCGGGTGGTGTAAGTAGAGTAACAGACAGCAAAATAAAGTGGGAAACCGGTCTACAATGCCCAGACGTGGAGCACGCAGATATGAGGCCTGTCACGGAAATACCACACTGCCAAATATGTGGCCTGTATTTTTTTAATGCAAAATAGTGCTGTATATAGGAAGAGTAACAGACAGCAAAAAAAGTGGGAAAACTGCCTACAATGCCCAAACTTGGAGCACGCAGATATATGAGGCCTGTCATGGAAATACCACACTGCCAAATATGTGGCCTAATACTCCACAGAGGACACAGTTGATAAATCCCATAAAATTTATCTTTATTAAATACATTAAAAATAACGGTACATAGAAAAGGTACAACAGGACCTAATGGGGCTAGTGAAAAACATTAGTGTCAATGCACAGAACACATTGGGCCATGGGGTCATACCACCGCGATAGTAAATGCTTAAATGTTAATGCCATACCACATAAAGTGGATATCTAATGCATATAAGAGCACATCAAAGTAGATAATCATCCTATAGACAATAGTAATATAGTGCAAATGCACATGAATAGACCAATTATAGCCACTAGTGGCAATCAAATAGGACCTATCAAAACAATTTATCTATCCCGAAGGAGTTACCTGATGTGCGTCCGCGGTGGGGAGACCCCAAGCCCACCCCACAAATATGTGGCCTGTATTTTTTCAGTGCACAATAGTGCTGTATATAAGTAGAGTAACAGACAGGAAAAAAAGTGGGATACCGGCCTACAATGCCCAAACTTGGAGCACGCAGGTATATGAGGCCTATCACGGAAATATCACACTGCCAAATATGTGGCCTGTATTTTTGGAGGGATCTGAAAAATAGTGCTGCCTATAAGTAGAGTCACAGACAGCAAAAACAGTGGAAAACCAGCCTAAAATGCCCAAACTTGGAGCACATTTTTTGGTGAATTTAAAACAAACAAAAAAAAAGAGTGGCACAAAGCTACCACACAGAACTATGCTACTGCGGAAATACAATTTAAAAACAAACAAACAACCAAACACCAGGACTCAGTCTGACATAACAGACTGTATTAATTTGTTTTTTGGGGGGCTTTTGGGTGAATTTATAAAAAAAAAAATAGTAGAACAAGGCTAGCACACAACTATGCTACATATGCCTGACAAACTATGATTTTTCTACAGATGCACCAGGACTCAGTCTGACATAACAGACTGTTTTTTGTTTTTTTTTTGGGGGGGGGGGCTTTTGGGTGAATTCATAAAAATAAAAATAAAAATAGCAGAACAAGGCTAGCACACAACTATGCTACATATGCCTGACAAACTATGATTTTTCTACAGATGCACCAGGACTCAGTCTGACATAACAGACTGTATATTTTTTTTGGGGGGGGTGAATTTTTGGAAAAAAGAAAAAAAAATGAAAACTGCTACTAGGTGTATAGTAAATAAGCAGCTGCAGACAGTTATGGAGCATTGGGAGTGATGCAGTTGGAGCTATGTATGCAAATACAGTGCCTGCAGGCCTTGCACTGATGTGGATATGCCGTGCCCTGCCTACCTAGCGCTGCAATCTCGGGACCCACGAATTAGCCTTAAAAAGGACTGTTTGTTTCTCAGGAGTTGTGGAATTAACAGTTGCAGACCTACACTAACTATTAAAAGCACGATTCTTTCCCTATCTCGGCAGCAGCTCTCCCTACGCTAGCTAAGTCTGGAGCAGAATGCGGCGAGCAGGGCGGTGTCAGGTGTCTTATACTCGTGATGATGTTGTGTGGCCAAGCCAATCACTGCACGACCACAACAAAGATGGCTGCGGCATTTCATGGCCTGGCAGACAATCCCTGCAGCATGATTCAGTCTCTAAAGTCCGCCAAAAATGCTGGGTGGAGACACCAGCTACCGCTGAATAATCCCGGAAATGCTCGGTGCTCGGCGAGTACACCGAGTACACTAATACTCGGGTGAGTAACAAGTAGTGTCGAGCACGTTCGCTCATCACTAATAAGTTCCTTATGGTATACAGTATTGTCTCGATTGTATATCTGTAATCTGAGCTTGCTTCTTATTTCACTTTTCTTGTTTTCTTGCCCCCTTGGATTGATCTACGGTCTTGGCGATGCATTGATTAATGTTATCTTGTTCCTTCTGATTATATTTTCGGTTCTACTTTCCTGGTTTAGACCTCGGCTATCCCTCTAATCTTGCTATTGACTGCTTATTTTGTTTTTTTTTGTCTTGATTCCTATCATACTGCTTTTGATCCAGTCTCATGACTATTCCACTGTCAAATCACTCCTTTGGTTAGCAGCTACACCATGAATGCAGCCTTGGGGCTTTTGCAAGGAGTTGAGATCTCCATAGATGGGCTACAGGGTAAAAACCAAGGCTTAAGGTACCTTCACACTAAACGACTTTGCAACGATAACGATAGCGATCCGTGACGTTGCAGGGTCCTGGATAGCGATATCGTTGTGTTTGACACGCAGCAGCGATCTGGATCCTGCTGTGATATCGCTGGTCGTTGCTGAAAGTCCAGAACTTTATTTGGTCATCAGATCGGCGTGTATCGTCGTGTTTGACAGCAAAAGCAACGATGCCAGCAATGTTTTACAATGGTAACCAGGGTAAATATCGGGTTACTAAGCGCAGGGCCGCGCTTAGTAACCCGATATTTACCCTGGTTACCATTGTAAATGTTAAAAAAAACCAGTACATACTCACCTTCTGATGTTCGTTAGGTCCCTCGCCGTCTTCTACCCGCACTGACTGTGAGCGCCGGCCGGCCGTAAAGCACAGCACAGCGGTGACGTCACCGCTGTGCTCTGCTTTTACTTTACGGCCGGCCGGAGCTCACAGTCAGTGCGGGAAGCAGACGGCCAGGGACCTGACGGACATCAGAAGGTGAGTATGTAGTGTTTTTTTTTTACATTTACAATGGTAGATGTCTGTGTGACAGCTCTCCAGCGACCACACAGCGACGCTGCAGCGATCGGCATCGTTGTCGATATCGCTGCAGCGTCGCTTAATGTGACGGTACCCTTACTCTGTGACTTGTTCAGTCAAGTGGCTACTATCAACACTACATGTGGAAGCTGTCTTTAAGAGTTTCTCAGTTTTCACATACAGTCCCCAAAGCAATATTAATTTTACTTTTTGGTTTTCCATGGCTTTATATTACATTTAGTAATGAATTCAGCCTGTTACACCATTTTTTTTTGTATAGACCAGAACAGAATTACTGAACTGATGTAAATGAAGGAGATAATCATGGAGGTTGTACAGACTGTGCTTATTTCATTTAAGAGGTTCTATGCCATACTGTATGAGCAAATGTAAAAAAAATATCTATATTTTTGTTAAGTGTTGGAAATGTATTTGAGGCCTATGGAGCATGTAGAATATATACTGCATACACCTTGTAACATGTCTTTTAATCTTTGTGCCATTTTCAAAGTGGTCTTAAAAAACACAATTGTTATTTATGACCTGTATTATATCTTTCTGCGATCTTGTCAACATTTGTCCTGACATATTTGGAAACCTGTTTTTTTACTAAAGCGCTTCTATGAGCAAGGTGACTTTTATTCCAAATCCTTTAAATGGTCTGCATTGACTGATTGTGTGTTTTTGTGAAGTGTTTATAAGTATTTAGCTGTAATCTCTTAGACAGTGGAGAGATAGTTTCCATGCTCATCTTTAAGACCCAAAAGCTATTGTAAGACAGGATACCAAGGACTTCTGAATGATAGTACCTTCATTGCCTTTGTGAAGGGTTTAAAGTTCTAAATTTCCCTTCAGAAATAACCCCTCTATAGATAGCGTAACTTGGTTAGTAATAAGAATTGGGAATATTTGTAGCATGTCCATGTTTCGGAAAAAAGCCAAATTCATTTAATATTTTCTCTTATGAAACAATGGTACAACTGATTCTCTTTACTGGTACAGCTAACTAGCAATGCTCCAAAGCCTCCAAAGCCATAGTCCTCCTTTAATGATGTAATAGTGCATAAAATTCATAAGTAATTACATTTCTATTCTTTATCATTATCAGATTAAGTAGGGATGAGCGAGTACTAAAATGCTTGGATGCTTGTAACTAGAACAAAGCAATTCCTAATGCTCGGATGCTTGTTTCGAGTAATAAGTATTATGGGAGTCAGTGGGAATTCCAAACATTTTCCCAGCAGACCCTAAAAGGAGGCATGGGCAGCAGTGAAAATGCTGAAATAGATGGAAAAAGGGCTGAATGGAAGGAGAACAGCATGAGGAAGACTCCGGGAACATTTTCTGACTCTCAGATCACTGCTGTGAACAATAGTGCAATATGTTTACTCCACTTTAAGAACTGACAATAAAACATTCAAAATGAACGAGAAATTGGAGTTTACAGGAAAAAATGTTCAAAAACATCATATATAATGACTTGTATATAAGGCAAATTTTAAGAGATTTTAAAATATATATAATTTAAGTAAACCAAATTAAAATTATTAAAACATTGGAACTTTCAGTGTAATATAAGAAGTAAGCAAGAACTGTCAAAAATATGACAGAAGGACTCAGACACACCATGTATTAGAGATAAAGGAGGGCCTTATACACATTCTGTTCAAGTTGTCATGTAGTGGTACTCATAGACTTATAAGGCTATATGCACATGTCCGGAATTGCCACGGAAATCTCCACAGCAATTCCGGAACTCCCTGCCGCGGGAAAAAACGCATGCGGAATTGGCATGTGTTTTCCCGCTAAACACTAACATTTTACAAGCGTAATTAGCTTGCAGAATGCTAGCGTTTTCCAAGTGATCTGTAACATCGCTTTGAAAACTGATTGACAGGTTCGTCACACTTGTCAAACATAGTGTTTAACAAGTGTGACCAAATTTTTACTATTAATGCTGCCTATGCAACATCAATAGTAAAAAGAGCTAATGTTAAAAATAATTAAAAAAATCGTGATATTCTCACCTTCCGGAGTCCCCGGCAATCTTCCCGCTCCTTGCGATGTTCCCAGTAATGCCCAGCGGCAATGACCCCAGATGACGTAGCGGTCTCGCAAGACTGCACGTCATCACAGCTCATTGCCGCAAAGTATCCTTGGGAACGCGAGCATTGCGAGGAGAGGGAAGACTGCGGGGGGTGCCTGAAGGTGAGAATATCATGATTTTTTTATTTGAATTCTTTTTTTAATAATTATATGGTTCCCAGGGCCTGGAGGAGTCTCCTTTCCTCCACCCTGGGTACCAACCGCACATGATCCGCTTACTTCCCGCATGGTGGGCATAGCACAAAGAATGAACATGCTGCACTCTATTCCGGAATGCGATTCCGCAGCGGAAAAAAACACAGCATGTGCACAAAAAATGCGGAATGCATTCTAATAATAGGATGCTTAATTTATTCATTTTTTTTGCAGTTTTATCACGTTTTTATAGCGAAAAAAACTCAAAAATTCCCGAAAACATAGCCTAAAGGTTATGCACTAAGTGGAAAGCTTGCCAAAAATTACAAACAGGGTCATCCAAACACCCTTAAAGGCAACAACTGCAGTACCTCATTCAAATATTGTGAACAAAAATAAGTTGAGGTACTTGTATAGTCATTAAATCTCTGCAGACAGGGAAAAGCCTGCTAAAAATTATAAGCAGGGTCATCCATACACCCTTGAAGGTACCAAATGGAGTAAAAAGGAGGAGAAGCCAGTGCTGCTTATGGTCAGAGCGCAATACATAACGTGCACATGCACATATTGATTTCTAACTGTATTTCAAAATGAGACATTTAGCAAACAATTGATCAATTCTTTGAGCCACCCTGCCACGCCAAGGCATTCTCATAATGGGGCAGTCCTACTCTACGTTTTTTATATTCACTGTGCCATTATGGCCTCCTAAATGTATTAAAAGCAAGACCACATTAAATGCAAACTGTACCTGAAGCGTTTCTGCATCACTCCTATGGCACCAAAAAGGGCAAGCGCAGATAAAGGTTTACCAGGTCTGAACATAGACATTTCATGTGCAACCTCCACACTGCCTAACCAGCACCCTAGATGAAGGGTGATACAGGCTTAGACACAGGTGCACAATCAAACAGAGCCTAGGGCAGGGCAGGGCTGCTGTATGTGTTTACAGCAGCCTAGGTCAATCACAATGAACACAGAAAGAATGGCATCCATAACCCAGCATGCACTGCAACAGTGGTGGTCAACCACAAACCAATATCACAATAAAAAAGGGGGAGAAGCCAGCGCTGCTTATGGTCAGAACGCAATACATAAAGTGCACATGCACATATTGATTTCTAGCTGTATTTCAAAATGAGACATTTTGCAAGCAATTGATCAATTCTTTGAGCCACCCAGCCATGCCAAGGCATTCTCATAATGGGGCAGTCCTACTCTACTTTTTTTATATTCACTGTGCCATTATGGCCTCCTAAATGTATTAAAAGCAAGACCACATTAAATGCAAACTGTACCTGAATCACTCCCATGGCAGCAGAGAGGGCAAGCGTAGATAAAGGTTGACCAGGTCCGAACATAGACAATTGAGGTCCAACCTCCACACTGCCTAACCAGCACCACAGATGAAGGGAGAGACAGGCTTAGACACAGGTGCACAGGTCAATGACAATGAACACAGAAAGAATGGTGTGCATAACCCAGCGCGCATGGCAACAGTGATGGTCAACCACAAACCAATATCAAAATAAAAAGGTGAGAAGCCAGCGCTGCTTATGGTCAGAACGCAATGCATAAAATGCACATGCACATATTGATTTCTAACTGTATTTCAAAATGAGACATTTAGCAAACAATTGATTGTCGTGGGCCAGTTGAATGGTCACCAAGGTCTCCTGATCTGACCCCCTTTTACTTTTATCTTTGGGGTCATCTGAAGGCAATTGTCTATGCTGTGAAGATACGAGATGTGCAGCATCTGAAACAATGGATACTGGAAGCCTGTGCCAGCATTTCAACTGTGGTGTTGCTATCAGTGTGTCAAGAGTGGGAGAATAGGGTTGCATTGACAATCCAATACAATAGGCATCACTTTGAACACATTTTATAAGTGGTCATAAACTTGTAAATAACTCATGAAAGAATAAAGTTATGTTAAAGCCAAGCACACCATTGTTTTTCTTGTGAAATTCTTAATAAGTTTGATGTGTCACAAGACCCTCTTCCCATTTAAAAAATAAAGTTGTATCCAAAATAGCTGACTTCAAAATGGCTGCCATGGTCACTCACCACCCATCTTGAAAAGATTTCACCCTCCCATTTACTAATGTGTCACAAACAGGAAGTTGATATCACCAACCATTCCCATTTTATTTAGGTGTATCCATATAAATGGCCCACCCTGTATTTTGATCATGCAGTTTATTTATTCCTACACTCATGAAGGCTTTGCACAAAGTGCAAAGCCAGGAAAATATTATAAGTATAGTCATAAAGTCATCCATAGACCTCTGAAGGTAACTGGCGGGCCTGATTCAAATATTGAAGATAAAAAATAATTTATGTGCTGCTGTCATCTGGTAGTGTGGAAAAGTTGGGGCAACTCCAAGCTTTGTTCATTTTTATCAGAGTGAGCCTTTTTGCACTTTTTGTTGACAGGCGAAAGCACCTGTCTATTTTAACCCACACCTCCGGCACAGAAAACCCGCTCAGACAAGATGGTAGCGGCAGGGCAGCACAAAACCTCATGAACAGCTCATGCCAGGCATCCAGCTATGAGACCAAATAGTTGAAGGTCACAGAGAAATTTGGGTGTATGCTGGTTTCGTTGGCCAGGTACTACTTGACCATCTTTAAAAACTTTTCTCTCCTTGTCAAAAATACCCAATCATCAGGCCCTAGACACTGTGAGGGTGTCATGAAATTGGCCCAGGCCTTTGACAGTGTAAACCTGCCTCTGCTGTTCCTGGTGTGTATCTTCCTCACCTCTCCTCCTTGGTTGGGCAAGGAAGCTTGCCCCTTACCACTAGCATTGTCTGATGGGAATTTTTACAACATATTTTCCACAAAGACATTCTGGTATAACAACATTTTAATAGACTCTCCACCTCTGGCGTGAGTCTAGCAGGGTGATTAATCTTTTCTTGGTCAAGATGAATGTAACGCAAGGGTCACAGTCAAGGCAGCAGTTGTTAAAGTATTTAAAGTCTGCCACATGTGCCAAGGTCCCTACAGCCAACTCTTCCCTGTCTCCAACATGATGACTACTCTCCATCTCCTCTCTCCATCTCTTTCTCCTCATTCCCTTACTCAGCCCATACACGGAGGAAACACTGGCCGAAGCTTGTGGGGGTACTCACCTCTGCTGCACTAGTAACCAGCTCCTGTTCCTCCTCCTCCTCAGCCTCCACTTCCATGGTACGCATGCACAGCTTCATGTTTAATTGTCAGCAGTGACTGTTTAATAAGGTACAAAAGCAGGATAGTTGCGTTGATTATGGTGCCATCATAGCTCACCATTTTTGTAAAGTCCCCAAAGTCTTTGAGAACTGCACAAGCGTCAGACATTCATGCCCACTCTTTAGTTGTTATATGCAGAGCCTGACCAGAATACAGATGAGTGTATTGGAGCTGGCATTCCACAACTGGCCTCGGCTGCTCAAAAAGACTTGCCAGCATATGCAGTTCCATCATGTGGTGACATCACACAGCAGACGGTGAGCTGGCACTTGCATGTGCTGCTGCAGTACAGCCAGAATGGCGGCAGCTGTAGCTGACTTGTGGAAATGGGCACTGATGCAGCATACCTTGACCAGAAACTCTGGCAAATCTGGGTAGGTTTTCAGAAACTGATGAACTAGAATGTTGAGCACCTGGGCCAAGGATAGTACATGTGTGACCTTGCCAAGCTTCACAGCCGCCACCAGGTTATGACCATTTTGACACACGACCATGCCTGGTTGGAGGTTCAGTGGTGAGAGCCACAGATCTGTCTGGTCTGTTATTCCTTTCAAAACTATACTGTGGAGTGTAGTTTGTCACCTAGACAAACTAACTTCAGTAGATCATGTAGCTGCTTCGCTGCAGCAGTGCTGCAAAGCTTTCGGCTGATGTGGACAACATGCTCTAAGATAGCTCATCGGAGATGGAGGATGACGAGCAGCAGGAAGGGGTGCAGAAACTGGTGTAGGTGTAGAGGTTTCATTTCTCTGAAAGTTCACCCAGTGTGCTTTCAGGGAAATGCAGCGTCCCTGGCCACAAGCCCTTTCCACTTGTCAGTCATTAAGTGGACAATCCTAGTAACTGCATTGGTAAGGGCACAGGTGATGTTCCTGGACATGTGCTGGTAAAAGGCGGTAACTAGGGTTGAGCGACTTTTCATTTTTTGAGATCGAGTCGGGTTTCACGAAACCCGACTTTCTCAAAAGTCAGGTCGAGTGAAATCGGCCGATCTTATTGAAAAGTCGGGGTCGGGGATCGGCCAAAACACGAAACCCAATGCAATTCAATGGGAAAGCATACTTTTTTAATATTTGCTTCAGCGCGATAATGTTGAAAAGCCGGTAATTCAATTGCCGGCTTTTCATTTCTCCTGCCTAAACCCGACATGATATGAGACATAATTTACATACAGTAAACCATCTCATATCCCCCTTTTTTTGCATATTCCACACTATTAATGTTAGTAGTGTGTATGTGCAAAATTTCGGCGCTGTAGCTATTAAATTTAAGGGTTAAATCGCGGAAAAAATTGGCGTGGGCTCCCGCGCAATTTTCTCCGCCAGAGTGGTAAAGCCAGTGACTGAGGGCAGATATTAATAGCCTAGAGAGGGTCCATGGTTATTGGCCCCCCCTGGCTACAAACATCTGCCCCCAGCCACCCCAGAAAAGGCACATCTGGAAGATGCGCCTATTATGGCACTTGGCCACTCTCTTCCCACTCCCGTGTAGTGGTGGGATATGGGGTAATGAAGGGTTAATGCCACCTTGCTATTGTAAGGTGACATTAAGCCAGATTAATAATGGAGAGGCGTCAATTCTGACACCTATCCATTATTAATCCAATTGTATGAAAGGGTTAAAAAAACACACACATGATTAAAAAGTATTTTAATGAAATAAACACACAGGTTGTTTTAATATTTTATTGCTCTCTCAATCCACCTGAAGATCCTCGCTTGGAAAAATAATAAACCAACAATATACATACCCTCTGATGAACTGTCATGTCCCACGAGGTAAATCCATCTGAAGGGGTTAATATATTTTACAGGCAGGAGCTCTGCTATAATGCAGCTGTGCTCGTGCCTGTAAACCCCGGGGGATGAAGGAAATGTAGGTCAATGACCTATAGTTACCTTCATTCGCGGTGATGTGCCCCTGCTGGATGTCCTCATGAACTGCAGCCTGGGAACTTTTTCCCACACTCGAGGTCATAGGAGGACATCCAGCAGGGGGCGCATCACCGTGATTGAAGGTAACTATAGGTCATTGACCTACATTTCCTTCATTCCCCGGGGTTTACAGGCACGAGCACAGCTGCATTAGCAGAGCTCCTGCCTGTAAAATATTTTAACCCCTTCAGATGGATTTACCTCGTGGGACGTGACAGTTCATCAGAAGGTATGTATATTGTTGGTTTATTATTTTTCCAAGCGAGGGTCTTCAGGTGGATTGAGAGAGCAATAAAATATTAAAACAACCTGTGTGTTTATTTCATTAAAATACTTTTTAATCATGTGTGTGTTTTTTTTAACTCTTTCATACAATTGGATTAATAATGGATAGGTGTCATAATTGACGCCTCTCCATTATTAATCTGGCTTAATGTCACCTTACAATAGCAAGGTGGCATTAACCCTTCATAACCCCATATCCCACCGCTACATGGGAGTGGGAAGAGAGTGGCCAAGTGCCAGAATTGGCCCATCTTCCAGATGTTCCTTTTCTGGGGTGGCTGGGGGCAGAAGTTTGTAGCCAGGGGGGGCCAATAACCATGGACCCTCTCTAGGCTATTAATATCTGCCCTCAGTCACTGGCTTTACCACTCTGGCGGAGAAAATTGCGCGGGAGCCCACGCCAATTTTTTCCGCGATTTAACCCTTAAATTTAATAGCTACAGCGCCAAAATTTTGCACATACACACTAATAACATTAGTAGTGTGGAACATGCAAAAAAAAGGGGAATATGACATGGTTTACTGTATGTAAACCATGTCTCATATCATGTCGGGTTTAGGCAGGAGAAATGAAAAGCCGGCAATTGAATTACCGGCTTTTCACATATATCGCGCTGAAGTAAATATAAATATATATATATATATATATATATATATATATATGTGTCTCAATGACATATACTGTATATATATAAAAAACGAAACCCGATTTTGGAGCGAAGATCGCCGATGGCCGACCCGATCCCACAGTGAGATCGGGTTGGGCTTCACGAAACCCGACTTTCCCAAATGTCGGCGACTTTTGAAATTGGCCGATCTGTTTCGCTCAACCCTAGCGGTAACGCCACATCAGTAGAAATTGTGATCTCTTGGATCGAATACTGAGGGACCACATTTGTACACCTGTAGCAGGCCGATTTTGTTTTTTATTTCAAACCAACAAAATTTCACACAAGCCAAGTTCTACAGTATATATGACAATAGTAAATTTTTAAACAGCCATATTTGTATGCCTGTAGCAGGCCAATTTTGGATTTTATTTCAAACTAAGTTCTACAGTATATATGACAATAGTTAATACAACCAACTTTGTATGATATTACAATAACTGTGTTAAACTGCATGCATGACTAATTGAATCTAGGAAAAATTTAGTAATTTTTTTTAAGTGTTATATACAACTGTAATGTTACAATAACATCCTTAAACTGCATGGATGATTAATAGAATCCAGAAAAAATCCAGTTGTATATTGTTCCGTAATATTACAACTCTAATCTTACAATAACTGTGTTAAACTGTATGGATGACTACCGTATTTTCCGGCGTATAAGACGACTTTTTAACCCCTGAAAATCTTCTTAAAAGTCGGGGGTCGTCTTATACGCCGGGTATCGTCTTGTACGCCGGGTGTATATGGTGGGTGGGGGGGAGTGGTCCTGATGACGACGAGGGGGCGTCTCACAGGAAAGTGTTTGGAGTAGCCCCATTACCTCATCGTAGCGCTGCAGCATGGGGTCTCTGTGCTGGGAGCGGCGGCTGCTGCTCCTCTTTGTGCCACGTGGGTGCTGTGGGGCGGCGGCTCCTCTTCTGCAGTGTGGGGCCTCTGTGCTGTGGGGCGGCGGCGGCGTATTTTCATGCAGTCAGTCGGGGCTCCTCCGGCATCTCCTTAAAGCCCTGAGGCCCCGCTGGCAGCTCCATTGCTATGATGCGGTGGCCTCCGGGAAAATGGCCGCTGCTCAGATTCAGATCTCATCTCCCGAGATCTCGGGATGAGATCTGAATCTGAGCATGCGCCGCCCCCAGCGGCCATTTTCCCGGAGGCCACCGCATCGCAGCAATGGAGCTGCCTCCGGGAAAATGGCCGCTGCTCAGATTCAGATCTCGTCTCCCGAGATCTCGGGACGAGATCTGAATCTGAGCATGCGCCGCCCCTAGCGGCCATTTTCCCGGAGGCCACCGCATCGTAGCAATGGAGCTGCCGGCGGGGCCTCCGGGCTTTAAGAAGATGCCGGAGGAGTCCCGACTAACCGCATGAAAATACGCCACCGCCGCCCCACAGCACAGAGGGCCCACACTGCAGGAGAGGAGCCGCCGCCCCACAGCACAGCACCCACGCGGCACAAAGAGGAGCAGCAGCCAACGCTCCCAGCACAGAGACCCCATGCTGCAGTGCTACGATGAGGTAATGGGGAATAGTCCACTCACACTTTCCTGTGAGATGCCCCCTCGTCATCATCGGGACCACTGCCACCCAAAAGGCACATATTCACCGGCCCTATAAGACGACATACGGCGTATAAGAAGACCCCCGACTTTTAAGAAGATTTTATATTTTAACTGGAAAAGTTGGGGGGTCGTCTTATACGCCCAGTCGTCTTATACGCCGGAAAATACTAATTGAATTCAGAAAAACATTTTGAACACTTTTTTGTTTTAGATACCACCATAATATAACACCAAGCACTTAATACTCTATGGATGACTAATTCAATCCAGAAAAATTTGGAAAGCTATTCTGGAGTGTTATATACCAACAAAATTTAATAGAAAGCACATAATACGGTACTTTATGGAAGACTAATTAAATAAAAAAAAAATGTGGAACTTTTTTTAGTTTTATATACCATTGTAATGTTACAATAAACTTGTTAAACTGTATAGATGACTAAGTGAATCCAGAAAAAAATTGAACTTTTTTGAAGTTTTAGATATGACTGTAATGTAACACAAAGCACATAACACTCTTTGGCTGAAAAATTTAATCCAAAAATTTTTTGAACACTTTTTGGAGTGTTACATACCAACAAAATTGATCAGAAAGCACCTAATACTTTATGAATAACAATTTAAATCCAGAAAAATTTTGAACACTTTTTGTCAGTGTCATATACCACTGAAATTTATCACAAAGCACCTAATACTCTAAGGATGAGTAATTGAATTCAGAAATTTTGTTAATGCTTTTTTGGAGTGTTATATCCAACCAAAATTTAACAGAAAGCACATAATACTCTATGGAAGACTAATTAAATTCAGATTTTTTTAACCCCTCTCCAACATCGGGCGTAAAAGTATGCCGATGTTGGACTCCCTCCCTTTGATGTGGGCTCCAGAGCTGAGCCCACATCTTTTCCAGCACATGCCAGCTGTTTTAAACAGCTGACATGTGACTAACAGCCACGGGTGGAATTGCGATCCACCTGAGGTTTTCAACCAGTTAAATGCCGCTGTCAAACTCTGACAGTGGCATTTAACTCGCTTCTGGAAAGCGCGTTGGAAATCCCGTCCATCGGTGACCACCGTCATGTGATAGCGGGTCACTGATGGGTTGGCATGACAACCAGAGGTCTCCAGCAGACCTCTAAGGTTGTCACTGCTGGATTGCTATGAGCGGTGGTAGGTGGTCTGCACTTATAGCAAGTGAGTAAATCTGATACATACAGGCGATCTGATCAGCACCTGTATATAGCAGAGCCAAGTGCAGCTTCTAATCTCCTCTGAAGACTACTGAAGCATGCAAAAAGTAAAAAAAAGTTTTAAAAATATTTAAAAATAAAAAAATAAAAGTTCAAATCACCCTCCTTTTGCCACATTCAAAATAAAACAATAAAAAATACACACATTTGGTATCATCTCCGGTCCTCCCAAGACCTCCTTCTCTCCTCCACACTTATTCGCTCCTCATCCAATCGCCTCCAAGACTTCTCCCGAATATCCCCCATATTCTGGAACTCTCTGCCCCAACACGTCCGACTATCAACCTCATTCGGATCCTTCAGACGGAACCTGAAAACTCATCTCTTCAGGAAAGCCTACAGCCTGCACTGACCCCGCTGCCTCCTCATCACTACTGAAGCTACCGCCTCACAAACACCGGAGCTCCTGCAACCCCCAACCTACTGTCTCCTTCCCCATAATCCTGCAGAATGTAAGCCCACAAGGGCAGGGTCCTCGCCCCTCTGTATCAGTCTGTCATTGTTAGTTTGTTTACTGTAAGTGATATCTGTAACTTGTATGTAACCCCTTCTCATGTACAGCACCATGGAATCAATGGTGCTATATAAATAAATAATAATAATAATAATAATAATAGTAATTGCAGCCCCCCAGAGTCCTGGTCGCTGCAGTACTGATGCTCCGCCACTAAGGGGGGCTATGGTACGTCTGATGGCACTGAAGGAGTTCACCTGACCAGGTATCACAGACACCAATACACTTCACAGTCTGGCCTCCAGGGGGAGCTAAGGGTGCTATGTATTAGGCCACTCTTACAATCTGGTAAAACTGGGGGTTAGATAGGAAGTTAGACAGAAGCTGACTGAGTTGGAACCAGGCAACATCCTGTGGCAGAGGGTGTTGCAGGGGAAGATTCAGGGGGATCCCTGTCAGGGGTGGAATCCTGACAGAGGCCTAGCGAACAGAAAGAACGTTACGGGACCGCGCCTGCACTTCATCGCGGCAGTACCCCAAGAAAGGACAAGAAGCGAGGTTTATTGTGCTAAGTGAGAAACAAGATCAACGCAACAAGGAGAAACACCAGTAGGAGTCGTGCTGTAAGACGAGGCAACATCCTACTGAGGTGCGTAGCCGGTGGCCGGAAATGCCGAGGAAGTATTGAGCTCCAGGCCTTACTTCAAACCTATGGCAGGACAGTCAGTTCTAGGCGGGCTGTCTCACCCAAAATCACCTAAGCAGACACAGGGGGCAACATTTGTAGAGGGGCGACTCTAGGGTCCCGGAAGAGCTCCGAGCCTACCCGTCATATGGGTGCGTCCTAGCCATATCATCTGGGGGGAAAAAGAAGAACATCATCATCGAATTGTGAGGGAACTTCAGAAACAGACACAACAGTTGTGGGGACTATCCCGTAAGCACAGCAGGGAAGGACCACAACACACAAGCGCTAGAAGGTAGGCACAGATTTCCACCTGCAAAGGGAACTCTGGAGGTGCCATCGGACCGGCCGTACTCCGGTAGCCCGGTTGACCGTATTCCGGACTGAGGATCCTGAAGCTTTCAGTAAAGAGGTAAAGAGACTGCAACCTGGTGTCCTCGTTATTTACCGCGACCTGCACCGCACCATAACATCATCACATTCTCAACTTTCACTGGACGCCCCTCAGCAGGGTCATGGACCGGGCCTAACCACCGTGACAGCCCAAGGACTGAGACACAGAGGCCCGGTACTGGGTAGCCCACGGCCCTGCGGCAGTGGGGGCACTCCAACTTGGCGTCACGAACAGGATCTACTTAAGCCTGGAGAATCAGGTCATGTGTGCCTTGGAACTGTGATTTATTGTGCTTGGACTGTGACTTATTGCAAAGACTGTGCATTGCCACTTGCCACCAAAAGTTCCCACCAAAAACCGCCGCCATTGCAGTGCCACAGGGAGCGCAGAGGAAGAAGAAGGGCGTACCATGGGAGGAGACTACCAAAGCGGCGCCAGAAGTAGCATCCGCCCCCTCCGACTTTTGCTGCGAGATGACGACCTGCCCAGAAGCAGAGGAGATCCACCCCCTGATTTGCAACGGCGGGAACGAGGTGAAGGGGGAGCTCAACCTTGGAGAAATGGCAGAGCCAGGTGCATGCGTTGCCGCCGAATGCCGGACAGCGAAGATGATCAACAAGTGCCTGAGCGGCGGCGAAGTGACCCCGGGTTGTCCCCACCGATCGGAGACGGATCCGAACCCACCGCAGTTGAAGGACTCGAACTCCTTGGAGCCGCTGGCGGAGGATCCGAGCCCGCCTATCCCGACCACGGAGCCATGGCGAGCGGAGCCACATCAGGAGGCCGCCTTGGAGGAGCCGCGGTCCGGGCTGCAGCCGACTCCAGTGTCCTTGTTAACGGAACAGATCGACATTGGTGGAATCACATCAGGCGCAGGTATGGAAGTTGTGAGGGAACTTCAGAAACAGACACAACAGTTGTGGGGACTATCCCGTAAGCACAGCAGGGAAGGACCACAACACACAAGCGCTAGAAGGTAGGCACAGATTTCCACCTGCAAAGGGAACTCTGGAGGTGCCATCGGACCGGCCGGACTCCGGTAGCCCGGTTGACCGTATTCCGGACTGAGGATCCTGAAGCCTTCAGTAAAGAGGTAAAGAGACTGCAACCTGGTGTCCTCGTTATTTACCGCGACCTGCACCGCACCATAACATCATCACATTCTCAACTTTCACTGGACGCCCCTCAGCAGGGTCACGGACCGGGCCTAACCACCGTGACAACCCCAGGACTGAGACACAGAGGCCTGGTACTGGGTACCCCTCGGCCCTGCGGCAGTGGGGGCGCTCCATAATAATAATATAATTGCATTCAGAATCGCCCAATCTCTCAATATAAAAAAAAATTAACCCGATTGCTAAACGGCGTAACATTGCATTAAAATGCAATCACGGACAATCAAAAGATCTTATATGCACCAAAATGGTATCATTAAAAACACCAGCTCAGCACGCAAAAAATAAGCCCTCACTCAACTCGTGATCATGAAAAATGGAGACGCTAAGGGTATCGGAAAATGGCACAATTTATTTATTTTATTTTTTTTACAAATTTGGGATTTTTTTTCACCACTTAAATAAAAAAGAACCTAGACATATTTGGTGTCTATGAATTCATAATGACCTGGAGAATCATAGTGGCAGGTTAGTTTTAGCATTTATAAAAAATTACTGCGGCGCTGAGTATACAGGTCTCGTATTGCTGCGACTTTAGACAATAACCACTTATTTGTCAAAAAATGTAATATAAAATTTTTTATGTAAATTCGCGCACAACGAGATCAAAGATAAAGTGGACGTAAGTTTAATAGAACAATAAATACATAAACCTGTACACAGACAATCTACAGATATAAGCTTGCACTATTCCCAGAATAAATTCCAACTATAGTAAAGACTCCTAAGCAAAAAATCAACAGTTTGTATGGTAATTATACATCACCGTAAGTTAAACCGAATTGATGTTAATGTCACCAGCAGCCCCTTATTTGTATATAAAAGGATTATAGTAATGCTGTATCTGTCTGTAGCAATGTGTAACAGCTAGAAAGAGGACAAAGATACTGAATGCCATGCACTTATTTAAAAATAATAGCACAAAAGGAGTATTTCTATGAACTTTGTTTAGCTGAAAACTAATCCCCCACTGTAATGCAACAATAAGGGGAAAAAAAAAAAGAAAGAAAAAAAACAACAATGTCCTTTAAAACTTTTGCATGCAAAAAAAAAAATATATATATTATAAAAAGGAAAAACTGGTGATAACAGTCGTGATGCAAGAAGAGGCCCCGGCCGGTGGCAAAGCTTCACTAAAAAGGAGGGTAATGAGGCGTACTGCAATCGGATTAAACCGGGTTGGAAATCCGATGCATGCACGCCACTGGTTACCTTAAAGGGAACCTGTCACCTGAATTTGGCGGGACCAGTTTTGGGTCATATGGGCGGGGTTTTCGGTTGTTTGATTCACCCTTTCCTTATCTGCTGGCTGCAGGCTGGCCGCAATATTGGATTGAAGTTCATTCTCTGTCCTCTGGAGTACACGCCAGCGCAAGGCAATATTGCACAGAGAATGAACTTCAATCCAATATTGCGGCCAGCATGCAGCCAGCGGGTAAGGAAAGGGTGAATCAAACACCCGAAAACCCCGCCCATATGACCCAAAACTGGTCCCGCCAAATTCAGGTGACAGGTTCCCTTTAAGCAGAACGCTGATAGTGGATAGACGAGAGGTGCTCCTTCCACGTTGCTCTTGCTGATGTAGATGTCCAGCATCCTGTGTTGTCTGGAGAGTCCAGGCTGCCCATAGTAGTGGCTGCACGCGGTGATAGCAATCTCCTCACAGTGTGTGATCACAGAGCAGGACCTGCCGTGACATCACCAGTCACGTGATGCAGTGAAAGAAGTTCCAATGGAGTGAACGTTCAGATAGCAGTAAGGACCAATAGTATCCAACGCGTTTCGGAAAGAAGCACTTTCCTTCATCAGGGATGGTCCTTAATGCCCTAATTAACCCTTATATAGGGGAAGGGGTGCAATCTGCTACATGTGTGATCACAGAGCAGGACCTGCCGTGACATCACCAGTCACGTGATGCAGTGAAAAAAGTTCCAATAGAGTGAACGTGCAGATAGCAGAAAGGACCAATAGTATCCAACGCGTTTTGGAAAGAAGCGCTTTCCTTTATCAGGGATGGTCCTTAATGCCCTAATTAACCCTTATATAGGGGAACGGGTCCAATCTGCTACATGTGTGATCACAGAGTAGGACCTGCCGTGACATCACCAGTCACGTGATGCAGTGAAAAAAGTTCCAATAGAGTGAACGTGCAGATAGCAGAAAGGACCAATAGTATCCTTACATAAAGCCAAACAATTCAAAGTCACTGTTTAGTCCTTTTGGAATAAGAGTATCCAATACAAAGATCCATTTGCATTCTGCTCTGGACATCAGAGCGATGTAATTACCTTTTCTCCATGGTATTTGTATTTTTTCCAGTCCAGTTATTTCCATTAAGTTAATATAACTATTGTGCTTTTCCACAAAGTGTTTAGACAAAGGGTGTCCAGTAGTGTTGAGCGATACTTTCCGATATCGGAAAGTATCGGTATCGGAAAGTATCGGCCGATACCGTCAAAATATCGGATCCAATCCGATACCGATACCCGATCCCAATGCAAGTCAATGGGACGAAAATATCGGAATTAAAATAAACCCTTTATAAACTTGTAGGTTCATTCTACATGAAGGAAAACAACTAAGAATAATGTAGGATGTATTGGGGGACGTGGCGGAGATATTAAAGGGACAGAGGTTTAGCCCAATGTAATAGAATAGCAGGATTTTTAATTTTTTTTTATGAAGTTCGGCGTTAGAAAGAATTTGACTATGTTATTTTTTTTTTTTTTTATGTCAGATATTGATGTTTCACTACTTCCACGCCCTTCACCTTCTTTTTTACTTCTCCCACGCTTTCTTCTTAATTATCCTCATCATCAGCTTCTTTGACATCAACTTCTTCACCTTATTCATCTTCTTCTTCATCTTCTACCTATTATTTTTTGGGTTACATTGTTCATATTCTTTTTATTTTACTATTATCTTCATCATATTCAACTTCTTCATCATATTCTTATTTGTGACAGGCATTCCCGTAGTTGTTATCTATAAAAGTTTGAAGATTACACCTTCCGTTCTGCCTGTCACAAACCAGTTACATTTGTCCGCGTTCAGTTTGGCCTGCAGCATCAGGCTTTATCCAGGGGCACCACGAGGAGGAACGGACTCACCCCCATACACTGCTTAGTCTTCTTCTGCTTATAATTTACATAATATTTTTTTGCTCTGATATTTTGTGTTATGCTTAATGTCCTTCTGCTCTTTGTTCTGCAGCCTCTTGTTCTTCTGCTTCTCGGTCTTCCAGGTCGTCGTCGTCTCCAGGGTCGTCGTCTCCGGGGTCGTCGTCATCGGGGTGGTCTCCGGGGTCGTCGTCATCGGGGTGGTCTTCAGGGTCATCGTCTCCAGGGTCGTCGTCATCACGGTGGTTGTCGTCTCTGGTGTCGTCGTCATCTTAGGGGTGTTCTTCCGGGTCATCGTGTTTAGTCTCTTGAACTTGGAAATGTAGCAGAAGGTACAAGAAGGCTGAGAAAATGCCGAGAACCAGCTGATGGAACTGGAACTCGGATGGCTACCCGAAGGTCCAAGAGCCAATGGAACTACCGAGGACCAGCTGACGTTACTGGAACCCGGTTACTAAGCAGGAGGTACCCGTGCCTGAAAGCACTACCAAGGACCACCTGACGTTGGTGGAACTCGGATACCCAGAGGGAGGCACCTAAGCCAAAGGCTCTGCCCGGAACCAGCTGACGGTACTGGAACCAGGATGGGGAGCAGAAGGTACAAGAGCAAAAGACACTGCCGAGAACCAGCTGACGGTGCTGGAACCCGGATGGGTAGCCGAAGGTCCAAGAGCCAATGGAACTACCGAGGACCAGCTGACGTTACTGGAACCCGGTTACTAAGCAGGAGGTACCCGTGCCTGAAAGCACTACCAAGGACCACCTGACGTTGGTGGAACTCGGATACCCAGAGGGAGGCACCTAAGCCAAAGGCTCTGCCCGGAACCAGCTGACGGTACTGGAACCAGGATGTGGAGCAGAAGGTACAAGAGCAAGTGTCTGCGTGGCTTTTGCAGGACACGTTGCCGGCTGCACAGCAGGGGAACAGCTGGCGGTGCTGGACCCCACTGACACATTGGCGAGGTGTTTGGCTCTGTGCAGCCAGCACTTCCGGACAGCAACTAGCGTTGTTGGAGCCCGGGCTCTGCAGGTGGAGCAGAGTGTAGGCCGAAGCCTAATTGAACCGATTTCAAAAGTCACCTTTAACCCCCCCTCAGGGGTTACAAAGTAGAAGAGCCACAGCTTATGCAGCAGCAGTGCTGCGCAAGTCAAAGGTTGCTCTTGTAATTTTTCTCCTTGCACACGCTGAATGGAACACGTATAACATTTAGCCCTTTATACAGTCAAACTGTGTAATGGAGGCGAGAGTTCCCTTTGTAATGAGACGCAGCACAGGTGTCAAGAATCCCACCTTGGTGCTGGGTGCAGCCTCCCGAGCGTTGTTATTTGCTGTACAGGAGTCTGCGCTGTCGTGTTATCCCCTGGCCTAGCGCCGTTAGCGCTGCCCATCTTCTGGCATCATGTAATGTCGGCCGGTGCGGTTCGCGATGACCATGAATCCCAGCCCCGCAGTGTCTTAACATTGTTAAAACACTGCGGGGCTGGGATTCAGGGCCTGGCGCAGCACATATGTTGGCCTCTCACACTCGGGTCCTTACACCCGCTTCAGACTGTGCGGCGTCATCTGATCCCTTATCGCATGCCACGGCCATGAAGCCGCACAGTCCGAAGAAGGCGGAAGGAGAGGAGGGACAGGCGAACTGATGCACTGATCCTGCCCATCAATCACACCCTCGCAGTCCCAATAAATAAGACACCGAGGGGCGTTGTGTGGGTCAGGGCGGCCGCAGAGGCGCAGGCAGCCAAACAATGATGCCAGAAGACGGGCAGCGCTACCAAGGGGGTTGCAGCGTGTCATTACAAAGGAAAGTCACACCACCGGGACGGTTAAATGGTCACACAGAGGACACATTGCAGACGTGTTTTCAGTTCCACATGTGCGAGGAGAATACGTTTCTGAGCCACCTTGCACACATGCAGCATTACCGCTGTACAAGGTGGCTGGATAACGTAAAAACGCCTGGGGGAGGGGGGACAGGTTCCCTTCAATTTCAGTTCTTGTGTCTGCGTGGCTTTTGCAGGACACGTTGCCGGCTGCACAGCAGGGGAACAGCTGGCGGTGCTGGACCCCACTGACACATTGGCTGGTGTTTTTCTCTGTGCAGCTAGCACATCTGGGCAAAAACTGGCGGTGTGTTAGAGCCCAGGGACAGCAGGAGGAGGAGCAGGAGGAGGAGGAGCAGGGGGAGGGGAGTGTAGGCCGAAGCCTGCACAGGCGGCAGCTTTGGGTGTGTTGTGTCTGCGTGGCTTTTGCAGGACACGTTGCCGGCTACACAGCAGGGGAACAGCTGGCGGTGCTGGACCCCACTGACACATTGGCGAGGTGTTTGGCTCTGTGCAGCCAGCACTTCCGGACAGCAACTAGCGTTGTTGGAGCCCGGGCTCTGCAGGTGGAGCAGAGTGTAGGCCGAAGCCTAATTGAACCGATTTCAAAAGTCACCTTTAACCCCCCCTCAGGGGTTACAAAGTAGAAGAGCCACAGCTTATGCAGCAGCAGTGCTGCGCAAGTCAAAGGTTGCTCTTGTAATTTTTCTCCTTGCACACGCTGAATGGAACACGTATAACATTTAGCCCTTTATACAGTCAAACTGTGTAATGGAGGCGAGAGTTCCCTTTGTAATGAGACGCAGCACAGGTGTCAAGAATCCCACCTTGGTGCTGGGTGCAGCCTCCCGAGCGTTGTTATTTGCTGTACAGGAGTCTGCGCTGTCGTGTTATCCCCTGGCCTAGCGCCGTTAGCGCTGCCCATCTTCTGGCATCATGTAATGTCGGCCGGTGCGGTTCGCGATGACCATGAATCCCAGCCCCGCAGTGTCTTAACATTGTTAAAACACTGCGGGGCTGGGATTCAGGGCCTGGCGCAGCACATATGTTGGCCTCTCACACTCGGGTCCTTACACCCGCTTCAGACTGTGCGGCGTCATCTGATCCCTTATCGCATGCCACGGCCATGAAGCCGCACAGTCCGAAGAAGGCGGAAGGAGAGGAGGGACAGGCGAACTGATGCACTGATCCTGCCCATCAATCACACCCTCGCAGTCCCAATAAATAAGACACCGAGGGGCGTTGTGTGGGTCAGGGCGGCCGCAGAGGCGCAGGCAGCCAAACAATGATGCCAGAAGACGGGCAGCGCTACCAAGGGGGTTGCAGCGTGTCATTACAAAGGAAAGTCACACCACCGGGACGGTTAAATGGTCACACAGAGGACACATTGCAGACGTGTTTTCAGTTCCACATGTGCGAGGAGAATACGTTTCTGAGCCACCTTGCACACATGCAGCATTACCGCTGTACAAGGTGGCTGGATAACGTAAAAACGCCTGGGGGAGGGGGGACAGGTTCCCTTCAATTTCAGTTCTTGTGTCTGCGTGGCTTTTGCAGGACACGTTGCCGGCTGCACAGCAGGGGAACAGCTGGCGGTGCTGGACCCCACTGACACATTGGCTGGTGTTTTTCTCTGTGCAGCTAGCACATCTGGGCAAAAACTGGCGGTGTGTTAGAGCCCAGGGACAGCAGGAGGAGGAGCAGGAGGAGGAGGAGCAGGGGGAGGGGAGTGTAGGCCGAAGCCTGCACAGGCGGCAGCTTTGGGTGTGTTGTGTCTGCGTGGCGTTTGCAGGACACGTTGCCGGCTACACAGCAGGGGAACAGCTGGCGGTGCTGGACCCCACTGACACATTGGCGAGGTGTTTGGCTCTGTGCAGCCAGCACTTCCGGACAGCAACTAGCGTTGTTGGAGCCCGGGCTCTGCAGGTGGAGCAGAGTGTAGGCCGAAGCCTAATTGAACCGATTTCAAAAGTCACCTTTAACCCCCCCTCAGGGGTTACAAAGTAGAAGAGCCACAGCTTATGCAGCAGCAGTGCTGCGCAAGTCAAAGGTTGCTCTTGTAATTTTTCTCCTTGCACACGCTGAATGGAACACGTATAACATTTAGCCCTTTATACAGTCAAACTGTGTAATGGAGGCGAGAGTTCCCTTTGTAATGAGACGCAGCACAGGTGTCAAGAATCCCACCTTGGTGCTGGGTGCAGCCTCCCGAGCGTTGTTATTTGCTGTACAGGAGTCTGCGCTGTCGTGTTATCCCCTGGCCTAGCGCCGTTAGCGCTGCCCATCTTCTGGCATCATGTAATGTCGGCCGGTGCGGTTCGCGATGACCATGAATCCCAGCCCCGCAGTGTCTTAACATTGTTAAAACACTGCGGGGCTGGGATTCAGGGCCTGGCGCAGCACATATGTTGGCCTCTCACACTCGGGTCCTTACACCCGCTTCAGACTGTGCGGCGTCATCTGATCCCTTATCGCATGCCACGGCCATGAAGCCGCACAGTCCGAAGAAGGCGGAAGGAGAGGAGCGACAGGCGAACTGATGCACTGATCCTGCCCATCAATCACACCCTCGCAGTCCCATTAAATAAGACAACGAGGGCTGTTGTGTGGGTCAGGGCGGCCGCAGAAGCGCAGCCAGCCAAACAATGATGCCAGAAGACGGGCAGCGTTACCAAGGAGCTTGTTGCGTGTGTCAATACAAAGTCAAATCACACCTGAGGGACGTTTTAATGGTCACAGAGGACACATTTTAGACGTGTTCACTTCAACATGGGCAAGGAGAATAAGTTTCTGAGCCACCTTGAACACATGCAGCATTACTGCTGTTCAAGGTAGCTGTAAAACATAGAAACACCTGGGGGAGGGGGGACAGGTTCCCTTCAATTTCAGTTCTTGTGTCTGCGTGGCGGTCGCAGGACACGTTGCCGGCTACACAGCAGGGGAACAGCTGGCGGTGCTGGACCCCACTGACACATTGGCTGGTGTTTTTCTCTGTGCAGCTAGCACATCTGGGCAAAAACTGGCGGTGTTAGAGCCCAGGGTCAGCAGGAGGAGCAGGGGGAGCGGAGTGTAGGCCGAAGCCTGCACTCGAGCAAGTTGAAAGGAAACCTTTAACCCCCCCCCCCCCAGGCGTTTGTAGCTGAAAGAGCCATTGTGTACAGCACTAATGCTGGAAAAGGTAAACTTAGCTCTTTTAATTATGGTCCTTGTACATGCGGAACCTAACATTTATGAAATGTGTCCCCACACAGCGTTAAACCGTCCGGTAGGTGGAACTTTCCTTTGTCGTGTGACGCAGCACAGCCATCATTTTTACCCCCTTGTCGCCGTTCGCCCCCTCCTCAGCGTTGTTTGAATCTGTCCCGGAGCCTGCGCTGTTAGGTTAGCCCATGGCTATGCACACATGTTGCGCTGCCCGTCTTCTGACCTCATTTGGTGTCAGGCTGGCTGCGCCTGTGCGGGTGCGCTGGCCGAGATCCCGCCTCGCAGTGTCGTCTCATGTAATCCCACCGCGGGCCTGTGATCCGTGCCCGTGCGCAGTGCATATCCTCTCCTCTCACTCCCCTCCCTACGGCTTTTTCAGACTGTGCGGTGTCACGGCCGTGGCATGCTATTAGGGACCAGCTGACATCGCACAGTCTGAAGAAGCCGTAGGGAGGGGAGTGAGAGGAGAGGATATGCACTGCGCACGGGCACGGATCACAGGCCCGCGGTGGGATTACATTAGACGACACTGCGAGGCGGGATCTCGGCCAGCGCACCCGCACAGGCGCAGCCAGCCTGACACCAAATGAGGTCAGAAGACGGGCAGCGCAACATGTGTGCATGGCCAAGGGCTAACCTAACAGCGCAGGCTCCGGGACAGATTCAAACAACGCTGAGGAGGGGGCGCACGGCGCCAAGGGGGTAAAAATGATGGCTGTGCTGCGTCACACGACAAAGGAAAGTTCCACCTACCGGACGGTGTAACGCTGTGTGGGGACACATTTCATAAGTGTTTGGTTCAGCATGTGCAAGGAGCATCACGAAAAGAGGCACTTTTTCCCTTTGCATCATCATTACTGCTGCACAAGGTGGCTCCTTCAGTAACAAACGCCTGGGGGGGGGGGGGGTCAGGTTCCCTTACATTTAACTTGTTGTGTCTGCGTGGCGGTCGCAGTACACGTTGCCGTATACACAGCAGGGGAACAGCTGGCGGTGCTGAACCCCACTAACACATTGGCGAGGTGTTTGGCTCTGTGCGTACAGCACTTCTGGACGGCAACTAGCGGTGTTGGAGCCCAGGGACACGTGGAGGAGGAGGAGGTTGGAGGAGGTAGGAGGAGGTAGGAGGGATTGCCACACACACAGCAGGGGAACAGCTGACGTTACTGAACCCCAATAACAGAGGAGGGACTGTTGACTGTGCGTACAGCACTTCTGGACGGCAACTGGCGGTGTTGGAGCCCAGGGACAGGTGGAGGAGGAGGAGGTTGGAGGAGGTAGGAGGGATTGCCACACACACAGCAGGGGAACAGCTGACGTTACTGAACCCCAATAACAGAGGAGGGACTGTTGACTGTGCGTACAGCACTTCTGGACGGCAACTGGCGGTGTTGGAGCCCAGGGACAGGTGGAGGAGGAGGAGGTTGGAGGAGGTAGGAGGAGGTAGGAGGGATTGCCACACACACAGCAGGGGAACAGCTGACGTTACTGAACCCCAATAACAGAGGAGGGACTGTTGACTGTGCGTACAGCACTTCTGGACGGCAACTGGCGGTGTTGGAGCCCAGGGACAGGTGGAGGAGGAGGAGGTAGGAGGAGGTAGGAGGGATTGCCACACACACAGCAGGGGAACAGCTGACGTTACTGAACCCCAATAACAGAGGAGGGACTGTTGACTGTGCGTACAGCACTTCTGGACGGCAACTGGCGGTGTTGGAGCCCAGGGACAGGTGGAGGAGGAGGAGGTTGGAGGAGGTAGGAGGAGGTAGGAGGGATTGCCACACACACAGCAGGGGAACAGCTGACGTTACTGAACCCCAATAACAGAGGAGGGACTGTTGACTGTGCGTACAGCACTTCTGGACGGCAACTGGCGGTGTTGGAGCCCAGGGACAGGTGGAGGAGGAGGAGGTTGGAGGAGGTAGGAGGGATTGCCACACACACAGCAGGGGAACAGCTGACGTTACTGAACCCCAATAACAGAGGAGGGACTGTTGACTGTGCGTACAGCACTTCTGGACGGCAACTGGCGGTGTTGGAGCCCAGGGACAGGTGGAGGAGGAGGAGGTAGGAGGAGGTAGGAGGGATTGCCACACACACAGCAGGGGAACAGCTGACGTTACTGAACCCCAATAACAGAGGAGGGACTGTTGACTGTGCGTACAGCACTTCTGGACGGCAACTGGCGGTGTTGGAGCCCAGGGACAGGTGGAGGAGGAGGAGGTTGGAGGAGGTAGGAGGGATTGCCACACACACAGCAGGGGAACAGCTGACGTTACTGAACCCCAATAACAGAGGAGCGACTGTTGGGACTGTGCGTACAGCACTACCAGGCAACAACTAGCGGTGTTGGAGCCCAGGGACAGGTGGAAAAGCAGAGGAACACAATGTAGGCCGAAGCCTGAGAAAGTCGAAAGGGAACCTTTAACCCCCCCCCAAGGCGTTTGTAGCTGAAAGAGCCAGCTTGTGCAGCACAAAAGATGCAAAAGGAAAAGGTGGCTCTTTTCATCATGCTCCTTGCAAACACAGAACTAAACACTTATAAAATGTGTCCCCTGCAACCGTAAAACCGTCCCGGAGGTGGGACTTTCCTTCGTAATGTGACGCAGCCCAGCCGTCATTCCTACCCCCCCGGCGCCGCGCACCGGCTCCTCAGCGTTGTTTTATTCCGTCCAGGAGCCTGCGCTGTTATGTTATCCCGTGGCCAGGCACACTTAGCGCTGCCCGTCTTCTGGCATCATTTGGTGTCTGGATGGCTGCGCCTGTGCGGCCGCGCTGGCAGAGAGCCCGCCTCGCAGTGTCTTCTGATTTAATCCCACTGGGGGCCTGGGATCCATGGACATGCGCAGTGCATATCTGAACCTCCACCTCTCACTCATCTCCCTATGGCTTCTTCAGACTGTGCGGTGTCACGGCCGTGGCATGCTGTTAGGGACCAGCTGACACCGAACAGTCTGAAGAAGCCATAGGGAAATGAGTGAGAGGTGGAGGTTCAGATATGCACTGCGCATGTCCATGGATCCCAGGCCCCCAGTGGGATTAAATCAGAAGACACTGCGAGGCGGGCTCTCTGCCAGCGCGGCCGCACAGGCGCAGCCATCCAGACACCAAATGATGCCAGAAGACGGGCAGCGCTAAGTGTGCCTGGCCACGGGATAACATAACAGCGCAGGCTCCTGGACGGAATAAAACAACGCTGAGGAGCCGGTGCGCGGCGCCGGGGGGGTAGGAATGACGGCTGGGCTGCGTCACATTACGAAGGAAAGTCCCACCTCCGGGACGGTTTTACGGTATCAGTGGACACATTTTATAAGTGTTAAGTTCTGCGTGTGCAAGGAGCTAAACAAAAATAGCTACCTTTTCCTTGGGCAGCATTACTGCTGCACAAGGTGGCTCTTTCAGTAACAAACGCCTTGGGGGGGGGGGACAGATTCCCTTACATTTCAGTTGTTGTGTCAGCGTGGCGGTCGCATGACACATTGCCGGCTACACAGCTGGGGATCAGCTGACGTTACTGAAACCCAATAACACTGGGTCGTATGTTTTGACTGTGCAGACGGCACGTCTGAGCCTCAACTGGCGGTGTTGGAGCCCAGGAATTTAAGTTCAGGTGGTAGAAAGATGAACACAACAGGAGACCTGGATAACGTATACAGTGACCTAATTATTCAATCAGGAGGAGGAGTGGCAAATTCCGGCGAGATCCAGGCCTTGTTCATTTTCAGGAAAGTAAGCCGGTCAACGTTATCGGAGGATAGTCGCATGCGACGGTCAGTTAGTACACCACCTGCAGCACTAAAGACACGTTCCGATAATACACTGGCCGCAGGGCAAGACAGCACCTCCAATGCATACTGGCTTAGCTCTGGCCATGTATCCAGCTTTGAGACCCAAAACTTGAAAGGGGAAGAGCCGTCTGGGAGTACAGCAAGAGGGCAAGACATGTAGTCTGTCACCATCTGACGGAACCGTTGCCTCCTGCTGACTGGAGCCGTCTGTGATGGTGTAGACTTTTGTGGCGGGCACAGAAAACTGTGCCACAGTTCGGCCATACTGGTCTTGCCTTGGGCAGAGGCACTGCTTCTGCTCCCTCTTTGTGCAGAGCCTCCACCACGGCCTGGACGCACTGAGCTGCTTTGGAATGCACTAGCAGCACTTCTCTCAGTTGGAATGGAGAAGATGATGGAATTGACCAGTGTGTCTTGGTACTCCCGCATTTTTCGCTCCCGGTTCAACGGTGTGATGAGGCTTTCTACGTTGTCCCGGTAGCGAGGATCGAGGAGGGTGAACACCCAATAATCAGACATGTTGAGAATGTGGGCGATGCGGCGGTCGTTTCTCAGGCACTGCAGCATGTAATCCACCATGTGCTGCAGACTGCCAACTGCCCAAGAAACGCTGTCCCCTGCTGGAGGCGTGATCTCTGCCCGCTCGTCATCACCCCACCCTCGCTGTACACACTGAGTACTGGACAATTGTGTAACTCCCTCCTCTGGACGGATGTCTTCCTCCTCCATTGACTCCTCATCCTCCTCACAAACGGTCCCCTGCCTACGCGTTTGTGAGGAACCACGTGGCGCTGACTGTCCAGAAGATGATGGAAATGGTGAATCCTCATCCTCCACCTCTTCCACAACATCATCCCTTAGCGCTTGCAGTGATTTTTCAAGCAGGCAGATAAGGGGGACAGTCATGCTGACTAGTGCATCATCTGCACTCGCCATCCGCGTGGAATAATCAAAGGGACGCAAAACCTGGCAGACGTCATTCATAGTGGCCCACTCTGTGGTTGTGAAGTCTGTACGGCGCTGACTGCGACTTTTTTGCGCCTGAAGCAGCTGGTACTCCATTACAGCTTGCTGCTGCTCACACAACCGCTCCAACATATGTAACGTGGAATTCCACCTGGTAGGTAGGTCACATATGATGCGATGTTCCGGCAGGCGGTGTCGGCGCTGCAGAGCCGCAATGCGCGCTTTTGCCGTGCTGGAACGCCGCAAGTGAGCACACTCTAGGCGGACCTTGTGCAGCAGTGCATCAAGATCCGGATAGTCCCTCAAAAAGCTCTGCACGACCAAATTGAGCACATGTGCCAGACATGGGATGTGAGTGAGGTTGCCGAGGCCCAGAGCTGCCACCAGATTTCGGCCATTATCACACACTACCATGCCTGGCTGGAGATTCGCTGGCACAAACCACACATCGCTCTCCTGCTTGATGGCATTCCAGAGCTCCTGCGCTGTGTGGCTACGATTCCCCAAGAAAATTAATTTCAAGACGGCCTGTTGACGTTTGGCCACGGCTGTGCTCATGTCGGTCGTAACAGGTACACGTTCATCACGGGTCCATGTGGAGGTGGACTGTGACGGCTCCTGCAGCGATGATTCTGAGGAACTGGTGTAAGAGGAGGAGTCAATGCGTACAGAATGGATTCCTGCAATCCTTGGAGTGGGCAGGACACGTCCTGCGCCACTCGCACGGTCTGTACCCGGCTCAACGACATTAACCCAATGGGCAGTGAGGGAAAGGTATCGCCCCTGTCCATGTTGACTGGTCCACGCATCGGTGGTGAGGTGGACCTTGCTACTGACGGCGTTCAGTAGCGCGTGTTTTA
Source organism: Ranitomeya variabilis (assembly GCF_051348905.1). Classification (NCBI taxonomy): domain Eukaryota; kingdom Metazoa; phylum Chordata; class Amphibia; order Anura; family Dendrobatidae; genus Ranitomeya; species Ranitomeya variabilis. The sequence continues at coordinate 295,663,375 of NC_135236.1, read as the reverse complement.
TGTGTCCCTCCACATGCTTCTGCAGGGCAGGGACGGCTTGCCTGCTGAAGTAAAAGCGGCTGGGCACATTGTACTGTGGGACTGCCAATGACATCAAGTCACGGAAGCTGTCAGTCTCCACCAGCCTGAATGACAGCATTTCCAGTGACAGAAGTTTGGCAATGCCTGCAGTCAGAGCCTGTGCTCGTGGGTGGTTTGACGAGAAAGGCCGCCTTTTCTCCCATGCCTGTACTACCGATGGCTGTAGACTGGGCTGGGAGTGTGTGGATGACTGGGAAAGTGGCGCTGCGGGTGGAATTACAGCGGGTCTCTGGACAACAGGGGCAGAGGTTCTTCCACGGCGATCCTGGGAGGACGCCGAACCAGCTGCGTGTGAGGTAGAGGAAGAGGCAACACGAGCTGAAGAGGTGGTAGCTGCCGCTGTTGGTTGGCCTACCTCTTCAGTGTGTTTTTCTAACTCCGCCGGGTGCCTGTTGCGCACATGTTTCCACATGTTGGAGGTATTGAGGTTGCTGACATTTTTCCCTCTTTTGACTTTTTGATGACACACGTTGCATCTGACATAGCAAATGTCATCTGCAACTGTGTCAAAAAAGGACCAGGCACTGCAAGTCTTGGGAGCGCCCTTTTTGGCTTTTGGAAGAGACATGCTCCTAACGGGTGCCAAAGCGGAGGCTGCAGGATCCGCAGTCTTCCCCCTCCCTCTCCCTCTTTGGGCCGTACGGGGAATCTCTTCCTCAGAGCTGCTCCCACCACCTTCCTGTCCCTCACGCCAAGATGGGTCGAGGACCTCATCATCTACACTACCCTCTGCCCCCAACTGCTCCTCCTGGGTAGTCTCAGCAGCAGAGCACGCACCAGTAAGTGGCACCTGAGTGTCATCATCAGCTGATGCGGCCTGCGATGTGGTGACCGGAGCCACTGGCCCACCCGCCTCTTCAGAGGAAGACAGAAAAAGCTGTTGGGCATCACTGCACCCTGCCTCTTCTTCCATTTCTCCAATGCTGCTTGGCTGGCCCCCTGTTTCCAAGCCAAGAGATTCAGAGAACAGAAGTAGAGACGGCTCCTGTCCTGGGCTCTCTGTCTGCCTGGGCAATTTGGCAGGTGGTGAAGAGACAGATGGCTGCTCTCCAGTGCTCTGTGTCTGAGAGGATGTGGCACTAATGGAAGTTGATGCATTAGCTGCCATCCATCCGACAACAGCTTCAATTTGTTCTTCACGCAGCAGCGGTGTACGGCGCTCGGACACAAAGCTTCGCATGAACGACTGTTGCCTGGTGAAAGTGGGTGCTGATGAGTCACCGGTGCCCGCAGCAGGCACAGAATCCCCACGTCCCCTCCCTGCTCCGCGACGGCTCCCACGCCCCCGTGCCTTACTCACTGCCTTCTTCATCTTGGTTGACTGATAAAGATAAGCAGAAAAGTACTAACGGATTTGTGTGCTTATTCCTGAGCAACTCCTCCTAACAGGTATAAGAAGCACTAATTATCTAAAGTGTGGACTAGACTTTAATATGAGCTAATGTGGCCTACAGAAATGTAAAGTGGTGTAACTGGTGTGTTTGGTGAACTTTATTATTTATTTATTTTTTGGGGGCTGAACTGACAACAGATAGAGCTGCAGTCACACGGAGACCGTGCAGACAGACGTAAACGGCGCTACAAGGCCCAAAAACCCTCCTCTACTTTATCCTATGTAGTGTTTTTCCACAAATTAGCTGGAGACGGGTGGAAAGACACTAATAGGATTTTTTTGAATAAATTAGCAGCAGACTACACTATTTGGAAAAAAAAGAAAATTGATTTGGCGGTATGACGCAGTGAAAAACCCTGAGCTGGAGACAACCAGGCTATAGCTGCTCACAGATTACAGGGCGAGCTGCAGTCACACGGAGACCGTGCAGACAGCCGTAAACGGCGCTGCAAGGCCCAAAAACCCTCCTCTACTTTATCCTATGTAGTGTTTTTCCACAAATTAGCTGGAGACGGGTGGAAAGACACTAATAGGATTTTTTTAAATTAATTAGCAGCAGACTACACTACTTTGAAAAAAAAGAAAATTGATTTGGCAGTATGACGCAGTGAAAAACCCTGAGCTGGAGACAACCAGGCTATAGCTGCTCACAGATTACAGGGCGAGCTGCAGTCACACGGAGACCGTGCAGACAGCCGTAAACGGCGCTGCAAGGCCCAAAAACCCTCCTCTACTTTATCCTATGTAGTGTTTTTCCACAAATTAGCTGGAGACGGGTGGAAAGACACTAATAGGATTTTTTAAAATTAATTAGCAGCAGACTACACTACTTTGAAAAAAAAGAAAATTGATTTGGCGGTATGACGCAGTGAAAAACCCTGAGCTGGAGACAACCAGGCTACAGCTGCTCACAGATTACAGGGCGAGCTGCAGTCACACGGAGACCGTGCAGACAGCCGTAAACGGCGCTGCAAGGCCCAAAAACCCTCCTCTACTTTATCCTATGTAGTGTTTTTCCACAAATTAGCTGGAGACGGGTGGAAAGACACTAATAGGATTTTTTTGAATAAATTAGCAGCAGACTACACTACTTGGGAAAAAAAAAAAAAAAAGGAACAGTATGAGGCAATGAACCACCCTCCCTGAACTGAATACAACCAACTATGGATGGCCTATGTGGCTGCACTCAGACTGGAGACTGGGCTGCACTCACACACACACACACACAGACCCTGCAGATCGCTGTGAAAACAGCGCTACAAGGCAAAAGCAAGGTGAATAGTAGGTGAACACAGCGGTTGCTAAATTAGCCTTTGGAAAGCACAAAGAAGCAAATCGCTATCTCTAAACTGTCCCTCAGTCAGCAAACAGCGTCCTGTCACTAACTGAATTCACAGCAGAGTGATCGCAAAATGGCGCCAGCGACTTTTAAACTGCATCATGACATCATTACACCAGCCAATCACAGCCTTGCCAGTAGTTTCATGCCCTCCATGCTAAACAGGATGTGCCCACACTTGGAATCAATCTCATTGGCTGAATTTCTGCTTTTTGAATCTTAGAACTTCCGATTCCGGTATCCGATACGCGGCAAGTATCGGAATCCCGGTATCGGAATTCCGATACCGCAAGTATCGGCCGATACCCGATACTTGCGGTATCGGAATGCTCAACACTAGTGTCCAGTAAAATTTCGTTTAACATTAGGCATGTGTTCGCTGATTCTTATTTTAAGTGGGCGCTTAGTCCTGCCCACATATAATTTATCGCACGGACACTTTATAGTGTATATGACTCCTTCCGTTGTGCAAGTGATATATTGTTTAATGGCGTGATCTTTTCCGTTCCTGGCTAATGTGCGTCGTTTTTTAGTTTGTGTCTTTCTACACATTGCGCATTTGCGACATGGAAAAAAACCCCGCAAGAGTTTGATCCAAAAATTTTTTTGTACTGGGAATATGCTGAGATTGTACTGTTGGTGCAATCAGATTTCCCAAATTCCAGGCTTTTTTATAAATAAAACGTGGGTGAGTAGGGATATGACTGCCTAAAATTTTGTCGTCTTTCAAGATACCCCAATTTTTTTTACTATATTCCTAAGAAGGAAAGAATTTGAATTGTACTGTGTAATAATGGGGACAAACCCCATTTGGTCAATACTGACCTTCTGGGGTTTTTCTTTTAGTAGGTCTGTACGAGGAGGAGTGGAAACTAAATTTTTTAAGGCTTCTAATGTCTGCAAATCGTAGCCTTTTTCCAAAAATTTTTTGGTTAGTTCATTTGCTTCCTTCTCATAGTGTTGGATTTTTGAACAGTTGCGATGTAACCTCATATACTGGCTTTTGGGTACGTTAATAAGCCATGTAGGTAAATGGCAACTATTGATGTTAATAAAACTGTTAGCATCAGTAGGCTTTTTAAAAGTACAGGTGTGTATACAGGAGTCTTCAATAAAAACCATTAAATCCAAAAAGTTAATGCTTTGCATACTAGTAGTAGCGTTAAAATTTAAATAAAAGTCATTTTGATTAATCTCAGTTAAAAATAATTCAAGAGATTGAGGGCCACCCGACCAAATAAATATCATGTCATCAATATATCGGCGCCAGAGGACCAGGTCCGCACACAGAATGCCATCTGGATGGATATAGAGATCATCCCAAATTTGCGTAACTGGGAGCGAACCTGGTCCCCATTTCCGTACCCCATTGCTGGGTGTAGTAGTTCTCCTGATATTTAAAATAATTATGTGTAAAGATAAAAAACATACAATCCCTAAGAAATTGGATCTGTTCCCTGGGAATTGATGAAGTTTTCTCCAAGAAGTACACAGCAGCTTCACATCCTTTTTGGTTTTCAATAACCATATATAATGTATAATGATGTAATATCCAATGTACCCATTATATAATGATCTTTCCATTCAATCTCCTTCAGAATATTTAGTATATGGTTACTGTCTTTGAGATGAGATGGAAGGAGGGGCACAATTAGCTGTAGATGTTGATCCAAAAAGTGCGACATATTGGCAGTTAAACATTGTATGCCTGATACAATAGGGTGCCCCGGAGGATTTGTGGCATTTTTGTGGATTTTTGGTAGGTAATAAAAGGTGGCTAGCCTTGGAAAGGGATTATTTATAAATTTGAATTCTTGTTTACTCAAAAACCCTTTATTAAGCCCTATAGTCAGAATATGTTTCATATCTGTCGTATACTTCTCAGTGGGGTCCGTTTTGAGTAGTTTATACGTGCGCTAATCATTGAGAAGGCGAAGGACTTCTGTTTGGTAGTCATCTTGGTTTAAGATCACTATGCCTCCGCCCTTATCTGCAGGGCGTATTACTATATTTTTATTATTTTGTAGACTGATAATCGCTTGTCTTTCCTTTGCTGTAAGATTATAATTAAACTTAGAGCATCTAGTGTCACTGATCTTCTTTATTTCATCGGTAACATTCTTTTGGAAGGTCTCCATGGGCTCTGAATATTCGTTCCGAGGGTGAAAATATGACTTCTTTTTTAAAGCTGTGTGAACATAAGGGTCCGTAGAGATACTATTTTGGGCTGTAATGGTGGCTGTTTTCATAAAATGTCTTTTTATGGATAATTTCCTGATGAATAGTTTTATTCCAATGAATGCTTGAAATTTATCCATTTTGGTGGAGGGAGCATATTTGAATCCTTTATTGAGCAAGGACAGTTCATTCTTATCAAGCACATGGTTACTTAAATTAAAGATACCCGAAGTATTATCAATGTTATGTTTTATACGTTTTTTCTTTTGGGTGAGTTTCCCCCCCTGCAGCCCCTTTTTGATTTTTTCTGGGACCTGATTGAAAAAAAGGCTTTATGGATTGCTTATTGCACACTTGTAAATTTGTATGTTTTGTTTTTATTTGCTTTTTCTTTGTCGTTATAGCTGATGATTTATCATGATTAGAATTATTTACATCTTCCTCCTGGTTGGGTTCTAGAGCATTAAATCTATTATGACTGGCCAAAGGTGTAGATGAAGAATTAATGTCAGAATTAGAATGAATTGAGTTTATGTCTATATTTATAGTGGACCTTCTATTAATGTCAGTAGGTGGATCAGGAGTATATACAGTACTCGAAGGTGGAGTGGGATGAATGGAGAACTGATTATCTGAAATCAGAGAAGTAGATACATTTCCTCCTGTCTCATCTAAAGTTTCAAAAATATGTTCATTCTGAGATTTTTTTGAGGTTTTTTTAGTTTTAGCATTTAGCTAATATGGTGAAAAAAAATACCCCAAAACAACTGTGCGATTGCACTTTATTTGCAATTTCATGGCACTTGGAATTTTCGGCCCGTTTTCGAGTACACAACATGGTAAAACCATTGATGTACTTCAAAATTACAAAATTGTTTCACAAAAAAACAAGTCCTCACATGGCCATTTTGATAAAAAAATAAAAAAGTTATGGCTCTGGGAAGAAGGGGAGCAAAAAATGAAAATGCAAAACCAAAAATACCTCTGGTCGTTAAGAGGTTAAACTCTTTTTTGGAGTGTTATATACCACTGAAAGTTAATAGAAAGCACATAATACTCTATGGATGACTAATTAAATCCAGAAAAAAAATTCAATGTATTTTTGTTGTGTTATATACCAATGAAATGTAAAACAAAGAATTGAATACTCTATGGATGACAAATTCAACCCAGATACATTTTTGGATGCTTTTTTTGAGCATTGTATACCACTGAAAATTTACAGAAAGCCCATAATACTCTATGAATGATTAATTGTATCCAGAAAAAAGTGAACCTTTATTTTCAGCTTTAGATGCCAGCAAAACTTAACATAAAGTTCGTAATAATTTATGTATGATTAGTTAAATCTAGAAAAATTGTTGAACAATGTTTTTCTAATGCTACATACCATCAAAATTTAACAGAAAGCACGTAATATTCTTTGGATGACTAGATAAATACAGAAAATATTTGAACAATTTTTTGAGTGTTATATACCACTTAAAAATAAAACAAAGCACTTAATACTCTATGGCTGACAAATTTATTCCAGAAAAAAAGTTTAACGCTTCTTTGGAGTGTTATATACCCCTGACATTTAACAGAAAGCACCTAATAACCAGATATATTATGGAAAGAGATGGGCGGACCTCTGGTTGTACGGGTCTGGTGGGTTAGGCCAAACAGGTAAAAAAAGTTTGGGCTTGGGTTCACTTCAATGGGGGGCCTGAACATCCAGTGTTTGCCACTCTGTCATGTGCATGACAGTGCAGCAAACACTGCTTCTGATGGGCGGTAAAATTATTAAAATCGCTGTTAATTGACAGCGTTGCCCACACCTGTGATCGGAGGTAAAAGTTATTCTTGCTGTGTGTTTATTTACAATATAGCTATAGAATTAGAAATGGCTAAGCATACGTATAGTGGCCTGTCCATTACTAAGCCGAGGGCTTTATGTTGTCACCAGACAATACAAAGGTGACATCAACCCCACAAAAACCGCTACAGGGCAAGTGGGAAGAGCCTGCCACAGCACCAGAATTGGCCCATCTCATAGATGTGACTTTTCTGAGATGGCTGCGGGCTGCTAGTTTTAGGCTGGGGGCCTAATAACCATGGCTCCTTACCAACCTGAGAATACCAGCCCCCAGCTGTCTGCTTTAGCAAGGCTGGTTGTCAAAAATGAGGAAGACCCATGCCATTTTTTAAATTATTTATTTAAATAATTAAAAAATACAGCATTCAGACCTTTCTATTCTTGATAACCAGCCTTATTAATGCTGACAGCTGAGGGTTGTAGCCCGCAGCTGTCACTTTTGCCTGGCTCTTTATCAAAAATACAGGGGAATCCAAGCCGTTTCTTTTTTAAATCTATTTATTTATACCACAGGCACCAGCTGATGATTACTCCCATCAGCTGCTTCTGCTCTCGCTGTTAATAGCTGCAGCAGGAATAGGCTGATAGGAGCAGTAGTCCCATCAGCCAATGCCAGTGACCGGAGGTAAACTTTTTACCTCAGATCAGAGCTGCAGGCTCACGGTGTAGTTTGACAGAGTGGGAACCATGGCTCTCTGACCAGTGGTAATGTTTTTCATTTAGATCAGAAGCAGTGTTTGCCACACTGTCATGCACTTGCCACACTGTCATTCACATGACATAATTCACAGTATCAAGCAGGATAAATTGTAAAGAGTAGAAATAAACTGGCTCTCCGTAAAACTCTAAATTTTCTAAAGTTGAAATATAACTTTTACTTCACATCAATAAAATGTCAAATACACATGACGTGAGAAAAAACACCATCACCAAAAACTGAAAAATGTAAACACCACAGGGAGGTGCCTGCCCCTGTAATACACTTTGCCTCTCTTCTCTACCTATCAGTGGAGGTTGGCATCCTATACACCTGCACAATGGCACTCCCGCTCGTCGATGGCTCACCCTGCTGCTAGGCCATGGTCATGGCAAAGGGAGTAGAGAAGTAGTAGGTAGGTGGGACTTAGAGGATATGTGCAAGATACAGTTGTGCTCAGAAGTTTACATACCCCAGCAGAATTTTTGCTTTCTTGGCCTTTTTTCAGAGAATATGAATAATAACACCAAATATTTTTCTCCACTCAACATCCAAATGACCTTGATCAAAAGTTCACATACCCTGGTTATTATGGCCTGATAACATGCACAGAAGTTGACACACATGGGTTTGAATGGCTACTAAAGGTAACATCCTCACCTGTGACCTATTTGCTTTAATCAGTGTGTGTGCATAAAAGCTGAGTAAGTTTCTGGGATCCAGACAGACTCTTGCATCTTTCATCCAGCGACTGTTTCTGGATTGTGAGTCATGGGGAAAGCAAAAGAATGGTCAATGGATCTACGGGAAAAGGTAGTTGAACTGTATAAAACAGAAAAGGGATACAAAAAGATATTGATAATGCCAGTCAGTAGCGTTCAAACTGTGATTAACAAATGGAAAATCAGGGGCTTTGTAAAAACAAAACCACAGTCAGGTAGACCAACAAAAATGTCATCCACAACTGTTCAGAAAATTGTTTGGGATGCAAAGAAAAACCCACAAATAACATCAGCTGAAATACAGGACTCTCTGAAAACTAGCGGTGTTGCTGTTTCAAGATGCACAATAAGGAAGCACTTGAAGAAAATTGGGCTGCATGGTCGAGTCGCCAGAAGAAAGCCATTACTGCACAAATGCCACAAAGTATCTTGCCTACAACAGCACAGAGACAAGAATGAAAACTTCTGGAACAAGGTAATTTGGAGTGATGAGACCAAAATTGAACTTTTTGGCCACAACCATAAACGTTACATTTGGAGAGAGGTCAACAAGGCCTATGATGAAAGGAACACCATTCCTACTGTAAAGCACGGAGGTGGATCGCTGATGTTTTGGGATGTGTGAAACTTTGTCAAAGTTGAAAGAAAGATGAATGCAGCATGTTATCAGCAAATACTGGAGGCAAATTTGCACTCATCAGCCCAGAAGCTGAGCATGAGACGTACTTGGACGTTCCCACATCACAAGGATCCAAAACACAAGGCCAAATCGACCAGTCATTTGCTACAGCAGAACAAAGTGAAGGTTCTGGAGTGGCCATCTCAGTCTCCTGACCTCAATATCATTTAGCCACTCTGGGGAGATCTCAAGCTCGCAGTTCATTCATGCTAGACAGCCCAGGAATTTACAGGAACTGGAGGCTTTTTGCCAAGAAGAGTTCAAGCTGTCATTGATGTTAAGGGGGCAAAATACAATATTAAGAAATGGGGTATGTGAACTTTTGATCATGGTCATTTGGATGTTTTGGGTTGTCACTATGATTTAAAAAGAGAAAACACAGTAGTTTGACAATAAATAGCTTCACTCAACCACTAACCATGAGTTGAGAAAAAGATTTAGTGTTATCATTCATATTCTCTGAATAAAGGCCAAGAAAGCAAAAATTCTGCCAGGGTATGTAAACTTTTGAGCACAACTGTATGCTGATATCTGAATGTCAATTTAATATGGTCTAGATGAAATGACTATTGATCTATATGTCCAAATAAATAGAGACACAGTCCTGGAACAATATCTATAGATGTTACCAACCTGTCCCTGTGCTCTGATTGCCTACCTGACCTGCCGGAGTTGGCCTATGATGATGAGATTGGTGGCCCCGCTTGTCAGCGGCTGTCCCTACTCTCCCTCTCTATTGAGTTAGAGAATAATGAAAAATAGCTAAAGTACTTAGTGCTCTAGCAGATTGAGGGCAATGTCCTATAGTGGCTCAGTTCAATAAATAAATAGCATATACAAAGTGACTCCAAACATTGAGATTGGGTGGTTATAAAGGAAGACAGATGAAAGATAAATGCATATGTGCCAGGTGCAATGATTAATAATAACACTTACAGTACAGATCAAAAGTTTGGACACACCTTCTCATTTAAAGATTTTTCTGTATTTTCATGACTATGAAAATTGTGCATTCACACTGAAGGCATCAAAACTATGAATTAACACATGTGAATTTATATACTTAATAAAAAAGTGTGAAACAACTGAAATTATGTCTTATATTCTAGGTTCTTCAAACTAGCCACCTTTTGCTTTGATGACTGCTTTGCAGACTCTTGGCATTCTCTTGATGAACTTCAAGAAGTAGTCATCGGGAATGGTCTTCCAACAATCTTGAAGGAGTTCCAAGAGATGCTTAGCACTTGTTGGCCCTTTTGTCTTCACTCTGTGGTCCAGCTCACCCCAAACCGTTTTGATTGGTTTCAGGTCTGGTGACTGTGTAGGCCAGGTCATCTGGCGTAGCATGCCATCACTCTCCTTCTTGGTCAAATAGCCCTTACACAGCCTGGAAGTGTGTTTGGGGTCATTGTCCTGTTGAAAAATAAAAGATGGTCCAACTAAACGCAAACCGGATGGAATAGCATGCCGCTGCAAGATGCTGTGGTAGCCGTGCTGGTTCAGTATGCCTTCAATTTTGAATAAATCCCCAACAGTGTCACCAGAAAAGCACACGCACACCATCACACCTCCTCCTTTATGCTTCACGGTGGGAACCAGGCATGTAGAGTCCATCCGTTCATCTTTTCTGCGTCACACAAAGACACGGTGGTTGGAACCAAAGATCTCAAATTTGGACTCATCAGACCAAAGCACAGATTTCCACTGGTCTAATGTCCATTCCTTGTGTTCTTTAGCCCAAACAAGTCTCTTCTGCTTGTTGCCTTTCCTCAGCAGTGGTTTTCTAGCAGCTATTTTACCATGAAGGCCTGCTGCACAAAGTCTCCTCTTAACAGTTGTTGTAGAGATGTGTCTGCTTCTAGAACTCTGTGTGGCATTGACCTGGTCTCTAATCTGAGCTGCTGTTAACCTGCGATTTCTGAGGCTGGTGACTCGGATAAACTTATCCTCAGAAGCAGAGGTGACTCTTGGTCTTCCTTTCCTGGGGCGGTCCTCATGTGACCAAAAAACCAAAAACACAAGGATCCCTAAAATGTAACCTTTATTTATTATAAAAGCTAAAATCAGTTTGCTCCAATATAAGAGACAATAATGTTGGGAAAAAAATACAAAAGATTAAGAACTAACTTACCCTATCAAGTGTCCTAATTACTGCACCCTACCTGACAGTCTCCCGGCAGGAGACCAGCGGAGCTGGATGACCACAGGACCCACAACGCTTCTGGGATGCAGATGAGTAGAAACATATGCTACAGTAATATACTGTGGGGTGTTATCATTATTTTTTGACTGCTCAATCTGCTCTGGTGGTCCCCTGCGGGGATGTTTTTTGTTTTTGTGGGCTGTAGTCCTATTAGGGACATTATATCTTTTTGGGTACTATTTGACTGTCTGAAAACCCGGGATATACATGATTATACGGAACAGTGTGAGATGAAGTGGCCCGCTTATATATTTGTTGGATAAACGAGACATTGATATTTTTTATTTAAACAAGATATTGGCATTGTTATCCAATAATTTTGTTTTGCTATGCCCTACTAGGGACCTTTTTTGTCTAATATGATAAAAACAATTTTGTTTTTTTGCTGAGTTCAATTTTTTGCTTTTTTTTTGGTTTATTTGTGCATTTTTTTGTTTTCTTATATTTATTTCATTTTTTCTGAGAACGATTAGGTCTCTACTAGGGAAAGTAGGGCTATTAGGGCCAGCTGTCGAGGAGTGGGGGCGCCTACCGCAGAAACTTAGGGTGCCAACCACCGCTGTCAGGTAGGGTGCAGTAATTAGGACACTTGATAGGGTAAGTTAGTTTTTAATCTTTTGTATTTTTTTTCCCAACATTATTGTCTCTTATATTGGAGCAAACTGATTTTAGCTTTTATAATAAATAAAGGTTACATTTTAGGGATCCTTGTGTTTTTAGTTTTTTGGTTGTTTCTAGGATTCCACTAATAATTGTTTTGAGTGTTTTTTTTTGCGGTCCTCATGTGAGCCAGTTTCTTTGTAGCGCTTGATGGTTTTTGCCACTGCACTTGGGGACACTTTAAAAGTTTTCCCAATTTTTCAGACTGACTGACCTTCATTTCTTAAAGTAATGATGGCCACTCGTTTTTCTTTACTTATCTGCTTTTTTTCTTGCCATAATACAAATTCTAACAGTCTATTCAGTAGGACTATCAGCTGTGTATCCACCAGACTTCTGCACAACACAAGTGATGGTCCCAGCACCATTTATAAGGCAAGAAATCCCACTTATTAAACCTGACAGGGCACACCTGTGAAGAGAAAACCATTCCCAGTGACTACCTCTTGAAGCTCATCAAGAGAATGCCAAGAGTGTGCAAAGCAGTCATCAAAACAAAAGGTGGCTACTTTGAAGAACCTAGAATATAAGATATAATTTCAGTTGTTTCACACTTTTTTGTTAAGTATATAATTCCACATGTGTTAATTCATAGTTTTGATGCTTTCAGTGTGAATGTACAATTTTCATAGTCATGAAAATACAGAAAAATCTTTAAATGAGAAGGTGTGTCCAAACTTTTGGTCTGTACTGTATATGATCTGAAAAAGGACCTATGACACAGTTACAGAGAAAATCTGGCTATCCCGATTCTTAGTGTAGACAGTCACACTTCCGGACTGAGTATATATAGGATGGACCCAATGCTTCATATATGCTAAGGATGACAAGATTTAGCCAGTGTAACTGTGTCCTTAGAAAATGTATAAAGGTCATATAAGGTAGACCATATAGTCTCTTAATGCCTATAGATGAGCAGAGGTAATATATCAAATAATCCCGAAATCTGAGTTCACCGTAAATCCTATAGTGATACTATTGTATAATAAGGGTGCCAATGCCAGCCCTGTGCATACTGAACCTCTCAAATACAGCAGATCATAGAAAAGAGTTGTTTGCCCCTATATTTGTGATGAAGATATATATAACCATATAGAACATTTAATCCCCTCAAAATGCTTAGAAATGAATACCCTTTAATTGCATTAGATAGTTATCATCAGCCAACATAGATAGTCCATATCCTATTCATATGGTATTAGTTGCAGCTTTACAGTCAATGCAGGCCAATAGTAATAACCCATATCAAAATTTTATACAAAAATTAGCACATATGCAGAGCCTTACAGACAATATTCCATAACCACCTGGTGTTATTAGACTCTAAATCAAACCCAAAAATCAAACTTAATGTGTTTCCCTTCTTCTGCGGTTCATCAGGAGTATGCTATTAATCAAGGAAAAAAAGCTCATAGTTGTCCATGTTCCAAGAAGGTTCAATAGCAATACATTACGAGACATCTAGGGTTAGTCCCCTATGATGAGATTCTAGACGTTAAGGAGGCAACCTCAACCAGTTATAGAGTAAGTGACTCACAGGTGTTGTAGAGAAATTCATGTACCCAACCAGCATGCGTGTCATTATTGCATTAAAGGAACCGGAACTGGATATAATATGGTAAAAGATTCATGCCTGTCCAGGACCTGTACCAATCCTAGTCATGCCCCTTGTGCGCAGGACCGAAAACACAGTGCGTGCCACTGCATTCCAGCAGAGCTGATGTCATTAATCTTCCGGACACTTATGAGCAAAACCGGAAGTCTGTGCATTCCACTGCATTATAATCGGAGCTCCAAACTGGAAGAAGGCGTGTTGCACCGCATTCGAATCAAGCTGAAAACCCGGAACTAGATACATTCCATCATATTCCAGCAATTCAAATTGGGATAGAGGCCAATTCTGCATAGTACAGGTGATGTGTCAATACCCCGGTGCAGATATCATACGTTTAGGGGGAATTTACAGACATATCACAGTATGGCACACACAGTAAATGTATAGTCAGGGGACTCTTGCCAAGCCAGATATTGGGCAATGAATAGTATCATATTTTACAATGTCACCCACAACTTATAATTATATATAATATATATAATATATATTATATATATATATATATATATTATATAAATATATTCAAAGCCATGAATCTGACCAGACGTGTCTGACCATCTTTGAAATTCCATCTTTTAAATTGCAGATTTTTAATTGCTATGAATTAGACTAGAATTCCATGAAGCATTTACCCATTCATCACTGCTGTACTTTCATCATCCTCATCACCACCTGTATCATCTAATCGAGTTGTTTTGTCTACCCACAGGTATGCTGCTCATCCACTCAGCTTTTCCTGCTATGTCTTTCTATATGAAGTGCATATAATTCCCACCTGGTATGCTGCTCATCCACTCAGCTTTTCCTGCTATGTCTTTCTATATGAAGTGCATATAATTCCCACCTGGTATGCTGCTCATCCACTCAGCTTTTCCTGCTATGTCTTTCTATACGAAGTTCATATAATTCCCACCTGGTATGCTGCTCATCCATTCAGCTTTTCCTGCTATGTGTTTCTATACGAAGTGCATATAATTCCCACCTGGTATGCTGCTCATCCATTATTTTCTATCCATATGTACTTCACTCCTCTTCCTTCTTCCTTTCATACCTGAGTGGCCAATCTACCCCACCCCCTCTTTATGACCTGGCTTAACTGTGAACATGTGCTCTGGACACACACTCCCACATCCTCTCTCAGCTGTGAGCCCTTAGGTGCACATAAATTCAAAGTCATGAGTCTGACCAGACGTGTCTGACCATCTTTGAAATTCCATCTTTTAAATTGCAGATTTTTAATTGCTATGAATTAGACTAGAATTGGACTGGAATTGACTGGAAGGTAAAGGAATAGAAAACCACTATAATGTTTCGGTTTCTTTTAACATTCACCCCCATACTGCTTTATTTCTTTCTATCTCCTGTAATTCCTCCACCCAGTAAGGAACTAGTTATTTGTTCCTCCATCCTCCCCAGCCACCTCACCTCCTCCACAGAACTATTCCTCCACATACAATCCTTTCTCTCCAGGCACACTCGGCCACATCATGACCTATGCAGCTCACACCTTCTAACGCTCAGTCTGCTGCTCCTCATTGCTGGCGACATATCCCCAAATCCTGGCCCTCCTCATCACATCCCCACACTCATTTCTAATCCCCTGCCACGGTCCTCTACACATCTTCACAACCACAGTAACCTCATACCCATTCATCCAGCCCCCACTCCCCCAATTTCCCTATCTGGAGCACTATGGAACGCACGCTCTGTCTGCAATAAACTGTCATTTATCCATGACCTCTTTATCAATAACAAACTCTCCTTCCTCGGCATCACTGAAACCTGGCTCACCCCTTCTGACTCAGCCTCTCCAGCCGTGCTTTCCTATGGTGGATTCCACCTCTCTCATACCCCTCGCCCCAGCAGCAAGCATGGCGGAGGAGTTGGTTTAATCCTGTCAGATAACTGCTCCTTCACCCCAATCCCACTTCCACCCTCTGTTACCCTCCCTTCCTTTGAGGTGCACTCCGTGCGCATCTACTCCCCCTCTAACCTCCAACTGGCTGTCATCTACCGTCCCCCAGGGCCAGCCACCACCTTCTTTGACCACTTCACCACCTGGCTACTCCATTTCCTCGCCGCTGACATCCCCACTATCATCATGGGCGACTTCAACATCCCCATTGACACTTCCCTCTCAGCTGCCACTAAACTTCTATCTCTCACTTCCTCCTTTGACCTTGCCCAATGGTCTTCTACAGCCACTCACAAAGATCGTCACACACTGGACCTCATCTTCACCCGCCTCTGCTCCCTTTCTAACCTCTCTAACTCACCTCTTCCTCTTTCTGACCACAACCTACTCACATTCTCTTCCCTCTCCACTCCTTGTCTACAATCCCCACCCCACAAACTTTCACACCCTCGCAGAAATCTTAAACACCTTGATCTACACTCACTCTCTGAATCCCTCCTCCCTCTCACAGACATAAGCTCCCTACACAATGCGGATGACGCTGCTGCTCTATATAACACCACAATAGCTGCAGCTTTGGAATCTCTTGCCCCTCTCACACATACCAAAGCTCGCAAAATCAGCAGTCAGCCCTGGTACACCCGCCTGACCAAAGAACTGAGGCGAGCTTCCAGGGCTGCTGAGCGCAGATGGAAAAGATCCCACTCCAACGAGCACTTCATCGCATTCAAACAGTCCCTCACTACAGTACCACACTCGCCATAGCAAAACAAACCTACTTCTCATCTCTCATATCCTCCCTGTCTCACAACCCCAAACAGTTATTCAACACCTTCAATTCTCTCCTCCGCCCCCCAGCACCTCCTCCCTTCCCACTCATCTCAGCTGAAGACTTTGCCTCATACTTCAAGCAGAAGATTGAGAACATCAGAGACAGTTTTAGTAAACAACCCCCAGAACCCTTCCTCCCAACTACCCAGCCCTCCACCTCCAAAACCAACTTCTCCACCATTACAGAAGACAGACTCTCCACTCTACTCTCAAGATCGCATCTCACCACCTGTGCACTTGACCAGATCCCATCCCACTTCATCCCAAACCTCGCCACAGTCTTCATCCCAACCCTAACCCATCTTTTCAACCTATCACTAACAACTGGTGTTTTCCCCTCAAGCTTTAAACATGCCTCAGTCACACCTATCATCAAAAAGCCCTCTCTTGACCCATCCTCTGTATCTAGCTATCGCCCTATTTCACTTCTCCCCTATGCCTCAAAACTACTGGAACAACATGTCCATCTTGAACTGTCCTCCCATCTCTCTTCCTGCTCCCTCTTCGACCGCTTTTAATCAGGCTTCTGGTCACACCACTCCACTGAAACTACCCTAACTAAGGTCAAAAATGACCTATTAACCGCCAAGAGCAAGCGGCACTACTCTATCCTCCTCCTCCTGGACCTGTACTCTGCCTTTGACACAGTGGAACATTCCCTGTTGCTGCGGACCCTCTCATCCCTTGGCATCACAGACTTGGCCCTATCCTGGATCTCGTCATACCTAACTGACCGGACATTCAGCGTCTCCCACTCACACATCACCTCCTCACCTCGCCCCCTATCTGTCGGAGTCCCGCAAGGTTCAGTTCTAGGGCCCCTGCTCTTCTCCATTTACACCTTTGGTCTGGGACAGCTCATAGAATCTCACAGCTTTCAGTATCATCTCTATGCTGATGACACACAGATCTACATCTCTGGACCAGATATCACCACCCTACTAACCAGAATCCCTCAATGTCTATCTGCTATTTCATCCTTCTTCTTCTTTGCTAGATTTCTAAAACTTAACATGGACAAAACAGATTTCATCGTCTTTCCCCCATCTCACACGACCTCCCCAACGAACCTATCCATTACAGTAAACGGCTGCCCACTCTCCCCAGTCCCACAAGCCCGCTGTCTTGGGGTAATCCTTGACACTGATCTCTCCTTCAAACCACATATCCAAACCCTTTCCACTTCCTGCTGCCTCCAACTCAAAAATATTTCACGGATCCGTACATTCCTAAACCAAGAATCTGCAAAAACCCTAGTCCATGCCCTCATCATCTCCCGCCTCCACTACTGTAACCTCCTGCTCTGTCGCCTCCCCTCTAACACTCTTGCACCCTTCCAATCTATTCTAAACTCTGCTGCCCGACTAATCCACCTGTCCCCCCGCTATTCCCCGGCCTCTCCCATCTGTCAATCCCTGCACTGGCTCCCCATTACCCAGAGACTCCAGTACAAAAGCCTAACCATGACATACAAAGCCATCCACAACCTGTCTCCTCCATACATCTGTGACCTCGTCTCCCGGTACTTTCCTGCACGCAACCTCCGATCCTCACAAGATCTCCTTCTCTACTCACCTGTTATCTCCTCTTCCCACAATCGCATACAAGATTTCTCTCGTGCATACCCCTACTCTGGAACTCTCTACCACAACACATCAGACTCTCGCCTACGATCGAAACCTTCAAAAAGAACCTGAAGAACCACCTCTTGCAACAAGCCTACACCCTGCAGTAACCACCGATTGACCAAACCGCTGCACGACCAGCTCTACCCTCACCTACTGTATCCTCACCCATCCCTTGTAGATTGTGAGCCCTCACGGGCAGGGTCCTCTCACCTCCCATACCAGTTGTGATTGTATTGCTCAAGATTATTGTATTTGTTTTTATTATGTATACCCCTCCTCACATGTAAAGCGCCATGGAATAAATGGCGCTATAATAATAAATAGTAATAATAATAATAATAATAAATATAAATATATATATATATATATATATATATATATATATATATATTTAAATAATGTTAAATAAAAGACATATAAAGTATACAACACTCAAGTGAGGTTTGCCAATTATACAAATATTTACAATACAATTCCCCTTAAGTAAGGAGACCATGATAAGACCACCAAGGTCCATTAGGGCCGATATGGGTGGTTATGTTACAATATTGTGGATCCAGAGGTATAGGAGAATGGGACCAAAACTTCAAAGGTAGCAAACAAATTGCATCCGTTCATTTAAACCACTCAGAAAAATGGATTCCAGCCTATGGATCCTCATCAATTCCTTCTGTAGTATTTTTTCTCCACTCCCTCTACCATGACCAGGGCCTAATAGGGCCAGCAGGGTGAGCCGTCAACAATCGGGAGCGCGATTGTGCAGGTGTATAGGGTGCCAACTTCCACTGATAGGTAGGGAGACTCAGTGTTTTACAAAGGCAGCACCTCCTTGTGGTGTTTACATTTTCCAATTTTTGGTGACAGTGTTTTATTATCAAATTATGTGTATTTGACATTTTATTGATGTGAAATAAAATTTAGATTTTAACTTTAGAAAGTTTAGAGTTTTAAGGTGAGCCAGGCACATGACAGTGCGAGAAACACCTGGTGCTCACGGGGCCAAACCCAAACAGTAACATGGACTTTCTGTTGAAGTCAGTGTTCGGTGTCGGTACCGGAAGAGTGGGTGTTCGGTATGGACGCCGAACTTTACTGCTTGGGTTTAACCATTTCTATTTATGGATGACAAATTGACCTTAGAGCAAAGAAACAGAATACCAGGCTATAGGGCGCTTCCACTGCATGCATCAAGAATCAAAAGGTATGGGTGGATGGAAATTTTTTGTTTTAACCCCTTTCCGACATCGGATGTAATAGTATGCTGATGTTGGACACTCTCCCTTTGATGTGGGCTCTGGCTTTGAGCCCACATCTTTCCCTTTACATGTCAGCAGTTTTAAACAGCTGACATGTGCCCGAAACAGCTGTGGGTGGAATAGCGGCTATTAAGGCTGACAGTGGCATTTAACATCCAGCTATCGAGCCAGAATTCCTCCTATCGGTGACTCTGGGTCACTGATGGGTTGGCATGACAACCAGAGGTCTCCTTGAGAGCTCTATGGTTGTCATTGCAAGCTTGCTGTGAACGCCACCCGGTGGTCAGCGCTCAAAGCAAGTGAGTAATTCTGCTACATACAAGTGATCTGATAATTGCCTGTATGTAGCCCAGACGATCGGGTTATGGCAGCTTCTAGTCTGAATCGCCCAATCTATAAACAAAAAGAAAGGATTAACCTGATTGCTAAATAGCGTAGCGAGAAAAAAAGTTAAAATGCCAGAATTACGTTTTTTTGGTCACCATGACATTGCCTTAAAATGAAATAAATGACGATCAAAAGATCGCATCTGCACAAGAATGGTATCAATAAAAACATCACATCGGTGCACAAAAAATAAGCCCTCACTCAACCCAACATCATGAAAAATGGAGACGCTATAGGTCTTGGAATATGGCGCAATTTTTTTTTTAATCAAAGTTTTGAATTTTTTTTCACCACTTAGGCTTCTTTTACACTTGCCGTGTTTTTTGAGGCTCGTTTTTGCTGGCCTTTATGGGGGGCTGTATTGCTGCAATATTCACTGTCTGCTGCAAAAACGGGCAGCAAAAATATAGCGGATTGCCATTTTTCTGGTTTCGAGTAGTAGGGAAAAATAGGGGAAAAAAAACGACGATACGCAAATACGGTCTTCACGGTGCACTGCAAAAACAAGCTTCCGTTGTTTTTTGTGGCCCCATTGATTTTCAATGGGGGCTGTGTCCATAAGCCGTGAAGAATATAAGCAGGCTCGATATTTTTTCATGGCCATAAATATGGCCCTCATGGCCATACGCGCATGGCGCTCCGACTAATTGTGCGGCACGTTTTTGCGACCCCATAGAAATCTATTGGGGCCACAAAAACACAGCAAGTGTAAAAGAAGCCTTCGAAAAAAAAGAACCTAGACATATTTGGTGTCTATGAACTTGTAATGACATGGATAATCATAATGGCAGGTCAGTTTTAGCATTTAATGAACATAGTAAAAAAGCAAAACAAAAAACAACTGTGGGATTGCACTTTTGTTGCAATTTCACCTCACTTGGATTTTTTTCCCGTTTTACAGTACACGATATGTTAAAACCAATGGAGTCGTTCAAAAGTGCAACTCATCCTGCAAAAAACAAGCTTCCAGCTTATGACTGACGCTGATGTTTTGGAGATGGAGAGTGAGGAGGAGGAAGAACAGGAACTGCTTTATAAGGTGAGGTGCAACCCTGATTGAACTAGGACAAACAATCATTTGTGTTGGTAACACATGTTCCGTCCCATGGTCCGACTGTTTCCCGGCTTCTACAATGTTCACCCGAGCGTTCCGTCACAGAAATGCTCTTCCCAATAAGGCTGCCGTCTCACTAGCAGTATTTGGTCAGTATTTTACATCAGCAAGCCAAAACCAGGAGCGGGTGATAAATGCAGAAGTGGTGCATATGTTTCTATTATACTTTTTCTCTAATTGTTCCACTCCTGGTTTTGACTTACAAATACTGATGTAAAATACTGACCAAATAGTGCTAGTGTGACGGCAGCCTAAGAGTGTTAGTCAGGACACGGCTGATATTATGGGACAAGTGCTTGTGTAAGGTAGGGATAGCACACATAAAAATAGTGGTGGCGGGGGCCGAAAGATGACCACTGCCATGTGATTGTGGAAAGCCTCCATTTCCACAAACCAAAACAGCAACATTTCCAGGGCAAGCAGTCAGGAAATGTGGTTGTTTAGTATTGTGGCATGTGGGTGGGTGGCTGTGTATTTACGATTGCTTTTCAAGCACTGGGGTAGGGACAACTGAACGCTATGCTGGCACAAGAAGGTGGACGTGGCTGTTGATTGTGGTTGCAAGTGTGCAATGACAGGTGCAAGGTGGGAAGCATATTTGTCTGCATCATGGACAGGGTATTGCTGTGCACGTAGACCTGGGGACGAGGCAGTGGTGTCACCCTCAGAGACTGTGTCTGAACCTTGGAGTGCAGTCCAAGTAGTTGGGTGCTTTGCTTGTGGAGCGCCCCCACTGCCTCAGGGCCGAGGGGCACCCGGTACCGGGCCTCTGTGTCTCAGTTCTGGGGTGGTCATGGTGGCTAGACCCAGTCCGTGACCCTGCTGAGGGGCGTCCAGCGAAGATAGAACGTGATGATGTTGGGGTGTGGGGTGCGATGAATAACGAGGACACAGAGTTGCAGTCTCTTTACCTCTTTACTGAAGGTCTCGAGGTACTCAATCCAGAGCACTGTTAACAGGGCTGTCTGAGACCGGCCGGTCCGAAGGCACATCAGGAGCCCCCTTAACAGGTGGGAATCAGTGTCTACCTTCTAGCGCCTGTGTGTTGTAGTCCTTCCCTGCTGAGCACCCCGGGATAGTCCTCACAACTGATTCTGTCTGTCTCTGATGTTCGTTCTCTCTGTCCCCCAGATGATATGGTTAGGACGCACCCGTATGATGGGGTAGGCCTGGAGTTCTTCCGGGACCCTAGAGTCACCCCTCTCCCACAGCTGCCTCTGTTGTCTGCTTAGGTGATTTGGGTGAGACAGCCAACCTACAATTGGCTATCCTGCCGTGGTTTGCAGTAATGCTTAGAGTCTCTTACTTGCTCGGCATTCCGGCCACCAACTGTTTGCACCTCAGAAGGATGTTGCCTCGATCTTACAGCACGACTCCTTCTGGTCCTATCGCCTCTTTGCTGTATTCCCGTTTTCTCACTTTTTGTCCTTTCTTAGGAATCTGTCAGGATCCCATCCCTGACAAGTCCTCTCTCTAGCTCTTCCCTGTTACTTCTCCCTGTCTTTCTGTCCAACCCCCAGTTTTACCAGAGTGTGAGGAGTGGCCTACTAGATAGAACCACTCCCCCTGGTGGCCGGAGTGTGAAGTGTAGTGTGAGTGTTACCTGGTCAGGTGAACTCCTTTAGTGCAATCAGACGTAACATCACTCCCCTTAGTGGCAGAGCGACGTTACTTCAGCGACCAGGACTCTGGGGCGCTGCACTCCCCCCGGTTAAATCCAGTACTCCCGGACTGGGAAAACAAGAACAGCAATACATGTTAACAGAAAACACACAAAATTTTGAAATATTATAAACAATTAAACATAACAGTGCTTCCCTTTATGGGAGGTGAGGACTCTTGAACATTGCGAAAGTTAGGTCATGCACAGTTTATGACTCTCAGTTCAGTGGTTGAAACAGCGGGGACCCCGGGTAAACAAAGGGGTCCCCTTTTAGAAGTTTTTGGAGCAATTCACTGTCCATTACTCCGTTGTCCATTTTAAAACCTGTAACAAAAGATATGCACACAAACATTTTCAACTAAATAGCAGCCATCACTAATACCTCCAAGTTTTGTAGCGGAGGGGAGTTTGATTCTTGGTGCTGCGTGTAGACCTTCGCAGCGCAGGGGTGGCTATTGGCCTAACAGGGCCCGCTATGCTTGCTACCGCTGTTGTAGTGCACTGTCTTCTAGCTACGCTTCTAGTGAGTCTAGGTAGCACTGGCAGGCTGGAGCTCTCAGGGCTGCTGCTACCAACAGTGGGTACGGCAGATTCGCCGATAGCAGCGGGAGGATTTGCCGGTTCAACGGTTGGCATGGCATCTTCAGGCAAGGCTTACTGAGATTGCGGGCCTGGAGGATCTGGCACCACAATTAGTTCTGGTGGGTCCGGCTGGCGGAACATTAGAACAGGTACCACGATGGCCTGATTTATCTGAGTCCAGGACTGGGGAAAATCGCCAAGAACCGTGTGTATCATCTTCTCCTTTTCTACAGGTGGGGAGGTTCCTGGATCCGTTTCCCTCTCTCTCAACTTATCACGGCAGACTTTAAGGTGGTCCCTGGATATCGCCGTCGAGGTCTCCCCTCCATCCTTGCTGATGAGACAAACCTTCATGTTGTCGAAATCGGATGGCAGGACGGTATACGATTCCGCTTCCCATTGGTCGTCGAGTTTGTGTAGCCTCCTCTTTCGTTTGAGTACGTGCTCACTGGGTGACAAGGGAATCGCAGGAGCATGCTGGTTGTAGTCTCTTTCTTGTTTTTGTCTAGCCTGGGCGAGACTTCTTTCCACGCATTCCTGCACTTTGCGGTACCTTCGCTGCCTTTCTGCATCCCAATCTGCATCCGGCGAGGTATCTTTGGGGACTAGGACCCCCATGTCCAGGTCAACGGGTAACTTGCTAGATCTTCCTCGCATCAGGTACGCTGGAGTGCAGTTGGTGGAATTTACTGGGATATGATTGTATATGTCCACCAAGTCAGGCAACTTTGTTGGCCACAGGTTCCGCTCCTCTACGGGTAAGGTCTTCAGTAAGTCGATCACCACTTGGTTCATCTTTTCACACATCCCGTTGGTTTGGAGATGGTACGGTGTGGTTCTGAACTTCTTACACCCGTACAGATGGCAGAACTCTTGGAACACCTCTGCTTCGAACGCTGGTCCCTGATCGGTCAGTACCTTCTCTGGGTACCCATGGGGCCTACAAAAAGTACTGCTGGAAGGCCTTGGCAGCCGTCCTGGCCGTTAGATCCTTGACAGGTACAACCACCAAAAATCTGGAGTAGTGATCTACGATGGTAAGAGCGTAGATATAGCCTGACCGGCTAGGTGTCAGCTTAACATGATCCAGCGCGACCAGTTCGAGCGGCCGTTTGGTGATGATGGGCTGCAAGGGAGCTCGTTGGCTGTCACGGTCCTTCCTGCGTAGGCTACATGGACCGCACTCCCGACACCACTTCTCAATGGCTCCCTTCATGCCAATCCAATAGAACCTCCCTCGGAGTAGCCTCTCCAGCT
This sequence comes from Ranitomeya variabilis, assembly GCF_051348905.1. Taxonomy (NCBI): domain Eukaryota; kingdom Metazoa; phylum Chordata; class Amphibia; order Anura; family Dendrobatidae; genus Ranitomeya; species Ranitomeya variabilis. Next base: position 295,639,317 of record NC_135236.1, on the reverse strand, counting down.
TCTTCCATCCGAAGTGTCCGGCTCCATCGTGGTAGGCTTCCAGAACCATGGGTGCATCTCGCCTCGGCACCACTATCTGCCATACCAATTCATGATTACGCGGGTCGATACTCCTCCGGCACAGCTTGCCATCATGGATAAACAGTTGGCTTCTCCCCTTCCACAGCTGTCGTGTCTCCTGTGGATCATCTGGGCTGGGATGCAACCCTGCCTGCGTCAGGAGCTCTTTCACCCGACGGACCGTGGGGTCACCATCCTGGGTCTCCGCCCATCCGTGATGGGGCAGGGGATTCAGCGTGGCATCCTGTTGGTTCTTGTACCGGTTCTTCACATGATGGGAGTACTGAGCGGCTTTGGGGCGATGGAACGCAGGCAACTCTACCTCTTCAAGTGCCTCCGGGTCCTCCCCCGTTTCTGGCAAATTGGGTGTCCGAGACAAGGCATCGGCGTTCGCATTCTTGCGTCCTGCCCGGTACTTGATGGTGATGTCGTAGTTGGACAGCCGGGCCATCCACCGCTGTTCCAAGGCCCCGAGTTTGGCTGTACCCAAGTGCGTCAGCGGATTATTATCCGTGAAGACGGTAAATTTCGCCGAGGCCAGGTAGTGTTTGAACCTCTCTGTCACTGCCCAGACGATGGCAAGGAACTCCAGTTTGAAGGAACTGTAGTTGTCAGGGTTCCTTTCCATGGGGCGGAGCTTCCTGCTGGCGTAAGCAATCACCCTCTCCTTGCCTTTCTGGACCTGGGATAGCACGGCTCCCAATCCCACATTGCTGGCATCCGTGTACAGCACAAACGGTTGGTCGTATTCGAGGTAGGCCAGCACCTCTTCTCCCATCAGTGCCGACTTCAAACAAGTGAAGGATCCTTCCAGCCCCTCGTTCCAGTCAAATGGGGCATTCTTTCCCTTGGTCTTCTTTGATTGGCCCACCAACAGGTCTTGCAAGGGCGCAGCCTTCTTGGTGAAGTCCTTGATGAACCTTCGGTAATAGCCGACTAGCCCGAGGAACTGCCGGACTTTGTGGAGGTTGCTGGGCTTTGGCCAGTCTTGGATCACCGTGACCTTGTCGGGGTCTGGGGCTACTCCTTCAGCGCTCACCACATGGCCCAGGTACTGCACTTTAGGTTTCAGCAGATGACATTTGGACGGTTTCACCTTTAAGCCAAAGTTGGACAGGGCTTCAAACACCTCAGCCAGGTTCTTTAGATGGTCTTCGTAGGTCTTAGAGAAGACAATGACATCATCCAAATACAGCAGTATGGTTTCAAAGTTCTTGTGCCCCAGACAGCACTCCATCATCCTCTGGAACGTCCCCGGGGCATTGCACAATCCGAAGGGCATGTAGTTGAATTCGCAGAGACCCATTGGTGTTGTGAAGGCCGTCTTCTCTTTGTCCGCCTCCGCCACGGGAACCTGCCAGTACCCACTGGTGAGATCTAAGGTAGAAAAGTAGTTAGCAGATTTTAAGACAGCCAGAGACTCTTCTATCATGGGCAGTGGGTATGCATCCTTATGTGTAATGCGATTCAACTGCCTGTAATCAACGCACATCCTCATTGTGCCATCTTTCTTTTTAACAAGGACTAATGGAGCTGCCCAGGGGCTACAACTGTCTCTCACCACCCCAGCCTCCTTCATTTCTCGCAACATGTCCTTGGCACACTGGTAATGAGCTGGAGGTACAGGGTGGTATCTATCCTTTATGGGCCGGTGATCTCCCGTGGGGATATGATGTTGGATCCCTTTCACCTGTCCAAAATCTAAGGGGTGTATGCTAAATACCCGCTTGTACTCATGAACCACCCTGTAGGCCCCTGTTTCTGATGGGATGGGGTGGAGTCAGTGCCCACATGCAATTCCCGACACCAATCTTTCGAGTGCCCCGCAGAACCATTGTCCTCCACCAGGTTGGACGAGGCCAAGGGTTCAGGTGTCTGTATCACACTATTATTGACAGCAAACAGTTTGGCAAGCGTGGCATACTTGGTGAGGTGGACCTCTTCCTCTCCACAATTAAGGACACGTACGGGCACCCTCCCCTGGCGGACGTCGACCACCCCCCTGGCTGTCAGGAGAGTAGGCCTATTGTCTGAATACACGGTCCTACCAGGGCCTGGTAGTCCTTACCCCTGAGGCCTATGGCTGCCCGACACCATATTAACATCTCATCCCTGGGGGGGTATCGCGATAGGGTTTGAATCACTCACAGTGACACGACCAATTTCACCACCAGTCAGCTCTACCTGCTGTCTCTGCATCAGAGCTCTGATTTCTTTTTGCAGGGCGCGTTGTTCACTGCAGCCAGCGGTTTCTGCTACCTGTTGTAACAAGACAATAACTTCTGCAAGACAATTTTCTATAACATTGGTACCGATAGTCATCATGGGATTACATTCACGGCGGTCAATATCAACGATTACAATCCCTTGGGCCTTCAATTCCACCCGCCCCACCTTGATGGTGACCTCTTTATACCCCACTTGTGGCAACGGCTGACCATTACTGGCTATGATGGTGAAATCGTCATCGGGGCCACGAGTAATATCGGTGTCCTCCCAATACCATTTATAAAGAACGTAAGGCATAGTCATCACCTGAGAACCGGTGTCCAGCAGAGCGTTCACGGGGATACCGTCGATCACAACAGGAAGAACTGGCCGCCCTCCAACGTATTTGGCTCTCCAATGCTGCGGGCCTGATCGTCCTACTCCTGGGGGTTGGCCCTTTGCCCCAGGGGTTGCTCGTTTAAAGGACAGTACCTTGCCAGGTGGCCCACCTGGTGACAGCAGCGGCAGATGGGTCGTCCGTCCCGAAGGAAGCGATCATCGTCCTGGCCTCTGGTCGGCGGAGTCCTCCTCTGTCGCATCCAGGGGACATCTTCTGGTCTGGAGGCCAGCTGGATTTTCTCCTTGGGGGCCTCCTGTAGGGACTGCACCGTCCGGGCTAGGGCAGCAATGCTCTTGGTCAGCTCCTGCATCTGGAGGCGGAGTCCTGCAGGGGATTCGTCCTCTAGGCTCTGGGCATTGGCCTCGGCGGCGACTGGGGCATCCGGCGCCACCTCCTGGTGGTATGTGAGAGCGGGACGCCTGGGTGGTATTGCACAGCTGGGCTGTCGCTCCTGCAGCGCCTGGATAGCTTTATCCTTGAATTGCGCAAAAGTCAAGTCTGGATTCTGCATGGCCAAGAAGTGTAATTGGCCCCTTTGGTGACTGCACAGGAGCCCTCAATGAACCACTCTTTCAGGAGTTTATCCTCATCTTGCATGCTGCCGGGGTCACTCTGCTTAATGGCCCGCAGCGCCTCCTGGAGATTAAGGGTATAGTCCCGTAAGCTATCCTGCGGTCTCTGTTTGCATCCTTAGAAAGTCAATTTAATTTCTGTAGCAGTACGGGTATCAAAGGTGGCTTTAAGCTTTGCAAAAACCTGCTGTGCAGTTCCCTTATCCGCGGCGGGCCAGGACTTCACTTCTCTCAGAGCCGCCCCAAAGAGTTGGCCGATTATCATATGAACCTTCTGAGGCTCTGTCAGGGGATAGAACTCAAGCAGGCTGCAGATCCCTTCTTTAAAGTCAGTGAACGTATGCGACTCCCTGGAGTATCGTGGGAGCCAGGCCGCTCCGGGCAGGTACGGCATGGAGAAGGGCATTATGGCCTTTGTGGTAGCGGCAGTGTCCGACTGGCTGATGGGGGCAGCGGGTTCCGCGGCAACCGGTGGTGGTATTAGGGCCGCGGCTACGTCCGCTGCGGGGACCGGAGCTGCCCCTGTGTCCACGGCTGCGACCGCCGCCTCCGCTCCTCCCAACTCGGACATGGCTGTCCCTTCCTCCCACTAACCTGCTGGAGGTCGGAGTTCCTCTTCCGGAGTTGGCACTTTACCGCGCTTCCACGTTCCGCGCTTCTCTTGACCGGTTCCACCCACGAAGCTAAGGCTCCTCCCTCCGTGCGCGGCAATGGCGAATTGTGGCGGGAACTCTTGGCGGCAATTAGCAATTCACAGTCTTTGCAATAAGTCACAGTCCAAGCACAATAAATCTCAGTTCCAATGCACACATGACCTGATTCTTCAGGCTTAAGTAGATCCTGTTCGTGACGCCAAATTGGAGTGCACCCACTGCCGCAGGGCCGAGGGGCACCCAGTACCGGGCCTCTGTGTCTCAGTTCTGGGGTGGTCACGGTGGCTAGGCCCGGTCCGTGACCCTGCTGAGGGGCGTCCAGCGAAGATAGAACGTGATGATGTTGGGGTGTGGGGTGCGATGAATAACGAGGACACAGAGTTGCAGTCTCTTTACCTCTTTACTGAAGGTCTCGAGGTACTCAATCCAGAGCACTGTTAACAGGGCTGTCTGAGACCGGCCGGTCCGAAGGCACATCAGGAGTCCCCTTAACAGGTGGGAATCAGCGTCTACCTTCTAGCGCCTGTGTGTTGTAGTCCTTCCCTGCTGAGCACCCCAAGTTAGTCCACACAACTGATTCTGTCTGTCTCTGATGTTCGTTCTCTCCGTCCCCCAGATGATATGGTTAGGACGCACCCATATGACGGGGTAGGCCTGGAGTTCTTCTGGGACCCTAGAGTCGCCCCTCTCCCACAGCTGCTTCCGTTGTCTGCTTAGGTGATTTGGGTGAGACAGCCAACCTATAATTGGCTATCCTGCCGTGGTTTGCTGTAATGCTTAGAGTCTCTTACTTGCTCGGCGTTCCAGCCACCGACTGTGTGCACCTCAGAAGGATGTTGCCTCGATCTTACAGCACGACTCCTTCTGGTCCTATCGCCTCTTTGCTGTATTCCCGTTTTCTCACTTTTTGTCCTTTCTTAGGAATCTGTCAGGATCCCATCCCTGACAAGTCCTCTCTCTAGCTCTTCCCTGTTACTTCTCCCTGTCTTTCTGTCCAACCCCCAGTTTTACCAGAGTGTGAGGAGTGGCCTACTAGATAGAACCACTCCCCCTGGTGGCCGGAGTGTGAAGTGTAGTGTGTGTGTGTGTTACCTGGTCAGGTGAACTCCTTTAGTGCAATCAGACGTAACATCACTCCCCTTAGTGGCAGAGTGACGTTACTGCAGCGACCAGGACTCTGGGGCGCTGCACTTGCATGTGTCTGAGCATGTTTGTTGTGGTCAGGCTGGTAGCTGTGCTGCCCCTGCTGATGCTATCATGATAGATGTTACAAATGTTGTGGTGCTGCGGATCCCTCCTTGTGTGTGCTGCTGTCATTGCTTTGCATGACACCTTCCCAGTTGGTGAGAAACTTCATCGTTCACCACATCGTCTTGCACTTCTGCACCCTGGTCCCCTTCCTGACTTGCTGATGGAAAATCACTTGTTAGCAATTGTGTCTCATCATCATCTACTTCTTGCGGCAGAGGGGTACTGATAAAGTGAATGGAAGCGTTATCACTTTCATACTGGTCTGGCTTCAAGAGTGGTGTCCTGTGTCCCACTACCAAGTGGGACAGAAAGCTAGACCAACATGGTGTGTGTTTGTCGTGCTAACTCAGCAGGTAGTTCCACAGTGCCCACGGCCTCAGACTCTGCGCTCAACATCAGGTCCACTTCCCTGTCTCTTACATGCCCATTTTAAATTATGGTATATTACTGTTGAGAAAAAGTAGAATTTTTCCTATCACAGTAAATTTTGCCCACCTCAGATGGACTTCGTACAGTATCAATATAGTGATGCTATTTCTAACCAAACTAGTCTGGCTTTTTTTCATGCACAGCTGGAGCAGTATAAATGCAATATAATATTTGACTTCAGTATCACAATCGCTGGAAAATTGGCCCACCTCAGATGGAATTCTTACGCTTAAGTATCAATATACAGTAGCGATGCTATTTCTAACAGATCAATTATGGCTTTTTTGTTTTGATGCACAACTGCAGCAGTATAAATTCGGTATAATATTTGTCTGCTGAAATAAATTTGCAGTATTACTATCTCAAGAAAATTGGCCCACCTCTGATGGACTTCTTACACTGCAGTATCAATATAGCGATTCTACTGCATTTCTAATCAACCAACTCTGGCTTTTTAATTTTGATGCACAGCTGGAGTCAGAGGCAGATATTGACAGCTTGGGGCCCCTCTGCAAGAGATATGTCTGGGCCTCGCTCCCTGACCGGCAAGCCACTTATGATGAGGACAATCTGGCCATGGCCCCCCTGGAGTCTTGGGTTCTGATCAGCAAGCCAGATTGCCATCATTATTACCGCCCTTCAAGCAGGAGCATACAAAGAGTTCACAGGGCATCATAGCAAACGTTCTATTTGGGCCTCCCTACACCTTTAAAAATATATACAGTGGGTATGGAAAGTATTCAGGCCCCTTTAAATAGCAGTGTGCTACCTTATTTGCTTGAATGTATAGGAGTTGGCGACTCTAGGTTTAGCACCTGTTCACACAGTCTATGTATGGATGTGACGGTCAGTTTTTTCAAATGTATCCTTTAAATTTTTCATCTTTATTTCATTGCAGCTATTTGATAAATACAAAAAAGTTAATTTTTTTACTCAATAATGTACACTGCACTCCATCTTGACTGGAAAAAAACAGAAATCTCGAAATTTTGCAACTTTATTAAAAAAAGAAGAACTGAAATTTCACATTGTCATAAGTATTCAGACCCTTTGCTCAGTATTGAGTAGAAGCACCCTTTTGAGCTAGTACAGCCATGAGTCTTCTTGGGAATGATGCAAGTTTTTCACACGTGGATTTGGGGATCCTCTGCCATTCTTCCATGCAAATCCTCTCCAGTTCCATCAGGTTGGATGGTGAGCGTTGGTGGACAGCCATTTTCAGGTCTCTCCAGAGATGCTCAATTGGGTTTAGTTCAGGGCTCTGGCTAGGCCAGTCAAGAATGGTCACAGAGTTGTTCTGAAGCTAATCGTTTGTTATTTTAGCTGTCTGCTTAGGGTTATTGTCTTGTTGGAAGGTGAACCTTAGGCGAAGTCAGATATCCAGAACACTCTGGAAGAGGTTTTCATCCAGGATAACTCTGTACTTGGCCGAATTCATGTTTCCTTCAATGGGAACCAGTTATCCTGTCCCTGCAGCTGAAAAACACCCCAATAGCATGATGCTGCCACCACCATGTTTCACTGTTGGGATTGCATTGGGCAGGTGATGAGCCGTGCCTGGTTTTCTCCACACATACTGCTTAGAATTATCACCAAAAAGGTCTATCTTCATATCATCAGACCAGAGAATCTTATTTCCCATAGTCTGGGAGTCCTTCATGTGTTTTTTAGCAAGCTCTATGTGGGCATTCATATGTCTTGCACTAAGGATAGGCTTCCATCAGGCCACTCTGCAATAAAGGCCCGAATGGTGGAGGGCTGCAGTGATAGTTGACTTTGTGGAACTTTCTCCCATCTCCCTACTGCATCTCGGAAGCTCAGCCACAGTGATCTTGGGGTTCTTCTTTACCTTTCACACCAAGGCTCTGCTCCCACGATTGCTCAATTTGGCTGGATGGCCAGGTCTAGGAAGACTTCTGTTGGTCTTCTATTTAAGGATTATGGAGGCCACTGTCCTCTTAGGAACCTTGAGTACTGCAGAAATTCTTTTGTAACCTTGGCCAGATCTGTGCCTTGCCACAATTCTGTCTCTGAGCTCTTTGGCCAGTTCCTTTAACCTCATGATTCCCATTTGGTCTGACATGCACTGTGAGCAGTGAGGTCTTATACAGACAGGTGTGTGCCTTTACAAATCAAGTCCTAATGTGATGATCCAGACCGGGTTTTGTATTTGTTCTTTCTTTCCCGGTCTGATCATGTCAAGGGTTAACTTTTCTCTACCCCATTTTGGCTTCAGGCTGGCTATTTCTCTTCACTGGATACTGCAGGCGGTGTCAGTTGTAGTTCTGCCTACGGTGTGAGTAGCTGACTCTGTTACACCCTGACTCATTCTGCTGTTTTTCCTGACTCGACCCGTGTCTGTGTTATACCCTGATCCCTGTCCTGTCTCTGTGTGTCCCCTTTGTGTCTAGAATTCTTGGTACTTGAACTCGGCTTGGACCCTGACCTGCTTTTGTCTCTTGTCTTTGGCATATCCGCTCCTGACCTTTTCTGATCCCCTGGCTTGTCTCTGACCCTGAGTTTACTTATTCCTTTGGTACTGCGCTACAGTCTTGGATTTTACCCGGCTTGTTTGACTTGTCTGCTGCCACCTGGTGGTAGCTTTGCTGCTGCATGGCAGATCTGCTTCATCTGTGTGCATGACCTCTCTCCACTAGTGTTGAGCGATACCGTCCGATACTTGAAAGTATCGGTATCGGAAAGTATCGGCCGATACCGGCAAAGTATCGGATCTAATCCGATACCGATACCCGATACCAATACAAGTCAATGGGACTCAAGTATCGGACGGTATCCCTGATGGTTCCCAGGGTCTGAAGGAGAGGAAACTCTCCTTCAGGCCCTGGGATCCATATTACTGTGTAAAATAAAGAATTAAAATAAAAAATATTGCTATACTCACCTCTCCGACGCAGCCTGGACCTCACCGAGGGAACCGGCAGAGTTCTTTACTTAAAATGCGCGCTTTTACTTCCTTCCGTGACGTCACGGCTTGTGATTGGTCGCGTGCCGCCCATGTGGCCGCGACGCGACCAATCACAGCAAGCCGTGACGTAATTTTCAGGTCCTCAATGCCTAATTCTAGGCATTCAGGAATTTAAAATTACGTTCCGGCTTGTGATTGGTCGCGTCGCGGTCACATGGGCGACGCGACCAATCACAAGCCGTGACGTCACGGGAGGCAGGAGACGCGCGCATTTTTAAAAATACGTCACGGCTTGTGATTGGTTGCGTGCCGCCCATGTGACGTAATTTCAGGTCCTGATGCCTATTTCTGCATTGAGGACCTGAAATTACGTCACGGCTTGCTGTGATTGGTCGCGTCGCGGTCACATGGGCGGCACGCAACCAATCACAAGCCGGAACGTAATTTTAAATTCCTGAATGCCTAGAATTAGGCATTGAGGACCTGAAAATTACGTCACGGCTTGCTGTGATTGGTCGCGTCGCGGCCACATGGGCGGCACGCGACCAATCACAAGCCGTGACGTCACGGAAGGAAGTAAAAGCGCGCATTTTAAGCAAAGAACGCTGCCGGTTCCCTCGGTGAGGTCCAGGCTGCGTCGGAGAGGTGAGTATAGCAATATTTTTTATTTTAATTCTTAATTTTACACATTAATGTTGTTTTGATACCGATACCCGATACCACAAAAGTATCGGATCTCGGTATCGGAATTCCGATACCCGCAAGTATCGGCCGATACCCGATACTTGCGGTATCGGAATGCTCAACACTACTCTCCACTCTATCGCCACCTAGCAGAGTTAGCTTCTACCTGTATTGCAGCAGCGTGATACCTATCAGTTTAATTAAAAACAGCTGGACTCCAGTGAAGGAGTAGAACCATCTCAAGGAGGATCACAAGGAAATGGACAGCATGTGATTTAAATATGAGTGTCTGAGCAAAGGGTCTGAATACTGAGTGTGTAAAGAGTGAAAAATTTAAAGGGGTCTGAATACCTTCTGTACCCACTATATATATATTTTTTTTACTGTGATGGGGATATATTTCTCCATTAGGATTCAGTTCTGATGAGCCTAACCATCTATATATTATATTAAATTAGATGTCTGGCATCTATACCATATGTTATCTGATAACAGGTTATTCCCCAAATAAATCCAGTAACCACCAATCCTGATAAGGGATAACTTACTTAGCATTATAGGCACCACATAGTCTTCCATACAGTGTAATGGGCCTCATATATTTCGCCACAAAGCATTATGGACACTACATAGTGCTCCATACAGTATTATGGGCACCACATAGTGCTCCATATAGTATAACAAGCCCCATAGAATGCTTCATACAGAATAATGGGACCCATATAATGCTCTATACAGAATAATGGACCCCATATAATGCATCATACACAATAATGGAACCCATATAATGCTCCATACAGAATAATGGACACTATACAATGCGCCATACAGAATAATGGGCCCCGTATAATTCTCCATACTGAATGTGCCCCATATAATTCTCCATACAGAATGGGCCCCATGTAATGGTCCGTACAAAATGGGCCCCATATAATGCTCCCAACCGAATAATGAGCCCCATAAAATGCTCCATACATAAAAAAAATCAAATACGTATCTCTCCTTTTTCCTCTGCTGCTCTGGGCTCCTCAGCGTCTTATGACTCTCTGCAGTGCCCAGCACAGGGGATGCTCTGTAGGGATATCATTGTGCCCTCTGCCCTGAGACGTCAGAGAGTTATGGACACTGAAACTGTGGAGGAACAGGGAGAGATAGGTATTTTAGGGGGGTGTTGCCAGCACCCGCGCTGGTACCAGGCTCTCCTGACTCACAGGCCCCATAATGTGCTGGTGACCTCAACGGTGAGTGGGCACTAGCACATGCCTGGTGATGATGCTGGCACTACCTGCTTCCAAGGGCCCCTCTCCATCTCTGCCACTGACTGGAGCAGTATAAATAGAGTATAACATTTGGCTAATGAAAAATTTGGCAAGAATACTAGAACACACAAATTCGCCCATGCCACATGGACTTCTTACACTGCAGTATCAATATAGCAATGCTATTGAGATCCAACCAAGTCTGTCTGTATGCTTTTGATGCACAACTGGCATACTATAAATTACGTATAATATTTCACTGCTGAAAAAAAATTGCAATATTACTATAGCTGAAAAATTTGCACACCTCAGATGAACTGGTTAAACTGCAAAAGCAATATACCGATGCTATTGAGATCCAACTAAGTCTGGCTTTATGCTTTTGAAACACAACTGATGCAGTAAAAATGGCCTATAATATTTCCCTGCTCAGAAGTCTTTGCAGGATTAAGAGCAAATACAATATTATTAGCTCTCAGAAGAGCTTCTGGTATGAGTTGCAGCAGAAAGGAAGGAAGTGCTATTAGCCCTATCCTGACCAACTTTATCCCTTCTCCACAATCTCTACCTAAGAGCTTCTAACAGCAGTATTAATATTCATTATAATTAGCCCTAAGAAGGGCTGCTGTTGTACTTGAAAGAAATATAAGTGTGGTTGAATCCCTACCAAATATGCAGCTACAATTCTGTTCTTCTTTCAGCAGTACCTCTCCGTGCTCTGCCTGTCTTTGGGTTACAGAGTTCCAAGCAGAGATAAAAGACCAATGACGCTATGCGGCCAGCCAATTCCAGTTATTATAGAAACTTGATTCCAGCTCACCCATTTGTTCTATGCTCATCCACCTGGGGATCAGACACCAGTCTCGCCCTGGCCTCACATCAAGGAAAAAAGAAAAAAAATTGGAGTCCGGCTCAACAGGACTAGATTTTCCTTTTCTTTTTATTTTTCAAAAGAAAACATGGTGCATACAAAAGAAAGATTTACATGGTTAACATGACCCAACTGATGCATTTCAACTGCACTAGGCATGAGTCATGAGTAAGACTGTCTAGTGTTGTATTAGTGCAGCAGTGGGACCAGTGCTCTCACCTGCTAATTCCCTACTTAGGGATAGGTGTAGGGCAAGCGAGGGCTTAAGTATCCTGCTCAGTAACATGTTGAAAAAACCTGTAAAGGGACATCAGGGAGATCAGGGCACATCCTTAGGTGAGTGCAGGAGGTGTCCATTTCCCCTGTTCCCTATCGCAGGGCCCACCGTTGTTAAACTGTCCCCAGTGTTCCCTTGTGAGTCTCGCTGCTTTGTGACCGACCACTCGTTGGGTCGTGTCATGCTTGGACAGTCACTTCGTGACAAGAGGAGAGCACAAACAGGCTCTAACCAAAGTAGAAAGAGAAGTGGGAGGCCCAGTTGCACAACTGGGCAACAAGACAAGTACATTAGAGTCTGTAGTTTGAGAAACCGACGCCTCACAAGTAGTGTTGAGCATTCCGATGCTGCAAGTATCGGGTATCGGCCGATACTTGCTGTATCGGAATTCCGATACCGGGATTCCGATACTCTTGTGGTATCGGGTATCGGGTATCGCAACAACATTAATGTTAAAATGTGTAAAAGAGAGAATTAAAATAAAAAATATCGCTATACTCACCTCTCCGACGCAGCCGGGACTTCAGCGAGGGAACCGGCAGCGTTGTTTGTTTAAAATTCGCGCTATTACTTGGTTACGTGAATTCCCGGCTTGTGATTGGTCAGGTCGGCCACGTTGCCGGGACGCGGACCAATCACAGCAAGCCGTGACGAAATTACGTCACGGCTTGCTGTGATTGGTCCGCGTCCCGGCAATATGGCCGCCCTGACCAATCACAAGCCGTGACGTCACGGGAGGCTGGACACGCGCCCATTTTAAAATGAGCGCGTCCAGCCTCCCGGCTTGTGATTGGTTGACCGCGGCGCAACCAATCACAAGCCGTGACGTCACGGGAGGCTGGACACGCGCCCATTTTAAAATGAGTGCGTCCAGCCTCCCGGCTTGTGATTGGTTGACCGCGGCGCAACCAATCACAAGCCGTGACGTCACGGGAGGCTGGACACGCGCCCATTTTAAAATGAGCGCGTGTCCAGCCTCCCGTGACGTCACGGCTTGTGATTGGTCAGGGCGGCCATATTGCCGGGACGCGGACCAATCACAGCAAGCCGTGACGTAATTTCGTCACGGCTTGCTGTGATTGGTCCGCGTCCCGGCAACATGGCCGACCTGACCAATCACAAGCCGGGAATTCACGTAACCAAGTAATAGCGCGAATTTTAAACAAACAACGCTGCCGGTTCCCTCGCTGAAGTCCCGGCTGCGTCGGAGAGGTGAGTATAGCGATATTTTTTATTTTAATTCTTTCTTTTACACATTTATATGGTTCCCAGGGCCTGAAGGAGAGTTTCCTCTCCTTCAGACCCTGGGAACCATCAGGAATACCGTCTGATACATGAGTCCCATTGACTTGTATTGGTATCGGGTATCGGTATCGGATTGGATCCGATATTTTGCCGGTATCGGCCGATACTTTCCGATACCGATACTTTCAAGTATCGGACGGTATCGCTCAACACTACTCACAAGTACTCAACTGGCAGCTTCATTAAATAGTACACGGAAAATGCCAGTGTTAACATCAGCAGTGAAGAAGCGACTCCGGGATGCTGGCCTTCTGGGCAGAGTGGCAAAGAAAAAGCCATATCTGAGACTGGCTAATAAAAGGAAAAGATTATTATGGGCAAAAGAACACAGACATTGGACAGAGAAAGATTGGAAAAAAAAGTGTTATGGACAGACGAATCCAAGTTTGAGGTGTTTGGATCACACAGAAGAACTTAGGTATCCTGCTCGGCGACAGGTTGATAAAACCTGTATAGGGACATCAGGGAGATGAGGGCACATCATTAGGAGAATGCTGGAGGTGTCCATTTCACCTTTCCCTATCGCAGGGCCCACCATTGTTAAAGTGTCCCCGGTGTTCCCTTGTGAGTCTCGCCGCTTTGTGACCAACCACCTTTGGGTCGTGTCATGCTTGGACAGTCACTTCGTGACATTATAACCAACCATCCCATTTCTTCTAGTGAGCCATGGCTCAAATGCAGGCCTTTGCCCAACTGATTCAGACCCTCACCGACGAGTTTAAGGTGCTGCGTGGTGAGGTGGTGCAACAGCTGCAGCAGTTGTTGGGGTTCTGGCCTCGGCTTAGGTATAGGCTCAACCAGAACCCAAGATATCTCTCCCTGACAGGTTCTCTGGAGAGAGAGATACATTTTTGGTTTTTAAGGAGGTCTATAAGCTATATTTCAGGCTCCGCCCTCAATAATCAGGGAGTGAGGAACAATGGGTGGGAATCATCGTTTCCCTTCTTAAGGGTGATCCCCAATCCTGGGCCTTCTCACTACCGACTGGTTCTCCATCTGTACGGTCGGTGGACAAGTTTTTTATGGCTCTGATGCTGGTGTATGGTGATCCTGTTGGCGTCCCTCTGGCAGAATCTGGACTCCATAAGATCAAGCAGGGGGCCGGCTAAGGAGTATTGTTCAGAGTTCAGGAGGTGGGCCACAGATACACAGTGGAATGACCCTGCTCTTAGGAGCCATTTTGTGCAGGGTCTATCCCCAAGGTTGCAAGATACTTTGGTGCAGTACGCCGCCCCAGGTCATAGGAGGCCGTCATGTCCCTTGCCGTTCGGGTAGATAGGCGCTTGAGGGAGAGACATACACTACGTGTCCCCGGTAGTCCTTGCTAGGGAGGGGGACACACCTCAGCAGGTGGATGAACCCACGCAGGTGGGAGGAGTTGTTTCCCAAACGGGGTTGTCTGTGGTTCGCCGTGATGTGGGGGCATGTTTTTACTGTGGGCAGACTAGTCATTTTATCGGTGTCTGCCCAGCTCACGCCAAAATACCTGTACCACCTAAGAAACCGCTTCCCCCTGGTCATGTGGAGGGAGGTGACCAGGGAGTGTATATTTCCTCCATTTCTTCTCCTCAGTGTACCCTGTCAGCTGAAATAGTGGTTGGCAGGGTAACTGAGTGTATACTGGTGCTTGTGAACAGTGGAGCAGGTGTCAATCTGGTGGATGCTCTTTTTGTCCAGACCCATGGCTTGAGGTGTAATACATTAACTAAACCCATAAGAATTCAGGCCATTTACTCCGTACCACTCAGCCAGGGGTGGGTGACCCAGGTTGTGGATGACATACACCTGCATATAGGGACTCATCATGAGGAGTCCCTGTCATGCTATGTCTTGGGGAGAATGCCAACACCCATTGTTTTAGGACTCCCTTGGTTGAAAAAACACAACCCGGTCATAGATTGGCGGTCAAGGGAAGTGGTCAGCTGGGATCAGTCTTGTAAGGGCTGCTGCATGGGGCAACTGTCTCTGCCATCCTTCTACAACCTACCCCTTCTTCTCCAGTGGGCTCAGCAGAGGTGCTGCCAGGGAGTAGGGGCAGGACTCAACCTTCACCACATGCTAACCCTGCGTGTCATAGTCCCCTTAGAAGGAGGGGTCAGAGGAGGGTGGTGGTTCCCTCTGAGCTTGGTGAAGGTGTGAGTGTGGTGACACAGGAGGACGCCTCTGTTGTCAATTCCTCAAAGAATTCATCATCTTGTAGTAGACGTATGCGTGAAAATAAACATTCAGGTCCGGACCTGTGAGTGAATGAGTACGTATGGGTGTCCACCAAAACATCAGGTGAAAGTGTGCTACTGTGACCTGAAGTTCCAGGGTGCTTGGGCCATATCGAGTGTTGGCCATTCTCAGCCCAGGGACTTTTCCAGTTATGCATGTACACAACTCATTCCCCAGGTCAATGCTCTGGAGATTTGTGGAGCCTCCAGAGCCTACATTGTTGGCATTTTCATCAGGCCGCGTTTGCCATAAACCTGAGAATCAGGTGACTGCCGAGGTGAACTCAGATGGATCGAGGTGTCCTCATCGTAGGTTGTCATCTGGTGAGGTCCGGTGTTGAGTGTCCAGAGGCCCTTCATTGAAATGGGGGTATTGTCACGATCCTTGTTTGGATCTGTGGTAGATCTGGTTTTCCTTTGATTAAAACCTTTTTTCCTTTCTGGTCATCGGGGGTTAATGCAGTTTCCCCCCCTGGTGGCCGCTGGTGTTATTGCATTGCATTGCTACTGGGTCAGCTGATGTTGGAGGTAACCACTCCCATCATCCTTCTTAAGGTCACCTGATGCATCAGCTGACTGTTGGTTATACAGGTCGTTTTGGAGACCAACCTGGGTGAAGAAAGAGCTGGCTGAGTACTGTGGTTCTTCAGCTGAATTCTTATCTGGTGCCTTACTCTGCTTTGCAGTGCATTGCAGCAAAGAAAGCTAAGTGTGGTGCTATTGTTTCTTTGTCCTTTTGTTGTATTTATCTTCCCCTGTGTTGTATTAGAGCAGCGGTGGGACCAGTGCTCTCACCTGCCAATTCCCTACTTAGAGATAGGTGCAGGGCAAGCGAGGGCTTAGGTATCCTGCTCAGTAACAGGTTGAAAAAACCTGTAAAGGGACCACAGGGAGATCAGGGCACATCCTTAGGTGAGTGCAGGAGGTGTCCATTTCCCCATTCCCTATCGCAGGGCCCATCGTTGTTAAAGTGTCCCCCCGATGTTCCCTTGTGAGTCTCGCCACTTTGTGACCGACCACTCGTTGGGTCGTGTCATGCTTGGACAGTCACTTCGTGACAAGAGGAGAGCACAAACAGGCTCTAACCAAAGTAGAAAGAGAAGTGGGAGGCCCCGTTGCACAACTGGGCAACAAGACAAGTACATTAGAGTCTGTAGTTTGAGAAATCGACGCCTCACAAGTACTCAACTGGCAGCTTCATTAAATAGTACACGGAAAATGCCAGTGTCAACATCTGCAGTGAAGAAGCGACTTCGGGATGCTGGCCTTCTGGGCAGAGTGGCAAAGAAAAAGCCATATCTGAGATTGGCTAATAAAAGGAAAAGATTATTATGGGCAAAAGAGCACAGACATTGGACAGAGGAAGATTGGAAAGAAAGTGTTATGGCTAGATGAATCCAAGTTTGAGGTGTTTGAATCACACAGAAGAACATTTGTGAGACGCAGAACAACTGAAAAGATGCTGGAAGAGTGCCTGACGCCATCTGTTAATCATGTAGGAGGTAATGTGATGGTCTGGGGGTTGCTTTGGTGCTGGTAAAGTGGGAGATCTGTACAAGGTAAAAGGGATTTTGAATAACGAAGGCTATCACTCCATTTTGCAACACCATGCCATACCCTGTGGACAGTGCTTGATTGGAGCCAATTTAATCCTAAAACATGACAATGACCCAAAGCACACCTCCAAATTATGCAAGAACAATTTAGGGAAAAAGCAGGCAGCTGGTCCCCATTGAGCTGTTGTGGGCGCAGCTTGACCGTATGGTAGGCAAAAAGTGCCCATCAAGCTAAACCAACTTGTGGGAGGGGCTTCTGGAAGCATGGGGTGAAATTTCTCCAGCAAATTAACTGCTAGAATGCCAAAGGTCTTCAATGCTGTAATTGCTGCAAAGGGAGCATTCTTTGATGAAAGCAAACTGTGAAGGAGAAAATTATTATTTCAAATAAAAAAAATTTTTTCAAACCTAGTCAATGTCTGGACTAGGTTTTCTATTCATTTGGCAACTCATTTGATTATTAAAAGTATGAGTTTTCATGGAAAACACAAAATTGTCTGGGTGACCCTAAACTTTGAAACCTTAGTATATATATATATATATATATATATATATATATATATATATATATATATATATATATATATATACAGTAAATATATATATATATATATATATATATATATATATATACTAGATGGTAGTCCAATTCTAACGCATCGGGTATTCTAGAATATGTATGGAGTTTATTTATGAAGATTTTAGAATAATACATTGAATACACAGGACTGCACCTGTCACTGATTGTTCGTGGCCGGCCATGTAGTATATAGCACAGCCACGTAGTATATAACAGCCCACGTAGTAAATAGCACAGCCACGTAGTTTATTGCACAGCCATGTAGTATATAGCACAGCCACGTAGTATATAGCAGCCCATGGAGTATATAGCACAGCCCACGGAGTATATAGCACAGCCACGTAGTTTATTGCACAGCCATGTAGTATATAGCACAGCCACGTAGTATATAACACAGCCCATGGAGTATATAGCACAGCCACATAGTTTATTGCACAGCCATGTAGTATATAGCACAGCCACGTAGTATATAACACAGCCCATGGAGTATATAGCACAGCCACGTAGTATATAGCACAGCCCATGGAGTGTATAACAGCCCACATAGCATATAACACAGCCACGTAGTTTATAACAGCCCACATAGCATATAACACAGCTTACATAGTATATAACAGCCCACACACGCAGTATATAACACAGCCCACGTAGTGTATAACACAGCCCATGTAGTGTATAACACAGGCCACGTACAGTAGTGTATAAAAGGCCACGTAGTGAATAACACAGCCCACGTAGTATATTGCACAGCCCACGTAGTACATTGCACAGCCCACATAGTATATAGCACAGCCCACGTAGTATATTGCACAGCCCACGTAGTATATTGCACAGCCCACACAGTACATTGCACAGCCCACGTAGTACATTGCACAGCCCACGTAGTACATTGCACAGCCCATGCAGTACATTGCACAGCCCACGTAGTATATTGCACAACCCATGTACTACATTGCACAGCCCACGTAGTATATTGCACAGCCCACGTAGTATATTGCACAGCCCACGCAGTACATTGCACAGCCCACGTAGTACATTGCACAGCCCACGTAGTACATTGCACAGCCCACGCAGTACATTGCACAGCCCACGTAGTATATTGCACAACCCATGTAGTACATTGCACAGCCCACGTAGTATATTGCACAGCCCATGTAGTATATTGCACAGCCCCACAGTATATAGCAATGTGGGCATCATATCCCTGTAAAAAAAAAGAATTAAAATAAAAAACAGTTATATACTCACCTTCCGTTGGCCCTGGATCCAGGCGAAGCTCCTCGCGTGCTCCGGTCCCAAGAGTGCATTGAGTTCTCGTGAGATGATGATGTAGCAGTCTCGCGAGACCGCTACGTCATCATCTCGTGAGATTGCAATGCATGGAGCGGTCACCGGAGCGTGGCGAGGAGCGGGAAAGGCCTGTTCTGGATCCGAGGGGCTGACGGACGGTGAGTATATAACTATTTTTTTTTTTAAATTATTTTTATCATTAGATCTTTTTACAATTGATGCCGCATAGGCAGCATCAATAGTAAAAAGTTGGTCACACAGGGTTAATAGCAGCGTTATCGGACTGCGTTAAACCTCAGCATAACGCGCTCCGTTAATGCTGCCATTAACCCTGTGTGAGCGCTGACTGGGGGGCGTATGGAGCGGGCACTGACTGCGGGGAGTAAGGAGCGGCCATTTTGCCGCAGGACTGTGCCCGTCGCTGATTGGTCGTGGCCATTTTGCCACGACAAATCAGCGACTTGGATTTCCATGACAGACAGAGGCCGCGACCAATGAATATCCGTGACAGACAGACAGAAGGACAGACAGAAAGACGGAACTGACCCTTAGACAATTATATAGTATATATATATATATATAGTATATATATATTTATATATGTTCCTTGTTTTGTATATTATATGTTTTAATGAATATCTAATAAAACCTTACTGATTTTATATAAATGTTTGTGAGTGGTTCATGGATACCTTGTATCCATATACTGTATATAGGTGATATACATTTCAATCCACTGCATATCTACTATATAATTGTCTAAGGGTCACATCCGTCTGTTCTTCTGTCTGTCGCGGTTATTCGTTCGCTAATTGGTCTCGCCAGCTGCCTGTCATGGCTGCCGCGACCAATCAGCGATGCGCACAGTCAGGAAGAAAATGGCCGCTCCTTACTCCCCGCACTCACTGCCCGGCGCCCGCATACTTCCCTCCGGTCAGCGCTCACACAGGGTTAATGCCGGCGGTAACGGACCGCATTATGCCGCGGGTAACGCACTCTGTTACCGCCGCTATTAACCCTGTGTGATCAAGTTTTCACTATTGACGCAGCCTATGCAGCATCAATAGTAAAAACATCTAATGTTAAAAATAATAATAATAAAAAAAATCATTATATACTAACCTTCCGCCGCCTTTCCCCCTCCTCGCGATGCTCCGGCCGGTCCATGTAAGCGGAACGATCCAGGCCCAAGGATGTTCTGCCAGAAGGACCTTCCATGACGTCATGGTCATGTGACCGCGACATGATCACAGGCCCTGCGAGAAGGACCTTCCATGACGTCGCTGTCACATGACCGTGACATCATGGAAGGTCCTTCTCGCAGGGCCTGTGATCACGTCGCGGTCACATGACCGTGACGTCATGGAAGGTCCTTCTGGCATACCATCCTGGGACCGGAAGCAGCCACCTGCGGTCGTCATGGTCCTGTGTCCGCAACGTCATCACAGGTCCTGCGCGAGAAGGACCTGCCATGACGTCACGGTCATGTGACCGCGACGTCATCACACCCTGGGACTGGAATCTGATGGCTGCACCACGCACAAGGCCAGGACTTCAACGGGCCTTCAGAGGGTGAGTATATGTTTATTTTTTATTTTAACTCTGTATACTACGTGGGTCTGTGCTGTATACTCTGTTCCTGGGCAATATACTACGTGGCTGGGCAATATGCTACGTGGCTGGGCAATATGCTACGTACGTGGCTGGGCAATATACTACAAGGCTGGGCAACATACTATGTGGCTGGGCAATATACTACGTGACTGGGCAATATACTACGTGGGCTGTGCTGTATAGTACGTGGCTGGGCAATATACTACATGGGCTGTGCTGTATACTACGTGGCTGGGCAATATACTACGTGGCTGGGCAATATACTACATGGCTGGGCAATATACTACGTGGGCTGTGCTGTATACTACGTGGCTGGGCAATATACAAAGTGGCTTGGCAATTTACTATGTGGCTGGGCAATATACTACATCGCTGAACAATATACTACGTCACTCGACAATATACTACGTGCGCTGTGCAATATACTACGTGGCTGTGCAATATACTACGTGGCTGGGCAATATACTACGTGGACATGCATATTCTAGAATACCCGATGCGTTAGAATCCGGCCACCATCTAGTTTACAAATAATTACTAATTGGGAGACGGGTATTAAGATGTCTCTAGCCAGATTTATTGGCGTATGCTTTTTGAATATCTGTCTCTATTTTCTCTGTTGCCTTGGAATCTTAGAGAGAACATTCAAACTCTGTGAAGACCTTTGTATTTAAGCCCATAACCCTAATGCATTGTTAATAGTGAACAGTAAATTCCTATTTGAAAAATGAACAAAATTATCCTATACTAAGTCCTAGTGTCTCGTAGTCATTTGTATGTAAACTACACAAATGCCAAAGATAATTACTGGCCGATCACTAATTTACTTGTAGGGGCACTGCTATATAATATACTATAGTGGATATAGTGGATCGAAAAGATCCCATTAGCCTATATTAGAAGACCAGTGCTATCAATGACACATACAAACTGGTGACACAGTAGGATATTTTGCATTGGCGCCCACAAGTTTCAAGTTATGTCTCTACATCAACATATGCATGCACATGATATAGGAGAATTGTAAAGTAATTTGTATCACTTATCTCAAAGAAACAAGGGGAAGCTTGTGCAGCGCCCCAGAGTCCTGGTCGTTGCAGTACTGTGGCTCCGCCACTATGGGGAGCCATGGTGCGTCCGATGGCACTGAAGGAGTTCATCTGATCAGGTATCACAGACACCAATACATTTCACAGCCGGGCCTCCGGGGGGAGCTAAGGGTTCTATTCATTAGGCCACTCCCCACCATAGTGGGTAAACTGGGGGTCAGGCAGGAAGTTAGATCAGAAAGCTGACTGGATTGGACGAAGCAACACCCAGTGGCAGAGGGTGTTGTGGAGGAAGAGACAGTAGGGTCTCTGTCAGGGGTGGGATCCTGACAGAGGCTTGGCATTGAAAAGAACGTAACGGGTCCGCGCCAGCTCCGGGAAGCGGCGGGACCCAAGAAAGGACTAGAAGCGAGATAGATTGTGCTGAGTGAGAAACGAGATCAAGCAATAGGAGAATTCCAGTAGGGGTCGTGCTGTAAGACCGGAGCAACACCCTACTGAGGCGCACTGCCGGTGGCCGGAACGCCGAGGGAGTATTATAACATTCAGCTTCAAGCAATACTCTAAACAGCGGCAGGACAGTCAGTTTAAGGCGGGCTGTCTAACACATATCACCTATGAAGTCTTGGGAGGCAATTGCGGGAGAGGGGCGTCTCTAGGGTCCCGGAAGAACTCCAGGCCTATCCGACAAACGGGTGCCA
This sequence comes from Ranitomeya variabilis, assembly GCF_051348905.1. Lineage (NCBI taxonomy): Eukaryota > Metazoa > Chordata > Amphibia > Anura > Dendrobatidae > Ranitomeya > Ranitomeya variabilis. The sequence continues at coordinate 295,617,416 of NC_135236.1, read as the reverse complement.
TTCTAACTGTAACATCAGGAAGGGACGGAAGATTAGAAGAACATCATTTAATCGAGTTGTGAGGGAACTTAAGAAACAGACACAACGGTTGTGGGGTACTTTCCGTAAGCACAGCAGGGAAGGACTACAACACATAGCGCTAAGAAGGAAGGCACCGATTTCCACCTGTGAAGTGAACTCTGGAGGTGCCATTGGACCGGCCGGACTTGCGCAGCCTGGTGAACCGTATTCTGGACTGAGGACTCAGAGATCTCCAGTAAAGAGGTAAAGAGACTGCAACCTGGTGTCCTCGTTATTTACCGCGACCTGCACCCCACAACCGCACCGTTACAACACCACTTACTGCACCGGACGTCCCCCACTGACAGACAGGGCCATGGACCGGGTCTAGCCACCGTGACAACCCCAGAGCAGAGACCCAGAGGCCCGGCTCCGGGTACCCCTCGGCCCTGCGGCGGTGTGGGGGCGCTCCAAATCTTGGCGTCACGAACAGGATCTACTTAAGCCTGAAGAATCAGGTCATGTGTGCCTTGGAACTGTGATTTACTGTGCTTGGACTGTATTATGTTGCAAAGACTGTGTCCCGACATTCCCCGCCAAAACCGCTGCCATTATAACACTATGTGGCGCGCAGGGAGCATGGGGCGTGTCCTCGTGGGCGTAGCTTGGAAGAGTGGCGCGAAAATGGAGCCTGCCCCTCACTGTTATTACTATGTCCAGAGAATGTGCCCATCAAGGAGAAGGGCCCGCCTCCTAGTGTGGGATGGTGGAGGAGAGAAAGGCCGCCCTCCGGACGGGGAGGGGCAAGAACTGCTGGAGACCACGAGGAAGAATCCGATTGGCAGCATGGAGCACGGAAGCCACCCCGGAGAGGGAGAGGAGACCTGTGCCAGGTTCTACCAATGGGAGCCGGCGGAGTCTTTACCCGGCTGCATCACTAATCAGGAAATCCTCGGGGCGGAAGTGGAGGAGCTGTGCCGGCAGTTCCGGAGTCTGTGCCAGCGAGCAACCATCCCTGGCGAGGAGCCGCACCAGGCATCGCTCTCACCATCGACTACAGAGGAGACCGACACCGGAGATGCGGCGGGAGCAGGTAACGGCGCCGACCCGGGCGTGGCGATTGAGGAGCCCCTATTGGTGGATGTAGACTCGCCCCCACCACGACCACCCGGACGGGTGTGTAGCCGCATTGAATGCGAGAGGCCCTGGGAAACTCTGCAGACGGCCGATCGCCCCCTACAGCCCATTAAACAACCCACGCAGCTCCAGGGAGAATGGGTAACCTTCAAATGGACCCGCGCGGCCACTACCAATCTGATGGGGTTCCCAGGGGATGCCCAGGAGGAGGGAGAGAGTGTCGAGGTCATCCGCCAGAGGGAATACCGCCAACGGCTGCGGCAGCAAGAAGAGGAGTGGGCCCGCAAGAAGGAGCTCCGACGTCAGGCTGAGCGGGAGAAAGACCTTCAGAAGAAAGCCCAAGTCAGGCAGGCTACTGAGGAGAACTGGGGTCCGCAGCGATATGGCGTGGTCAACACCTTCCGGATGCAGGGAGGTTGGGGCTTTATTAAGGAGCCCGGTCTCGCCTTGGAAGTGTTTGTAAACCGGCGGGATGTAGAGGCGCATCTCATTGAGGGACACCCAGGCCGGGATCTCTATCCAGGAGACCGAGTTAAATATACCCGCCACTGGGGGGATAAAGGGTGGTATGCCTTGCATGTACGTAAATACAAGCCGGAAGTGACACTACCACCCCCTGATGATTCCCCAAGACCTGCGGCCATTCCCCCGATCTCCCTGTGTGCCAAGTGTCTGCGGACCATCACTCCGAGGAGAACCGTGAGTACCCAGACCCCTATCCAGGGTGCAGATGCCCTTTATGTGGTGGCGGGAGGAGGGCAGTACTCACGGAGACCGCCCCCAGACTTGGACGAATAAACCTCGATACCATGAATCTGTAAATAGTTACTGTTTTCTGTTGGGCTGCTAAACCCGCTCAGGGTAAACTCTTAAAGGGATCCCTTTGTTGACCCGGGATCCCTATTGTTTGTTTTTGTTACCAAAAGTTTTGCACAAGTTTTAAAAACTGCTGAATCATGAACTGTGCATGATCCGCACTCTTTTGTATATAGTTTGCACCTTATTAAAGGCGCTCCCTACTGGTATTACTTAAACAAGGACTCTTTGCGAAGATACCGCACTGGAACCTTTGATGAGTATGGACTGGTAGCTTGAGAAGATGTGCTACCTCACAGAGATTTGGTCCCCTCTTAAAGGGGATGTTCATTTGTTGCACGTAAATGGTGATATTGCTTTAAGACCGGTAGCAATAATGTCAATGGAAGAAAATGCTGATAATATTTACATGTAAAAGTTATATGTATGCCATTAGTTAATTGTAAAGGAATGCTGATAATGTTCTCTGAAAGAAAAAGTAAAAGGAAGTAATGAGAAAGTTTAATGTTGTGAAAAGAAGATAGTTGATAATGTTGATAAGAAAAGGGGGGGGATAGAAGGTAAACCCTGCGTTCCCCATCGAAAGTTAGTAATGTGTTACTAAGGACAGAAAGTGAACCCGTAAGGGTTAGTGGGTGAGTCCTTATAGGAGCCAAGTAGAGCCGGCTCGGTGTTCTCAAACTGAAAGAAAAGTTATGTTCTATACTGTGTATAGTAGTTGAAAAGGCAGTAGGCCCTGGCTGAACGGGGCGGTCCTGTAACAGAAAGGAGAGGCAGTAGGTCTGGTGCCGATAGGACAGGCGGTCCTGCAGATCCAAAGTAGGAGAATGAAAAAGTTAAAGTGCCTTATAATGTGATTATAGGAAGGTCTTTAGTGGATTTAGAGTGTGAGTCCTTAAAGGCAATGTTAAATTATTGTTCAACAATTTTGCACTTAAGTAGAATGCCCGGTTGGGTAACAGAAGTTAATTATAGCATGTTGCTATGATATTTTTGCCATGTTTGTAACGTTCAAGTGTCCTTACCTCCCATAAAGGGAAGCCTGTTCAAGTATACTTATTGTTATTGCACTCAACAAAATTGTATGTCTTTTTGCTAACTTGTATTGTTGTTTTCTTCCCAGTCCCGGAGTACTGTGTTTAACCAGGGGGGAGTGCAGCGCCCCAGAGTCCTGGTCGTTGCAGTACTGTGGCTCCGCCACTATGGGGAGCCATGGTGCGTCCGATGGCACTGAAGGAGTTCATCTGATCAGGTATCACAGACACCAATACATTTCACAGCCGGGCCTCCGGGGGGAGCTAAGGGTTCTATTCATTAGGCCACTCCCCACCATAGTGGGTAAACTGGGGGTCAGGCAGGAAGTTAGATCAGACTAACAACCCAGACACCTTAAAATGGATCACCAGAGAGCACCAAGACAGGAGAGTGTATAAAAGTTTGATACTTTATTTAATTTATATCAGAATAACTCAGTACATATTAAAAATCAGTTAAAAAAAATAGAGAATATATATAAAAAAAAATATATCCTTTATATATATAAAACACAGGACGAGAGGATAATTACATATCGCATATAATATGCCAGCCACAATTACATAAGGGATCCCTAGACCTCAAGATTTATATGAGACACTCCAATGACAAAAAGTGCAAGCGTGATAAAAAATAAATAAAAATAGCAATAAACACAATAAAAATTAATGATAAGGGATCCTATTTTATGCCCCAATATTTCAGCAATATAACGCTCAAAGTGCAAATGTGCAATAGAATTTATGTGCAAAATAACCTACAAAGGTGCAAAGTGCTACGGCAATAGCCGATTTCAATATCACACACAGTGCAAACCAGTTTTATATAAAGAGAGGATTTATCAGAGGATTTACCTATGAGTGGCTGTGTCCTGTGTATGCGTACCCCTACGCACGTTTCGGACTTTTTCCTTCGTCAGGGGGTCCAGGACAGGACCCCCTGACGAAGGAAAAAGTCCGAAACGTGCGTAGGGGTACGCATACACAGGACACAGCCACTCATAGGTAAATCCTCTGATAAATCCTCTCTTTATATAAAACTGGTTTGCACTGTGTGTGATATTGAAATCGGCTATTGCCGTAGCACTTTGCACCTTTGTAGGTTATTTTGCACATAAATTCTATTGCACATTTGCACTTTGAGCGTTATATTGCTGAAATATTGGGGCATAAAATAGGATCCCTTATCATTAATTTTTATTGTGTTTATTGCTATTTTTATTTATTTTTTATCACGCTTGCACTTTTTGTCATTGGAGTGTCTCATATAAATCTTGAGGTCTAGGGATCCCTTATGTAATTGTGGCTGGCATATTATATGCGATATGTAATTATCCTCTCGTCCTGTGTTTTATATATATAAAGGATATATTTTTTTTTATATATATTCTCTATTTTTTTTAACTGATTTTTAATATGTACTGAGTTATTCTGATATAAATTAAATAAAGTATCAAACTTTTATACACTCTCCTGTCTTGGTGCTCTCTGGTGATCCATTTTAAGGTGTCTGGGTTGTTAGTCTTCACTAGGTGGCGGCAGTCACCCACTTACACAGTATACCAGGAATGGGTGGATTTTGAGTATTGGTGAGGATATATAATACATTCCCCATATTGGTGGTATAACTGTGTGTTTAATATTATAGGAAGTTAGATCAGAAAGCTGACTGGATTGGACGAAGCAACACCCAGTGGCAGAGGGTGTTGTGGAGGAAGAGACAGTAGGGTCTCTGTCAGGGGTGGGATCCTGACAGAGGCTTGGCATTGAAAAGAACGTAACGGGTCCGCGCCAGCTCCGGGAAGCGGCGGGACCCAAGAAAGGACTAGAAGCGAGATAGATTGTGCTGAGTGAGAAACGAGATCAAGCAATAGGAGAATTCCAGTAGGGGTCGTGCTGTAAGACCGGAGCAACACCCTACTGAGGCGCACTGCCGGTGGCCGGAACGCCGAGGGAGTATTATAACATTCAGCTTCAAGCAATACTCTAAACAGCGGCAGGACAGTCAGTTTAAGGCGGGCTGTCTAACACATATCACCTATGAAGTCTTGGGAGGCAATTGCGGGAGAGGGGCGTCTCTAGGGTCCCGGAAGAACTCCAGGCCTATCCGACAAACGGGTGCCGTTCTAACTGTAACATCAGGAAGGGACGGAAGATTAGAAGAACATCATTTAATCGAGTTGTGAGGGAACTTAAGAAACAGACACAACGGTTGTGGGGTACTTTCTGTAAGCACAGCAGGGAAGGACTACAACACATAGCGCTAAGAAGGAAGGCACCGATTTCCACCTGTGAAGTGAACTCTGGAGGTGCCATTGGACCGGCCGGACTTGCGCAGCCTGGTGAACCGTATTCTGGACTGAGGACTCAGAGATCTCCAGTAAAGAGGTAAAGAGACTGCAACCTGGTGTCCTCGTTATTTACCGCGACCTGCACCCCACAACCGCACCGTTACAACACCACTTACTGCACCGGACGTCCCCCACTGACAGACAGGGCCACGGACCGGGTCTAGCCACCGTGACAACCCCAGAGCAGAGACCCAGAGGCCCGGCTCCGGGTACCCCTCGGCCCTGCGGCGGTGTGGGGGCGCTCCACTTGATCCATGTATATTTCCAATCAAAGAACCCATGAACTATGATTTCCCATATTCTTTATTCGTTTAGCATTATCCCAGTTAATTTAGATATCTAAGAACTAAGATCCTGTGATTTGTCATTATTGTCTTTTTACCATCAACAACTCTTTATTTTCACTTACGTAGTGACCTGCACAGTAATAAAAAAAGGGGTTAAAGGTAAAAGCAATGTACACATAGTATGGCAATATACTGTTTCTTGCAGTGAAGAAGAGCTAATATTTTTATGTAAGACAGGACATTCATCATATATTTTCTAAGTCAAGTGCAGCTTTAAGCAACTGAGTATTAACATTACTGTCAAGAAAGATATTAATGTCAAAGGAAATCTACCTTTTGCTGTCTATTTTTTACTCCAAGACCATGACCCTTTCAGACGAGGAGACTGGCACTGTGATTGTGTGTGCTAGTCACCTGGAAAGCTTTCTCTTTAAAACACTTTATTGGTAATCACACAGAGGTAGTCCATCATTTACTGTGGCCTGTACATTATTATGTCAGATGGAAGCCATTACATTTTGCCAGGTAGACTCCGGTCTTCGCCAACTATAAATCATCACTGTGCTGCTTTGAGAATTTCTATACTTATTCACCTGACCAAACTGTTACATGTGAATCAGCTCAGCTTGTTTCTATCAAAACCATTCTAACTTTATTTAGTATCAGCGAGGCAGTTAATCTTCCATTTATGTATGCTGGTTTGCAAATCTTCAGGGTCATTTAGAGACAATGAATTATTCAAGTATAAGCCTCTGCTTTTATCATTGATGGGTAATGAATACTGGAGCCCTAGGTGCAAATACAAAATACATCTCAGAGAGAGAAAAAGAATACATTTTATACTAGTGAAAAATCAGGAAAAATATTAACCAAGAAACACCCCAACATAAGCTCTGTTTTAAAGAACACCCCTAATACATTAATCCCTTCATTAAGGACATAATTTCCAGACCAATACTCTTAAACCAAACTGTCTCAACACATCTCATACAAAACATCACTCACCTGATATCTCATACAGAATATCCAAACACATCAAGCCTATACAGTTCCAAAAAATTCCTATAACATGAACTACATACAGGCCTGACCGAAAATGTTGGCATCCTTGGAATTGTTCCAGAAAATGAAGTATTTCTCCAAGAAACTTATTGCAATTACACATGTTTTGTTATACACATGCTTATTTCCTTTGTGTGTTAGAGACAAAAACGTAGTTAGAACCAAACAACGAAGTACAGAATCAACAGGCAATAGCCTGTTCAATAGCGGCGTCTTCTCTCTTTCTCCTTAAAGGTGATGGTGCCCACCTCCATAGCCATAGCCTCAGGAGTAGGCCCGACCTCACACCTCCACTGGAGAACAATGGTGTTTCAAATTGCATAATGCCGCTCAACCGTAGTCTGCGATCCATATGAACTGCTTGGGTCATGGCATCTTCCAGGTAGTCAGGTGGAGGAAGAAGTGCCAAGGTATACTTCAGACATTCAGACAGGCCTCTATGAAACAAACTCTGGAGGGCGTCATCATTCCAAGAAACCTCAGCAGCCCAACGTCTGAATTCTGAACAAAACCACTTGGCTGAGTGTTTCTCCTGACAGACACTCATCATCATGTCCTCAGCCATGCGCATGCTATTAGGCTCATCATAAATGTGCCCTAGAGTCTCAAAAAATGCATCCACAGACACTCTTTCAAGGGCTGTAGAGGGGAAGGAAAATGCCCAGGCTTTCGGATCCCCCCTAAGTAGATACATAACCACTCCCCACCCTCTGTTTCTCATCCCCAGAGGAGCGGGGTCTCAGGGAGAAAAAAAGCTTACAGCCATCCTTGAACACTCTGAATTCTTTTTTATTACCAGAAAACATATCTGGAAACTTGACTGGGGGTTTGGGAGAAACTAAAGCGATGTCGCTAGCCCCACCCCTGAATCCTCGAGGCCAGTGCCCCCTGAACAGTATCGGCAACCTGCTGGTGGGACTGAGCTAGGGCACGCTCCTCCAAGTTTAGCTTCTGTAGCATATGAGTCAGGTGTTTCACCTGGCCAGACAAATCCTGCATTGGGTCCATACTACAGGAGGGGGGAAAGGTTCTGGTCAGTTATAATGTGAGGAAACAGACAGCGTGTGCAGTGCATGCATACCAGAGAGGGAGAGATCTGTACAGAAGAAGACTGTGCTTACCTTGCGCACTGTAACGAATGGAAACGGAGGTACAGAAGTTGAAGTTCACATTCGTTTTTATTAGGATTTAATGAGGAACCTTGGGACAACGGTCCGGGGGGCTCCGAAGGGGGCATGACTAAGTGAGCCCCAGACACCCATGGTAAATACCCTGAAACAGGGTCAGAATGGAATGCCAGGGGGACATGGTGCTACCTCCAGTTAGACCCCAAACTCGTAGCAGCGGACATACAGGGTTTGCGGGAGACGTGGATCTAACCAGGTGATACCGGGTGGACGGATAGAAGCAGGTTCCAGTGGTACTGGCGTTATCCAGAGATGAGGATGGCAGATTGGCAGGATGAGACGGATCTGGCGTAGATAGAGCGAACGTTGTCCAAGATAGCCAGGTAACCGGTAGCTGACGATCTGTGGAGACAGAGAGTATAAGGAGAGCACTGACAGAGGACTTCAGAAACAGAAGCACATGCTGACAGGAACCAGAAGAAGCAACAGTGGATACTTGTTGCTCAGGCACCCTCCCTATGGTTGAGGAGCTAGAAATAGCAATGAACAACACGCCATTGGCCAGAAGCATCTTTTTAAATAATGTGCGCTGTCTCTTTAAGAGACCAGGAGTGAGCGCGCCCGTGACCTAAACAATCTGCCTGAGAACCTGCTGGCAGCATGCCAGGAAGCAGGAGAGGAGGGAGGGGCAGAGGCTGCATCCTGACAGCGTGGAGCCAGCACAGAGCGGGAGTCCCGATGGGGAACCCGCAAAAGTACAGAAACCGAACCGGGTGTAACAGTATCCCCCTCTTTATGCCTCCTCTTTTTCAAGCCTGTGTAGAATCTTTTCAGAAGAAGAGGAGCCCAGATATTCTCCTTAGGCTCCCATGACCTCTCCTCAGGACCAAAGCCTCTCCAATCTACCAGATAATAGGTCTTACCCCTTACTCTCTTAGTGGCCAAGATATTCTCTACCTCAAAAACATCCTCCTCACTGATGGGATTTGGAGTAGAACCTGAGTCTTTAAAGAAGGAACTCAAAACTACTGGTTTGAGAAGGGAGACATGAAAAGAGTTAGGCACACGTAAAGAAGGAGGCAACTTATATTTGTACGAAACTGCGTAAATTTGTTTTAAGACTACAAATGAGCCGGTGAAGCGAGGTCCCAGTTTGTATGAGGGCATATTCAGATGGATATACTTGGAGGAAAGCCACACCTTATCTCCAGGCCGAAAGATTGGAGCGTCCAGACATCTTTTGTCCGCATGCCTCTTCATACATTATGAGGCCCTCTCCAAGGCGACTTTTGTGTCACTCGATATCTTGGAGAATTCCTGAGTAAAGGTGTCAGCTGCAGGAACCCCTGAAGGCCCAGAGATGGGAAGAGGAATCCCAGGTTGGAGTCCAAACACAATCTGAAAAGGAGATCTTCCGGAAGATTCACTTACTTGATTATTGTACGTGAATTCTGCCCAAGGCAGCAACTTGATCCAGTCATCATGATGCACATTGACAAAATGTCGCAGGAATCCAGTCAGGATTTGATTGGTCCTAACTACTTGCCAATTGGATTGAGGATGGTATGCAGAAGAGAAGTCCAGCTCCACTTGCACAGATTTACAAACCGCTCTCCTGAACTTGGAGGTAAACTGGGCACCCCTGTCAGACACAATGTGGAGAGGAAATCCATGAAGACGGAAGATGTGCTGAATAAAATGGTCTGTGAGCTCAGAAGCAGATGGAAGGCCAGGTAACGGAACAAAATGAGCCATCTTTGAGAAACGATCCACCCAGATAACAGAACAACCAGACGAAACAGGAAGATCAGTAATGAAGTCCATCGCGATGTGCTGCCAGGGAACAGAAGGAACAGAAAGGGGTAAAAACTGCCCGGAGGGGAGAAGTTTAGCAGTCTTGTGGCGGGCACATGAAGGACAGGCAGCAACATATTCTAGGACATCTTTGCCCATGGTGGGCCACCAGTAGTAACGAGAAATGAGTTGCAAAGTCTTCTGCTGACCGGCATGACCAGCCAATTTTGAAGAGTGACCACAGCGGAGAACTCTAATCTTATCAGAACTAGACACAAGAGTCTTAACCAGAGGAAGACGAGCAAGATTAACTGCAGCCACGGACACAAACCTGGACGGTTCAATGATGTGTTGCGGTTCTTCCTCAGAGTCAGGAGGCAGGAACGCTCTAGAGAATGCATTAGCTTTAATGTTCTTATCAGCTGGACAAAAATGAAGAACAAAATTAAATCAAGCAAAAAATAAGGCCCAACGGGCCTGGCGAGGATTCAATCTTTGAGCGCATTGGAGATAAGCGAGGTTTTTATGATCAGTGAAGATGACAACCTAATGAACAGCTCCCTCAAGGAGATGCCGCTACTCCTGTAGGGCTAACTTGATTGCCAACAATTCACAATCTCCTACAGAATAATTTATTTCAGAAGAGGAAAAAACCTTAGAGAAAAAACCACAAGTAACCATCCGACCAGTAGACGACTTCTGGGTGAGAACCGCGCCAGCACCTATAGAAGAAGCGTCTGCCTCAAGAAAAAATTGTTGATCAGAATGCGGACCATTGAGAACAGGTGTGGAAGAAAAGGCCTGTTTTAGAGAAATGAAAGCCTCCTCTGCCTCAGGAGTCCATTCCTTGGCATTCGCGCCTTTCCGGGTCAAGGCCGGGATGGGTGCCACTCGGGGGGAAAAGTGTGGAATAAACAAACGGTAATAGTTGGCAAACCCCAGGAAGTGTTGTATGGCTTTCAAGCCAGATGGACGAGGCCATTTTAGGTTAGTGGATACCTTTTCCGGATCCATCTTTAAACCTGTGGACGAGACTATGTATCCAAGAAAGGGCAGAGAGACTTGTTCAAAGAGACAATTTTCAAATTTAGCATAAAGTCTGTTCTCCCTGAGTCTTTGTATGACCAGATGTACTTGTCTCCGATGAGAGGCTAAATCTGCAGAGAAGATCAAAATGTCGTCCAGATAAACGACAACACACGAATAGAGCAGATCTCTGAAAATATAATTTACAAATTCCTGAAAAACTGCAGGTGCATTGCTTAGGCCGAATGGCATTACCAGGTATTCTTAGTGTCCATCCCGGGTGTTAAAGGCAGTTTTCCACTCGTCTCCTTCACGAATGCGTATCAGGTTGTAGGTCCCCTGAGGTCCAGTTTGGTGAAGATTTTAGAACCCCTAAGGCAGTCAAACAACTCAGAAATTAGTGGCAACGGATACCTGATTCAGACCCCTGTAATCGATACAGGGTCGTAGGGAACCATCTTTTTTCTTCACGAAGAAGATTCCTGCTCCGGCTGGCAAGGATGACTTCTGGATAAATCTCCTGGCCAGGTTCTCCTGAATGTATTCAGACATGGAGTGAGTCTCTGCTTGAGATAGAGGATAAATTCGCCCTCGAGGAGGAGTTGTTCCGGGAAGCAGATTGATGTGGCAATCATACGTAATTTCTCCGCTTCCTTTTTCCCAAAGACATCAGCGAAGGACGAGTAAGAAGATGGTAGACCCGGCAGGGCTGTGACCTGGACTGGAGGAAGAACAGGAAGGATGGTAATGAAACACCGATCCAAGCAGGAGTCTTCCCAGCGCAGAACCTCTCCCGTCTTCCAATTTAAGACTGGTTCCGAAACCAAGGTAGACCTAGAAGCAAGGGGTGAGACAAATCTCGCAATACATTAAAGCGGATTCTTTCAGAATGCGTTGAACCTACCCAGAGTTCCAAAGGCTCAGTCTGGAACCGAACAGACTTGGACAGAGGTTTGCCATCCACGGATTTCACTTGCAACGGTTCCTGAAGGCGCTGGACTGGTATCTGATAATGATCCACTAGTGCCTGCTGAATGAGGTTTCTGGTGGCTCCAGAATCCAGGTGACAGAATTCCGAAAATTTTACGTTGCCGCAGACCACAGAGACAGCAATTTGTAGTGAAGGAGAGAGATGATCCTTACCTAGGGTAGCCTCTCCTACAGACCCTAGGCACTGGAGTTTCCCGACTTTTTTGGACAAGAGTGGATATAATGCTTAGAACTGCCAAAGTAGAAACAGCTCCTCTCCTGGCAGCGTACCTCCTGGTGGCAGTTGCCGAAACTTACTCTGTCTACCTCCATAGCCATAGGTGATGAAGACGAAGTTGAGGAGGTCGATGATTTAGGAGTATTAGAAACCTGATGGTAGGACCCCTTTTCATGTTTGGTCTCCTTGGATCGTTCTTTAAACCATAGATCAATCTGAACTGCCAGGGAAATCAGGTCATCCAGAATTGTCCCATCCCGCCAGCTCATCCTTAATTCTTCCTGAAAGACCCTACCAGAAGGTTGCCACCAAGGCTTTGTTGTTCCCAGATAATTCAGACGATAGGGTACGAAACACAGGTGCTACCTCCAGTTAGACCCCAAACTCATAGAAGCTGTCCCAGCGGGACAAACAGACATACAGGGTAAGTGGGAGATGTAGAGCCAACCAGGTGATACCAGGTGGATGGATAAAAGCGTGTTCCAGCGGTACTGGCATTGTCCGGAGATGAGGATGGCAGATTGTCGGGATGAGACGGATCTGGTGTAGACAGAGCGAACTTTGTCCAAGATAGCTGGGTAACCGGTAGCTGATGATCTGTGGAGACAGAGAGTATAAGCAGAGCACCGACAGAGGACTTCAGACAGAGAAACACATGCTGACAAGAACCGGAAGAAGCAACAGTGGATACTTGTTGCTCCAGCACCCTCCCTATGGTGGAGGAGCTAGAAATAGCAAAGAACAGCACGCCATTGGTCAGAAGCATCTTTTTAAATAATGCGCGCTGCCTCTTTAAGAGACCGGGAGTGAGCGCGCGCGTGACCGAAACACTCTGCCTGGGAACCTGCTGGCAGCATGCCAGGAAGCAGGAGGAGGGAGGGGCAGAGGCTGCATCCTGAACAGCGTGGAGCCAGCACAAGGCGGGAGTCCCAACGGGGAACCCGCAAAGGTACAGAAATGTGTAACACGCACACTCCAGAAGTGGAGAGAAGGAAAGAGTAGCAGGCTAAAGCGGCGGTGTGAAGAGACACAGTTAAGGACCTGGTGGGTCACGTGACCAGAGCGGGAAGGTCATAAAGAAAAGAGCTAGCACCCGAGTATACTGGGGGACACAAGGCTGAAAATAAGAGCTGGCAATATAGGGAGCGGAATCAGACAAGCCAAGGTCAGTACCAGGAGGACAGAGCAGGACAAAAGGAGAGAGGCAAAAACGTAGTTACGTATCAAGCCAGAGTCAATTAACCATAGAACCAAATAACGAAGTACAGAATCAACAGGTAATAGCAAAGTGGGGGCAAGACCGAATCAGCAACAGGAAATATTCCCGCAGAGTAGGCACAAACACACAAAACACCAGGGTCAACTTAACTCAGCCAAGGGCAGGATTATAACTGACAGGGACTCGAGCTAGCCAAGGCTCCCAGAACCAGAAAGAGGCCACAAATAATTAACCCCTGACACGTCAGTCCGAAAACTACCATAGGATCATGACATTCCCACACACACGGGGATTCTGACAGCTGACACCAAGCACTAAGTGCCAGTAGTGGTCACAGACCGCTCCCTCCCGGCATTTTAACCCCCGAAATGCTGTGATCGAACACGATCGCAGCATTCCGGAAGCAATCAGAGGGATGAAAGCCATAAAAACAAGAAAAAAGCTGAATGGCACTAAGAAACATGTGAGTACTCACTGTTTGAGCAGTCTTAGCAGAGTCCAGTAGGATGAGCTGAGTCGACAACCCCACCAAACGGTAATCCACTGGAATAAGGCGTGCTTGCTTGAAAAAACATGAGTGGAAATCCAAACAGGAAGAAAATAGCAGCACCACACAAGTCTTCCAGTAAAAAACCCTTTGTCCTTTATTTTAACCACGTGCTGTGGTGCAATAATCCTGCCCTCTGTAACCATGTCCACAGCACATTGTTAAAATAAAGGACAAAGGTTTTTTTTACTGGAAGATTTGTGTGGTGCTGCTATTTTCTTCCTGAGAGTGATGAAAGCTACTCTGCCTTTGGATCGGAGACCCTGTAGTAGAGTGCAGGAATGAGTATGTCACCACAGAACAGACAGACCAACTGTTGAGGGGGATTTATTAACAGGAGTAAGATTCTCCTCATAGGCAGTAAACGGGGTTAATAGAGATAAAGCAAACAGTAAACAGTTAAGCGGAATCGAAATGGTTAACGAATGTTCTTGTAACTTATCAGTCCAGGGCGGTCCTGACTGAAGGGTCCTTATTCCAACGTGGGTACAGTTACCAGCAGCGCTTGAAGATCCTGAAGTCTCTCCTCTGTCTCGTGGGAACTGGAGACTCCGGGGTTAAGTATTTTCTCCCAGTGAAGCTGGAAGCAGGAAGTAACCCAGCCACTCTGCTGGGAGTCTCTATATATCAGGCTGGCAGTCTCTCTCTCTCTGCAGTAGCAATGCTACACACACACTGAGCAGTTTACTTGTCACACTCAGGGGTCCTGGCTTGTCAGTGCGGTCACCGGGGCTGCACGCTCAGGTCACTGTAAGGGGATACATCTTCTCTGATTACGGAGGCTTCCAAGTCCACACTCTCACATCCAGCCTCCACTACGGCTGGTATCTCAGCCTCAGTGCCATCACGGGGAGCACTCTCTTTCGGGGAGTGCGGCACTGCAGCCTGCTTTCTCTCTGGTGCGCTGTCCCCTCTGTCTCGCGTGCTCTGCTCTCCCGCTCTTTTCTGACCACACCCCTCTCCCTTCCTCTCTGCCCCCAGCAGTCACATGGTCCCTTCTGTCCAGGGCAGAAATTCTTTCCCCCAACAACCCAGCTGTCTGACTAAGTGGTTCCAGGTAAGGAGCAGGGAAAGCAACCTCCTTACATTCCCCCTCTCTTGAAGCTCACCATTCCACAGGGGAGGACTCTTCGTGCTTCTCTTTGTTCCTTTGAGGGGAGTCAGATACCAGCAATTCTCACATCTCCTTCTGCCTTTCTTCTTCGACATACTGCCAAACTAAATGGTCTAGGAGTTGTTCATCAGTCAGGTTGAGATATTCTTCCTCTACATCGTCGGCAGCCATAGAAGAAAATTCCTCGACGAATTTTGTGTTGTCACATTAGATTTTCCAACAGCATCCACTGTCCTCTTCTTCTTTTTCTTCTTTTTGGCTTTGCCACTAGCAGATGCTTGCATAGACGATTCGTCCTTTTCCTTGTCGTTATCGGAAACTTTAGGGACTTCTTGCCCAGGCTCCTCAGTCTGGGGGTTTAGTACAAGTAATTCTTCTCCATAGCTACCCCTCTCTTTGACAGGAGCATTCTGGTCAAAACTAGAATCAGATGAATTAAGACCATGCAGGCCAGACTCTTCGTCATCTGCGATGGGGTCTGCGGGCATCACTTCCCAGGGATTCTCAGCCACATGCCCTGTCTCACTCAGCTGTTCCATTTCCTCTGTCCGATCAGAAACTTGTGAGCTGACAGCCAGCACACTCTTCACCTCAGGGGATGACATCAGTGGTTCCTCCTTCTCATCGACTAGGACCCTGAAAACGAGCATCGCAGGAACACTTGGCACGTTCTCCCCTTCTCCTGGGCATCCAACATTGTGGTACTGTCTTGCTCTAGGTGGGGCTCTTCTCTTCCTGCCGTACCACTTCCTCCAGGGGCGACGTTCCCTCCAGTTAGCAGGACCCTCAGAGGGGTGAACGGATCTCTGCCACCGCTCTTCTCGGGTAGGGCAATTTCTGGACACATGTCCCACCCTTCTGCATGACCAGCACTCACGTCTGCGTCTGTCTGGAGGGCGCTTTAGTCTGGATCGTCGACCTCGGTGGGAGACATCTCTCATCTGCAGTTGCTTTTCACCCCAGGATACGGAGTTACACTCTGGGGCCACCACTGAAGCCTTCTTCATGCTCAAAAGATATTGTACCTCAAAATTAAATATTTGAATGAAAAAGCAAACAAACAATAAAAGTACACATATTTGGTATCAATGCATCTGCAATGACCCGACCTATAAAACTGTCCCACTAGTTAACCCCTTCAGTGAACACCATAAAAAAGATTAAAAACAAGGCAAAAAATGCTTTATCATCATACCGCCAAACAAAAAGTGGAATAAAACACGATAAAAAAACAGATATAAATAAACATGGTGCCACTGAAAACTTAATTTTGTCCCACAAAAAAACAAGCTGCCATACAGCTCCATCAGTGGAAAAATAAAAAAATTATACCTGTCAGAATAAAGCGTAATAATTATTTTTTTCTATAAAATAGCTTTTATTGTATAAAAGCGCCAAAACATAAAAAAATATAAGTGAGATATCGCTCTAATCATACTGACCCAAAAAATAAAACTTGTTCGGTTGTGAAGAAGAAAGAGGCAGCACTCTCCGATCGTCCGAGACAGGTAATTTTATTCACATACGGTTAAACATCTTCACGGCTGGGGGTGCATAACAGCGAGAGCGGCAAGCCTGACGACGGCCGTTTCGCGCCTGGTGGGCGCTTCTACGGGTCAGTGACCCGTAGGAGCGCACCCACCAGGCGCGAAACGGCCGTCGTCAGGCTTGCCGCTCACGCTGTTATGCTTTATCTCTATTAACCCCGTTTATTGCCTACGAGGAGAATCTTACTCCTGTAAATAAATCCCCCTCAACAGTTGGTCTGTCTGTTCTGTGGTGATATACTCAACCCTGCACTCTACTACAGGGTCTCCGATCCAAAGGAGAGTGCTGCCTCTTTCTTCTTCACAACCGAACAAGTCTACAAATACACTCGGCACAGCACCCAAGATCTGAAGATCTGACTTCCACTGCAGGTGAGCAGTTTCCACTAAATCATACAGGCGGTGGTGCGGTCTATCTGTTTCTTCACATATTACAAAAAATAAAACTGCCTTATCAAATTTACCACACACATAATGACATAAACCCCTCCCCCAAATAAATTCCTGAATTGCTGGTTTTTGTTCGTTCTGCCTCACAAAAATCAGAGTAGAAAGTCATGTGCCCGAAAATAAAAACGTCAACTCGTCCCGCAAAAAACAAGACCGCACTTCGTGGGCCAAAATATGGAGAAATGATAGCTCTCAAAATGTGGTGATGCAAAAATATTTTTTGCAATAAAAAGTATCTTTTAGTTTGTGACAGCATCCAAACTTAAAAACCCAATATAAATCTGGTATCGCTGTAAATGCACCGACCAGAAGAATAAAGTCCCCTAATCACTTATACCGCACGAGGAATGGCGTCAAAAATAAATAAAACCAATTCTTCACATGCTGTTGATTTTTCATTCTTTTAAGAAAAGAGGAGTACCAACGGAGCAGAGAAATGGTGCAAAAATTCAAATGTTTATTAATTAACAAGCATAAAGTGCATAAGTACATGACATACAGTTAAAAGGGATAGTTAAAAACGTGAATCTCTGCCAGTGCCCCCACCATAATCTCCCACATCTGAGGTACTAATAGGGAAGCAGTCAGGTGTGTTTGCTAAATAGAAACTGTGGGAGACAATGCAAGCACCACAGTAAGAGATAAAAATAATTAGACAATGCTTACCACTAGAGAGGAGGAGGGTGAGGTATACCAGGCAGGGACCGATCCGTATGAGACCCCAACGCGCGTTTCGCCATGCGAGTGTTTTGGCTTTCTCAAGGGGAAGTGCCCCAGGGCTAGTCAGGACCCTTCAAATAGTGCGGTATCCGACCCATGTGATCGTATCACATGGGGAGCGTGGACCAATGGTAGCCATCAGTTCGGCGCATGCGCACCCGCGGCACCCCGTCCCATGTCAGAGCCGGCGTCAGGCGTTGCCACGGGCGCTGCTGGGAGAAAGCCCAGCGGCGCCTGCGCGAGACCAAAAAGACGCCGCTCCGACCAGAAGCGAAAGGAGCCGCAAGCAGCGCATGCGCACTATGGCAAACCTGGACCGCGGTAAATAGAAAAGAGTGCGTAAATATATATGCATGCATGTGAACGCACATGCACGCATAAGTAAAGGCCGCAGTGTGTGATGGCTGTATAGAGATCAAAAAGACATAATATCTAAAACGCATGTAAAAGTATACAAGCTGCAGGAACAAGCTACAGAGATATTTCTTCTTCATATAATACATGTATATCTTTATCATATCTATATAGATAATGCTTGAACTGGATGCAGCGGCTTATAGATGTCACAGCATTCTAACGGAGTCCACATGGGCGGAATGTCCTGAGAGCCGGAGCAGAACGGAGGTAAGAAATAACTAAGAAATAACACAAAAAAGTAAAATGAATAAAAACAATATTAAAAAACGGAACGGATTCCAAATACGAGATCCACATTAATAGGGACCCGGGTGGATGGACTGGGCAGGAGCATATTAGCAGATGAGATATGTAACAGTGGAATAGGGGATAATCATAGGACTGAAGAGTATACTATTGTATTTTAAGGCATTAGCCCAAAAAGGAAGAGAAGCTGAGGGATTCATTAAGTCCCTTAGGGGTCAGGGTGTTGAGGCGGACAATCCACGCCGCCTCTCGTTGCGCCAATACTTTCTTGTAATTTCCACCTCTGACCCCAAGGTGGACACACTCTATGCCTCTGAACTGAAGAGTCCCCGCATCACAGTTATGGAATTGTTTGAAATGGCGGGGGAGCGTCTTCAGTTCAGAGTCATCCTGACTGGTACGTGCGGCACCTATATCTCGAACATGCTCCCGAACACGTATGCGTAGCTCTCTAGATGTGAGTCCCACATATATCAGAGAGCATCCGCACGTGGCATAATATATGACATTAGATGTGCCACATGTGATGTGTTGTCTAATGTCATATATCTTGGATCCATCAGAGGATTTAAATGATGAGATCCGTGTCATATTGGAACATGCGAGGCAATGGCCGCACTTAAAGGACCCCAAGAGTGGGCCCCTAGTACCAAACGGATTCGCAATGGGGGGACGTAATGACTCCGTACCAAAAAGTTACCGAGGTTGGGGGATCTTCTGGCTGTCATTGATGGAAAAGTCCCCAATGCAGAAACCAATGCTGGTTCTGTCAGCAAGACAGGCCAGTGTTTGTTTAGAATTTGCCGAATTTTTGGCCATTCATGGTTATATGTCGTAATAAATCGGACTCTGTCTGTTTTAGTACCCACCCCTTGTAAATCATTCTTTGGGTACAGTAGGTCCCTCCGTGGTGTCCTTCTTGCTCTTTCGAACCCTCGCTTAATAGTCCTACGGCTATATCCACGTGCCTCAAACCGCTCCCTCAGATCGTCTGCTTGTGCAAGAAATTTGTTGTCCGTGGAGCATATCCGCCTCACCCTCAGGAACTGTCCGACCGGGACGGCCCCAATAGTGCTATGATTATGAGCTGAGCCGGCATGTAAAAGAGCATTTACAGATGTTGATTTTCTGAAAACATCCGTCTAAATTTGGCGGGCATTGTCTACTTCAAAAGTAACGTCCAGAAAATCAATATGATGGTCATCATATTGATATGTCAATTTTATATTGAGCTCATTGTTATTAAGCTGGCCCATAAACTCATCGAGCTGCTGCACTGTTCCTCCCCACAAAAACAGAATATCATCTATATAGCGCATCCAGCACAGCACATGGTCCACGGACTGCACGCCCACGTCGCCAAAAATGGACCTCTCCCATGCGCCCAGGAAGAGGTTGGCGTACGAGGGCATGCAGGCCGCGCCCATGGCCGTGCCGCGCCGCTGTAAATAGTAATTATCCTTGAAGACAAAAAAATTGTGGGTGAGGATAAAGCGCAGCAGCTCGAGAATTAGTTCGCACATGGGGCCGCCCAGGTCGGAGGCCCCCAGGAAGAGGCGGACTGCTGCCAGACCATGTTCATGGTCTATACTGGTGTATAGTGTTTGAACATCGGCGGTAACCAACAGGACACCAGGGTCGACAAAGACGCCGTCAACACGTGAAAGGACGTCCGTTGTGTCTCTGATATACGATGGCAAAATCTCCACCAGTGGCTTCAGTTAATGATCTATGAATTTGCAGGTTGGATCGCATAAGCCATCAATACCTGACACAATCGGACGCCCCGGTGGATTGACGGCGTCCTTGTGTACCTTTGGTAAAAGGTAAAAGGTGGGTGTCCTTGGTGATCTAACTGTGAGTCCCTCTATTACTTTCTTGTCAATAGTACCTTCCTCCAATGCCCTCCCCAGGATGGTCTGTAACCGAGAGGAGAAGGAGGCCATCGGATTGTAGGTTAATTTAGTATAAGTTGAGGCATCCCTCAATTGTCGGAAAGCCTCTTTCTCATATTTCTCGCATGGCCAGACGACGATGTTCCCCCCCTTGTCTGCAGGCTTAAATACAACATCTTTATAAGATTTTAACTCGTTGATAGCTAGTCTGCTTATGTGTCAAATTATCTGACCTGCGTCTCGGGGACAGTTGTTTCAAATCGTCGGTTACTAGACGTGTAAATATGTCAATTGCTGGACACAAAGCCAAGGCAGGGAACCTCGTCGATCTGGGCATAACTGCGGCTGGAAACCTACCTTGGGGTACGGTGGTCTGTTCCTCCAAGAGATCTTCTAAAGCCTGCAAGGCCTCCATCTCACTCTCAGTCACAGACCCATGGGGTTGGTCGTTCTTAGAATATAATTTTTTTTAAATTAATTTTCGGGAAAAGAGGTGAAGATCTTTCATAACTGTAAAAAAATCAAAAGAATTAGTTGGGGAAAAACTCAAACCCCTACTTAACACCTCGATCTGATCTCTAGTGAAGGACCTTGTGGACAAATTTAGTACCTGAAGGCCACCGCCGATGTCCGCCCCTTGTTTTCCAGAGGTATTCTTAGTTTTAGAGGTCTGGCGTGTCACAATCTTATTGGGAAGTGGGTTTATCCCAATTTGATTTCTAGAGGGTCCAGGGTATGATGTATTGTTACCCTCCGATGGAGTATTAGAGGTCGTGGATCTGGATCTAGAGCGTGAACTTGAATAATTTCTAAAGCGGGGACGTGAACGTTCACTTGGATTACGCCACCTATACATATTACCAGTCTGTTTGTCGTGCACATCACGTTTAAATTTTCTTGCCTTAGAAGTTTGTATTTCATTAACCCATTTTTGTAGGTCTGCATCCACCTCGTCATTAAGTTTTTGAATTGCTTCACCAGACATATCTTTTCTCAGAGTTTGTTGTATTGTTTCAATCTCTTTCTCAATATCAATTAATTTTTGTGTATCCAAACCTTTCAGTAGGGAAATAAAACCCAGGGCACAGTTGGTAGACAATTCCTCCTATTTGTTCTTTAACTTATCGTCCATAATAGGGAATGACGGGAATACTTGGATTCTCAGGCCACGCGGGATGAGTCCCCCTTCCAGGTATTTCTCTAGGAAGGCATGGTTCCACCAGACCCTTGTTCTTTTCTTCAGAAGCTCCTTGAATAATGTTGAGCATTCCGATACTGCAAGTATCGGGTATCGGCCGATATTTGCTGTATCGGAATTCCGATACCGAGATCCGATACTTTTGTGGTATCGGGTATCGGGTATCGCAACAACATTAATGTAATAATGTGTAAAAGAGAGAATTAAAATAAAAAATATTGCTATACTCACCTCTCCGACGCAGCCTGGACCTCAGCGAGGGAACCGGCAGCGTTGTTTGTTTAAATTTCGCGCTTTTACTTGGTTACGTGAAGTCCCGGCTTATGATTGGTCACGGCGCCATGTTGCCGGGACGCGGACCAATCACAGCAAGCCGTGACGAAATTACGTCACGGCTTGCTGTGATTGGTCCGCGTCCCGGCAACATGGCCGCCATTAACCAATCACAAGCCGTGACGTCACGGGAGGCTGGACATGCGCGTATTTTAAAAAGCACGCGTGTCCAGCCTCCCGTGACGTCACGGCTTGTGATTGGTTAATGGCGGCCATGTTGCCGGGACGCGGACCAATCACAGCAAGCCGTGACGTAATTTCGTCACGGCTTGCTGTGATTGGTCCGCATCCCGGCAACATGGCCGCCCTGACCAATCACAAGCCGGGACTTCACGTAACCAAGTAAAAGCGCGAATTTTAAACAAACAACGCTGCCGGTTCCCTCGCTGAGGTCCAGGCTGCGTCGGACAGGTGAGTATAGCAATATTTTTTATTTTAATTCTTTATTTTACACATTTATATGGATCCCAGGGTCTGAAGGAGAGTTTCCTCTCCTTCAGACCCTGGGAACCATCAGGAATACCGTCCGATACTTGAGTCCCATTGACTTGTATTGGTATCGGGTATCGGTATCGGATTGGATCCGATACTTTGCCGGTATCGGCCGATACTTTCCGATACCGATACTTTCAAGTATCGGACGGTATCGCTCAACACTATCCTTGAACTGCACAATGGTCTCCTGTACATCCCTCCCCAGCCCGTCCGGGCCCCCACACTTAAAACCATCCCTAAATGTGTCATTAATTTGGGCACGCCACGTAGAGTCTCGTTCCCTAAAGTCCATAATGGGCCTAGAAAAAACTGTGATAAACACAGAAATATAAATGATAGCAAAACAAGGCATAATCAAAAAATGGGGCAGTCAAAGCACTCAATAGTGCTCAAAAGACCCACAACCGAGAAAACAAGCTAGCTCCATATGAATCATTTAAGAAAAGAGGAGTACCAACGGAGCAGAGAAATGGTGCAAAAATTCAAATGTTTATTAATTAACAAGCATAAAGTGCATAAGTACATGACATACAGTTAGAAAAGGGATAGTTAAAAACGTGAATCTCTGCCAGTGCCCCCACCGTAATCTCCCACATCTGAGGTACTAATAGGGAAGCAGTCAGGTGTGTTTGCTAAATAGAAACTGTGGGAGACAATGCAAGCACCACAGTAAGAGATAAAAATAATTAGACAATGCTTACCACTAGAGAGGAGGAGGGTGAGGTATACCAGGCAGGGACCGATCCGTATGAGACCCCAACGCACGTTTCGCCACGCGAGTGTTTTGGCTTTTTCAAGGGGAAGTGCCCCAGGGCTAGTCAGGACCCTTCAAATAGTGCGGTATCTGACCCATGTGATCGTATCACATGGGGAGCGCGGACCAATGGTAGCCATCAGTTCGGCGCATGCGCACCCGCGGCACCCCGTCCCACGTCAGAGCCGGCGTCAGAAGACGCCACGGGCGCCGCTGGGAGAAAGCCCAGCGGCGCCTGCGCGAGACCAAAAAGACGCCGCTCCGACCAGGAGCGAAAGGAGCCGCAAGCAGCGCATGCGCACTATGGCAAACCTGGACCGCGGTAAATAGAAAAGAGTGCGTAAATATATATGCATGCATGTGAACGCACATGCACGCATAAGTAAAGGCCGCAGTGTGTGACGGCTGTATAGAGATCAAAAAGACATAATATCTAAAACGCATGTAAAAGTATACAAGCTGCAGGAACAAGCTACAGAGATATTTCTTCTTCATATAATACATGTATATCTTTATCATATCTATATAGATAATGCTTGAACTGGATGCAGTGGCGTATAGATGTCATAGCATTCTAACGGAGTCCACATGGGCGGAATGTCCTGAGAGCCGGAGCAGAACGGAGGTAAGAAATAACTAAGAAATAACACAAAAAAGTAAAATGAATAAAAACAATATTAAAAAATGGAACGGATTCCAAATACGAGATCCACATTAATGGGGACCCGGGTGGATGGACTGGGCAGGAGCATATTAGCAGATGAGATATGTAACAGTGGAATAGGGGATAATCATAGGACTGAAGAGTATACTATTGTATTTTAAGGCATTAGCCCAAAAAGGAAGAGAAGCTGAGGGATTCATTAAGTCCCTTAGGGGTCAGGGTGTATAATCACTTATACCGCACGAGGAATGGCGTCAAAAATAAATAAAACCAATTCTTCACATGCTGTTGATTTTTCATTCTGCCTCCCATAGATTGCAGTAAGGCTCGGCGCACATTTATCCTGCACTCTACGTTAAGCTCTTGCACCAGGATTTCCATGTAAATCTATGAAATACGTGATTCACATGGAACCTCTGGAGGAAGATTCCCTATAATGAGGCAATTGGAGGCATTGTGGACGCTTTCTGACCTGTGATCCAGCAGTGTTAGTCTTTTTAGGATTGCCTAAAAGTGCAGTCGGTGACAGTTTTGTGCACTTCTGAAAAGAAGGACACAGCAGAACAGAGGCCAGACGGAGTCTTGAGTAACTCTGCTGCCTCATTATAGTGAATGGACCCCTTGGGGGTTTCATCTGAATCAGATCACTCAGAGATTTAGTGTCACGCCGTTCTGTCTGTATATGGTTTTCGGTGTGACAAAGCATGTCTTTGCTTTAAACCTTTGCTCCTTTCCCCCTAATTGAGCTGGGATATTGTTGGCTGTTACCTGTATGGAGCCTGCTCAGTTTCCTGCTCTGCTGCGTAGCCGTACATGGGTGGTTAGGTCTTTGCTCTGCTGCATTACCTTTTGCAGGTGCGGTCCCTGGTTGCCACTGTGGAAGCTGTCTGCGGATTGTGAGGTCATTTGCAGCTGGTGCATGACTTTCCACGTGTGTCTTGGCGTGCAGTCGCTGCCAGGTTCCCTGAGCCTCAGTTCCTGCACTGATTGTTCTGTAATGGTTTCTGCTTGAGCTAAGGGCGTGCGCGGTCACACCTCCCCTGCTTTTATCAGGGTTAGTGTGTGTACATGAAATGCTGTCCCCAGCCAATTGCTGAGGGGCAGCTCCTATATATAGTTCCCCTGCCCTATGGGCGGGGCCTGAGCTACTCACAAAGATCCCGAACTTTGCTATGTGTGTTTTGTGTTCCTGCACCTCTCCTGTCTATGTTTTGGTACCAAAGTCCTTGCCTTGATTCCTGCTATGTCCTGTTCTGGCGCCTGTCCTGGAGGCGGTATATCCAGGCCTGAATCCTTGATCCTGTACTTGTCCTGTACCTGACCCTGTCTCAACTGGGTTTGCTGTATTATGTTCCTGGAATGCCTGACGATGGCAATCTGGAACATGATGACCGCTGCCTGGAGCTTGGAGCCTGATGGCTGTGGTGGTGCCTGTAGGTCGTGTCGGATGTCCGGGAACCGAATGACTCCTGTCTGATGTCTGCTGGTGACCCTGTGTCCATATGTCCTGATGTCCTGTCTGTACCCTGATGTCCTCGTGTACCCTAAAGTCCTGATGATCTCATGTACCCTGATGTCCTGATGACCTCATGTACCCTGATGTCCTGACATCATGTCTGTGTCCTCAAGTCTTGCCTGCATCCTGATGACCTCGTGTACCCTGATTTCCTGCCAGTGTCCTGATGTCCCGCCTATGTGTGCCTTGGTGATCCGATGGTGCCTTGGGGTCCACTGGGTGGCACCCTTCTGGGAGGTGTGGAATCGGGAGCCTGGCATAGTCATGTTTGGTTTATGTACTGTATGACTTTACTTTAGTAAATTTTACTTTCTCTATACCTGAAGTTGTGCGGTGTAATCAAGTTCTATGTGTCTCTTTCCTTGTCCACATGCTCAGCTGCCACAGAACCCGGTCTCTGCCCTCCCCGAGTTCGGGTAGGCCCGGGTCACCCTCTGCGGTATAAAGGGTCCGCATTGTGTGTCACACCATCGTGGTCGGTTGGCGTGGGGGCATGTATGGGCTGGGCCGCATCAGCGGCTGCAGCTTAACGTGACATTTAGATTGAAACCCCAAAATAAGTGGTCAGCTTAGAGTGTTGGATAAATGTGATCCCAAACATTATGTAATATGTTACCAATAAAAGCTTCAACTCAATCCACAAAAAAATCAAGCCCTCACTCAGGTCTGTTATCTGTTAGCGGAAATATAGGGAGCTTCCACGTTACTGGTAGCACAAAGGCTCTGGAAAAGCGAAGTGGCTCCTCACCCGCCAAAAGAAATTTGCAAATTCTCAGCTCCGAAATCCAAATGCCCCCTCCTTTCTGAGCCCCACAGTGTACCTAAAACCCATATTGCGTCCTCGTTTGGCATTTCTGAAGCAATGAGAACCCACCTAACTTTCGGGTGCATTACTCCAGAAGCATGGGTTGGGCATAACATACTGGTAACTGCAACGTACTGGTCACTACAGCATACTGGTCACTACAATGGCAGTTTGCAATTTTCATTCAGCAACATTCATTGCTGCTTGTTTCTGGAAAATATCCATGGAGTCAAAATCTACTACATCTGTAGATTAATTCCCCAAGGTTATAGTTTCCTAAATGGGGTAACTTGAGGGGGGATTCTGCTCTTTTAGCAATTAGGGGCTCTGTATATGGTGTCCGCAAACTGTTCTAGGAAAATCTGCCCTCCAGGAGGCAAATAGCACTCAGATACTCAGTATGGCTAAGTAGTACTGTACAGCCACATATGGGGAATTGCCACATTCAGTAGAAATTGTGGGACAAATTTTGGTGCCATATTTATCCACTTCTTGTGTGAAAATGTAAAATCTGGGGCTAACACTAAATTTTGGTGGTAAAAATGTAGTTATTTTTTCTTCACTGCCTAATGGTATAAAATTCTGTGGCACACCCGTGGTGTCAATATGATCACTGAACCCCTAGATGAATTCATTGAGAGGTATAGTTTGTAAAATGAGGTCACTTATCGGGAGCTCTGCTGTTTTGCCACCTCATGGGCTCTCCTACTGGGTCATGGTACCTGCAAACCATAACAGTAAAATCTAGCGCTCCATGCCTTATGAGCTTTGCACTGTGCTTGAAAAATATTTCCAGATTACATGTAGGGTATTGGCGCACTCAGGAAAAAATGGAGCTCAGTTTCTTGTAAAAAAAAATCCTATTATCCCTTAGAAAAATTAAAAACATGGGGCTAAAACAACATTTTAGTAGTAAAAATGTACTTTATTCTTTTTTCACTGCTCAGTGTTTTAAAATTCTGTGAGGCAAATATGGTGTCAATACGATCACTGCTCCACTAGATGAATTCACTGGGGTGTATAGTTTGTAAAATGAGTTCACATATAGGGGGATTCTGTTGTTCTGGCACCTCAGGGGCTCTGCCAATATAACCCCCTTAAACCATTCCAGCAAAATCTGAACTCCAATATGGTGCCTCTTCCCTTCTGAGCTTTGCACTGTGCCTCAAAAGCAGTATTCCGCCACATATGGGATATCAGCATACTCAGGAGAAATTGCACAACAAATTACATGGTTTAATTTTTCCTGTTGCCCTTATGAAAATACAATATTTTGTGCTGAAAACATGTTTGTGGGGAAAATTAGATTTTTCTTTATTTTTACAGCTTAACGTTATAAACTTCTGTGAAGTACCTGAGAGTTCAATTTGCTCACCACACATCTAGATCAGTTCTCTGAGGGGTTTAGTTTAGAAAATAGTTTAGAAAATAGTCTAGTTTAGAAAATAGTGTCATTTGTTGGTGATTTTTATTTTTAGGCACATCATAGGCTCTCCAAACGCGACATGACATCCGCCATTTGTTCCAGCAAATTTTGCATTCAAAAAGTCAAATGGTGCTCCTTTCCTTCTCAACTCTGCCGTGCTCCGAAACAGGGGTTTTCTCCCTCACGAGGAGTATCAGCATGCTCAGGCAAAATTACATAACAAATTTTGTGATTCATTTGACCCTGTTACCCTTTTTAAAATAAAAAAATTGGATCTGAAATTCATTTTTTGTGAAAAAAAGTTAAATGTCCATTTTTTTTCAAAAAAATCCTGCCTGTCGGCTCCTGAAGGGTTAATAAACTTGTTGAAAGTGGTTTTGAGCACCTTGATGGGTGAAATTGTTAGAATGGTGTCAATTTTGGGTATCTTCTTTCATATAGACCCCTCAAATGACTTCAAATGTGATGTGGTCCCTTAAAAAATGGTTTTGAAATTTTGTTTGAAAAATGAAAAATCGCTTGTCAACTTTTAACCCTTATAGCTTCCTAACAAAAAAAATTCTGGTTCCAAAATTGTGCTGATGTAAAGTAGAAATGTGGGAAATGTTATATATTAACTATTTTGTGTGACATATCTCTGCAATTTTAGGGCATGAAATTTTCACCAAATTTCTGTTTTTTTCACAAATAAATGCAAGTCATACCGAAGAAATGGACCACATATTTTTCTATAGAGAAATAAAACTTATACACATACCATCCCAGGACATGCAAAAACTATAATCTTTTTGCATATGCTGGGTAAATGTTGACTCATGGGCATACACTTTATACATCATTGAAAACTGTCACCATGTATGCCTGAGACATGCTTGCTAAGCAGGATTTAAACAGAACAATTAAATAATTGTTTTTCTCCTACAATCCTGTATATACAGGCATTTGAGCTTCTTCTGCAGAGTCAACCAGGAAAAGATCAATTAAGTCTTTAAGAAATAGATTGTTACCCAGAAGAATTTTACCCAGGAGCAAAGTGGAGTGACTCGTAATCTAAATACAATCCCTCCAAGGCAGAAATCACCACAATGGTCAAGGCCCAGTGGCATCCCTTTCATGAAGCTTAGGGATAACCTATTGGTGCCCTGACATTTGCATAGGCTGCTACCTATGCATTAACCACAACTTAATTTCTATGTTTTGCCCACCCCACCTAGATTTCTAGCATGAACTTCCATGAGGTACAACACGAGATTGAAAAAATAAGTGTGTGCATAGGTGCTCTCCGTTAATTAAGTGGGTTTTGCATCAACAAATAATTCCTAGGTGCCCAACTGGTCACCACTCTAGATGAAGTAGCATTAAATAAATATGCCCATATATTTACAATTGTATGGTGAATGAAGAAAAACACAATAAAAAAACAAAAAAACACGATACTCAGGGGAATAGAAGGAATAAATTAAGAGCAAAATTTGAAACTTTTGCCTTGGTATTTATTCATTTACAGGCAACTGTTGTGACTTAATCAAGGTAGAAGCCACGTTGCGTACCAGCTCAATGGCATCCTTCAACAACTAATAAAAATACATGATGTTGATGTTAGCACTATTTGTAATAGTTTCATTTTAATTTCATTTTTAACCTGGTGTCTTCTCCCTTTTGTTTAAAAATCGGAGAAGGTCGACATGCAATATTTTGTGCAGGTGTTTTGGCCTTGATGAACATTCATTTGCTTTTAGCATACTTTTTTTGGTACTTTTCCGCACACCTTTTACAATATTGCTATACAAAACAATATTTGGAATGTACTAATGATTGCGTGATTGCTTTGTGACCTTTTGTCCAAACAAATTACATTTCTATATGCTCTTTCCAAAAACTAATTTTAATAATATTACTGTTAGAAGATTGTCAATACTATTACATAATTTGCTACTTATTCTAAATTAGATAATTATATTTATTAATCTTATTTGGTCATTATAACAGCATTTAAAAATGGCAGCATACCATCTGCTAGTAATCACATAGAGAGATAGATCAATAGAGGGGTCACATGGTGTTACAAGTACTGATATCTTTAATAACTATAAACTAAGCCCTGCACACATGAAAACCAATAGATTTTACAAGTTTGTCCACTTTCCAAAACAGAAATTCTATCAGATATGAAGCTAATTAAGGGAATAATATTCATTTTGCCAGCATGGAAGACTCAGTGGGTAACTTTTGTTAGCATAATATTTGCATAAAGTAATCCGCATAAACATTTAGACCAGCAGTTATCTTGAAGGCTTCCAAGCGATTGTTTGCAGATTTTTTTTTCTTTTTTAAATCTGCCATTAAAATAGTTAACGTAGTCGTATAATATAGCACTCCAAATCGGAAAATGTAATATCTGTTTTCTCTTATTTGTTTAATAAAAGGAGACTTTATTGGACTTTTAAAGCCTCATGTTTATTTGCAAGACATGGATTTTCCTGGGATTGGTGCATTGTCTAGTATAATGTTTCCAAAGAATAATGCAGCTGCAATAGGGAGCAGATTTAACAGGTTTCAGATAAAGGTTAAGTACCAAACCGTAATTCAAAGTGACAGCGATGAAGCAGGGAAGTCAGGGTCAGTTGTGGTCAAATTCAAAGGGAGAAATTTCTGGTGTCAAAAAGTTGAAAGTTGTGTCAAACATAGTTTTTTTTGCAAAAATGATTAACTATGTCATCCTTGCTATCATCCATATTCCATAAAGTTGTCCACATTTTACATCTGTTTGGTCTTGCTCACATGAAGAGTGCCATCCTATATTTTATTAGATAGTATTCAGATAAATGTTATTTTATAGGGCAATGATGATCAGCGTTCTTTTTCCCATGCTGATTCTGCATGAAAAAAAAAAATTGCAGCATGCTGCATCTCCGCAAATCAAATTATGGGTACTCATTAAAGCAGCACTCCTCCCATCAAAGTTTTTATCCTCTTAATATACAGTATTGCAAGCATTATATTATATAGCACTATGTACTTACAATTGCTAGTTTTACCTTTCTACCAAGTTAATTATTCTCTTTTCTCTGCTCTGTGTAGAAACATGAAATCTCTTGTTTCTGCATGACTTATTCCCCTCTTTAACTCCTAACCCGCTGCTCCATTCCTCCCCCCTACCATAGACTTTTGCAGTGATTCATAGCTTGTGCAGAGAAAATTGATCTTCTGTTACTACATAGAGCTTAGAAGGATTCAGCTAGTCAGTTTTGATCATGTGATGCAATAGACCTAATGGAAAACAGAAGAATTAACTGAGTAGAAGGGCAATATGAGCAATTGTAAGTACACAGTGCTATATAAAATGATGATTGCAACATATTAAGATGTTAAAAACTTTGATAGGAGCTCTTCTTTAAAGTCTATGGGTGCATGTAAAACATCAGACTGCACTCGGAGTGCACTCAAATGTCCTCTGAGTGCAGTCTGATTTATGCACACAGAGACAATGGAGAAAATGAAGAAATGCGAAATAATTTGGATCACAGCAAACTGACAATTGCCTCAAACTCTGATCATAATAGATCCAATTCTCTTGGAAGAGAGAAACATTACTCATGTGAGTGAGTCCTATGACATCTGTGTTGCATCTATTGTTTATACATTAGCAGTAAATTAAATTTACAAGACCAAATACAGTTTTTTTCATGTTATCTACTTCCAAACCGCTATGAAATGATAAACATCCAGGTGGTCCGCGTTCTACTCTGCAGTGACAATCTAAAATATCACTGCATAGTATGGACCTACACATGCTTGTGCAGCTGTAGGAGCAGGGTGCGAACTGTCAGACACAGCCAGACTCCACAGACATAATTTATTACTATCTCTGGCTTCCCGATCAAAACAAACACTATACACAGCAAATAGGAAATGCTGACAGCATTCCTCCTTTGGGTCCAGCGGCCATATATTTTCTGTGTGTAGGGAGGAAGCATGGAGCTGTGGGGTCCCACAACACCCTGTCAGCACTGTTATACAGTCAGCAGGCTGAATGACTTCTCTAACTAGGGCTAATATACTTTCCTACTTTCAGGGAAAATCAGATAAAAAATAAGTATTTAAATGATGAAATGGCCCCACCTTCAAGGTCTTTTAATACCTTATTGGGAGCATACTTATATATTTATATAAGCATATTTGAACAAGCTCTTTAAACCACCTGTACGAAAAAAACTTGAAAATGTGCCTCGTAAAGAATAGGAGTAAATAGCGTGTTCTTGAATTGGTTAATAATTACAATGTATCTGGAAAACTTCAATGACATTTGGATGAACTATATGGGATGAGATTTTTCATTTGCATACCCATAGATTTGAATAGTCAATCACTATGATTCTACCAAGTAAAATAACGATACCTACGGTGCCAGTGCCGTTCCAGCAGTTTTGTCACTGGCTCTCCCAGGGCTCATGTGACATTGATGTGTCATGCAATCCCTGTGGCCAATCTGTGGCCACTTCCTTCCCCCATCCTTTGGATAATTCAGGCATCTGGAGGAAGTCGGAGAGCAGCCGCAACTTGGACTTTCACTTGATATCAGTTACATCCAAAAAAGAGGGGAGTGAAAAGGCTGCAGAGATCATGTGACATAATAATGTCACACAGGCTCTGGTAGAGCCAGTGCAGGTACTTAGAATGACACCAGCACCGGAGATGAATATAAGTGTTATTATTTTACTTGGGGTAAACATAGTGATTGAGAAAAGGTTGTCTGAGTTGTGAACTATTGAATTTAAAAATGTGCAAGACTTGGGAGTATGCACAGTTTGGAATATATTGTTGTGCCAACTATGTAAGGTAGATGAAATCTGTAAACACTGATCTTCCATACATGAGCTCCATCTGTAAGCTGCAATTCCATCTAGTCATAAATACTAATTTTTGCAGTCTGTGTTGTGGTTAGTAATCATCTTTAATATGTATTTACAACTTTAGACTTGTATAAAATGTACATAACTCGGGCATTAGAGAATACTTTAGGGCAGAAAGAAAAAAATGTATAAAGCTAAATTTTCTGTCATAATGCAAGAACATTCATCAACTTTTAGGAAGGTAAATGCTGTTCCAAATACATCTTTATTATAGGTCTTTTCAACTATGTAATGGCCCTAGCATAAAACACCTCAAATGCCAATCACTGCACAAAGTAACAGTTTAATATCAACATCATATTTCTTAACAGCTTATTTCTCCCTGAAATTCACATTTTCATTTCCATATACTGTATCTCGGAAGAATGGAGCACTCATGCGCTGAGAATGTCACAAACCTGTAAAAAGTAAAAATTTGGATATGAAATTTACATGTTTGGTTTGACGTCTTTCTCCAATTTTTAGAATATCTCCATTTTAATTTCTAAGTTATTTTTTTCTCTTTCTTCCATTAGTATTTTTGTGATTATTAAAAATATAGCAAATTTAGCACCCTGCATTACCATAGTGAACAATGTGGAAAGAGGCAATAAGACTAAATGTAAATGGAGAGGTTTGATATGAACACTACAATTTGATACCAATGTTAACTGACAGGACTAATAACTGATCTTATATCAGGTGATGGTGGTTTTGAGGTGCACAACATACTGTACATCTAGGAGGGTGGTAGTATGACTGACAAGACCGGATTACAATCATATAAATGTTTTTTGTACAGAGCTGTAATATGTTGGTAATATTGTCCTGTGGAAGTTTTCTTAACTCTCTCTGCACCTGTAAATTTGTACTATATTACTGAATGTTAGCCATCTCTTCTTTTTAAAAGAGAGGTATGAGACACTATGTTAAAATTAAACTATTAAAAAAGTGGCAGCATCAAGTGTAGCATCTATTCTGATTATGTTAGTTACTTGAGGGTGCGATGTAACATAATGAGGCTTATACCACATTATAGTCACAAGAGTTGTATGTAGATGATTTAAGGAGTACCTAACACCAAATCAAAAGTTTTCCGTTTTTACTCATATTTCAGCTGCTCCTTTGAGAATTTTTTTTTTTTAATCTGCCATATGGTCGCAAACATATTGTAATGCTTAATATTAAATATGAGCCGATTGATTAGCGGAGGATGGCGTTCGAGACTAATTTCTTGAAATTCTTCGCTTCATGTGAACTCTAACATTTTGAGATTCGATTCGCAGTTTGCAAAAAAAATAAAATAAAACTTGTCCGGCATCATTTTCCATACTGCTGAAGTATCAGAGAGCAGGCAAATGTGATTTTGCATTGCTGCGCTGTCCTCCCCATAATACCCTGCATCTATGACATCTTATGGATAGTGTTGAGCATTCCGATACCGCAAGTATCGGGTATCGGCCGATACTTGTGGTATCGAAATTCCGATACCGAGATCCGATACTTTTGTGGTATCGGGAATCGGAATCGGAGTTCCCAGTGTATGGTTCCCAGGGTCTGAAGGAGAGGAAACTCTCCTTCAGGCCCTGGGATCCATATCCATGTAAAAAATAAAGAATTAAAATAAAAAATAGGGATATACTCACCCTCTGACGCGCCCTGGTAGTAACCGGCAGCCTGCTTTGCTTAAAATGAGCGCGTTCAGCACCTTCCATGACGTCACGGCTTCTGATTGGTCGCGTGCCGCACATGTGACCGCCACGTGACCAATCACAAGCCACGACGTCATTTTCAGGCCCTAAACTCCTCATTCTAGGAATTTAGGACCTGAGAATGACGTCGCGGCTTGTGATTGGTCGCGTGGCGGTCACATGAGCGGCACGCGACCAATCAGAAGCCGTGACGTCATGGAAGGTGCTGAACGCGCTCATTTTAAGCAAAGCAGGCTGCCGGTTAACAGCGGTAAGGTGCAGGGGCCTCCGGACGGGTGAGTATATCAATATTTTTTATTTTAATTCTTTATTTTACACATTAATATGGATCCCAGGGCCTGAAGGAGAGTTTCCTCTCCTTCAGACCCTGGGAACCATCAGGATACCTTCCGATACTTGGTGTCCCATTGACTTGTATTGGTATCAGGTATCGGTATTGGCGATATCCGATACTTTTCGGGTATCGGCCGATACTATCCGATACCGATACTTTCAAGTATCGGACGGTATCGCTCAACACTACTTATGGATTATCATACCTTGTATAGTAGTGGTCAGGACTGGGCCATCGCAGATCAGCAGTTCCCAGTGGAGCACAGTTAGTGCTGCAGAGTTGTTTTACATCTCCAGAGTAACTAAGTCTCTCTCTTCTGTATAGAGTAAGCTCTTGTGTTCAGAGGGGTCCTCTCTCTCTCACCTATAAAGTGTAAGCTCTTTTGATCAGCAGTGACCTCTCTCTCAAGAGAACCTGGATCTGATATCTGTGGCAGGTATAGTGTAATGGTTAAGTGCATGGGAGACTGGGGTTCAAATCCTGGCTCTGCCCTGTGGAAAATCAAATTAAATTAATTATATACCGAGGCTCCTAACACTATAATACCTAACTTAGATGGCTGTTATAGCGCAGTGGTTAAAGTGCACAACCACCAACATGGGATTTCTGGGGTTCAAATCCTGGTTCTGTCCTGTTGGAAATAATATACCAATAGTGGTCCTTGGGCAAGACTACTAACACTATAGTGCCTACCTCAGTAAACATGAGAGTGTCATGAACAAAGAGAGTCATCCCCGCTCAGGCGTCACCCGGATTAAAAAGGTCCGCGTCAGATGTCGAGGAATCAGAACAATCTGATGATAAATGGGCTACTGGAACAAACCATACATGAACAAGGCAAGAGAACCTGGATCTGTTTTCAAAAAACAATATAACTGGCTTCTGTCTTGAAAAAGTGAAGTGTATAATAAAAATATAGATATTGTAACTTGATGGAAAAAATCTGAGACTATTGTTAATAATATTTGTTTATTAACAAATAATGTACTGACATATAGAGCTATATTTACATCATCAAAATTTAGAATTTTAGCAAGAGAAAACACTCAGACACAATATTGCAACCTTTGATTTACTGCTAGAGTTTCTGCCTTCCATATCATGGTAACTAAAATTCAAATCCAGCAGTAACAAATGATATAGTAAGAAGATGACAAATTAAAGAGAATGTGTTTTGATTTTGATTTTTGTACTAATAATTGATTATTTCAATAAATTATTTTTAATCCAAAATGGCATGTACTATTTTAACATGTATAGCATTTTTTTTATTTTTAGCAGCTTCTGGGGTCTGCCATTTTCAGCTGCTGATGTGCCATGGTTTTCTGATTTTGACAGCTGACACCCAGCACTCTGTGCCAGGAGTGGTCCCGCACCGCTCCCAGCACTATATCCTCTTAAATGCTGTGGTCGAATTCGATCACAGCATTTTGGGAGAAGGCAGAGGGAAGATAGCCCCTCTACCCTAGGATCGGAGACCCTGCGATGTCATCGCTGGGTCCCGATTGTCGCTGTGGTGACCTGATATTGTCATGATGACATCTCGATCACCAGGCACTAGGAAATTAGTTAGATGATGTGTTAGGGCAAGCGGAACGCACCAAATAATTATAAGGATTGTATAAGGTGCGTTCGCAAACCCAGGGTCCACCGCGCAGAGATGGAACCTGCTGCTGAGTAATGACGGACTATATGGTGGTATAATGTGGATACACATAGGTTAGCTTCACCCGGTATGAAGGGAGCGAACACTGTTGCATCACAGGGCCGCGGTACTGCACAGAGAGCGCAAGCAAGGAGTCACAGAACTCTGTCCCAAGACTCAGAAATTAATAGAACTAAATATTTACTACACAAGAGTGCGTGCAGTGCCGCTCTGGTGGACACCACTAACCACCCCGACTGGGGCCAGGAAAGCACTCTATTAGCGCATGGCACCCCACTGGCGGTCACTGCTATCAGACGCTGTATCGTGTGCTAGCTGTGCGGGATAGCACTGTCAGGCGTTAGGTAGCTTCAAACATTTGCGAACAGTCAACAACACTAGGGATGGGAATGATTCGGAGATTTCATCCATCGATAGGCATATATCCACACACACATTAATAAGTTTAAACTAGCGCATGGCCATGCGGGCATGCAAACCTTTTATAGCAGAAGCTCTCCATGACCTTCCTAGTGGTCCAACAGGAGCTGCCACAGGACCTGAGCATGTGACCCCCGACCACCAATGAGAGGTCGTCCCTTGGGCATGCTCAGAAGAAGAAAAGCAGGACTTAGTCCCAGGGATGCCTGCTTGCTGCTGATCAGTACTGGTTACAATGGCTGAGCCTGGAAAGACAGCAGTAACCAACCACACAGTATCAGCTTGAGCCAGAAGCTGGGACCAACATCTCTGCTGAGCAGGCTCCACTGCGGCTGGAGGTGAATGAGAGACCGCAGCAGGGGATGGTTTGAGATTTTGAGATTCCCCCTGTGCAGCAGCGGGAACTCGACACCTAACATGATGCGCACGACACTAACTCGTAACTAACTTGTGTTTGCAAGGCTGACATGCTATAAAATATACTGTAGCAAGGCTGCTACATTGCTGTACCTTATAGCTGGGGTCAGACTGCAGAAAGTGAAAGTCTCATAGTGGGACTAAGTAAAAAAAGGTGTAAAAATATTTTCTTTAAAATTACAAAATCATTTACCGCTTAATGACCAGATGTATTTTTGGTTTACTATTTTCATTTTTTGCTCCCCTTCTTCCCAGAGTCATAACTTTTTTATTTTTTAGTCAAAATGGCCATGTGATGTATTTTTTTTTTCAGGACAAGTCGTACTTTTGAATGACACCATTGGTTTTACCATGTCCTGTACTTGAAATTGGGAACAAAATTCCAACTGCGGTGAAATCGCAAAAATGAGATCTCATCTCCCGAGATCTTGGTACCGAGATCTCCATCTGTGCATGCACCTCCCCTGGCTGCAATTTTCCTGGAATCCACTGCACAGGAAACCATGGAACTGCAGGGGGCTTTGGCCTTTCACAAAATGTCGGCAGATCCCCCTGCTGCACCGCGGAGACACCTGCAGCAGCACCATACACCCCCACAGCAGCACCAGACACCCCCGCAGCACCGACAGGCATCACCGCAGCAGTGCCAGACACCCCTTCATCCCAGCCTGTGGCCTGCAGCAATGGTATCGGTTAGGTATATCCGCATTATAAGATGCACCCCCATTTTCCTCAAAAAATTTTTTGGAAAAATGCATTTTACAATCCAAAAAATACGGTATACAGAATGCATTCAGACCATTACAGAGCAGCATTGCTGGTCATACATTTACAGATAGACATTGCTCACAGTGACACACTCTTGAGAACTGTTTATTTATTGTCTGAAAGCCTTTACCTCACAAACAGTTCTTTTTTTATCTATGTTTGTTGTTTGTTATTGTAAAACATGGAGGTTTATTTAACCTCTGTCTGTGGTGGTTTTATCTAATCCTTGTGGACTTTTCTCATCGTTTGATGTTTACCTGGTATCTCTGTTTCATCTTATCTAAAAAGCTGGCCACTGGACAGGGAAAGGTGAGGCCAAAGTTACTACATAAATCACTATATACGGCCAGGGAAACATGACTAAGATAGAAGCAGAAACTTGGTTACCTGTACACGTGTACAGTGTTGTGATACCTGCATAAGTGGAGACGCCGTGCAGTGTTGTGAATTTCCCAGGGGTTCTCTGTCTTGATGTTGCTTCTCTAATATTCCAGATGGATGATGTTTAAAAGCTCCTTGCTGATGAAATGAGTATATGTACTTAATCTTCATATGTACTTAATCATTATATGTATTTAATCTTTATATGTACTTAACCTTTGAATGTTAAAATATACAAAAGTGTACACAATCATACTATTCAATCATACTATTCCTTTAATTTTGTACTTTAAAATAAAATGGTGTTATATCACAAGTAGTGGCCTTCTTTAAAGCCTTATCCGAACTTAGTGTTAAAAACTTGGCAATACATGGAAGTGCAAGTTAAATGCTGCTGTCAGAGGTTGACAGCGGCATTTAACCGGTTAACAGCTGTGGGTGGTTCGCTCTTCCACCCGTGGCTATTAGAGGGGTATGCCAGCCATTCAAAACAGCTGACATGTGCCGGGAAATATGTGGGCTTACGGCCGGAGCCCACATCCGAGAAGGAAGTTCGATATCGGGTACATTTACACCTGATGTCAGAAAGGGGTTAAAAAATATACAGAAAGGGGTTAAAAAATATACAATGTATATATATATATATATATATATATATATATATATATATATATATATATATTTATGATAAAAAAATGTATTTATGAAAAAATATAAACAATAAAAATACACATATTTGGTATTGTCACGTCTTGAGCGACCCAATCTATAAAACTGTTCCACTAGTTATCCCCTTTAGCGACCACATAAAAAAAATTAATAAGAAACAAGGCAAAAAAAATGCCTTATCATCATACTGCCAAGCAAAAAGTGAAATAAACATGATAAAAAAACAAATAAATAAACCGTAAAAATGGTACCGCTGAAAAATCATCTTGTCCCACAAAAAACAAGCCATCATAAATCTCCATCAGCAGAAAAAGTAAAAAGTTATAGCTTTCAGAATAAAGCATTGCAAAAATAATTATTTTTTCTATAAAAGTTTTTATTGCATAAAAGCGCCAAAACATAAAAATACTGTATAAATGTGGAATCGCTGTAATTGTATTGATGATGCAAGTTAGTTTAATAGGGTGCACCTACAATAATTCAGGTAATGAGAAAACATATGAATGTCAGGATGCTACACCTGGTGTGGAAATGAAGTATAAACTAGGGAGGAAAAGACCAAAACAAAGAATGGTGTGCACACCTGGTGCAATACAAAAATACAGCTTTATTGGGTACCAAAGCACAAAGTACATACAAAAAGTGAAACATTAAAACTATCTAAAACATATAAACTGCATAGCAGTCATCCAACACCCCTGAGTTATGTATTTGACATATACATGAGGCAGAATGTAACATTTGGGGATACAATGATATCAGGGTGGAGTGAAAGTATCACTTATGAAAAATAAAGGTCACATAAATGTGGTTATATGAGAGGTTACCCAAAACACCAGTGACAAATAATACCCCTAGACTAACAATACACCAATAAATACAGACCCCCACTGAAGAAGTAATATGGGGATGTATGATAATAAAAAGAAAAGGGGTTAAAAACATTTTTCATGCTGGTGTTATAAAGTATTCTAATTTACTGAGATAGTGACTTTTGGGTTTTCATTGGCTGTAAGCCATAATCATCAAGATTAACAAATAAAACACTTGAAATAGGTCACCCTGTTTGTAATGACTCTATATAATATAGGAGTTTCACTTTTTGTATTGAAGAACTGAAATAAATTAACCTTTTGATGATATTCTAATTTTGTGAGAAGCACCTGTATGTACAAAAGAAAGTATAGTTTGACACATGTGCCGCACCTAACACAGCTGACCAGGTAATATTGCCTCTCTACCGCATGATACAGGTTCAATGATGCTTTCAAGTCTAGTTTAGAGCCATGTGTGCCATGCTGCCATTCTAACTTATGTATCTAGCTTTCCATGTGTATAACTATCCCTAATGTGGCTTCCTTTGCTTTTGACATACACTTACCTCTGTGCCATTATTATCTTCTATATACTCAGCACTTTTGCACTTTCTCTTTGATACCCTGATATATGCTATTGACTTATCCACTTGGACGTTGTCACGCTATACTTCCTTTTGTATATATCTTGCCTGGCTTTTACTTTGCTGTAAATCCTTTTTTAAAATAATCTATTTATATTATACATTACTCTCATGATCTTTTGCTGTTTGTTTGTGTAGGCACTAGTGATGAGCGAATATACTCATTACTCAAAATTTCTCGAGTATGCTCGGGGGTCCTCCAAGTATTTTTTAGTGCTCGGAGTTTTAGTTTTTCTTGCCGCAGCTGAATGATTTACATCTGTTAGCCAGCATAAGTACATGTGGGGGTTGCCTGGTTGCTAGGGAATCCCCATATGTACTTATGCTGGCTAACAGATGTAAATCATTCAGCTGCGGCAAGAAAAACTAAAATCTCCAAGCACTAAAAAATACTCGGAGGACCCACGAGCATGCTCGAGAAATCTCGAGTAACAAGCATATTCGCTCATCACTAGTAGGCACCTCTGTTAGTTGTGCCACTACTTCACCACGTGTCTTAAATAAAGGTGTTTTAATGTTAATTCGTTTCACTCATCCTTTATTTTTATTAACTGCTTGACCAATATTTGGTCTCTTCTCTACTGGGTCTACTATCTACTCCGACTGGTCTGCCACTGTGCACATATACCTCACTATTTACAATTAAACTATTCATGCAAAAATATTAGTTTGATGTATATGTATTGCTTTGATTTATAGCCAGTGTTCCAATGGGTAGATGTCCGTGAAGATGGTCCCAGATGACCTATGAAAAAGGTATGACCCGAACCTTGCGTTGAATAATGAAGATCTGTTCACATCCTGGACCTAGTGATTTAGATATAGAGGACAAAATCATTAATGCTGAAAATAAAACAACACCACAATGCCAAGAAACAAGCCATAAGTATTGATATGTAGAGGTATGTAACTTTAGGGTAAAAGGATCTGTGTGGGCTATGGGCATTAGCACAAAAATCCAGTAAAAAGCAAATCCTCATTGAGCCTTGCTGGAGCCTCCGATTGAAGCTTGAAAATCCATCAGGATTCAACTTATAGAAGGTGTTTGCCACTACTGCTGCCCCTGCCATTACTGATCTTCTGTATCCCAACAAACCTGATATTAGATGTTTTACCCTGATGTAGGGATAGGAAATGGGCAGTGACAGGGGTGAGAAGTTTACCTTTTTTCTGATCCACAGCAGCCAGGTGGATGGCAGACATGTATTTTGGGGCTCTCTTCCTCAGCTCCTGTGAGGTCTGGCCTACATATACCCTGTTGCATGGAAAGATGAGTGCATTGATGACATCTTTGCTTTTACAATTGATGTGCGACTTGAGCTGATGCCTCATGGAGTTGAGAGGATTAAGCAAGGCCTTATGTGTTGCATGCATGGATGGACAAACATTACAGTCTCAAAATGGAAATGACCCCCTCAGTATAATGCCCCAATTGAGTCTAAAAGTGGGTGGGCCACTTTGCTTTTAAAAGGGGTCGCGTACTGGTTACCATGAATGTTTGCCCATCCGTAGTCAACATAGACCAGTGTTTATTCAGTATATTCCTCACCTGGTGACAGCTGTTGTTGAAATTGGTAACACATCACGGCCAGGAGTCTTGTCTGTATTTGAGTGGGAAAAAGGAGTGAAGTTGATCCTGTCCCTGGGCAAGTAGAATAGTGGTAGAAATGAACCTCTTAGGGTAGCCACGCTGTTGAAATTTGTCCACGATGTCCCTTGCTTGGACACGAAAATCCTGGTCAAGTGTGTTGGGGGTCAAGTTCCCACCTCTGCACAGGGGGAATCTCAGGCCATCTCTGCTGCGGTCTCCCATTCTTCTCCTGCCACAGTGGAGCCTGCTCAGCGGAGACGTCGGTCCCAGCGTATCGCTCAGTCTGACTCTGTGCAAAGGGTTACTGCTGCTTTTCCAGCTTCTGCCATTGAAGCCAATGCTGGGCAGCAGCGAGCAGATGCTTTTGGGACTAAGTCCTGCTTTTCCCCTTCTGAGTATGCCCAGGGTAAGATCTCTCATTGGAGATCAAGGGTCACATGCTTAGATACTGCAGCAAAACCCATTGGTTCTCCAGGAAGGTCCTGAAGGTGCTCAGGCTCTGTGGCAGCCACTCATTGGTCATACCGCCAAACAGTGCCACCATTCACTAGCAGCAGGTTCCCTCTGCACGGTGGACCCCGGGCTGCGAACGCACCAATTATAATAAATGTATATATGTACTTGGTGCGTTCCGCTAGCCCTAACAGTATACTAGCACCAGGGTCTGGCTAGTCAATGGTGGATGATCAGCGTTTATAGCAGTACATCCAGCAGCTGGAGGGTAGGTTGGTGG
The DNA here is from genome assembly GCF_051348905.1 of Ranitomeya variabilis. Taxonomy (NCBI): domain Eukaryota; kingdom Metazoa; phylum Chordata; class Amphibia; order Anura; family Dendrobatidae; genus Ranitomeya; species Ranitomeya variabilis. Next base: position 295,575,187 of record NC_135236.1, on the reverse strand, counting down.
CTCTTGAGCGCACAACCTCAGCTGTGGATGTTACCGCAGTCGCTGTTCAGGCTGCAAGTGTAGCTGCAGCCAGTTTGTCCTCTGCCACCCCTGCTCTGACTTTATCCCGTCTACCGCTTCCAGACAAGTTTGCTGGTGACAGTAAGCTATGTTGGGGATTCGTGAGTCAGTGCTCCATACAGCTAGAGCTCCTGGCTGCACGTTTTCCTATGGAATGGGCGAAAGTGGGATTTATTTTATCCCTTTTGTTGGGCAGGGTGTTGGAGTGGGCAACGCCGCTATGGGAGCGTAATGATCGTGTGGTGCAGAGTGCTCCTCTCTTTCTGGACGCTCTGAAACAAGTCTTTTTGGTACCTCGTTTCACCCATTATACCGTACTCCAATTGTTGGCAATAACACAGGGTTCGTCCATGGTCTGCCAGTTCACCATCCAATTCCGGACTCTGGTCTCTGAGCTGGAGTGGCCGGATAAAGTCCTTATTCCGGTGTTCTGGAAAGGACTGGCAGATGATGTGAAGGATGCCTTGGCCACCAGGGAGATTCCCGCCACACTGGAGGAGCTCATTTCTATATCTACCCGCATCGAGCTCCATTTTAACGAGCGGAGGTTAGAGCGGACCCAGTGTAGGCAGAGGTTTCGGCTGGCTCCCACCTTCACCAGAACTCTAGAATCTTCCGTTCAGGCGTCTGACTCCCATGAGGCCATGGAGGTTTCTCGAGCGGGACCTAAGTCTCGGACTGCTCGAGTACCCGTGGTTTGTAGAAATTGCCAACAACAAGGACATTATGCAAATAAATGTCCACGGCGGTCGGGTAAACAATCGCATCTAGTAACCATTGGAGGAGGTTCACTAGACGCAGCGGCGTTTTCCTCCAAGCTGTCCTTTAAAGGGACAATCATGTTAGGCTCATCCTCTCTAACAGTCAAGCTTTGTGTGGATTCTGGAGCAGAGGGGAATTTCATGTCCTCTGCTTTTGCTCTGCGCCATGCAATACCTCTGGTGATGCTCGCCAAACCGGTGACTGTTAGAGTAGTGAATGGGTCGACACTTTCTTCACAAATCACACATCACACTGTCCCTTTCACGTTATCCATGTCCCCATCCCACCAGGAGATTATTTCCCTTCTTGTCCTTCCCAAGGGAATGGATGATATTCTGCTGGGAATACCCTGGCTCCGTTTCCACTCCCCACATATTGAGTGGACCTCTGGGAGGATATTGGGTTGGAGTGAATCATGTAAGGGCAGATGTGTGAAAGAGTGCGTTCAGGTTTCCACCACCGAGATACCCGCAGATCTTTCTTCCCTTCCCAAATGCTATTGGTCCTATGCAGACATCTCCAAAAAGGCTGCGGAGACCCTTCCGCCTCACCGTCCCTATGACTGTCCTATTGATCTCTTGCCTGGAGCAGAACCTCCTCAGGGACAGGTCTATCCCCTCTCTCTCCCGGAGATGGAGGCTATGTCCCAATACATCCAGGAGAATTTGGCAAGAGGGTTCATTAGGAAGTCAGTGTCACCTGCAGGGGCAGGGTTCTTCTTTGTGCAGAAGAAGAACAGAGAATTACGGCCTTGTATAGATTACAGGGGTCGTAACGCCATCACTGTTAAGAATAAGTACCCGCTACCCCTGATTTCTGAGCTCTTTGATAGGCTACGGGGAGCAAGGGTATTTACCAAATTAGATCTGCGGGGTGCTTATAACCTGATTCGCATCCGTGGGGGGGATGAATGGAAGACAGCATTTAATTCCAGGGATGGGCACTATGAGTATCTGGTGATGCCCTTCGGGCTTTGTAATGCCCCAGCCATTTTCCAAGACTTTGTCAACGACATCTTCTGGGATATGCTCTCCACCTCGGTCGTAGTCTATCTGGATGATATTTTCATCTTCTCTCCAGATATTGACTCCCACCGGAGAGATGTTGGCAGAGCCTTCGACCTCTTACGGGCAAATTCCCTCTATGCAAAGTTGGAGAAGTGTATTTTTGAGCAGGAGTCTTTACCTTTCCTTGGCTATATCATCTCCACCCAGGGATTGGCTATGGATCCTGCCAAACTACAGGCTGTGATGGACTGGCAAGAACCCCATTCTCTTAAAGTGGTGCAGCGCTTTTTGGGGTTCATTAATTACTATCGCCAGTTCATTCCCCACTTCTCAACTTTGGTAGCTCCCTTGGTAGCCCTCACCAAGAAAGGAGCAAATCCCAAATTGTGGTCTGAAGAGGTCTCCAGGGCCTTCTCTTCTATTAAGTCTCATTTTGCTAGCGCTCCCATCCTACATCGTCCCGATGTTGATAAGCCATTTATAATGGAGGTGGATGCCTCATCTGTTGGTGCAGGAGCAGTCCTCTTCCAAAAGGATGCTCAAGGTTGGAAGCATCCTTGCTTCTTCTTCTCCAAGACCTTCACACCAGCAGAGAGGAATTATTCCATCGGGGACAGGGAGTTGCTAGCAATGAAGTTGGCTTTCTCAGAGTGGAGACATCTTTTGGAGGGGGCTCGCTTTCCCTTTCAAGTCTTCACGGACCACAAAAATTTGGTATATTTACAAACAGCCCAGCGGCTAATTTCTCGTCAGGCCAGATGGTCCTTGTTCTTCTCCTGGTTCCACTTCACCCTCCATTATCTCGCTGGAGAGAAGAACATTCGTGCTGATGCCCTCTCTCACTCCGTTGTGTCATCTGAGGAGGAGGAAGGGGAGCCTCGGCTTATTGTCCCTTCTGAGAGCCTGAGAACCGTAGCACTGGTTTTGCCAGAGTCTGTGCCTCCAGGCAAGACTTTTGTTCCCATTAATTTGCGACCGGAGGTTCTCTCTTGGGCTCATTCGTCCAGGGTGGGTGGACACTTTGGGACAAAGAGGACATCTGAGCTACTGGCGAGGATGTACTGGTGGCCACATATGGTCTGTCACGTCGGAGATTATGTTTGGGCATATGTCTCCTGCGCCAAAAATAAGTCTCCTTGACAATGGCCAGCTGGGTTACTTTATCACTTGCTGGTGGCAGACAGGCCCTAGGAGATGTTTGGGATGGACTTTGTGGTGGGTTTGCCCAAGTCTCGTGGCTGTACCATGATTTGGGTTATCATTGATCATTTTTCTAAAATGGTGCATTTGGTGCCGCTTCCATGGCTACCTTCTGCATGGGCCTTGGCAGCGTTGTTCATAAAACACATCTTCCGCCTACACGGTATGCCGGACAAAATTGTCAGTGACCAGGGTCCCCAGTTTGCATCTTTCTTTCTGGAGAGAGCTTTGTCATCTACTAAGCATTGAGTTGAATCTCTCTATCCTGAGATGAATGGGTTGGTAGAGAGGGCCAACCAGACCTTGGTCACATATCTGCGACATTTAGTCTCAGCCAGGCAGGATGACTGGGCACCCTTGCTATCATGGGCAGAGTTTGCGCTGAACAACGCCGTAGCTGACTCCACTGGACAAACCCCATTCCTCTGTAACTATGGTCAGCATCTGCGGGTACCTGTGCCTATGCCCGTGTCTTCCGCCGACTCCAGGGTGGCAGACTTTGCTGTGGAGGCACGGGATATTTGGGACAGCACTCAGGATGCCATTTGGGCCTCCAAGGAGAAAATGAGGTCCTCGGGGCCCCGCTCCGACCTTTGCTCCTGGCGACTTGGTGTGGCTCTCCACCCGTAACATCAGGCTGCGAGTTGAGTCCACTAAGTTTGCACCTCGCTACTTGGGCCCTTTCAAGGTCCTCGAACAGGTTAACCCTGTGGTCTACCATTTGGCCCTTCTGCCACGCCTGGGTATCACCGACACCTTTCATGTGTCCCTCTTGAAACCCGTATACATGTCCTGGTTCTCCGAGTCATCTGCTGGGACATCAGGTTCATCTACGGATGATTATGAGGTGAAGGCTATTTTGGATTGCAAGGTGGTACGTGGCAAAAATATTATTTGGTGGACTGGAAGGGTTATGGTCCTGAAGACAGGTCCCGGGAGCCTGCTGAGTATATTCGGGCTCTGCAGCTCATAACTGCCTTCGAGCGTAGCCATGTCCAAGGAGGGGGGACATGTTAGGGTTCAAGTTCCCGCCTCTGCACAGGGAGAATCTCAGGCCATCTCCGCTGCGGTCTCCCATTCTTCTCCTGCCGCAGTGGAGTCTGCTCAGCGGAGACGTAGGTCCCAGCATCTCGCTCAGTCTGACTCTGTGCAAAGGGTTACTTCTGCTTTTCCAGCTTCTGCCATTGAAGCCAGTGCTGGGCAGCAGGGAGCAGATGCTTTTGGGACTAAGTCCTGCTTTTCCCCTTCTGAGCATGGCCAGGGTAAGATCTCTCATTGGAGATCGAGGGTCACATGCTTAGATACTGCAGCAAAACCCATTGGTTCTCCAGGAAGGTCCTGAAGGTGCTCACGCTCTGTAGAAGCCTCTCATTGGTCCTTCAAGGAAGGCCCTGTACTTGCTGCAGCTATAAAAGGTTCGCATGGCCATAGGCTAGTATCAATCCAAGTATGTGCTTTGCGCCAGTGTGGTTATGTGTGAATGTATTCGGGGACCCGGCTGAAATAAGCCCCTAGAATACTGGCACCTCCGTTGAGGAGATTGCGTGTTTGCATAACCACTGACTGCTATCAGTTCGGCAGTAAGCTTGTGCTCCTGTGAGGCTAACAGGGCGCAGTGCTTCCTTTCACGGCTACTCTGTGAAGTAACAGAGCTAGTCTATACCGCCAAACAGTGCCACCATTCACTAGCAGCAGGTTCCATCTGCACTGTGGACCCCGGGCTGCGAACGCACCAATTATAATAAACGTATAGATTTACTCAGTGCGTTCCGCTAGCCCTAACAAAGTGTGCAATTGTCCCTGACCCTGAGGAATTGTCCTGTTGTCACCCCATTTTTGTTGTGTGCAGGATGCTAATGGTGATATTGTAACAGTGAATTCATGGCCATTAGCTTGTGAAATAGATTGGTTACCAGTCGGTTTTCATGCACAAAGATTTTGAGGTCCTAAAAGGTGGTGGAACTGGAGGAAAGCAATGTGTGAGAAATATGTTGCAGTAGATTGGGTTCAAATCATTAAGAAATTGTTTATACTTTTTGTCTGTGCCAATCCATTAAAAAGATCATCCATGTGGTGGTGTCAGTGACAAACCTGTTGTTTGAAGGCCCTAGATGGATAAACAATGGTCCCCTCCCGTCATGCCAGAAAGATATTGTCGTAAGTCGGTGCACAACAGGCCCCCATCACCATTCCTGAGACCTGTTAAAAAATAATCTGTCAAAAAGAAAATAGCTGTGATGAAGGATAAATGCAAGAAGGTCATTAATGAAGGAGTCATGCTTATGGTCTGTGTGGTCTTGTTTGTCCATCAAAAAGTCTAGGGCATTGATGCCATCTCTATGGTTGATGTTAGAGTAGAGCATCTCCAAGTCACAGGTCACCAGGAGGAACTCCGTCAGCAAGATGTCACGGCACACTTGGATAAAGTGGGATGTGTCCCGGATGAAGGAGGGCAAAAGTGAGGCCTAGGGCTGCAAAAAGAAGTCAAGATAGATGCAATCTCTCTCACACAGACTACCAATGCTGGAGACTATGGATTGGCCAGATGGCTTAAGGGTGTATTTTGTGGCTCTTTGGCAACATACAGAAGGTGAAAATAATAGGGTGTTCCATCCACTTGTACTTTTTTTCATTAGGAGTGATGATGACATAGTGATCAGCTCTAGATAGAAGGGTCTGAAATTGAGTGAGAAAAGCAGACGAAGGACCACACAGCAATTTCTGGTAAAATTTCAGATTGCTCAATTGTTTGTTGTTTTTCACCAAGTATATGTGGGTGGCAGAAATAACCACATTACCACCCTTATCGGCCACCCACCTGTGGAGGCATGAGAAGAATGTCCTGCTTGACAAACTCGAAGAAGATCTTCACCACTGGCATCAATGAGAGCGAGGGAGCTTTTATGGGTTTGTTTTTGTAAGGAAACTTTTTTTTGGTGGTGGTGAATTGATTTTACTCCAGAAGATCAATCAAGTTCCGGAATGTTTGACACTCGTCCTCCACCAAGGTCTGCATAATGTCTGGTTTTCTGTAGATTGGTTTTTGCCAAATAAGAAAAGATCCTTGATGAGATCAAATTTATCAAGGTTATGAGTCGGTGAAAAAGTGATGCCCCTCTGGAGAACCAACAGCTACAGAGAATGATAATTTGCAAAGAGTCAGAGGATACCTGAGAGATCTCTTGTGTGGTTCCTCATCCATCCATGTTGTCTAGTTGTGTGTTGTCCTGTACTGAAGAATAAAGCTGCCTTATTAATTTTACCACGCACGGAAAGACATTAAAAAAAAAAACTATTCCTGAATTGCTGTTTTTTGTTCATTCTGCGTGCCAAAAATAGGAATAGAAAATTATCAAAAAATGTAATGTGCACAAAAATGGTACCAATAAAAACATCAACTCGTCCCGCAAAAAACAAACCCTTCCATTACTCTGTCAGCGGAAATATGGAAAAATGATAGCTCCCAAAATAAGCAAGTTTTTTGCAATAAAAAGCATCTTTTAGCAAGTGACAGCAGTCAAACATAAAAACCCGATATAAATCTGGTATCACAGTAATCACACCGACCTGAAAAATACAGTCATCTGATCACTTATACCTAATGAGGAACGGTTTAAAAAAATAAAACCAATTCTTCCCCAGCTGTTGTGTTCATTCTGCCTAATAAAGATTGCAGTGAGGTTCAGCACACATTTATCCTGTGCTCTACACTGAGCGTTTACACTGGGGTTTCTGTGTAAATCTCTGAAATATGTGATTCAGACAGAGCCCTGGTGAAAAATTCCCTATAATGAGGCAAATGGAGGCACTGTGGAGGCCGTCTCTGAAAGAAGGACATCACTGAAAAGAGGCCAGATAGAGTCCAGAGTAACTCTGCTGCCTAATTATAGTGAATTAATTCCTCAGGGGTTTCATCTGGATCACGTCACTCCAAAATTTAGTTGGAAACTGCAATGTACCGTATTTTTCAGATTATAAGATGCACTTTTTTCCCAAATTTTTTTTGGGGAAATGGGGGTGAGTCTTATGGTTGGAATATAACTACAAATCCTGTGTGGTGGTCCCAGTGGCGGTGGTCCCAATGCAGCCTCCCTTCCCTGGCTGGTGCAGCTGTGAAGCGGCAGTGGCAGTGCTCTGTGGTGCGGCACTGGCAGGGCTCTGTGGTGTGGTTGCAGCAGCGGGGCTCTGTGCTGCATGAGGGGCTCTGTCAGCATTTCATCAAAGCTCCATTGCTGTGATGCAGTGGCCTCTGGGAAAATGGCCATGGCAGCGCATGCTCAGATTCAGATCTCGGCACAGAGTGCTGCTGCCCAAGCGCAGAGTGCTGCCGCCCCAGCATAGAGCGCTGCCACCCCACAGAGCTCAGCCACCGCACAGAGCGCCGCCACCGCACCAGCCTGGGATGGGATTTCCCGGAGGTCACTGCAACAGCCTGGACCACCAAATGACCCCTGTGACCACTCCTCCACCTGTGCTAATCCCTTCTCTGGTGAGCTGAATTCAGACTATAGACAGACTCCCATTTGACACATTTTTTTTTTTTCCCTTTTTTCCTTCAGAAAATTTGGAGTGCGTCTTATGGTCTGGTGCATCTTATTGTCCAAAAAAGATGGTAAGTGCTCAGCATAGAGCACCGGATAAAAGTGATCCAAAATGTTATGTAAAATGTACCCAATAAAATCTTCTTCTCCATCCACAAAAAAAAACATGTCCCCACTCAGGTTTTCATCTATTAACAGGAATATAGGGTACTTCCATGTAACTGGTAGTACAAAGATTCTGGATAAGTGAAATGGCTACTCAAATTTTTTTTTAGCAAATTCTGTGCTCCCAAATCCAGAAGTCCCCCCTCCCTTCTGAGCCCCAGTGTGTCTAAACCACATATAGTGTCCACATGTTTTGCATTTCTGTAGTGATGAGAGCCTGCTTAATTTCAGGGTGTGTGTCTCCAGAAGCATGAGCTGGGCATAATGTACTGGTCACTACAAAATACTGGTCACTAGAGCGCACTGATCACTAGTATTACAATGGCAGTGTGCAATTTTCACTCAGCAACATCCATTGCTGCTTGTTTCTTGAAAACACCCATGGAGTCAAAATCGTCACTACACCTGTAGATAAATTCTCAAAAGGGTATATTTTCTAAAATGGGGTCACTGAAGTGGGGATTCTGCTTTTCTAGCACTTAGGGGTTCTGTATATCGAGTCCGCAAACTATTGTAGGAAAATCTGCGCTCCAGGAGGCAAATAGGGTTCCGTCCCTCCCAAGTCTCGCCGTGTGACTAAGTAATACTGTACAGCCACATTTGGGGTATTGCCACGTTCAGCAGAAATCGTGGGTCAGATTTTGGTGCCATTTTTACCCACTTCTTGTGTGAAAATGTAAAATCTGGGGCTAAAACAAAATTTTGGTGGTAAAAATGTAATTATTTTTTCTTCATAGCACAATGGTATAAAATTTTGCGATACACCCGTGGTGTCAATACGATCATTGCACCCCTAGATGAATTTGATGGGAAGTGTAGTTTGTAAAATGGGTTCACTTATGAGGGGTTCTGCTGTGCTGGCACCTCAAGGGCTCTTCCAGTGGGTCATAGCACTCTCAAACCATAACAGTAAAATCTGCACTATAGTATAGTGCTCCTTCCTTCCCTTCTGAGCTTTGCAGTGTGCCTGAAATGCATTTCCCAAATATATGTATTCACCCTTAGGAAAAAATGGACCTCAGTTTGTTGTTAAAAAAATCCTGTTAGCCCTTAGAAAAATGTAAAACTTGGGGCTAAAACAACATTTTAGTGGTAAAAACGTAATTTATTCTTTCTGCACCACTTAATGGTATAAACTTATTTGAGGCACATGTCATGTCAATATGATCACTGCATCCCTAGATTAATTCATTGTTGGGGGTGTAGTTTGTATAATGAGCTCACACATGGGGGGTTTCTGTTGTTCTGGTACCTCAGTGGCTCTGCCAATGTGCCATGGCACTCTCAAACCATTCCAGCATCTGGAAATCTGAACTCCAATATGGTGCTTCTTCCCTTCAAAGCTTTGCACTGTGCATCAAAAGTAGTATTCCCCTGCATATGGGGTATCAGTGTACTCAGGAGAAGTTGTACAACAAATTTTATGGTGCAATTTCTTCTGTTACCCTTATGAAAATGCAAAATCTGGGGCTATAAAACATTTTGTGGGGAAAATGTGATTTTTTTTATTTTCATGGCTCAATGTAAGAAACTTCAAGTTCAATGTGCTCACCATACATCTAGATAAGTTCCTTGAGGCATATAGTTTCCACCTTGGTGTCATCTGTGTTTTTTTTCCGCTATTTAGGCACATACAGGGCTTTCCAAACATGACAAAGTGTTCACTTGTTGTTCCAGCAAATTTTCCATTCAAAAAGTCAAGTGGCACGCCTTCCCGTTCAAGCTCTGCCTTGAGCCCAAAACAGTGGTTTTCCCTGACATATGATATATTGGCATGCTCAGAGGAAATTGCACAACACATTTTGAGATCCATTTTTTCCTGTTACCCTTGTGAAAATTAAAAAAATTGCATCTAAAAAATATTTTGGAAAAAAGTTAAATGTTCATTTTTTTCCACATTCCAAAAATTCCTGTGAAGCACCTGAAGGATTAATAAACTTCTTGAATGTGGTTTTGAGCACCTTGAGAGGTGTAATTTTTAGAATGGTGTCACTTTTGGGCATTGTCCCAAAGTCACTTCATATGTAATGTGGTACCTAAAAAATATGGTTTTATAAATTTTGTTGAAAAAAATGAGAATTCGTTGGTCAAATTTTAACCCTTATAACTTCCTAACAAAAGAAAACTATGTTTCAAACTTAGTACTGATGTAAAGTTGACAAGTGAGAACTGTTATTTTTAACTGCTGTATTTTGTGTGATATCACTGATTTAAGAGGATAAGAATGCAAATTTAAAAATGTAAAAATGCTCCAAATTTTCACATTTCCATTTTTTTTTACAAATAAACGCAAGTCATATCAAATAAATGTTACCACTATCATGAAGTATATGTCATGAAAAAAACAGTCTAAAAATCAGTGGGATCCATAGAAGGGTTCCAGAGTTATTACCTCATAAAGTGAAACTGGTCAGAATTGTAAAAATTGGCCTGATCATTAACGTGCAAACCACTTTGGGGTGGTAATTAAAGGGGTTAAAAGTTGTTGTTTTTTTTAATTTTTGAATAACTCAATCTATTTTGTCGTGTGATGTACTAGAAAGCAAGAAAGAAAATTTTAAGTCTGTCGAAATAGCAAAAAAAGAGCAAATTCTGCATTTTTTTATTTACTTTATTAATTATATGGTAAAAATAAGTTTCCAATATGATTCTCCAGATCAGTATGATTATGGCGATACCACAATTGCATAGCTTTTTAAAATTTAAATGGTAAACAAAAAATGAGGACATTTGGAAAAAAAAAATTCTGCTTGTGTCGGCATTTTCCGAGAGCCATAACAATTTATATCTTTGGTCGATGGGGCTGTGTGAGGGCTTGCTTTATGTGCCTTGAGTCTATTTTTTACGGATGCCATTTTGGGAAAGATACGACATATTGATCACCTCTTATTGCATTTCTTTGCACTTTTGCTGTGAACGAAAATACACAATTCTGATGTTTTTAATTTTCTTCTCGTTATGCTGTTCATCGATCGGGATAATTAATTATATATTTTAATTCATCTGACTTTACCGGACATGGATATGTATTGATTGTGCTATGTACACCAATACTGCAGTATTGCTGTATTTAGCAAAAGTCCCAGTCTCCTATTTTATCGGATTATTGCCATGAGAGACACAGGACTTTCAGCAGAACCCCAGCTGTCATAACATCCCACTGATGCCCCACAATCGCTTAGCTTGGAAGACTTCTTGATCAAAGACAAAAGTGTATGTAAAAAAATGTAGTTTCAAAATACAGGCAGTATTATATTTCTGAAAATCTGCTGTAGCTTTCTAGTTTACTGTGAACTTTGTAAATTAAAGACTTAGCAGTAAACGGTGACAGATGAGATTCCAGAAAATTCTATCTCTATTTAGTATCTGAAAAAAGTCTAAGAAACATAAAAAATGTGTTTGCCTGCTAGTGCCACATACTGTATGAAAACGGGGAAAGTCTGAAGGTACCTTCACACTAAACGATATCGCTAGCGATCCGTGACGTTGCAGCGTCCTGGCTAGCGATATCGTTTAGTTTGACAGGCAGCAGCGATCAGGATCCTGCTGTGATATCGCTGGTCGTTGAACAAAGTTCAGAACTTTATTTGGTCGTCAGACCGGCGTGTATCGTCGTGTTTGACACCAAAAGCAACGATACCAGCGATGTTTTACACTGGTAACCAGGGTAAACATCGGGTTACTAAGCACAGGGCCGCACTTAGTAACCCGATGTTTACCCTGGTTACCAGCGTAAAATGTAAAAAAACCAAACAGTACATACTTACATTCGCGTCCCCCGGCGTCCGCTTCCCACACTGACTGAGCGTCGTAAAGTGAAAGTGAAAGTACAGCACAGCGGTGACGTCACCTCTCTGCTGTTAGGGCCGGCGCTCAGTCAGTGCAGGAAGCGGACGCCGGGGGACGCGAATGTAAGTATGTACTGTTTGTTTTTTTTACATTTTACGCTGGTAACCAGGGTAAACATCGGGTTACTAAGCACGGCCCTGCGCTTAGTAACCCGATGATTACCCTGGTTACCCGGGGACCTTGGCATCGTTGGTCGCTGGAGAGCGGTCTGTGTGACAGCTCTCCAGCGATCAAACAGCGACGCTGCAGCGATCGGCATCGTTGTCGCTATCGCTGCAGCGTCGCTTAATGTGAAGGTACCTTGAAATGAAATCTTTAATGAGTACAGAATGGATTAACTCAGTGATCATGGTGGTACATTTGTGTCTTTTGTGTATTTTAATCCCTCCTGTGCTGGAAGGACAAGTGCTATGAGTCATTTTGATGAAAGTTGAATGGGAACTGGGACTGGGAGGATTAAGATTATCATGTTTTCTCCTCTGTCCTTTATTGTTCTTAAAAAATAAACTTTATACAATCTCTTACTGGTGTATATGTGAAATGCTAACAGAACAGATTATGTCTGTCATATATGAAGCTTCAAAACTTAATTGCACGAGGCTATAACTGATATCCAAGCTTTGTGACTATTAACTTACATGTAATGCCTCATATAAAGACGCAGTGCACAAGGCATTGCCAATGTCCCTATGGTACTAAACTATAGAGCTGTAGGTACTTTGTGTGCATCTAATGGGTTCTATATTGTTTAATATTCTATCTTAGGAGAAATGTTTCAAATGGAGAATACTTGGAAAAAATGTGATGAAACAAACAAAGGTTATTCACACAGTCCATTACATTCTTTTTCAAACATCTATAAGCCTCTATATGAAATCTGTATCATAGTGGCCCATTTATTCTAATGGGTGTTATCATTATAAATTCATACAACAAGGATCTGTAATGTGATGCTGTATGTTATTAGTCATAACATTAAATCACATGTCTAATATTATGTCCCCATTGTGCCTCCAAAACAGTTTTTTGTGTGTCCTTTAAATAGGAACTGTTCTTTCAATAAGTTTTGCATACATCAGTAGTACATACAAATAAGAAACTTTGTAATATATGTTAACAGGGAAATTTGTTTTTTTTTAAACTTATGAGCCACTACCCTGCTGCTTGTTTTTGAACTCATCATTCACACAAAAAAATATCTAAATGCACTTCTTAGTAATCTCTATCGAGAGGGGAGGAGAAGTGAGAAGCAGGATGAGAAAACAAACAGAGGAAGACGAAGAATATTGTGCTGAGCTTTCCAACAAGTCTTTTACTTCACTTCAGAGCTGGATGCATATCTACACAGCTCAGTGCTGCTGCTAATTTACTGCATGTTGCTGCAGGTTGTCTCTGTGTGCAAACCTTTAAATGAGGAGCAGGAATCCTTCTCTGTTTGTTTATAGTATGGGAGTTATCAAAACAGCTAAGATGAGTTAAGAAAAGAAAAAAATGCAGCTTTCTTGAGCAATGGCTTCAAAATGAGTTTGTAACCACATGCTAATACCAACACAATGCAGAGTCACTCATGTTAGTGAGTTGTGCTGTGAGGAGGCCCAACACTGGAGATGTCAGCTCATGGTGGGTGACCATGTACAACACTGACCAGTAGGGATGGGCGACCCCGAACGGTAATGTTCGGGGGTCATACTGAACACCTAGTGTCCATGCACGAACCACAAACATAGACTTCTCTAGGAAATCCATGTTACTGTTTGAGTTCAGCAGCCTGGACATTGGATTTTTCCCAGTCTGATATCTGTGTGACAGCACAAGAAGCACTGACTCTCACAGGCGGTAAGTTTGTCACCGCCGGTCAGAGCATTGCGGTTCCCATGCTGTCAAACAGATGATAGCATGTGAGCCAGCAGCTGTGACGGGCAGTAAAAAGGTTATCACCGATTACAGGTGTTGACTGATGAGATTACTACTCTAATCAATGTACGCATGCTTTCGCTGATAGCAGCGAGAGCCGGAAAGCATAATGAAAGTATTCTTCAGCAGTGGTCTGTGCAATAAATAAATAAAAAAAATAGGGTGGGCTCCCCTCTATTTTTGATAACCAGCGCAGGTAAAAGGTGACAGCTGTGGGCCACAGAACCTAGCTGTCAGCTTTATATTGATTGGTTATCAAAAATAGAGGGGTCGCTATGCAGTACTTTTTAATTATTTAATCAAATAATTTAAAGCGTGGGGTCCCCACATTTTTGACAGCTAGCCAAACTAAAGCAGACAGGTGGTATTCTCAGACTGGGAAGGGGTCATGGATATTTGCCATATCTAAAAAATAAAAATAACAGCTCGCAGCCGCCTCCTATTAGATGCACCGATTCTGGTGCTTTGCTCTGCTCTTTCCACTTGCACTGGTGCGGTGGCAAGTGGGGTGATAGTATTGAGGTTGATATCAGCTGTTTTATTGCCACTGACATCAAGCCCAGGAGTTAGTAATGGAGATGTGTTTACAAGATGCCTCTATTACTAAACCCAGAGTCACATTGTAATAAAAGCACAGCCAGAATAAAATAATAAAATAAAATTATTTTATTTGAAATAAAAACTCCCCACTCTCCTTTACCCATTTATTACTGTAAAATAAAAAATAATAAAACACCATATTCCTCACCTGTCTGCCTATAATTCATTAATGGCTATGTCCCACGAGGATCCAGATGGTTTGGAGAGCAGTCATATTAGTAAAAGAGGGTAGGGAGTTTTGATTCCAACTAAAGGAGTCTGTGTGTTTATTTCAAATAAAGTAATTTATTTTGACTATCTTCATTAAAATATGACTATGGGATTAGTAATGGGGGCATCTTATAGATGCCTCTCAATTAGGGTTGAGCGACCTTTACTTTTATAAGATTGGGTCGGGTTTCACGAAACCCGACTTTTTCAAAAGTCGGGTCGAGTGAAATCGGCCGATCCTATAAAAAAGTCGGGGTCGGGGTCGGCCGAAACTCGAAACCCAATGCAGTGCATTGGGTTTCCAATGGTTCCCAGGGTCTGAAGGAGCGGAAACTCTCCTTCAGGCCCTGGGATCCATATTTAAGTGTAAAATAAAGAATTAAAATAAAAAATATCGCTATACTTACCCTCTGACGGGCCCTGGTACTAACCGGGAACCTTCCTTCCTTAGAATCAGCCTTCCAGGACCTTGCGGTGATGTCACGGTGACGTCACGGCTTGTGATTGGTCGCGCGGCCGCCCATGTGACCGCTGCGTGACCAATCACAAGCCGCGACGTCACCGTGACGTCACCGAAGGTCCTGGAAGGGCTGATTCTTAGGAAGGAAGGCTGCCGGAATGAAGCCGAGGGTGAGTATATTCCTATTAGGTATATACTCACCCTCGGACACGCCCTGCTTCTTTCCGGCAGCCTTCCTTCCTAAGAATCAGCCCTTCCAGGACCTACGGTGACGTCACGGTGACGTCGCGGCTTGTGATTGGTCGCGCAGCGGTCAAATGGGCGGCCGCGCGACCAATCACAAGCCGCGACGTCCCCGCGACGTCACCGCTAGGTCCTGGAAGGCTGATTCTAAGGAAGGAAGGTTCCCGCTTAGTACCAGGGCGCATCAGATGGTAAGTATGGCGATATTTTTTATTTTAATTCTTTATTTTACACTTAAATCTGAATTCCGATACCAATTCCCGATATCTTAAACATATCGGGAATCGGTATCGGAATTCCGATTCCAGATTCAGAAGATCGCCGACTTCATGGCCGACCCCACACAGGGGTCGGGTCGGGTTTCATGAAACCCGACTTTGCCAAAAGTCGGCGACTTCTGAAAATTGCCGACCCGTTTCGCTCAACCCTACTCCCAATTACTAACCCCTGGGCTTTATTTCAGCTGATATTACAAAGCTGACATAAACCCAATAACTATTACCCCACTTGCCTCTACACCAGGGCAAATGGAAAGAGCAAGGCTAAGTGCCAGAATTGGCGCATCTAATGGATGTGCTATTTCTGGGGTGGCTAAGAGCTGATGATTTTAGTCTGGGATTGAGATAATGTTCATGACCCTTTCCTAAGCTATTAATATCAGATGGCAGATTTCTGTTTAGCCTTTGCTGGCTATTGAATATAGGGGGACCCCCACATCATTGTTTTGGGGGGTCTTCCCTAAAATAACCAGTAAAGGCTAAACAAACAGCTATGAGCTAATATTAATAGCCTGGGAACGTTTAGGGCTATTGGCCTGTTCCCAGAATATTAACATCGGCCCTCAGGCGTCATGTTTCCCTCTGCTGTTTATGAAAATTATGGGGTACCCGAAGCAATTTTTTTCATAAATTTTTTTATTTATTCAATAAAAACAGATTGGAGCACCAGAACTCTAATGTTTCTAATGTTCGGGGTCCGTAGCAGACACCCTGTGCTGTGTGGGGTACCGAACCCCAAACTTGGACTTTTAACAGGAAGTGCATCAGCTACTCCTAATAAAGCTTGGTGAAAGGCTGCATCACAGCCAGTCTCCAAGATTTATGAGTGTGGGCACTTTCTTCTTAATCACAGCCATGAAATGTATTGGCATGGCTGTGATTGGGTGTCGCAGAATGTGAGACAGCCTAAATAAATGCAGGATTGCATATTGCGTCACCATTTTCAGCATTGTCAGAGAAGATAAAAGAGCGCAGCACAGCTTAGTGCATACAGCCCCTATTAATCTACTCTTTACAACCTGATTAATATTTCTGGTACAGTCGAGTACACAGTGAAGATCCAGCCTTGTGTATTGTGGCTGTCCAGCCTGGTGGACAGTGTACTTCCAGTGTTATATATACTGCCAAACCGATCCATCCTGGTGCACAATCAACTTCTGGTGTTGTTTACACACAGACACTAGGACATTGGGAACCTTTTCGGAGGCCCAAGTATTGCTGACAGAATGGTGAGGCCACAAGATACTGTAAAGGTGATAGATTTAATGGTTGAAAGTGACTCTGCAGAACAGCATAGCCAGCCACTAAACTTATTAAGACTTAACTTTTAATATGTATACCTAAAAAACTTTTTTATTTCTTAAAAACAGTCAAATTGTCATGTCGGATGCTGTTCACACTAGGGCGTCCGACAGACAGCGGTAATTCCTCATTCATCCACTATATGCTCAGTGGCGCCGGCTAGATTGATCCAGATTGTCCGGGGTTAATCTGGCTGGTACTCGGGTTGGAGGCTTAGTCACGCCCATTGCCTTTAAATAGTTTTGCTGGGCTTTGGGCGTCGCCGATTATAATGTCACGGGGGTACTGGGTAGACTACAGCTGATTACCCAGGCCCCTGCAATATCCCTCAAACTAGGGAAACCCTGTCTGTCCCTCTCCCAGAGTTTACACTGAAGGTGTGCATGTCTGGGCCGCCAGGCCTGACCCTGAGTCCTGTTTCAGTACTAAGCTGAAACCTCCACCCGCCACCCAGTGATAAGGCCTCTCACCAACCCCTACAGAAAGCACAGACAGGGAAAACTAAATAACGCACCACGTTGCAGACACACAGGAAAACACTTTAATGTGCACAGGGCAAAACAATACAAATATAGGAAGGAGAAATATAACGAAGGATAATCCACCACCAGATACAATATTTCCTCTCCTAGACCACCACTCCAAACCGAGATCACCAGGCACAAGACTCAAGCTATAATCGGCGACACCCAAAGCCCAGCAAAACTATTTAAAGGCAATGGGCGTGACTAAGCCTCCAACCCGAGTACCAGACAGATTAACCCCGGACAATCTGGATCAATCTAGCCGGCGCCACTGAGCAGATAGTGGATGAATGAGGAATTACCGCTGTCTGTCGGACGCCCTAGTGTGAACAGCGTCCGACATGACACAAATATATATAGTGCTCATAGTTACCAGTGCACTAGAAAAAAAATGGCACAATCTCACCCAATCGTCGTCTCTTGATTTTCTGAAGATTCCTGTGGCGTCAGGATACGTGAGACCAAAGATATGGGGAGAAGAGAAATGGGGGGGAGAAGAATAGGGCCTGCTTTCCCTGTCGTGCCCTGTGCAAAAGACTCCCACCCTCACAAGGGCAGTACCCAAGTATGAGCCTGTTTTGTGATGCCCTTGACAAATGTAGCCACCCAGGATAATGTGTCTTCCTTTCTCTTCCCGACTAGGGTTGAGCGAAACGGGTCGATCATTTTCAAAAGTCGCCGACTTTTGGCTAAGTCGGCGTCTCATGAAACCCGATCCGACCCCTGTGCTTGTCGGCCATGCGGTACGCGACTTTCGCGCCAAAGTCGCGTTTCAATGACGCGAAAAGCGCCATTTCTCAGCCAATGAAGGTGAACGCAGAGTGTGGGCAGCGTGATGACATAGATCCTGGTCCCCACCATCTTAGAGAAGGGCATTGCAGTGATTGGCTTGCTGTCTGCGGCGTCACAGGGGCTATAAAGGGGCGTTCCCGCCGACCGCCATCTTACTGCTGCTGATCTGAGCTTAGGGACAGGTTGCTGCCGCTTCGTCAGAAGCAGGGAGAGCGTTAGGCAGGGTCCACTAACCACCAAACCGCTTGTGCTGCAGCGATTTGCACTGTCCAACACCACCTTCGGTGTGCAGGGACTGTGGAAGCTATTTTTTTTTTTTTTTCCCCTCAGCGCTGTAGCTCATTGGGCTGCCCTAGAAGGCTCCGTGATAGCTGTATTGCTGTGTGTACGCCACTGTGCAAACCAACTGCTTTTTTCAAAGCACATATCCTCTTGTTCCTTCCTTTCTGCACAGCTATCTTTTTTGTTTGTCCACACTTTTTATTTAATTTGTGCATCAGTCCACTCCTATTGCTGCCTGCCATACCTGGCTTAGATTACTGCAGGGAGATAGTAATTGTAGGACAGTCCCTGTTTTTTTTTTGTTTTTTTTGTGGGAGATTAAGATTGGCATTTCTGCTACAGTGCCATCCCTGTGTGTGCCATCTCTCACTGAGTGGGCCATAGAAAGCCTATTTATTTTTTCCGTGATTTGTGTTCTAAATTCTACCTCAACACAAAAACACTACATCAATCAGTGGGAGAAAAATATTGGCCTCAGTCAGGGCTTGTGTGTCACTGCTGTGTGTGCTATCTCTCATTCAGTGGGCTATAGCAAGCCTATTTATTTTATTTATTTTTTTAATATTATTTGGTTTCTAAAGTCTCCCTGAAAAAAAAAAAAATACCTAAAAAAACAGTGGGAGAGTAATATTGCCCTTTCAGCTTGTGTGCCAGTCTTGACTCCTGGGTGTGCCACCTCTCTCCCTCTCATTCAGTGGGCCATAGAAAGCCTATTTATTTTTTTTAAAAAATATTATTGGGTTTCTAAAGTCTCCCTTAAAAAACAAAAAATACATAAAAAAACAGTGGGAGAGTAATATTGCCCTTTCAGCTTGTGTGCCAGTCTTGACTCCTGGGTGTGCCACCTCTCTCCCTCTCATTCAGTGGGCCATAGAAAGCCTATTTATTTTTTTTTTTAAATATTATTGGGTTTCTAAAGTCTCCCTTAAAAAACAAAAAATACATAAAAAAACAGTGGGAGAGTAATATTGCCCTTTCAGCTTGTGTGCCAGTCTTGACTCCTGGGTGTGCCACTTCTCTCCCTCTCATTCAGTGGGCCATAGAAAGCCTATTTATTTTTTTTTTAAAATATTATTGGGTTTCTAAAGTCTCCCTTAAAAAACAAAAAATACATAAAAAAACAGTGGGAGAGTAATATTGCCCTTTCAGCTTGTGTGCCAGTCTTGACTCCTGGGTGTGCCACCTCTCTCTCTCATTCAGTGGGCCATAGAAAGGCTATTTTTTTTTTTGGTTTTTTTAATATTATTTGGTTTCTAAAGTCTCCCTGAAAAAAAAAAAAAAACCATAAAAAAACAGTGGGAGAGTAATATTGCCCTTTCAGCTTGTGTGCCAGTCTTGACTCCTGGGTGTGCCACCTCTCTCCCTCTCATTCAGTGGGCCATAGAAAGCCTATTTATTTTTTTAAAAAAATATTATTGGGTTTCTAAAGTCTCCCTTAAAAAACAAAAAATACATAAAAAAACAGTGGGAGAGTAATATTGCCCTTTCAGCTTGTGTGCCAGTCTTGACTCCTGGGTGTGCCACCTCTCTCCCTCTCATTCAGTGGGCCATAGAAAGCCTATTTATTTTTTTTTTTAAATATTATTGGGTTTCTAAAGTCTCCCTTAAAAAACAAAAAATACATAAAAAAACAGTGGGAGAGTAATATTGCCCTTTCAGCTTGTGTGCCAGTCTTGACTCCTGGGTGTGCCACCTCTCTCCCTCTCATTCAGTGGGCCATAGAAAGCCTATTTATTTTTTTTTTAAAATATTATTGGGTTTCTAAAGTCTCCCTTAAAAAACAAAAAATACATAAAAAAACAGTGGGAGAGTAATATTGCCCTTTCAGCTTGTGTGCCAGTCTTGACTCCTGGGTGTGCCACCTCTCTCTCTCATTCAGTGGGCCATAGAAAGGCTATTTTTTTTTTTGGTTTTTTTAATATTATTTGGTTTCTAAAGTCTCCCTGAAAAAAAAAAAAAACATAAAAAAACAGTGGGAGAGTAATATTGCCCTTTCAGCTTGTGTGCCAGTCTTGACTCCTGGGTGTGCCACCTCTCTCCCTCTCATTCAGTGGGCCATAGAAAGCCTATTTATTTTTTTAAAAAAATATTATTGGGTTTCTAAAGTCTCCCTTAAAAAACAAAAAATACATAAAAAAACAGTGGGAGAGTAATATTGCCCTTTCAGCTTGTGTGCCAGTCTTGACTCCTGGGTGTGCCACCTCTCTCCCTCTCATTCAGTGGGCCATAGAAAGCCTATTTATTTTTTTAAAAAAATATTATTGGGTTTCTAAAGTCTCCCTTAAAAAACAAAAAATACATAAAAAAACAGTGGGAGAGTAATATTGCCCTTTCAGCTTGTGTGCCAGTCTTGACTCCTGGGTGTGCCACCTCTCTCTCTCTAATTGTGGGCCATAGAAAGCCTTTTTTTTTTTTTTTTTTTTTAATATTATTTGGTTTCTAAAGTCTCCCTGAGAAAAAAAAATAAATAAATTAGGTGGGAGATTAATATTGACATTAGTGCTTGAGTGACAGTCCTGCGTGTGTGTCATCTCTGTGATTTTGTGCCACAGAAAACAGAGTGTGTAACATTGTGCCTGATTTTCCTTGTGGTCTCACCAACCTGTTAAGGGATATTGAAATCATACTGAAGTTATAGCTCACCGTGTAAGTTGTTTGACAGCAACAAATAAAGTTACTTTGGTTAAGATTTTAAAACAATGAGGAAGTCTGGTGCAAGAGGTCGTCGTGGGCGTTCATTGTCAGCTGGTAATGATGGTAGTGGTAGTGGAGCATCAGGTGGTCGTGGGGATAAAAATATTCCACCTAAGTCTGGAGCTGTGGAGCCAGTTTCGTCGTCAGGCTACACAAGGCCTCGAACGCTCTCTTTTCTGGGAGTAGGAAAACCGCTTTTAAAGGCGGAGCAGCAACAGCAAGTTTTGGCTTACATTGCAGACTCAGCCTCTAGCTCTTTTGCCTCCTCTTACGAAACTGGTAAATGTAAAAGCAGCGTGTCGCTTGTGGATGTTCACGGTCAGGGACAAGTCGCTTCCTTGTCCTCCTCAGCAAAAACTACAACAAGAGAGAAGGATGCAGCAGGCGACACAACGGGTCACTCCATGGAGCTCTTTACACATACCGTCCCTGGCTTAGAAAGTGAAACATTTAACAGGCCATGCCCATTACAAGTATATTCTGACATGGAGTGCACTGATGCACAGCCACAGCCAGAGTACTATGCTGCTCCTTTGACTCAGACCACCACATTGCCCTCTCAGGGTACAGATCCACAATCAGACCCTGATGAGACTATGTTGCCCCGCCACGAACGCTATACCACCGACCGACACAGTGACACAGACGAAGTTGCACACGAGCTCGAAGAGGAGGTAATAGATGACCCAGTTATTGACCCCGATTGGCAGCCATTGGGGGAACAGGGTGCAGGCGGCAGTAGTTCAGAAGCGGAGGTGGAGGAGGGGCCGCAGCAGGCATCAACATCGCAACAGGTTCCATCTGCCGGGCCCGTATCTGGCCCAAAACGCGTGTCAAAGCCAAAACCTGTTGGAGCACAGCGTTGCCATCCGGTTAAAGCTCAGTCTGCAATCCCTGAAAAGGGATCCGAGTCTAGGAAGAGTGCAGTCTGGCATTTTTTTAAACAACATCCAACAGATCAGCGCAAAGTCATTTGTCAAAAATGTTCAACTAGCTTAAGCAGAGGTCAGAATCTGAAAAGTCTAAATACTAGTTGCATGCATAGACACTTAACCACCATGCATTTTCAAGCCTGGACTAACTACCAAACGTCCCTCAAGGTTGTAGCACCCTCGGCCAATGAAGCTAGTCAGCAACGCAACATCCCTTCCGTCACTGTAAGGCCACCATTTTCTGCACCACCGGCAGTATCTGTGCAGGTTTCTTTGCCAGCCAAAAGCAGTCAGGGTCAGGGAACCACCAGTTTTGTAGGAGGAAATATTGCATCTAGGGCACCGGCGGAAACAATACCGTCTCCAACCGTCTCTCAGTCTGCCATGTACACCGGCACACCCGAAAGTTCCACGATCTCCAGCTCTCCAGTCCAGCTCACCCTACATGAGACTCTGGTTAGAAAAAGGAAGTACTTATCCTCGCATCCGCGTACACAGGGTTTTAACGCCCACATAGCTAGACTAATCTCGTTAGAGATGATGCCCTACCGGTTAGTTGAAAGCGAAGCTTTCAAAGCCCTGATGGAGTACGCTGAACCACGATACGAGCTACCCAGTCGACACTTTTTTTCCAGAAAAGCCATCCCAGCCCTGCACCAGCATGTTAAACAGCGCATCGTCCATGCACTCAGGCAATCTGTGAGTACAAAGGTGCACCTGACTACAGATGCATGGACCAGTAGGCATGGCCAGGGACGTTATGTGTCCATCACGGCACACTGGGTGAATGTGGTGGATGCAGGGTCCACAGGCGACATCAATTTAGGGACAGTTGTGCCTAGCCCACGGTCTAGGAAACAGTTGGCTGTAGGCGTTCGCACCCCCTCCTCCTCCTCCTCCTCGTCCTCCTGCAGAAGCTACAGCTCTTCCACAGAACGCAGTCTGCCAACCACTCCATCGGCAGATGACACTGTTGCACACCAGTTGTCCCATTATGGGCCAGCTACTGCCAAGCGTCAGCAGGCTGTATTGGCTATGAAGTGCTTGGGCGACAACAGACACACCGCGGAAGTTCTGTCCGAGTTCTTGCAACAAGAAACGCAGTCGTGGCTGGGCACAGTAGATCTTGAGGCAGGCAAAGTAGTGAGTGATAACGGAAGGAATTTCATGGCTGCCATCTCCCTTTCCCAACTGAAACACATTCCTTGCCTGGCTCACACCTTAAACCTGGTGGTGCAGTGCTTATTGAAAACTTATCCTGGGTTCTCCGACCTGCTCCTCAAAGTGCGTGCACTTTGCTCACATATCCGACGTTCGCCTGTACACGCCAGCCGTATGCAGACCTATCAGCGGTCTTTGAACCTTCCCCAGCATCGCCTAATCATAGACGTTGCAACAAGGTGGAACTCAACACTGCACATGCTTCAGAGACTGTGCGAACAGAGGCGTGCTGTTATTTATTTGTGGGAGGATACACGGGCAGGCAGTAGGATGGCAGACATGGAGTTGTCAGGTGTGCAGTGGTCGAAGATACAAGACATGTGTCAAGTCCTTCAGTGTTTTGAGGAATGCACACGGCTGGTTAGTGCAGACAACGCCGTAATAAGCATGAGCATCCCCCTAATGCGTCTGCTGATGCAAAGTTTGACGCACATAAAGGAGCAGGCGTCTGCACCAGAGGAAGAGGAAAGCCTTGATGACAGTCAGCCATTGTCTGGTCAGGGCAGTGTACAGGACGAGGTAGCGGGCGAAGAGGAGGTGGAGGACGAGGAGGATGATGGGGATGAGTATATTTTTAATGCCGAACCTTTCCCGGGGGCACAGGAAATTGGTTGCGTGTCACGGCCGGGTTCTGGTTTTTTGAGGGACACAAGTGACGTAGATTTGCCTGCAACTGCCCCTCAACCAATCACAACCGGAGATTTGACAACTGGAACTTTGGCCCACATGGCGGATTATGCCTTACGTATCCTAAAAAGGGACACACGCATTACGAAAATGATGAACGATGACGATTACTGGTTGGCCTGCCTCCTTGATCCACGCTATAAAGGCAAATTGCAAAATATTATGCCACATGAGAACTTGGAACTAATATTAGCAACCAAACAATCAACTCTTGTGTTGACTAGTGTTGAGCGATACCGTCCGATACTTGAAAGTATCGGTATCGGAAAGTATCGGCCGATACCGGCAAAATATCGGATCCAATCCGATACCGATACCCGATACCAATACAAGTCAATGGGACTCATGTATCGGACGGTATTCCTGATGGTTCCCAGGGTCTGAAGGAGAGGAAACTCTCCTTCAGGCCCTGGGAACCATATAAATGTGTAAAAGAAAGAATTAAAATAAAAAATATCGCTATACTCACCTGTCCGACGCAGCCGGGACTTCAGCGAGGGAACCGGCAGCGTTGTTTGTTTAAAATTTGCGCTATTACTTGGTTACGTGAATTCCCGGCTTGTGATTGGTCAGGTCGGCCATGTTGCCGGGACGCGGACCAATCACAGCAAGCCGTGACGAAATTACGTCACGGCTTGCTGTGATTGGTCCGCGTCCCGGCAATATGGCCGCCCTGACCAATCACAAGCCGTGACGTCACGGGAGGCTGGACACGCGCTCATTTTAAAATGGGCGCGTGTCCAGCCTCCCGTGACGTCACGGCTTGTGATTGGTTGCGCCGCGGTCAACCAATCACAAGCCGGGAGGCTGGACGCGCTCATTTTAAAATGGGCGCGTGTCCAGCCTCCCGTGACGTCACGGCTTGTGATTGGTTGCGCCGCGGTCAACCAATCACAAGCCGGGAGGCTGGACGCGCTCATTTTAAAATGGGCGCGTGTCCAGCCTCCAGTGACGTCACGGCTTGTGATTGGTTGCGCCGCGGTCAACCAATCACAAGCCGGGAGGCTGGACGCGCTCATTTTAAAATGGGCGCGTGTCCAGCCTCCCGTGACGTCACGGCTTGTGATTGGTCAGGGCGGCCATATTGCCGGGACGCGGACCAATCACAGCAAGCCGTGACGTAATTTCGTCACGGCTTGCTGTGATTGGTCCGCGTCCCGGCAACGTGGCCGACCTGACCAATCACAAGCCGGGAATTCACGTAACCAAGTAATAGCGCGAATTTTAAACAAACAACGCTGCCGGTTCCCTCGCTGAAGTCCCGGCTGCGTCGGACAGGTGAGTATAGCGATATTTTTTATTTTAATTCTCTCTTTTACACATTTTAACATTAATGTTGTTGCGATACCCGATACCCGATACCACAAGAGTATCGGAATCCCGGTATCGGAATTCCGATACAGCAAGTATCGGCCGATACCCGATACTTGCAGCATCGGAATGCTCAACACTATTGTTGACCGTTTGCTTCAGGCATTCCCAGCACACAGCGCACGTGATCGTTCTCACACGAGCTCCAGGGGGCAGCAGACTAGGAGTGTTAGGGGTGCACACATCAGAAGTGGCGTTGGACAGAGGGGTTTTCTGACCAGGTTGTGGAGTGATTTTGCTATGACCGCAGACAGGACAGGTACTGCTGCATCAATTGAAAGTGACAGGAGACAACATTTGTCCAGTATGGTTACTAACTATTTTTCATCCCTTATCGATGTTCTCCCTCAACCGTCATTCCCATTTGATTACTGGGCCTCCAAATTAGACACCTGGCCAGAATTGGCAGAATATGCATTGCAGGAGCTTGCTTGCCCGGCAGCAAGTGTCCTATCAGAAAGAGTATTCAGTGCTGCAGGTTCAATATTAACCGAAAAAAGGACTCGTCTGGCTACCCAAAATGTTGACGATCTAACATTCATTAAAATGAACCACAACTGGATTTCGAAATCTTTTGCCCCACCTTGCCCGGCCGACACCTAGCTTTCCTATGAAAGGCTCTTGCCTGTGAATTACTTTTCTAATGTCTAATTTGCTGCAGCTGATTGTACAGCATACGACATGTTTACACCTCCCTAAATGGCCAAACTCCCCACACGGGGCCGTGGTATCGCGACTTGGGGCAAGCACCCGTGAGACTGCTGTTTGTCTGAAGAGGTGGGTGTGCTCGCTTTTGGTTGACGGCATTGCTACTGGGTCCCTCATAGTACAATGTAGTGTCTCTGGCGGTGGTGGTGCGCACCCAACGTCAGACACACCGTTGTAACATGAGGGGCCCTGGGGCGGTCCCGCCGGCCTCTAGAGAGTTCCCCCCTACCCCAGCTCAAAATGTGCTCTACCACATGCAAAATTATGTTGCACAGCTCCACCAATCTTTAGTCTATTCGCTGACATCATTCAATGTCTGGCACTGACAATACACATTTGTAGACATCTATGATGCAACTTAAAGTAGTCTGTGTCTGTGTCCTATATTGGCACCATTAAATAGTTACTGCCAAATTACTATGTCAGAAACTCAGCAGATGAGCCCACCCCTGTACCTAAGTATGCCACCTTTTTTTTTGTTTTGGTTGTTTTGCGAGACATTAACATCTATTTATATTTTGGGAGTACTGGGACAGACACTCCTTGCACTACTCCTCCACTCACCACCAAGCTGCCCGTGTATCCATGTAACCGCTGTAAAACTGCCATGAGCCTATTGTTTGTTATTTTAGGCCTTTGAAGCCTGTCTGCGGTCCCTCCTTCCACTAGTCCTCCACTGACCAGACCACTGCTGCCCGTGTACCCCTGGAACCAATTATAAAGTGCCTACAGCCAGCCCATTTTTTTATGTTAGGCCTTTGAAGCCTGTCTGCGGTCCCTCCTTCCACTAGTCCTCCACTGACCAGACCACTGCTGCCCGTGTACCCCTGGAACCAATTATAAAGTGCCTACAGCCAGCCCATTTTTTTATGTTAGGCCTTTGAAGCCTGTCTGCGGTCCCTCCTTCCACTAGTCCTCCACTGGCCAGACCACTGCTGCCCGTGTACCCCTGGAACCAATTATAAAGTGCCTACAGCCAGCCCATTTTTTTATGTTAGGCCTTTGAAGCCTGTCTGCGGTCCCTCCTTCCACTAGTCCTCCACTGGCCAGACCACTGCTGCCCGTGTACCCCTGGAACCAATTATAAAGTGCCTACAGCCAGCCCATTTTTTTATGTTAGGCCTTTGAAGCCTGTCTGCGGTCCCTCCTTCCACTAGTCCTCCACTGGCCAGACCACTGCTGCCCGTGTACCCCTGGAACCAATTATAAAGTGCCTACAGCCAGCCCATTTTTTTATGTTAGGCCTTTGAAGCCTGTCTGCGGTCCCTCCTTCCACTAGTCCTCCACTGGCCAGACCACTGCTGCCCGTGTACCCCTGGAACCAATTATAAAGTGCCTACAGCCAGCCCATTTTTTTATGTTAGGCCTTTGAAGCCTGTCTGCGGTCCCTCCTTCCACTAGTCCTCCACTGACCAGACCACTGCTGCCCGTGTACCCCTGGAACCAATTATAAAGTGCCTACAGCCAGCCCATTTTTTTATGTTAGGCCTTTGAAGCCTGTCTGCGGTCCCTCCTTCCACTAGTCCTCCACTGACCAGACCACTGCTGCCCGTGTACCCCTGGAACCAATTATAAAGTGCCTACAGCCAGCCCATTTTTTTATGTTAGGCCTTTGAAGCCTGTCTGCGGTCCCTCCTTCCACTAGTCCTCCACTGGCCAGACCACTGCTGCCCGTGTACCCCTGGAACCAATTATAAAGTGCCTACAGCCAGCCCATTTTTTTATGTTAGGCCTTTGAAGCCTGTCTGCGGTCCCTCCTTCCACTAGTCCTCCACTGGCCAGACCACTGCTGCCCGTGTACCCCTGGAACCAATTATAAAGTGCCTACAGCCAGCCCATTTTTTTATGTTAGGCCTTTGAAGCCTGTCTGCGGTCCCTCCTTCCACTAGTCCTCCACTGGCCAGACCACTGCTGCCCGTGTACCCCTGGAACCAATTATAAAGTGCCTACAGCCAGCCCATTTTTTTATGTTAGACCTTTGAAGCCTGTCTGCGGTCCCTCCTTCCACTAGTCCTCCACTGACCAGACCACTGCTGCCCGTGTACCCCTGGAACCAATTATAAAGTGCCTACAGCCAGCCCATTTTTTTATGTTAGGCCTTTGAAGCCTGTCTGCGGTCCCTCCTTCCACTAGTCCTCCACTGGCCAGACCACTGCTGCCCGTGTACCCCTGGAACCAATTATAAAGTGCCTACAGCCAGCCCATTTTTTTATGTTAGGCCTTTGAAGCCTGTCTGCGGTCCCTCCTTCCACTAGTCCTCCACTGGCCAGACCACTGCTGCCCGTGTACCCCTGGAACCAATTATAAAGTGCCTACAGCCAGCCCATTTTTTTATGTTAGGCCTTTGAAGCCTGTCTGCGGTCCCTCCTTCCACTAGTCCTCCACTGGCCAGACCACTGCTGCCCGTGTACCCCTGGAACCAATTATAAAGTGCCTACAGCCAGCCCATTTTTTTATGTTAGGCCTTTGAAGCCTGTCTGCGGTCCCTCCTTCCACTAGTCCTCCACTGGCCAGACCACTGCTGCCCGTGTACCCCTGGAACCAATTATAAAGTGCCTACAGCCAGCCCATTTTCTTATGTTAGGCCTTTGAAGCCTGTCTGCGGTCCCTACTTTAAATACTCCTCCACTCACCACCAAGCTGCCTGCCCGTCTATCCATGTAACCGCTGTAAAACTGCAATGAGCCTATTGTTTGTTATTTTAGGCCTTTGATAGCCTGTCTGCGGCCCCTACTTGCAATACTCCTCCACTGACCACAATGCTGCCTGGAGTGCCTGCCTGTGTATCCATGTAACCGATGTAAAACTGCCATGACTGCCTACTGTTTGTTATTTTAGGCCTTTGATAGCCTGTCTGCGGCCCCTACTTGCAATACTCCTCCACTGACCACAATGCTGCCTGGATTGCCTGCCTGTGTATCCATGTAACCGATGTAAAACTGCCATGACTGCCTACTGTTTGTTATTTTAGGCCTTTGATAGCCTGTCTGCGGCCCCTACTTGCAATACTCCTCCACTGACCACAATGCTGCCTGGAGTGCCTGCCTGTGTATCCATGTAACCGATGTAAAACTGCCATGAGTGCCTACTGTTTGGTATTTTAGGCCTTTGATAGCCTGTCTGCAGCCCCTACTTGCAATACTCCTCCACTGACCACACCAATGCTGCCCGTGTACCCCTGGAACCTATTTAAAAGTTCATAGAGCCTAGTTATATATTTTATTTACTATTAATAAGGCCATGATGGACTACACTGTACCACGCTACAAGCTAACCAGTCGACACTTCTTTTGCGAGAAAAGCCATCCCAACCCTCCACCAGCATGTAGAAGACCGCATTGTCCATGCACTCTGGCAATCTGTGAGTACAAAGGTGCACCTGACAACAGACGCATGGACCTGTAGGCATGGCCACGGAAGATTACGTGTCCATTACGGCGCAATGGGTTAATGTGTTGGATGCATGGTCCACAGGGGACAGCCTACTAAGTCTGTCTGCAGTCCCTAATTCAAATTGTCCTCCACTGTCTAAATCGGAGCTTCCACCTTCTGGCTTTCGGCCTATAGTATCAGAAATTAAACTGCATTTGGCCTTCAACTTTGGTTAGGGCCTACTAACGGCTTCTGCCCCTCCCTGGTGTTGCCCTCAACTAAATAAAGCTGAGCTTCAACCTTCTGCTCCAAATTACCATTTTAAAAAATGCAATAGGCTTTTCCGGCCTACTAAAGGTGTCTGTCTGTGTGCCCCTGCCTGGTGTTGTCCTCAACTAAATAAAGCTGAGCTTCAACCTTCTGCTCCAAATTACCATTTTAAAAAATGCAATAGGCTTTTCCGGCCTACTAAAGGTGTCTGTCTGTGTGCCCCTGCCTGGTGTTGCCCTCAACTAAATAAAGCTGAGCTTCAACCTTCTGCTCCAAATTACCATTTTAAAAAATGCAATAGGCTTTTCCGGCCTACTAAAGGTGTCTGTCTGTGTGCCCCTGCCTGGTGTTGTCCTCAACTGAATAAAGCTGAGCTTCAACCTTCCGGCTCTCATTAAGTGGTTTTTAAAAAACAAAATGGTGGTTAGGGCCTACTAACGGCTTCTGCCCCTCCCTGGTGTTGCCCTCAACTAAATAAAGCTGAGCTTCAACCTTCTGCTCCAAATTACCATTTTAAAAAATGCAATAGGCTTTTCCGGCCTACTAAAGGTGTCTGTCTGTGTGCCCCTGCCTGGTGTTGTCCTCAACTGAATAAAGCTGAGCTTCAACCTTCCGGCTCTCATTAAGTGGTTTTTAAAAAACAAAATGGTGGTTAGGGCCTACTAACGGCTTCTGCCCCTCCCTGGTGTTGCCCTCAACTAAATAAAGCTGAGCTTCAACCTTCTGCTCCAAATTACCATTTTAAAAAATGCAATAGGCTTTTCCGGCCTACTAAAGGTGTCTGTCTGTGTGCCCCTGCCTGGTGTTGTCCTCAACTAAATAAAGCTGAGCTTCAACCTTCTGCTCCAAATTACCATTTTAAAAAATGCAATAGGCTTTTCCGGCCTACTAAAGGTGTCTGTCTGTGTGCCCCTGCCTGGTGTTGTCCTCAACTGAATAAAGCTGAGCTTCAACCTTCCGGCTCTCATTAAGTGGTTTTTAAAAAACAAAATGGTGGTTAGGGCCTACTAACGGCTTCTGCCCCTCCCTGGTGTTGCCCTCAACTAAATAAAGCTGAGCTTCAACCTTCTGCTCCAAATTACCATTTTAAAAAATGCAATAGGCTTTTCCGGCCTACTAAAGGTGTCTGTCTGTGTGCCCCTGCCTGGTGTTGTCCTCAACTAAATAAAGCTGAGCTTCAACCTTCTGCTCCAAATTACCATTTTAAAAAATGCAATAGGCTTTTCCGGCCTACTAAAGGTGTCTGTCTGTGTGCCCCTGCCTGGTGTTGCCCTCAACTAAATAAAGCTGAGCTTCAACCTTCTGCTCCAAATTACCATTTTAAAAAATGCAATAGGCTTTTCCGGCCTACTAAAGGTGTCTGTCTGTGTGCCCCTGCCTGGTGTTGTCCTCAACTGAATAAAGCTGAGCTTCAACCTTCCGGCTCTCATTAAGTGGTTTTTAAAAAACAAAATGGTGGTTAGGGCCTACTAACGGCTTCTGCCCCTCCCTGGTGTTGCCCTCAACTAAATAAAGCTGAGCTTCAACCTTCTGCTCCAAATTACCATTTTAAAAAATGCAATAGGCTTTTCCGGCCTACTAAAGGTGTCTGTCTGTGTGCCCCTGCCTGGTGTTGTCCTCAACTAAATAAAGCTGAGCTTCAACCTTCTGCTCCAAATTACCATTTTAAAAAATGCAATAGGCTTTTCCGGCCTACTAAAGGTGTCTGTCTGTGTGCCCCTGCCTGGTGTTGTCCTCAACTGAATAAAGCTGAGCTTCAACCTTCCGGCTCTCATTAAGTGGTTTTTAAAAAACAAAATGGTGGTTAGGGCCTACTAACGGCTTCTGCCCCTCCCTGGTGTTGCCCTCAACTAAATAAAGCTGAGCTTCAACCTTCTGCTCCAAATTACCATTTTAAAAAATGCAATAGGCTTTTCCGGCCTACTAAAGGTGTCTGTCTGTGTGCCCCTGCCTGGTGTTGTCCTCAACTAAATAAAGCTGAGCTTCAACCTTCTGCTCCAAATTACCATTTTAAAAAATGCAATAGGCTTTTCCGGCCTACTAAAGGTGTCTGTCTGTGTGCCCCTGCCTGGTGTTGTCCTCAACTGAATAAAGCTGAGCTTCAACCTTCCGGCTCTCATTAAGTGGTTTTTAAAAAACAAAATGGTGGTTAGGGCCTACTAACGGCTTCTGCCTCTCCCTGGTGTTGCCCTCAACTAAATAAAGCTGAGCTGCAACCTTCTGCTCCAAATTACCATTTTAAAAAATGCAATAGGCTTTTCCGGCCTACTAAAGGTGTCTGTCTGTGTGCCCCTGCCTGGTGTTGTCCTCAACTAAATAAAGCTGAGCTTCAACCTTCTGCTCCAAATTACCATTTTAAAAAATGCAATAGGCTTTTCCGGCCTACTAAAGGTGTCTGTCTGTGTGCCCCTGCCTGGTGTTGTCCTCAACTAAATAAAGCTGAGCTTCAACCTTCTGCTCCAAATTACCATTTTAAAAAATGCAATAGGCTTTTCCGGCCTACTAAAGGTGTCTGCCCCTCCCTGGTGTTGTCCTCAACTGAACAAAGCTGAGCTTCCACATTCTGGCTTTCGCCCTATACTATCAGATATTAAACTGCATTTGGCCTACTAGTGTGGTTAGGCCCTTGAAACAGTGTCTGCTGCTCTTGGGTTTGCTACTCCACTGAACAAAGCAATGCCGCCTGTTTAGTCCTGTTACCAATTTTGAACTGCATTTAGCCTACTTTATTCTTTGGCCCTATATCTGTTTCCTCCTCATCCTGCCCATTGCCCAGCCACTGCTAAATGAGTCTGCTGGTACATTGACCTAGACCACTACATTCCCCTTGTACTCTACACAGCCAGAATCTGACCCTGCTGAAAGTAAGGTTCCCCTTCCCGCATGTTATACCACCTTACACAGGGACAAAGAGGAAGGTGCAGATGAAAGTGCAGGTTCCTTCATCAGGTGGGGGGGCATACTCGTTGGCGACGTCACTGGCACAGGGCCCCTCAGAGTACGCAAAAGTGTCGCTGCTGGTGGGAGGCGCCCCCGCCATGCAAACACACCGCCGTACTTTGAGGGGCCCTGTGCCAGTGCCAATGCGAACGAGTGGGCCCCCCCTGCTTGCTCAGGATCACAGCACTTGCAACGTTTAAATACTTACCTTTCCCTGCAACACCGCCGTGACGTAGTCCGCATTTCCTGGGCCCACGAAAAACTTGAGCCAGCCCTACTCCCCCCACAACTTTCCCCCAATTCCCTATGCCCAACTATTATTATACAGTTAATTAAGATTGGCAAGCTTCAGAAACAAGAATGGATGTTTTTGGCATTAAAATGGGCACTGTAGGTGTTTTCCTGGCCTCCACTCACTGCCGACTATGCTTCCCCATTGACTTGCATTGGGTTTCGTGTTTCGGTCGATCCCCGACTTTTAGCGATAATCGGCCGACTGCACTCGACTCGACTCTGGACAAAATCGGGTTTCCCAAAACCCTACTCGATCTTAAAAAAATGAAAGTCGCTCAACCCTATTCCCGACGCGTTTCCTCCCCTGTTCAGGGGGTTCATCAGGGGAAGTTGTCCAGGTTAATGGAGGTACTCTGCAATGGCAGACATAACCTCCCTAAGTGACAGATTCCTCCATGTGAGGGTAAAGCAGGAGACCTTTTTTAGGTATACATATTAAAAGTTAAGTCTTAATAAGTTTAGTGGCTGGCTATGCTGTTCTGCTTATTCATATTAGTCAGATTGATCTGGAGCAGCACGTTCGGGTTTTGATTTGCTGGATATACATTGAAAGTGACTCTAGTTCCTTGGCATAGTCTTCCACCTGTTTCCCTGCATAAAGTGCAGATTTGGCACCTGAGGACTATGGTCATGAATAGTGTTGAGCGATACCGTCCGATACTTGAAAGTATCGGTATCGGAAAGTATCGGCCGATACCGGCAAAGTATCGGATCCAATCCGATACCGATACCCGATACCAATACAAGTCAATGGGACTCATGTATCGGACGGTATCCCTGATGGTTCCCAGGGTCTGAAGGAGAGGAAACTCTCCTTCAGGCCCTGGGATCCATATTAATGTGTAAAAGAAAGAATTAAAATAAAAAATATTGCTATACTCACCTGTCCGACGCAGCCGGGACCTCAGCGAGGGAACCGGCAGCGTTGTTTGTTTAAAATTCGCGCTTTTACTTGGTTACGTGAGGTCCCGGCTTGTGATTGGTCAGGGCGGCCATGTTGCCGGAACGCGGACCAATCACAGCAAGCCGTGACGAAATTACGTCACGGCTTGCTGTGATTGGTCCGCGTCCCGGCAACATGGCCGCCATTAACCAATCACAAGCCGTGACGTCACGGGAGGCTGGACATGCGCGTATTTTGAAAAGCGCGCGTGTCCAGCCTCCAGTGACGTCCCGGCTTATGATTGGTCACGGCGCCATGTTGCCGGGACGCGGACCAATCACAGCAAGCCGTGACGAAATTACGTCACGGCTTGCTGTGATTGGTCCGCGTCCCGGCAACATGGCCGCCATTAACCAATCACAAGCCGTGACGTCACGGGAGGCTGGACACGCGCGCTTTTCAAAATACGTGCATGTCCAGCCTCCCGTGACGTCCCGGCTTGTGATTGGTTAATGGCGGCCATGTTGCCGGGACGTCACGGGAGGCTGGACACGCGCGCTTTTCAAAATACGCGCATGTCCAGCCTCCCGTGACGTCACGGCTTGTGATTGGTTAATGGCGGCCATGTTGCCGGGACGCGGACCAATCACAGCAAGCTGTGACGTAATTTCGTCACGGCTTGCTGTGATTGGTCCGCGTCCCGGCAACATGGCCGCCCTGACCAATCACAAGCCGGGACTTCACGTAACCAAGTAAAAGCGCGAAATTTAAACAAACAACGCTGCCGGTTCCCTCGCTGAGGTCCCGGCTGCGTCGGACAGGTGAGTATAGCGATATTTTTTATTTTAATTCTCTTTTTTACACATTATTACATTAATGTTGTTGCGATACCCGATACCACAAAAGTATCGGATCTCGGTATCGGAAATTCCGATACAGCAAGTATCGGCCGATACCCGATACTTGCAGTATCGGAATGCTCAACACTAGTCATGAACTTTCTTCCACCTTTCCTTCTTGCAAAAAAGTCAAGCTGTCTGAGCCACAAGTTGTGCAGCAGTCTCTTCTACTGTTTGAGGACTCCGTTAGATGTGGTTCCATGGTTCATCTACCTGGACCTGCCCCACAAGGGGAAGAGACTGAGTCCACTGATGCCCAACAACTTGCTATGTCAGAGGGTGAGTATGTGGGAGGGCCAGTGCATATGGTCAGCGGGCCACTGCAGGACATCTCAGAGGATGAGGAAACACAGGTACCAACTGGTGCATCTTTTTGCAGTTTGCCAACTGCAAGGAGGGCAGGGTGAGGAGTGGTTTTAAGATGATGCAAGGATGATGAGGTCACAGATACTACATGGAGCAAAGGCCATCATAGTGACGTGCTCAGTTCTGCCCCCATACAGTACCCTCCAACTTCGTAATGTCACCGTTAGTGTTCCATCACGTTATATACTGCCCCCATAGTGTGCCCTCACAATATACAGTATATTTTTCCCCATAGTGGGCTATCACACTATATACAGCCCCTGATAATATGCCCTCACACTGTATACTGCCCCACATAGTGTGGTCTCACTCTCTATACTAACACCCCATACTATTCACTATAAATATGCTGACCCCTTATTCTGTTCACTTTTTATACTGAGCTCTATACTGTGCTCTGACTCTCTATACTGACTCAACCCTAAACTGTTCCTTCATTCTCTATACTGACCCCCCATACTCTACTCTTACTCTCTATATTGACTCTCCAAACTGTGCAGTAATGTCTGCAAGGTGAGCATGGGAGCTAATTGGAGCTCATGTAACATCAGAAGTGCCTGCATGAACAGAGGTTCATTTGTGCTTGCATTTTTAAGACACATTTACAAATAAATGATGTCCTTTCAATTTTCAAAGACATCAGTATGGTTATGTGCTCTGGACAAGGGAGTGGGAAATGAAAAAAAATTAAATAAAATAACCTTTCTCCTGTTGCCACACCTGGTGTCTAGTAGCAAATACTGGCCTTGTCATCACCACTTGCCACAAGCTGAAAGTCCTTGAACTGAAAGATCTTGATTTATCACTCCGTTAGATCACAACTTGCATAGGCTAAGGCCATGTGCACACGTTCAGTATTTTTCGCGTTTTTTTCGCGTTTTTTCGCTATAAAAACGTGATAAAAACGCGAAAAAAACGCTTACATATGCCTCCTATTATTTTAAGTGTATTCCGCATTTTTTGTGCAAATGTAGCCTTTTTTTCCGCGAAAAAATCGCATCGCGGAAAAAAAAGCAACATGTTCATTAAAATGCGGAATTGCAGGGGATTCCGCACACCTAGGGGTCCATTGATCTGCTTACTTCCCGCACGAGGCTGTGCACACCATGCGGGAAGTAAGCAGATTATGTGCGGTTGGTACCCAGGGTGGAGGAGAGGAGACTCTCCTCCACGCACTGGGCACCATATAAGTGGTCAAAAAATAAGAATTAAAATAAAAAATAGTCCTATACTCACCCTCGATGTCTTCCCGCCTCCACTGCACGCTGCCGTTCGGTTCCTGTAGCTGATGTGCGGTGAAGGACCTCGCCGATGACGTCACTGTCCTGTGATTGGTCATGAGCGGTCATGTGACCGCTCACGTGACCGTGACGTCACGGAAGGTCCTGCGCGCACACACCAGCTATAGGAAGACGAACGGACGCCGCTGATGAGATGTCTGGGTGAGTATAAGCATTTTTTTATTTTTTTTATTATTTTTAAACATTCTCTCTTTTACTATAGATGCTGCATAAGCTGCATCTATAGTAAAAAGTTGGTCACACTTGTCAAACAGTATGTTTGACAAGTGTGACCAACTTGTCAGTCAGTTTTCCAAGCGATGCTACAGATCGCTTGGAAAACTTTAGCATTCTGCAAGCTAATTACGCTTGCAGAATGCTAAAAAAACGCGAAAAAAACGGAAAAAAAACGCAAAAAAAAAAATGCGGATTTCTTGCAGAAAATTTCTGGTTTTCTTCAGGAAATTTCTGCAAGAAATCCGCAACGTGTGCACATACCCTAAGGGTACCGTCACACAGTGCCATTTTCATCGCTACGATGGCACGATTCGTGACGTTGCAGCGTCGTATGATTATCGCTCCAGCGTCGTAGACTGCGGTCACACGTTGCAATACACGGCGCTGGAGCGATAATTTCATGACGTACTTGCGATGTAGAAGCCGTTGGTTACTGTGCGCACATCGTATACAACCTGTGTCACACGATGCAATCATGCCGCCACAGCGGGACACTAGACGACGAAAGAAAGTTTCAAACGATCTGCTACGACGTACGATTCTCAGCGGGGTTCCGGATCGCAGTAGCGTGTCAGACACTATGATATCGTAACGATATCGCTAGAACGTCACGAATCGTGCCGTCGTAGCGATGAAAATGGCACTGTGTGACGGTACCCTGTTGGCACTCGTCAAATTTACAAGCGTGTATTTCTGCGCTCATTCTCAATTTTGAATAAATTGAGATAATCTGAAAATTTTTGTTTCCATTTTTTTATCGTTGGTGCTGCAATTTCAGTTTTGAGGAGTGTATGTTCTTTCATTAATTTGTACCAGTAAATTTAGCACAGACTATTATTTATTTACCTGTCTCGAAAAAAACAGTAATTTATAAAAGCCATAATGTTAATCTTCAGGTAAATACCATTCTAAACACATAAGGGTGTCTGATATTTTTGTTGCTATAAGAAAATTAAGTTATATTTTCCCTGCAGCTTTTCGCTTCCAGTCTAGTGGGTGGCACTGGGACAATGAGAAGTCAGCGATTTCCACGCAGTGATCCAGCTTTTAGTTACGTCCACCACCTCTAGACCAACATCCTACTCAGCACACACACTACAGAGCAGTATATTGGTCATCAAGCAGCCATACATCTATTTAGGACAGTATTTATCTGCAGATTAAAACCATGACTGCAGCTAGAGTTGTGCTCAAAAGTTTATATACCCCAGGAGAAATTTTGCTTTCTTGCCCTTTTTTCAGAGAATATGAATAATAACACAGTGTTTGGGTGAAGCCATTTATTGTAAAACTACTGTGTTTTCTCTTTTTAAATCATAAGGATAACCCAAAACATCCAAATGACCCTGATCAAAAGTTCACATACCCTGGTGATTTGGGCCTGATAATATGCACAAAAGTTGACACAAATGGGTTTGAGTGGCTACTAAAGGTAACATCCTCACCTGTGACCTGCTTGCTTGTGTGTGTGCATAAAAGTTGAGTGAATTTCTGGGATCCAGACAGACTCTTGCATCTTTCATCCAGCCACTAAGATTTCTGTATTGTGAGACATGGGGAAAGCAAAACAATTGTCAACAGATCAATGGGAAAAGGTAGTTGAACTGTATAAAACAGGAAAGGGATGCAAAAAGATATCCAAGGAATTGATAATGCCAGTCAGCAGCTATCAAACTGTGATTAACAAATGGAAAATCAGGGGCTCTGTAGAAACAAAACCACGGTCAGGTAGACAAACAAAAATGTCATCCACAACTGCCTTGAAATTTGTTTGGGATGCAAAGAAAAACCCACAAATAACATCAGTTGAAATACAGGACCCTCTGAAAACTAGCGGTGTGGCTGTTTCAAGATGCACAATAAGGAGGCACTTGAAGAAAAATGGGTTATATGGTCTGTTCACTGTTGTGATTCGGTTCGTGGGCTCCCCCGGTGGTCTCTTGTGGTACTGGTGTCCTGCAAGCTTTGCCTTCTCAGTTCACCTGTTCCTATCAGGATGTGGGAGTATCCTATTTAACCTTGCTCCTCAGTCATTCTAATGCTGGCCATCAATGTATCCAGAGTAGTGTTGAGCATTCCGATGCTGCAAGTATCGGGTATCGGCCGATACTTGCTGTATCGGAATTCCGATACCGGGATTCCGATACTCTTGTGGTATCGGGTATCGGGTATCGGAACAACATTTTATTTTAATTCTCTCTTTTACACATTTTAACATTGTTAAAATGTGTAAAAGAGAGAATTAAAATAAAAAATATCGCTATACTCACCTGTCCGACGCAGCCGGGACCTCAGCGCAGGAACCGGCAGCGTTGTTTGTTTAAAATTCCCGCTTTTACATGGTTACGCGAACTCCCGGCTTGTGATTGGTCAGGGCGCCCATGTTGCCGGGCCGCGGACCAATCACAGCAAGCCGTGACGAAAATACGTCACGGCTTGCTGTGATTGGTCCGCGTCCCGGCAACATGGCCGCCATTAACCAATCACAAGCCGGGACGTCACGGGAGGCTGGACTTGCGCGCTTTTGAAAAAGCGCGCGTGTCCAGCCTCCAGTGACGTCCCGGCTTATGATTGGTTGCGCCGCGATCAACCAATCACAAGCCGGGAGGCTGGACACGCGCGCAATTTTAAAATGCGCGCTTGTCCTGCCTCCCGTGACGTCACGGCTTGTGATTGGTTAATGGCGGCCATGTTGCCGGGCCGCGGACCAATCACAGCAAGCCGTGACGTATTTTCGTCACGGCTTGCTGTGATTGGTCCGCGTCCCGGCAACATGGCGCCGTGACCAATCATAAGCCGGGACGTCACTGGAGGCTGGACACGCGCGCTTTTTCAAAAGCGCGCAAGTCCAGCCTCCCGTGACGTCACGGCTTGTGATTGGTTAATGGCGGCCATGTTGCCGGGACGCGGACCAATCACAGCAAGCCGTGACGTATTTTCGTCACGGCTTGCTGTGATTGGTCCGCGGCCCGGCAACATGGGCGCCCTGACCAATCACAAGCCGGGAGTTCGCGTAACCATGTAAAAGCGGGAATTTTAAACAAACAACGCTGCCGGTTCCTGCGCTGAGGTCCCGGCTGCGTCGGAGAGGTAAAGTATAGCGATATTTTTTATTTTAATTCTTTCTTTTACACATTTATATGGTTCCCAGGGCCTGAAGGAGAGTTTCCTCTCCTTCAGACCCTGGGAACCATCAGGAATACCGTCCGATACTTGAGTCCCATTGACTTGTATTGGTATCGGGTATCGGTATCGGATTGGATCCGATACTTTGCCGGTATCGGCCGATACTTTCCGATACCGATACTTTCAAGTATCGGACGGTATCGCTCAACACTAATCCAGAGTGATTCTGTTGCATGTTCCTGCTCCCAGTTTTCTGCTCAGCTAAGTTGGACACTTTAGTCCTTAAGTCTATTTTTGTATGTTTTGTCCAGTTTGCACTTATGTGAATCTCTGCAGCTGGAAGCTCTTGTTGGGCTGAAATTACCACTCCAGTGGCATGAGTTGTCACATGAGTTAAGGTAATTTCAGGATGGTGTTTTGAAGGGTTTTGAAGCTGACCGCGAAGTCCTCTGTTGTATCTTTCTGCTATTTAGTTAGCGGGCCTCTCTGTGCTAAATCTGCTTTCATACTACGTGTGTCTTTTCATCTGCTCTCACCGTTATTATATGTGGGGGGCTGCTATCTCCTGTGGGGTCATTCTCTGGAGGCAAGCCAGGACTGTGTTTTCTTCTACCAGGGGTAGTTAGTTCTCCGGCTGGCGCGCGGCATCTAGAGACAACGCAGGAATGCCCCCTGGCTACTTCTAGTGTGGTGTGTAGGTTTAGCATCGCGGTCAGCTCTAGTTTCCATCACCCGAGAGCTTGTCCGTTTATTCTATGCTTCTGATGTTTCCTTGCCATTGGAAACCATAACAGTATGGCCAGCCCAAATGTTTAATCTATAGGCTGAAGCAGGAGAGAAAGGAACTGTGTGAAACCTTTTTTTTTTTTTTCCTTCCTCTGAAGTTGCACTCCAGCTCTAATTGCAGTCTCCTGTTTTCCTCTCCTCTTAACCCCTGAATGGCTCAGACTTTATCTGTTGAAATATGGATCACCAGAGTCTGGCTACCAATTTGAATAATCTTGCCTCTAAAGTTCAGAATATACAAGATTTTTTGTTACATGCTCCTCGGTCTGAACCTAAAATTCCTATACCGGAGTTTTTTTCTGGAGATCGATCTTGTTTTCTAAATTTTAAATACAATTGTAAATTGTTTCTTTCGCTGAGATCTCATTCTGCTGGAGATCCTGCCCAGCAAGTAAAAATTGTTATTTCTTTACTGCGGGGTGACCCCCAAAATTGGGCATTTTCATTGGCACCAGGGGATCCTGCGTTGCTCAATGTGGATGCGTTTTTTCTGGCTTTGGGGTTGCTTTATGAGGAACCAAATTTGGAGATTCAGGCTGAGAAAGCCCTAATAGCCCTCTCTCAGGGGCAAGATGAAGCCGAAATATATTGCCAAAAATTTCGAAAATGGTCTGTGCTTACTCAGTGGAATGAGTGCGCTCTGGCGGCAATTTTCAGAGAAGGTCTCTCTGATGCTGTAAAAGACGTCATGGTGGGGTTTCCTGCGCCTACTGGTCTGAATGAGTCCATGACAATGGCAATTCAGATTGATCGGCGTTTACGGGAACGCAAACCTGTGCACCAGTTGGCGGTGTCTTCTGAAGAGGCACCACAGAGTATGCAATGTGATAGCTTTCTGTCCAGAAGCGAACGACAGATTTATAGGCGCAAAAATCATTTGTGCTTCTATTGTGGAAATTCTACTCATGTTATATCAGCATGCTCTAAACGAACAAAGAAAGTTGATAAATCCTCTGCTATTGGCACTTTGCAGTCCAAGTTTATTTTGTCTGTAACTCTAATTTGTTCGTTATCTTCTATTGTTGCGGATGCGTATGTGGATTCTGGCGCCGCTTTGAGTCTTATGGATTGGTCCTTTGCCAGGCGCTGTGGGTTTGATCTAGAGCCTCTGGAAATTCCTATACCTTTAAAGGGTATTGATTCTACACCATTGGCTAGTAATAAACCACAATACTGGACACAAGTGACTATGCGTATGACTCCAGACCATCAAGAGGTGATTCGCTTCCTTGTACTGTATAATCTACATGATGTGTTGGTGCTGGGATTGCCATGGTTGCAAACTCATAACCCAGTCCTTGACTGGAAAACAATGTCTGTACTAAGCTGGGGATGTCAGGGAAATCATGGGGACACATCTTTGGTCTCCATTGCTTCATCTATTCCCTCTGAAATTCCTGAGTTTTTGTCTGATTATCATGAGGTTTTTGAGGAATCTACTCTTAATTCTCTTCCTCCTCACAGAGATTGCGATTGCGCCATAGATTTGATCCCTGGCAGTAAATTTCCTAAGGGTCGTCTATTCAATCTGTCTGTACCTGAACATGCTGCCATGCGAGAGTATATTAGGGAGTCCTTGGAAAAGGGACATATTCGTCCTTCTTCGTCTCCTCTTGGAGCGGGGTTCTTTTTCGTAGCTAAAAGCGATG
The DNA here is from genome assembly GCF_051348905.1 of Ranitomeya variabilis. Lineage (NCBI taxonomy): Eukaryota > Metazoa > Chordata > Amphibia > Anura > Dendrobatidae > Ranitomeya > Ranitomeya variabilis. The sequence continues at coordinate 295,533,283 of NC_135236.1, read as the reverse complement.
GTTCTTTGAGAACTTGTATTGATTATAGACTCTTGAATAAGATCACAGTCAAGTATCAGTATCCTTTGCCATTGCTGACAGATTTATTTGCTCGCATTGAGGGGGCGAAGTGGTTCTCTAAGATTGATCTTCGCGGTGCGTATAATTTGGTGCGAATTAAGCAGGGGGATGAGTGGAAAACCGCATTTAATACGCCCGAGGGCCATTTTGAGTATTTGGTGATGCCTTTTGGTCTGTCAAATGCCCCTTCGGTCTTTCAGTCTTTTATGCACAATATTTTCCGTGAATATCTGGATAAATTTATGATTGTGTATTTGGACGATATCTTGATTTTTTCGGATGACTGGGAATCTCATGTTCAACAAGTTAGGAGGGTTTTTCAGGTTTTGCGGACCAATTCTCTGTTTGTTAAAGGTTCAAAGTGTGTTTTTGGGGTTCAGAAGATTTCTTTTTTGGGGTACATTTTTTCCCCCTCTTCTATTGAGATGGATCCTGTGAAGGTTCGGGCTATTTGTGACTGGACGCAACCGACTTCTCTTAAGGGCCTTCAGAAATTTTTGGGCTTTGCTAACTTTTATCGTCGATTCATAACTGGTTTTTCCAGCGTTGTCAGGCCTTTGACTGATTTGACTAAAAAGGGTGCTGATGTTGCAGATTGGTCTCCTGCTGCTGTGGAGGCCTTTCGGGAGCTTAAGCGCCGTTTTTCGTCTGCTCCGGTGTTGTGCCAGCCTGATGTTTCTCTTCCTTTTCAGGTGGAAGTTGATGCTTCCGAGATCGGAGCGGGGGCGGTTTTGTCGCAGAAAAGTTCAGATTGTTCAGTGATGAGACCTTGTGCGTTCTTTTCTCGAAAATTTTCGCCCGCCGAGCGAAATTATGACGTCGGTAATCGTGAGCTTTTGGCGATGAAGTGGGCATTCGAGGAGTGGCGTCATTGGCTTGAGGGTGCTAAACATCAGGTGGTGGTCTTGACTGATCACAAAAATTTGATTTATCTTGAGTCGGCCAGACGTCTGAATCCTAGACAGGCGCGCTGGTCGTTGTTTTTCTCCCGGTTTAATTTTGTGGTTTCGTATCTGCCAGGTACTAAGAATGTGAAGGCGGATGCCCTTTCTAGGAGTTTTGAACCTGATTCCCCTGGTGATTCTAAACCTACGGGTATACTTAAGGATGGGGTGATATTGTCTGCTGTCTTCCCAGACCTGCGACGTGCTTTACAAGAGTTTCAGGCGGATCGGCCTGATCGTTGTCCGCCTGGTAGATTGTTTGTGCCAGATGAGTGGACCAATAGAGTCATCTCGGAGGTTCATTCTTCTGCGTTGGCAGGTCATCCGGGAATTTTTGGTACCAGAGATTTGGTGGCTAGGTCCTTCTGGTGGCCTTCCCTGTCTCGGGACGTGCGTACTTTTGTGCAGTCTTGCGATGTTTGTGCTCGGGCCAAGCCTTGTTGTTCTCGGGCTAGTGGGTTGTTGTTGCCCTTGCCTGTTCCTAAGAGGCCTTGGACACACATCTCTATGGATTTTATTTCTGATCTCCCTGTTTCTCAGAAGATGTCCGTCATTTGGGTGGTGTGTGACCGCTTTTCTAAGATGGTTCATTTGGTGCCATTGCCCAAGCTGCCTTCCTCATCTGAGTTGGTGCCCCTGTTTTTTCAGAATGTGGTTCGGCTGCATGGTATTCCGGAGAATATCGTTTCCGACAGGGGATCCCAGTTTGTGTCCAGATTTTGGCGGGCGTTTTGTGCCAGGATGGGCATTGATTTGTCTTTTTTGTCTGCATTTCATCCCCAGACAAATGGCCAGACGGAACGTACTAATCAGACCTTGGAGACTTATTTGAGGTGTTTCGTGTCTGCTGATCAGGATGACTGGGTCTCCTTTTTGCCGTTGGCTGAGTTTGCCCTTAATAATCGGGCCAGTTCTGCCACTTTGGTCTCCCGTTTCTTTTGCAATTCAGGGTTCCATCCTCGTTTTTCATCTGGTCAGGTGGAGTCTTCGGATTGTCCTGGAGTGGATACCATGGTGGATAGGTTGCATCGTATTTGGGGGCAGGTGGTGGACAATTTGGAGTTGTCCCAGGAGAGGACTCAACGTTTTGCTAATCGCCATCGTCGTGTTGGTCCTCGTCTTCGTGTTGGGGACTTGGTGTGGTTGTCCTCCCGTTTTGTCCCTATGAGGGTCTCTTCTCCTAAGTTTAAGCCTCGGTTCATCGGTCCTTATAAGATTTTGAAAATTCTTAACCCTGTGTCTTTTCGTTTGGACCTCCCAGCATCCTTTGCTATCCATAATGTCTTCCATCGGTCATTATTGCGGAGGTATGAGGTACCACTTGTGCCTTCTGTTGAGCCTCCTGCTCCTGTGCTGGTTGAGGGTGAATTGGAGTACGTGGTGGAGAAAATCTTGGACTCCCGTGTTTCCAGACGGAGACTTCAATATCTGGTGAAATGGAAGGGCTACGGTCAAGAGGATAATTCTTGGGTTACAGCTTCTGATGTTCATGCTTCTGATTTGGTCCGTGCCTTTCATAGGGCTCATCCAGATCGCCCTGGTGGTTCTTGTGAGGGTTCGGTGCCCCCTCCTTAAGGGGGGGGTACTGTTGTGATTCGGTTCGTGGGCTCCCCCGGTGGTCTCTTGTGGTACTGGTGTCCTGCAAGCTTTGCCTTCTCAGTTCACCTGTTCCTATCAGGATGTGGGAGTATCCTATTTAACCTTGCTCCTCAGTCATTCTAATGCTGGCCATCAATGTATCCAGAGTGATTCTGTTGCATGTTCCTGCTCCCAGTTTTCTGCTCAGCTAAGTTGGACACTTTAGTCCTTAAGTCTATTTTTGTATGTTTTGTCCAGTTTGCACTTATGTGAATCTCTGCAGCTGGAAGCTCTTGTTGGGCTGAAATTACCACTCCAGTGGCATGAGTTGTCACATGAGTTAAGGTAATTTCAGGATGGTGTTTTGAAGGGTTTTGCAGCTGACCGCGAAGTCCTCTGTTGTATCTTTCTGCTATTTAGTTAGCGGGCCTCTCTGTGCTAAATCTGCTTTCATACTACGTGTGTCTTTTCATCTGCTCTCACCGTTATTATATGTGGGGGGCTGCTATCTCCTGTGGGGTCATTCTCTGGAGGCAAGCCAGGACTGTGTTTTCTTCTACCAGGGGTAGTTAGTTCTCCGGCTGGCGCGCGGCATCTAGAGACAACGCAGGAATGCCCCCTGGCTACTTCTAGTGTGGTGTGTAGGTTTAGCATCGCGGTCAGCTCTAGTTTCCATCACCCGAGAGCTTGTCCGTTTATTCTATGCTTCTGATGTTTCCTTGCCATTGGAAACCATAACAGTTCACCAGAAGAAAGCCATTACAGCACAAATGCCATAAAGTATCCTGCCCACAATATGCAAAACAGCACAGAGACAAGTCTCAAAACTTCTGGTACAAGGTAATTTGGAGTGATGAGACCAAAATTGAACTTTTTGGCCACAACCATAAACTTTACGTTTGGAGAGAGGTCAACAAGGACTATGATGAAAGGAACACCATTCCTACTGTAAAGCATGGAGGTGGATCGCTGATGTTTTAGGGATGTGTGCGTTACAAACAGGAAACTTGGTCAAAGTTGAAGGAAAGATTAATGCAGCACGTTATCAGCAAATACTGGAGGCAAATTTGCACTCTTCAGCCCGGAAGTTGCGCATGGGATGTACTTGGACATTCCAACATGATGACAATCCAAAACACAAGGCCAAGTTGACCTTTCATTGGCTACAGCAGAACAAAGTGAAAGTTCTGGAGTGGCCATCTTAGTTTCCTGACCTCAATATCATTGAGCCACTGTAATAATTATAGGGGATAACTCAGGAGACTCTTTGCATGGAACAAGACAACTACATGACACAGTTTTATAAGTGGTAAAGTCTATATTATCACACGGTGATTCAAACAGGTGCAGAGAGAAACTCAAGTCCACCACACTTGGTGCAAATATCAACTGCAGCTCAGCAGTCTATAGGAAACTTCAGAGGAAAATGCAATCACGCAGAAAGTCTATGAAGTACAATTATTCTTGAGGATACTTGACATGAATAAGTCCTTGCTTAGTCCAAAACACAGATAGATATGCTTATAAGGCAGTTCAAATAATATCTTAGCTCAACCAGGGAGGTCTGGGTAATAGTCTCAGGTTCTTGCAGAGCAGAAACAGCTTACATGTCCAGCAAATGCAGATGGAAGCAAACACGAGCAGCAGATGAAGGAGGATTACTGGAACTGGTGTATGCAGCAGGAACCCAGAGCAGAGTAGCAGGATAACCCCACAGGTTCACAGGAGCAGGTATATAGCCAGGGAGTCACCACAGGTCAGGAGCTGGATGCAAGGCAGAATACTCTAGCACAGACTGAAGGCTGGGGTGGAGTTTTATAGCAGGAAGACACAGTGCACATGAGACCAAAGACGCCATCTTGGAAAAGGGCAGTAATGCACAAAAAGGTAATAAAAAATGTTCAGAGTCCTAACAGCCACTCTGCGGAGATCTCAAGCACACAGTTCATGCTAATAAGCCCAGGAGTTTACAGGAACTGGAGGCTTTTTGCCAAGAAGAGTGTGCAGCTTCACCATCTGAGAAAATAAAAAACCTCATCCACGACTACCACAAAAGACTTCAAGCTGTCATTGATGTTAGAGGGGGCAATACACGGTATTAAGATATGGGGTATGTGAACTTTGATCAGGGTCATTTCGATGTTTTGGGTTGTCATTATGATTTAAAAAAGAGAAACCACAGTAGTTTAACAATAAATGGCTTCACCCAACCACTAACCATGCGTGGAGAAAATGTTTTGGTGTTATCTTTCATATTCTCTGAAAAAGAAAGCAAAAAATTATGCCGGAGTATGTAAACTTTTGAGCACAACTGTAGGTGCTTTTTATGACAGAATTTTTTTAAGAGACATTAAAGGGATTTCCAGGATTTTAAAATATAATGACAAATAAAAGAATCTGATAAAATAATAAAATGTCAATTACTCATCTGGTAAATCCCCACCATTCCCTACCATACAGCACGAGTGGTTCTGTTGCTATACATGCATCCTCTGTTGGGGCAAGTGATTAGCTATTTTATCCCCATGCAGCACTTGTCATCACTCAAGTAGAGAAATACTGGCTGGACCAGAGTGATGGATATTTAAGGGCTTGTTCACACTTTGCAGATTTTGCTGCGGATTTTTCCGCAGCGGATTTGGAAAAACCGCAGTGCAAAACCGCTGCGGTTTTCATTGTGGATTTTCCTGCGGTTTCTTTTGCGGATTCCTCTGCGGGTTTTCAACAGCACTTTCCTATTGGTGCATGTTGAAAACCGCTGCGGAATCCACAGAAAGAAGTGACATGCTCCTTCTTTTTTTCCGCAGCAATTCCGCGCGGTTTTTCCCGGGATTTTCCGCAATGTGGGCACAGCGGTTTTTGTTTTCCATAGGGTAACATTGTACTGTACCCTGCATGGAAAACTGCTGCGGATCCGCAGCATCAAAACCGCTGCGGATCCGCAGCAAAAACCGCAAAGTGTGAACATAGCCTTACTGTTTTATAACATTTTCAGATTAGAGGCAATTCTATAAAAAAAACTGGACAACTCCTTTAACTAGCAGAAATAAACATATCTACGAGTAAGTAATTTTACCTGCATACCAACAGAATCAGTAAAGTTATCCTTTATAAATGAATAAAAATGCAAATGAAGCAAAGCTTCAACACTTTATCATATTCAGAACAGTGTTATAGAGCATATAATTATCCATTTTTTTGTTTCTTAAGGATTGCAGTTATCATCATGCATGACTTTTAAAAAGATAATTAATGGTATTTCTTCAGCTGACCTTTAGAGGTCAGTGCACAAAGGTCATCTTCTAAATTAATGCCAATGCATGGCTGATATAGGAATAAATCACAACATGTAGCAATAAAAATGATATTTTCCAAGCAATTAATTGCATGTTTCATTTTTTTTTATTTGGAATGCCTGCTGCAAATATATATTTTTTTAAATCACAGAAAAATTATGCTATGGCATCATAGGATTACGTGGATTGTCAGACATTCAATAACATTTTTAAAAAGATAGATTTGGGTAAAAAATAACAAAGGGACATATACTCATCAACTTCAGCGCCTCCGCCTGAACCATGGGGGTTAGATCCAGAGAGTATACCTACTTTTATTAATTTTTAAGATTCCTTGCTGTCTGCAAAATGGTTTTTGGCAGTGTAACTACTAGAGTTGGGTAAATAGTTTTTAATTAGAATTCGCCAACTTTGCACAATTTTCCCCAAAAGTTTTATTTGTGGCAAATAAGTTAGCCAAGAATTGCAATAATGAAAATCCTCTAATTGACACTTTGAATTCTCCTAGGAGTGCATTGAAACCATTTTGAGTTAATTAAAGGGTTGCCCAAAACAGACATATTTTATGAAATTAACTGTCAAACTATTTAACACTAGAACTACTGGTATAGTCATTTTGACTACTTGCACTTTTTATTTCTCTTCTGTGACTACATTTTTCGGAATTCCGGCTTGAGACTCGGTGACTTTTCCTCAAATAGGATGTGAAAAAAGATTTTGTGACAATAAATAATTTTGGTGAAAAAATTGCGCGTTTTTTTCAAAATTTACCATTAACTACTAAAAGTAGTCATTTTGACTACCTACTATATTTTGCTGTCCTTTTGTCACTAAATGTTGCTGTAAAGTTTTGTGCATAAATAAATAAAAGTTGTAAAGGACCCCCTGCATCTACCTCAATGAATTGTTAGGAAAGAATTTAGCTGTCTGTCAACTGATTCAGCCCACCAACATTTGAAGAAGGTGGCAGAACAGTTATTATTTCTTTTAGTTTTCATTTAATTTCTATTTTTCAGCAGTGAACCAGTGAACTCTCGAGTGGAATTTGTGAAGAATATGGCTGCAATTTCTCCAATTGCTAATATGGATAGATCTCACAATAATAATACATTAAAAAATATATAATTATTAATAAATAACCACAAATGAAACTCTAAAAATAAACGAAAACAAGTCAGTAGTCAAAATGACTACATTCAATAGTTCTAGTGGGGGTCACGAGTCCAGTAGTTCTAGTTGCAATAATCTAGTATTTCTATTACAAATTTCCTACTGTTCCCTCTCTAATTTACTACCATTTTTTTCTGATATCTATTGACGTTTCATTTGAGTTTTCCAGCATGGGTATTCTGAAAAGAGACTGATTTTCTCCTGATATAAAGGGTGTAAATAGAGTGGGTACGGAAAGTATTCAGACCCCTTTAAATTTTTCACTCTTTGTTTCATTGCAGCCATTTGGTAAATTCAAAAAAGTTCATTTTTTTCTCATTAATGTACACTCTGCACCCCATCTTGACCAAAAAAAACCCAGAAATGTAGTAATTTTGGGAAAAGATGCAACAAGTTTTCTACTCCTGGATTTGGAGATCTTCTGCCATTCTTCCTTGCAGATCCTCTCCAGTTCTCTCAGGTTGGATGGTGAATGTTGGTGAACAGCCATTTTCAGGTCTCTCCAGAGGTTTTCATCCAGGATATCTCTGCACTTGGCCGTATTCATGTTTCCTTCAATGACAACCAGTCGCCCTGTCCCTGAAGCTGAAAGACACCACCATAGCATGATTCTGCCACCACCATGTTTCAATGTTAGGATTGTATTGGGCAGTGCCTGGTTTTCTCCACTCATACCTCTTAGAATTATCATCAAAAATGTGTATCTTCATCTCATCAGACCAGAGAATATTATTTCTCATAGTCTGGGAGTCCTTCATGTGTTTATTTAGCAAACACTTTGTGGGCTTTCATATGTCTTGCACTGAGGAGAGGCCTCCATCGGGCCACTCTGCCATAAAGGCTCAACGGGTGGAGGGCTGCAGTGATATTTGACTTTGTGGAACTTTCTCCCATCTCCCTACTGCATCTCTGGAGCTCAGCCACAGTGATCTTGGGGTTCTTCTTTACTTCTCTCACCAAGGCTCTTCTCCCACGATTGCTCAGTTTGGCTGGACGGCCAAGTCTAGGAAGACTTTTGGTGGTCCCAAACGTCTTCCATTTAAGGATTATGTAGGCCACTGTGCTCTTAGGAACCTTGAGTACTGCAGAAATTCTGTTGTACCCTTGGCCATTTGTAGTCATTTATAGGGCCATTTTACCTGGTCCACTTAAGCTGCACATGTGCACTTTAGAACATTTTTTGTTCTTAATTTCAATGCTATTTGTATAGTGTTCAGCTAGTGACATGGTGCTGTAAATGGGGGTATATTATAACATTAGATTAATGTATTGAATATTTTGGATATAGCTCCTTTATAGGGTTATATATTATAGGAGCTACAAATTGTTATATTGCTGATTGAATCTAGTGTGGGTTATTTATGGCCACAACATGGGCATAACTAGATATCTTACCATGCTTTTGTGTTTTAAATGTTTTTATTTGTCTGTCTTGCTGTATGTGTTTATGCCAATTAATAAAATTATATATTTTTATTTTACTTTTGGCGTTCCCAATTTTGTGGTCATGTATCTTTCCTAATCTTTCTTTAGTGGTGCCCTCTGCCTTCTTCTAAAGTATGTTGATGATTATGGCTTACAGCCAATGAAAACCAAAAGTCATTATCTCGGTAAATTAGAATACTTTATAACACCAGCTTGAAAAATTATTTTAAAAGCCAGATGTTGGCCTACTGAAATGTATGTTCAGTGAATGCACTCAATACTTGTTTGGGGCTCCTTTTGCATCAATTGCTGCATCAATGCAGCGTGACATGGAGGCGATCAGCCTGTGGCACTGCTGAGGTGTTATGGAAGCCCAAGTTGCTTTGATAGCAGCCTTCAGCTCATCGCATTGTTGGGTCTGGTGTCTCTCATCTTGCTCTGGACAATACCCCATAGATTCTCTATGGAGTAAAGGTCAGGCGAGTTTGCTGGCCAATCAAGCACAGTAATACTGTTGTTTTTAAACCACTTTTGGTACTTTTGGCAGTGTGGACAGGTGCCAAGTCCTGCTGGAGAATGAAATTCCCATCTCCAAAAAGCTTGTCGGCAGTGGAAAGCATGAAGTGCTCTAAAATTTCCTGGTAGATGACTACGCTGACTTTGGTCTTGATAAAATGCAGTTGACCTACACCAGCAGATGACATGGCTCTCCAAACCAACACTGATTGTGGAAACTTCACACTAGACCTCAAGCATCTTGGATTGTGTGCCTCTCCACTCTTCCTCCAGACTCTGGGACCTTGATTTCCAAATGAAATGCAAAATTTACTTTCATCTGAAAACAACACCTTGGACCACTGAGCAACAGTCCAGTTCTTTTTCTCTTTGGCCCAGGCAAGATGCTTCTGGCATTGCCTATTAGTCATGAGTTGCTTGACACAAGGAATGTGACATTTGTAGCCCATGTCCTGGGTATGTCTGTGTCTGGTGGCTCTTGAAGCATTAACTCCAGCAGCAGTCCACTCCTTGTGAATGGATTTTTGAGTGGCCTTTTCTTAACAATCCTTTCAAGGCAGCTTGAGCACCCTTTTCTACCACACTTTTTCCTTCCACTCAATCTTCCATTAATATGCTTGGAAATAGCACTCTGTGAACAGCCAGCTTCTTTAGCAATGAACTTTTATCGCTTACCCTCCTTGTGGAGTGTGTCAATTACTGCCTTCTGGACATCTGTCAAGTCACTGTCTTCCCCATGATTGTGGAGCCTACTGAAACAGGCTAAGGAATCTTTTTAAATGCTTAGGAAGCCTTTTCAGGTTTTTTGTTAACTATTCTAATTTACTGAGATAATGAATTTTTATGTTTTCATTGGCTGCCTGTAAGCCATAATCATCAAGTTGAACAGAAATAAACACTTGAAATGGATCACTCTGTAATGACTCCATGTAATATATGAGTTTCACTTTTTGTATTGTAGAACTGAAATAAATTAACTTTTTGATGACATTCTAATTTTGTGAGAAGCACCTGTATGATAAAACCTGAAAATATGCCTAATCATGAAAAGGCCCCACCATGAACTGGTTAATGACCAACTGCACTGTTACATTTTTTAATGATAATTGCATCTAGCACTCAAAGTTATTTAACTTTGAAAATCATTTTCTTAAGCCATTTTCTTCAGTCCAGTATAAAAAACCTTGCATCTATGTCACCTCCAAACCACTGGTGTTCCCCTAATACATTTTTTGTATTCCGATACTATGCACTGGGAGTAGAGGGGGAGCCATGTTAGGATTATGCTAGCTCCACTGCAAGGTATTTAGTGTACATATCATCCTTTGAGGATCAAGAGGATTGTGCTGTGTCTTCTGAATAAGTCTACTACATTGTGTATATCCCTTTAGTGTGCTATCATCAGCACCTCCTCCAGGATGGTTGTAGCCAACCAGTGAGATTAGGTAGGGCCTCCATGCTAGCTTTTAAAAACTGGTGTGGCAGTGCCATTTTCTTGAGCACTGAAAGAAGGTTACCTACAATGAGTTCGCTGCCAACTCCTAAGGTGCTTCTCCCTTCACTGCCAGACTTTGTACTCCAAGTGCATAGTAACATAGTAAAAAATGACAAAAAGTAGACTAACGAGTTAGGAGTGGATTGGAAGTCATGTTTATTCCTATTCCAAAAAAGGGAGATGCCACCAACTGTGGAAACTATAGGACTATCGCGCTCATACCTCATGCCAGCAAAATACTAATGAAGATCTTACAAAGACTATTACACCCTATGTACCTTCCCCGGAAGGCGCCGCTAGCGCGGTGGAAAATATTGGAGAGATGTTGGTGCTAAAATTTGTTGTCCTATTTTGCCAATATGTTTTAGCATACATTTTATAAATATAAATTAGCAGGAATACTGCATAAAATAACTGCAGACTTTTGAGACTAATTAGAGACAAAACGTTTCATACCCTTTGTACACTATGTTCCAAATTATTATGCAAATTACATTTTTATCAGATTTTCCTAAATGGTCGGTGCAAATGACAGTCAGTCTAATAAAAGTCATCACCCGTTAGATTATACATCGAATTTTATTGAAGAAACCTCCCAATGATAACAGTATAATCTCCAAAATGAATAAAAACTCAAAATGCACTGTTCCAAATTATTATGCACAGTAGAATTTCTAAACATTTGATATGTTTTAAAGAACTGAAAATGCTCATTTGTGGAATTTGCAGCATTAGAAGGTCACATTCACTGAACAAAAAAGCTATTTAACGCCAAAACATCCCAACAGGCCAAGTTACATGTTAACATAGGACTCTTCTTTGATGTCACCTTCACAATTCTTGCATCCATTGAACTTGTGAGTTTTTGGAGAGTTTCTGCTTGTATTTCTTTGCATGAAGTTGGAATAGCCTCCCAGAGCTGCTGTTTGGATGTGAACTGCCTCCCACCCTCATAGATCTTTTGCTTGATGATCCTCTAAAGGTTCTCTATTGGGTTGATGTCAGTGGAAGATGGTGGCCACACCATGAGCTTATCTCCTTTTATGCCCATAGCAGCCAATGACTCAGAGGTATTCTTTGCAGCATGAGATGGGGCATTGTCAGCATGAAGATGATTTTGCTCCTGAAGGCACGTTTCTGCTTTTTAGACCATAGAAGAAAGTTGTCAGTCAGAAACTCTATATACTTTGCAGAGGTCATTTTCACACCTTCAGGAACCTTAAATGGCCTTACCAGCTGTTTCCCATGATTCTTGCCCAAAACATGACTCCTCCACCTCCTCGTTGACGTTGCAGCCTTGTTGGGACATGGTGGCCATCCACCAACCATCCACTACTCCATCCATCAGGACCATCCAGGGTTGCTCAACACTTATTAGTAAACAAGACTGTTTGGAAATTAGTCTTCATGTATGTGTGGGCCCAATACAACCATTTCTGCTTGTGAACACTGTTTAAGGGTGGCCGAATAGTAGGTTTATGCACCACAGCAAGCCTTTGATGGAGCCTACACCTTGAGGTTTGAGGGACTCCAGAGGCACCAGCAGCTTCAAATATCTGTTTGCTGCTTTGTAATGGCTTTTTAGCAGCAGCTCTCTTAATCCGATGAACTTGCCTGGCAGAAATCTTCCTCATTATGCCTTTATCAGCACAAACACATTTGTGCTCAGATACAGCCACAAATCTCTTAACAGTACGATGATCACGCTTATGTTTTTGGAAAATTTCTAATGTTTTCATCCCTTCAACAAGGCATTGCACTATTCGATGCTTTTCAGAAGCAGAGAGAACCTTTTTATTTCCCATGTTACTTGAAAACTGTGACCTGCTTAATAATGTGGAACATCATTTTTAAGTAGTTTTCCTTTAATTAGAATCACCTGGAAAACCAATTATCACATGTGTTTAAGATTGATTTCAGTGATCCATTGAGCCCTGAGACACAATACCATCCACGAGTTTATTTGAAAAACAAAACAATTAAATCTTTATGACACTTAAATACAATTTGCATAATAATTTGGAACACAGTGTATATACTCTATTTTAATTAGTAGAAATAAAAGTAAAATTTTATGGTCTTCAAGTATTTATTTGGAAAAAAAAAAAAAAAAAAAAAAAAAAAAAAAATATATATATATATATATATATATATATATATATATATATATATATATATATATATCCCCCTCCAAAGATCATCATAGTTCCTACACTATTTTTGCTATTGCCTTGTTTTGACTGAGGGTATGTGCAAACATTGCAGATTTGCCTGTGGATTTTTCTGCACTAAACCGGCAGCTCTTGGCAGAAAACGCAGGTGTATTTTTTATGCTTTTTTTATGCGTTTTTGTATGTGTTTTTGAATGCTAAATAAAGATGTATTATCGAACAAAAAAAAAGATTTGTGATGTCATGTCTTGTCCAAGCTCGTCTTTTACATTTGTCCATTCCACACTCCATTACACACATAGATAGAAAGACAGACAGACAGATAGATAGATAGATAGATAGATAGATAGATAGATAGATAGATAGATATATAGATAGATAGATAGATAGATAGATAGATAGATAGATGGATAGATAGATGGAATTAGATAGATAGATAGATAGATAGATAGATAGATAGATAGATAGATAGATAGATAGATAGATAGATGTAGATAGATATATGGATAGTAAGGCTACTTTCACACATCAGGTTTTTGCCGTCAGGCCTAATCCGTTGAGTTTTGAAAAAAGCGGATCCGTTTTTTTCGCCAGATCCATTTTTTTCTCATAGAGTTGTATTAGCGCCGGATTGCACTGATGGCCTTCACGTTTTTGCTGGATCTGTCAAAAAAAACTGTTTCCGGCGGATGGAGAAAATGTTCAGAGGAAAGTTTTTTCTGTCCTGCGAAAAAATGCACAGCGACGGATCCGGCGAAAAACGTATGAAACTGAGATGTGAAATGATGAATCCAGCCTCCGAATCTGTTTTTTCATGCATTTTTTCCATTGAAATCATGCACATTTTCCATTCTCTCTCGCTCTCTCTCTAACAAAAAAAAAACGGATCAGTTGCATCAGTTTTTCACTATTTGCAACGGATCCGTTTTTTCAAAAATTCGCCTGATCTTGCCTGACTGAAACAAACTGATGTGTGAAAGTAGCCTAGCTATCCATATATCTATCTACATCTATCCATCAGGCAGGATCCGGCGAATTTTTGAAAAAACTGATCCGTTGCAAACAGTGAAAACCTGATGCAACTGATCCATTTTTTTGAGAGAGAGAGAATGGAAAATGTGTATGATTTCAATGGAAAAATGCATGAAAAAACGGATTCGGAGGCCGGATTCATCATTTCACTTCTCAGTTTCATACCGGATCCATCGCTGGGAGTTTTGTCACCGGACAGAAAAAACGTTCTTCTGTACGTTTTCTCCATCCACTGGAAACAGCTTTTTTGACGGATCCGGCAAAAAACGGATGAAACGTGTGGTCATCAGGCATAATCTGGTGCTAATACAACTCTATGAGAAAAAACGGATCCAGCGGAAAAAAAACACGGATCTGTTTTTTTCAAAACTCGCTGGATTGTGCCTGATGGCAAAAACCTGATGTGTGACAGTAGCCAGATAGATATATGGATAGATATATCTATGTATCTACAGATCTATCTATCTATCTACCTATCTATCTATCTATCTATCTATCTATCTATCTATAGATCGATATAGCCAAAGTCATCCATCTATAGATTTATCGATACATATATCCATAGATATCCATGTATAGATAGATTTATCTTTGGATATAGCCATAGATATATAATAGCGAGGCCTATGTTTCTTAATGAACGTTTAATTAAAAAAAAAAAAAACAGCGTGGGCTCCCGCGCAATTTTCTGCACCAGAGGGGGAAAGCCGATGGCCGGAGGCCAATATTTGTAGTCTGGGAAGGGAGTAATACCCATTGCCCCCTCCCAGGCTATGAATATCAGCCCGCAGCTGTCTGCGTAGCCTTTACTTGCTATTAAAATAGAGGGACCCCCAAAAAAATTACGTGGGGTCCCCTATATTTTATAGCCAGAAAGGCTACGCAGACAGCTGTGGGCTGATATTCATAGCCTAGAGAGGGGCCATGGATATTGGTCCCCCCCGGCTACAAATAACAGCCCCCAGCCGCCCCAGAAATGGTGCATCTGTGAGATGCACCAATTCCGGCACTTAGCCCCTCTCTTCCCACTCCTGTGTAGTGGTGGGATATGGGATAATAAGGGGATAATGTCACCTTGCTATTGTAAGGTGACATTAAGCCGGGTTAAAAATGGAGAGGTGTCAATAAGACGCCTATCCATTATTAATCGTATAGTAGTGAAAGAGTTAAAAAAAATAAAGACACAGCCAGAAAAAAGTATTTTAATATTCTTAATTTAACCATACTTACCATACTTGATCACCTGCAAAAAATTAAAAATAATAAACCAACCGTATACTACCTGTCCGCCGTAGTCCAACTAATAACGAATGTCCCATGACAATCTCCCCTATAGAACAGTGACATCGGATGATGTCACGGCTCTATAGGGCCTTCAGTAACACACTGACAGGAGACAATGGCTTCTGCAGTGCATCACTGAGGTTACCTGAGTTCATTGGTCTCACTTTATGGCATTGCTGCGTGGGAACTTTCTCTCACAGCAGTGCCACAAGTGAGACTAGGGACTATTTTTTGCAGTGGTGGAGGAATACAGTGCGTAAGGATACCTTCCGTCATTGTATACCCGGGGTCCTGGAGAGCGGTCGCATCAGCTGATGCTGCTGCTCTCCACGGGAGATCGTCGTGGGACACTCGTTTCAGGCTATGTGCACACGTTGCAGATTAGGCTTAGGAATTTCTGGTGCAGATTCTGCCTCTCCTGGCAGAAAACGCACCTGCATTTTTTGTGCGTTTCCGCAGCGTTTTTTTGTGCGTTTTTGCTGCGGTTTTCTAGCGGATTTGCTGCGGTTTTTGCCCCTGCGGTTTTCTATAATGGAGTGGGTACAAAAACACTGCAGATTCACAAAAAAGAAGTGACATGCTACTTCTTTTAAACCGCAGCGTTTCCGCAGCGGATTTTCCGCAAAGTGTGCACAGCATTTTTCTTTCTCATTGATTTACATTGTACTGTAAATCAATTGTGGATCTGCAGCATTTCTGCACCTCAAAAAACGCTGCAGATCTGCAGCAAATCCGCAACGTGTGCACATACCCTCAATTGGATTTCTGCGGATCAGGGAGTATAGTGTTTGTTTATTATTTTAATATTTTTTACAGGTGACACTGGCTTCGGGGATCAAAGTGACAAGTGATGGTATGTACTCTATATAATATATGTACTGTATGTCTGTATGTATGTAGTGTATGTAATGTATGAATGTACTGTATGTATGTTTGGTATGTTATATGTTGTATGTTCTGTTATATGTTGAATGTTATAAGTTGTATGTTCTGTTGTATGTTGTATGTTATATATTGTATGTTCTGTTATATATTATATGTTGTATGATGTATGCTATATGTTATATGTTCTGTTGTATGTTGTATGTTCTGTTGTATGTTGTATGTTATATGTTGTATGTTGTGATGTATGTTGTATGTTATATGTTGTATGTTCTTTTATATGTTATATGTTGTATGTTATTTGTTATATGATGTATGTTATATGTTGTATGTTCTGTTGTATGTTGTATGTTGTGTTCTGTTGTTTGTTATATGTTGTATGTTATATGTTATATGTTCTGTTATATACTATATGTTGTATGTTATATGTTGTATGTTCTGTTATATGTTGTATGTTGCATGTTGTATGTTATATGTTGTATGTTCTGTTTTATGTTGTATGTTCTGTTGTATGTTGTATGTTGTATGTTCTGTTGTATGTTGTATGTTATATGTTGTATGTTGTATGTTCTGTTGTATGTTATATGTTATATGTTGTATGTTGAATGTTCTGTTGTATGTTATATGTTATATGTTGTATGTTGTATGTTGTATGTTGTGTTGTATGTTGTATGTTGTATGTTGTGTTGTATGTTGTATGTTATATGTTGTATGTTATATGTTGTATGTTATGTTGCATGTTGTATGTTCTATTGTATGTTGTATGTTATGTTATATGTTGTATGTTGTATGTTCTGTTGTATGTTGTAAGTTATATGTTATATGTTATATGTTATATGTTGTATGTTGTGTTGTATGTTATATGTTGTATGTTGTATGTTGTATGTTCTGTTGTATGTTATATGTTGTATGTTAGGCTATATGTTGTATGTTATATGCTTGTGGTTTTTTTTACATTCAACACATTTCCCGGATGATGGGACTACTACTGTCCCATCATTGGCTAATGTGTCATTCACTGTCATTGCAGCAGGCATAGCCCGATGGGACTTGTAGTCCCATGGGATGATGCCTGCACACACACATACACACACAAAGACCCCCGGCAGTCCACACAGACCCCCGAGAGGCCCACACAGACCCCCGAGAGGCCCGCACAGACCCCTGAGAGGCCCACACAGACCTCCGAGAGGCCCACACAGACGCCAGGCAGGCCCGCACAGACCCTCGACAGGCCCGCACAGACCCCTGACAGGCCTGCACAGATCCCAGACAGGCCCGCACAGACCCCCAACAGGCCCGCACAGATCCCCGAAAGGCCCGCACAGACCCCCAAGAGGCCCGCACAGAACCCTGAAAGGCCCGCACAGACCCCCAAGAGGCCCACACAGACCCCCCGGCAGGCCCACACAGACCCCCGACAGGCCCGCACAGACCCTCGACAGGCCCTTACAGACCCCCGGCAGGCCCACACAGACCCCTAAGAGGCCGAGAGGCCTGCAGAGACCCCTGAGAGGCCCACACAGACCGCCGACAGGCCTGCACAGACCCTCGAGAGGCCCGCACAGAACCCCGACAGTGCCGCACAGACCCCACCCGCACACACAGTCTCCGCCCACACTCCGCCCACTCTCTTCCCCCTCCCGATCTGCAGCATTTTCACCCACAGCTAAACCACAGATCTTTTTTACATCTGCAGTTAATATGCAGCAGCAATTTTCAAGAAGACAGTACTTGCCAAAAAGAAATAATCAATATTGCGGGACAAATCATCACCAATCTTAAATATGCAGACAATACAACATTGATAGTGTAGAAGGAATGAAGGACTTATTACGGAGTGTCAAGATGGAAAGCTCGAACATGGGTTGCTACTCAACACAACAATGTGGTCCGGGCATGTTGTTCATTAAAATATTTCCAATATATGTTGCATTAATATTGTAAGTGAATAGGCTTTGCATGTATATCTTAAAATCTAGATGTGTCAGGCAAATTTGGAGCTCATATTTGGAATTGGCGCATTCAATTTAGTATAAATCACAAGTTGTTTCCTCAGTAACAAAATCATTGTTGCACAGTGTAATATATTTTATGGACTGTAAGTGATTTTGACTAATTTCATCATGTGTCCTTCAGTTATATATCATGCATAATTCTTATAGTTTTATAAAAAAAGAACAGTTCTTTCAGTTTATTCTGAGAAACTATTGTCTGCAGGAAAATTAATTTGTCCAAAGTTTTGTTGTTTGCAAATGGAAGCAAGATTTTAGTCTCACATCAGCAAGCCTACTATTTCATTCTGTGCATTATCCTTTTTCAAAGTAATGGCTAGACTTGGATTTCTGTATGAATGCAAACACAAGAGAGCTTTCTGCCAAAGTAAATACAGTTTGTAAAGCAAGCTATTGCTTTTCATATAGCAACTGCCTTGGACAATTATATGGAGCGTTGATATGGTAGTTTTATCACAAGCTACAAGCAAATTGTGTGGAAGTAGGGTTCAAAGATAATTTGCATTTGTGCCACCTATGGTATGTTTCATTTCCTTGATGAATTACATCCTTTAATTCTTTAGTCTGTTTTGTGGAGAAAAGAAAATCAAGTGTGTTTACTCGGCACACAAATCTAGAGCCGTAATTGTTTTGCTTTCATAAACTGTCATTCCCTGTAGACAAGTCTTTCTTCATTCTTTCTTACATCTGAGTACATTAAGGTTGTGAAGCTGCTCAGAATAGCCACAGCAATAAATCAAACCTCTCATCTTCCCTTCACTGTTATTGCTTCTCTTTCATTTTAATTCCATGCACAACATGATATTTTATGGACTACAGTGGGATTTTGCTCCTTAAAATGGCTGTCTAAGAGTTTACAGTCAAACTCCAGAGGGATTTCCTGCTTAACCCCTTTGCTCCATGTACCATACTAGTACTGTGCTGCGGGCACTGCATTTGTGCCAGCCGCAGTACTAGAACAGCGCCGCCATTTTCCGGTCACCGCGTGGCATCGTGCGGTGATCGAGTTCCGATGGCTGCTGTCCCTGACAGCAGACCATCTCTGCACCGCGCCCCCGCTTCGGCGATCGCTGTGATTGGCTGGTCAATTCCGACCAGCCAATCACAGCAACATGACAATAAAGTTAAAAAAAAGCATGTGACAGGCTGTGATTGGTGCTGTTTGACGTCGCACCAATCACAGCAGTCACAGTAGGTGGGGTGATCGCCACGTCACCTCACCTGATTAACCCCTATGGCGCTGATTGGCTGAACAATAGCTTCTAGCCAATCAGCGCCAAAGGGGTTAGTTTAAAATAGGGATCACTGCCCTGCACGCCATCTTTACCTCAGATTTGGTGTGCAGAGCGGTGGTCTAAGCCCCTCTGTCTAACCTGAGAAAAGATTCCATTGGCCAGTGTGATTGTCCCTGCGATCTCCTGCCTCCATCTTCAGCGTCCAGCTCCAGCTTCCTGCTGTGCTCTCTGCTGCCATCTGTCTGCAGTGTGAGGCCTGTGATCACTGCAGCAGTAGCAGCACCTCCCCCACCCCTTTCCCATCCCCCCATCCCTGTTCCAGTACCCCCTCCCTCCCCCTCCCCACCTTCCAATTGAATTTTTTGTGCAGTTTTTTTGCACTTTTTTTTCCTGTGCCCGGCTTCCCCCACAGAGCATTTGTGCTCTTCCTGTGTCCGCAGCGCTCTGATCAGTATCGCTGCTGATCAGAGACTGCACCACAGGACTTTTTTTTAGCTAGTTAGCACACCGGACATCGCAGTCTAGCAGTCTGAGAGACCTCCATTTTTTTTTTTTTAGAAAAAAAATTATAGTAGTTAGTACAGTGTAGTTTTAGACGTAACAAGGTAGCGTAGCCGGCGTCAGTGTTTGGTGACGTCCCTCATCCCTGTTCTAGTACCCCCCCTCCCCCCCTCCAATTCAATTTTTAGGGCACTTTTTTGCGCTTTTTTCCTGTGAGCGGCGTCCCGTGCAGAGCATTCGTGCTCTTCCTGTGTCCGCAGTGCTTTGATCAGTATCGCTGCTGATCAGAGACTGCGCCACAAGACTTTTTCTATTTTTAGCTAGTTAGCATAGCGGACATCGCAGTCTAAAGCTAGGTTCACACTGCATTAACAGCAGCCCGTTCAACACATACGTTAAAGGGCTGCTGTTAACGCAAGTGCCGACTTGTCACATCGCTAGTACAGATAGAGCATCTGCTAGCTCTATCTGCGCTAGCAGTGATGGACCCGGAAACGCTGCAGCCCGTGTCCCAGGGTCCATCACTCAATGACAGCACATGGCTAGCGCACGCCCATTGTGGGCGTGCGCTAGTGATGCGTCCAACATAGAACTTAATGGCGGCGTTAACAGGCTACGTTATACCGCGTTATGCCGCTGTGTAACGTAGTCCATCTAACGGACGCCACAGACGCAGTGTGAACCCAGCCTAAGAGATGTCCGATTTTTTTTACAAAAAAATAATAATAGTAGTTAGTAGGGTTGAGTGACTTTTCATTTTTTGAGATCGAGTCGGGTTTCACAAAACCCGACTTTCTCAAAAGTCGGGTCGAGTGAAATCGGCTGATCTTATTGAAAAAGTCGGGGTCAGGGATCGGCCAAAACACGAAACCCAATGCAATTCAAGGGTTAATGCCACCTTGCTATTGTAAGGTGACAATAAGCCAGATTAATAATGGAGAGGCGTCAATTCTGACACCTATCCATTATTAATCCAATTGTATGAAAGGGTTAAAAAACACACACACACATGATTAAAAAGTATTTTAATGAAATAAACACACAGGTTGTTTTAATATTTTATTGCTCTCTCAATCCACCTGAAGACCCTCGCTTGGAAAAATAATAAACCAACAATATACATACCCTCTGATGAACTGTCACGTCCCACGAGGTAAATCCATCTGAAGGGGTTAAAATAGTTTACAGGCAGGAGCTCTGCTATAATGCAGCTGTGCTCGTGCCTGTAAACCCCGGCGAATGAAGGAAATGTAGGTCAATGACCTATAGTTACCTTCAGTCGCGGTGATGCGCCCCCTGGTGGATGTCCTCAAATGACCTGGAGCGTGGGAAAAAGTTCCCAGGCTGCAGTTCATGAGGGTCGGGTGGGATCGGGTCGGATTTCACGAAACCCGACTTTGCTAAAAGTCTGCGACTTTTGAAAAGTGCCGATCTGTTTTGCTCAACCCTAGTAGTTAGTAGAGTGTAGTTTTAGATGTAAATTAGCTGGTATAACAGCATTAGTGATGACCGGTCTTATGTTTAGAGAAAAAAAATTGTACAGAGTAGTTTAGTGGTAGCGTATTAGTGTAGCCGTCATCACAGCGTTAGTGACAACCGATCTTCCTTTAGTAAAAAAAAATTGTACAGAGTAGTTTTATAGGTAGGGAGGTAGCGTCTTTTTTGCATAAAAAAATCTGCTATCGCCGGACAATCTCTAGTGCATTAGGGGAGCGTACGTCACACTGTTAGTGGCATTCGCTTTTCTTTTGTAAAAAGAATAATTAGTTGTGTCACCTAATTTTTAGCGAGTGCATTAGGGGAGCGTACGTCACACTGTTAGTGGCATTCGCTTTTCTTTTGTAAAAAGAATAATTAGTTGCGTCGCCTAATTTTTAGCACGTTCATTAGGGGAGTGTAAGTCACACTGTTAGTGGTGTTCGTTTTTTCTTTTGCAAAAAAAAAGATTTAGTTGCGTAGGGTAAATTTATATATTTTTTTTATACAAACTTATCTTTTTACATCTGATTTTTCTTTTCATTGTTTTTTCTTGTTTCTTCTACATTTTTTCTCACTACTTGTTTTCTCTCTCTGATTGGTTATAATAAAGAGTACCCTACACACAAGCCCCACACATTACATGTGTAAAAGCACCACTTACACACACATCCCCAGGGTTTGGGAAAAAAATAAAAATGGCCCATTCGTCAAGGGGCTATTCACCAGAGGAGGCTTACGCCATCCTTGCGTCCGACACGGATACAGCCAGTGATGAAGATCCCACATTCCTCTATTCCTCCTCCTCCTCCTCCTCCTCCTCCTCCTCATCTGGTGAGGAAGGACCCCCAACAAGGAGCCATAGGACCCAGGCAACTCCTGCAGCAATCGATCCCGTATGGATTGCACCCCTTGAAAATTTTCAGCCCTTCATTCCGGATTTGGATTTCAGCAGCAGCTCAGGAATCCAGTTTGACACCACTGGCCTCACTGAAATTGACTTCTTCAAATTCGTTTTCAGTGATGAAATAATAAATCTTATGGTGGCCCAGACGAACCTGTATGCCCAACAATTTTTCACCCAAAATCCCACGTCATCACACACCAGATGGACCCCCCGTAAATGCAGCAGAGATGATGACATTTTGGGAAATTGTGCTGCATATGGGCATAATCAGAAAGCCAAAGCTTCGTCAATACTGGAGTACTGACATTCTCTACAGTACACATGGCCATGAAAAGGACACGATTTGAAGGGATCCAAACATTTTTGCATTTTAGTGATAATGCAGTGTCCTCCTCGAGACGATCCAAACTTTGATCGTCTATATAAAATTCGGCCAGTGATTGAACACTTCAGCAGAAAATTTGCTGAGGCGTACACACCCCAGAGGGACATCACTATTGATGAATCTCTCGTTCACTTCAAAGGGAGGCTAAAATTCCGACAGTACCTGCCCAGTAAGAGGTCCAGATACGGAATAAAGCTGTACAAACTGTGCGAGAGTACCTCAGGGTACACCCACAGATTTAGGGTCTACAAGGGGAAGGACACCCAAATTAACCCCCTGAATGCCCCCCCATCCTGGGGGTGAGTGGGAAAATTGTGTGGGAATTGCTGCACCCACTGCTGGATAAGGGTTATCACCTCTACATTGACAGCTTTTACACCAGCATCCCACTCTTCAAGGCCCTCTCTGCCAGGGGTACAGCTGCATGTGGCACCGTGGGAAAAAATCAGCGAGGCCTCCCTAAGCCGCTAATTGGGCAAATGCTGAGAAAAGGGGAAAGCAGAGCCCAATGCAGCGACAACATGCTGGTAGTCAAGTATAAGGACAAAAGGGATGTCCTTATCCTGACCACCATACACAGCACCCTTGTCACTGTTCGTGGGACCACAACACAAGTCCCAAAGCCAGATTGTATCCTGGATTACAATCGGTACATGGGGGTGTGGAGCTCTCAAATCAGGTCCTCTAACCATACAGTGCCATGCGAAAAGCTTACGTATGGTACAAAAAATTGGCCACGCACATTGTACAGATGGCAATGTACAATGCTTTTGTGCTGTTCTGATCTACAGGCAATACGGGGGGACCTTCCTTCAGTTTCAGGGGGTAGTCATCAAGGCCCTAATGTTTGGCACTCAGGGAGGTGGGGGTATTTCTGAATCTGATAGTGCCCGTATTGTCCCAGGTCAACATTTCCCAGGACAGGTTCCCCAAACAGCGAGGACAGGACGATCACAAAAACGGTGCAAAGTATGTTCCAAGAGGGGAATCCGAAAGGACACAATTTACCATTGTGAAACTTGCCCTGAGTAACCTGGCCATTGCATTAAGGTTTGCTTCAAAGCATACCACAAGTCCACAAATTAATAAAATTAGTTTATACCCTGTTGACACACCACACTTTTATTATCTTATGTACCCCGCACATCTTACACATACCGCCACATTATAAATTCATACACCAGTAAAACCAAAAGAATTATAATCAATACTATAAAACTATGCCTCTAGATAAATTCCTTCAGGGGTGTAGTTTCCAAAATGGGGTCACTTGTGGAGGATTTCCACTGTTTAGGCACATCAGGGGCTCTGCAAATGCAACATGACGCACGCAGACCATTCCATCAAAGTCTGCAATCCAAAATGTCACTTATTCCATTCTGAGCCCCGACGTGTGCCCAAACAGTGGTTTTTCCCCACATATGGGGTATCGGCGTATTTGTGAAAAATTGCACATCTTTTTCTGTCTATTTTCTCCTATAACCCTTGGGAAAATAAAAAAATCGTAGCTAAAAGATCATTTTTGTGGAAAAAATGTGTTTTATTTTTTTTCACGACTCAACGTTATAATTTGTGGGGAGGCACTTAAAGGTTCACTGTGCTCAACACATATCTAAATAAATTCCTTGGGAGGTCCAGTTTCCAAAATGGGGTCCCTTGTGGGAGATTTCCACTGTTGAGGCACATCAGGGGCTCTGCAAATGCAACATGACGCCCGCAGACCATTCCATCAAAGTCTGCAATCCAAAACATCACTTATTCCATTTCGAGCCCCGACATGTGCCCAAACAGTGGTTTTTCCCCACATATGGGGTATCGGCGTACTCGTAAAAAATTGCACAACTTTTTCTGTCTACTTTGTCCTATAACCCTTGGGAAAATAAAAAAATCGTAGCTAAAAGATCATTTTTGTGGAAAAAATGTGTTTTATTTTTTTCACGAATCAACGTTATAATTTTTGATGAGGCAATTGGAGGTTCATGGTGCTCACCACATAGCTAGATAAGTTCCGTGAAGGGTCTAATTTCCAAAATGGGGTCACTTGTGGCGGTTTTCCACTGTTTAGGTACATCAGGGGCTCTCCAAACGCGACATGGTGTCCGATCTCATTTACAGCCAATTTTGGTTTGAAAAAGTCAAATGCCGCTCCTTCCCTTCCAAGCCCTGCCGTGCGCCCAAACAGTGGATTTTCCCCACCTATGGGGTATCAGTGTATTCAGGACAAATTGCACAACAACTTTAGTGGTCCATTTTCTCCTTTTACACTTGTGAAGATAAAAAAATTGTTGCTAAAAATCATTTTGGGGGAAAAAATGGGATTTTTTATTTTCACGCCTCTACGTTCTAAACTTCTGTGAAGCACCTGGGGGTTCAAAGTGCTCACCGCATAGCTAGATAAGTTCCTTGAAGGGTCTAGTTTCCAAAATGGGGTCAATTGTGGCAATTTTCCACTGTTTAGGTACATCAGGGGCTCTCCAAATGCGACAAAATGTGTCCGATCTCAATTCCAGTTAATTTTGGTTTGAAAAAGTCAAATGCCGCTCCTTCCCTTCCGAGACCTACCGTGCGCCCAAACAGTGGTTTTCCCCCACATGTGGGGTATCAGTGTATTCAGGAGAAATTGCACAACTTTCGTGGTCCATTTTCTCCATTTACACTTGTGAAGATAAAAAATTGTTGCTAAAAGATCATTTTTGAGGGAATTTTTTTTTTTTATTTTCACGCCTCTACGTTCTAAACTTCTGTGAAGCACCTGGGGGTTCAAAGTGCTCACCACATAGCTAGATAAGTTCCTTGGAGGGTCTAGTTTCCAAAATGGGGTAACTTGTGGCAGTTTTTTACACTGTTTAGGTGCATCAGGGGCTCTCCAAACACGACATGGCGTTCAATCTCAATTCCAGTTAATTTTGGTTTGAAAAAGTCAAATGGCGCTCCATCCCTTCCGAGCACTGCCGTGCGCCCAAACAGTAGTTTTCCCCCACCTATGGGATATCAGTGTATTCAGGACAAATTGCACAACAACAACAGTGGTCCATTTTCTCTTTTTACACTTGTGAATATAAAAAAATTGTTGCTAAAAGATCATTTTTGGGAGAGAAAAATGGGATTTTTTATTTTCACGCCTCTAAATTTCTGTGACGCACCTGGGGGTTCAAAGTGCTCACCACATAGCTAGATAAGTTCCTTGAAGGGTCTAGTTTCCACGACATGGTGTCCAATCTCAATTCCAGACAATTTTGGTTTGAAAAAGTCAAATGCCGCTTCTTCCCTTCCGAGCCCTGCCGTGCGCCCAAACAGTGGTTTTCCCCCACATAGTGTATTCATGAGAAATTGCACAACAATGTTAGTGGTCCATTTTCTCCTTTTACACTTGTGAAAATAAAAAAAATTGTTGCTAAAAGATTATTATGTGAAAAAAAAGTTAAATGTTCATTTTTTCCTTCCACATTCCGTTAATTCCTGTGAAGCACCTGAAGGGTTAATAAACTTCTTGAATGTGGTTTTGAGTACCTTGAGGGGTGTAGGTTTTAGAATGGTGTCACTTTTGGGTATTTTAAATCATATAAGCCCCTCAAAGTGACTTCAAATGTGATGTGGTCCCTAAAAAAATGGTTTTTTTTTAAGTTTGTTGAAAAAATGGAGAAATCGCTGTTTAAATTTTAACTCTTATAACTCCCTAACAAAAAAAAATTTGGTTCCAAAATTGTGCTGATGTAAAGTAGACATGTGGGAAATGTTATTTATTAACTGATTTGTGAGATATGAGTCTCTGATGCAAGGGTATATAAATTCAAAGTTTGAAAATTGCTAAATTTTCAAAATTTTCACCAAATTTCTGTTTTTTTCACAAATAAACGCAAGTAATATCAAATAAATTTTGCAAATAACATAAAATACAATATGTCACGAGAAAACAGTCTTAGAATCACCAGGATCCGTTGAAGCGTTTCAGAGTTATTACCTCATAAAGTGACAATGGTCAGAATTGTAAAAATTGGCCCTGTCACTTAGGTGAAAACAGGCTTCGGGGTTAAAAAAAAATGTGAAATGATCTGTATAGAATAAGATCTGATTATGTTATTCTGAAAAAGGGGCCAATTCATTAAGATTGGCATTGTGCATGCTAGTCTTAATGAAGGACTCGCTGCAATATAAGGTGCTAAATTACTTAAAGAGGACCTTTCATCAAATTTTTCATGTTGAATTCGATACCTCTCTTTTACAGAAATATTATCAATCAAGTTATTTGACACCTAATGAGTTAACTTTTGGTAACTCCAAGTTGGTGGTTATCAAGATAGTTTTCACTGGGTGGGCATGTACTTCTTCCCTTTGCATAATGTTGACAAATCAAGCTGGCAGCAACAGCTGAAAAGCATCACAGCTTAGAGCAGGTTTCTTAGGGTATGTACAGACGATTAGTAAATACTGCAGATTGGACGCTGCGTATTTCTGCAGCGTTCAACCCGCAGCTTCCAGATGTTACAGCATAGTGGATGGGAGTTCAAGAAATTCCATGTCCACTATGCATCCAGAGATGCTCGCGGCTCACCCGACAGACATGCAGTGCGTCTTTCCAGAATGCATCATGTCTATTTCTCTTGCGGAGATGAGAGTATCCACAAAAGAAATTTCAACCAAAGAATGAATTGGATACGGTGAATCTGCACAGTTCAGTGAACATGTGGCACCCCAGGAGTTCAGGTACCACAGTGGTATTGCCTTCCTCTCGGGGAGGGTAATGCCATGCCTGGAGACAGGAGGAATCCCTTACATGCAACACATTCTGGCTCCAGGCCAGAAGAGGGAGCTCTACACCTGACTTGAGGGGAGCTGC
Organism: Ranitomeya variabilis; assembly: GCF_051348905.1. NCBI lineage: Eukaryota > Metazoa > Chordata > Amphibia > Anura > Dendrobatidae > Ranitomeya > Ranitomeya variabilis. Next base: position 295,506,074 of record NC_135236.1, on the reverse strand, counting down.
TCTCTCTGGTCAGGAGGAGGAGTCAGTTGCTAGGCAGTTACAGTTGACAGTTGGTAGCAGACAGGGAAGGAGCATAGAAGGACTTAGGAGCTAGAGGAGGATTGCTACTGGGCCTCTTTAAGCTGAGTGCAGAAACCAGGCTCCGGGAGCCCGTCGTGAGGAACTACAGGTCCCACGGCAGATCCGGAGGGCAGGAAACTAAAAGAGACTTGCCTACATAATACCTGAGGTACAGCAGCAATCAGAGTCCGGAGTCACCGTGGACAGAGACCCCAAAGAGATGGCTCAAGTTGCCTACCGTGCAGGTACTGTCCCTGGACAGAGAAGAAAGAGGGCCTTGATGGAGAGCTACAGGCAGCAAGGGACCACAGATCAGCCCATAGTGGAAGGCTCCCAAACTGAACTGTCAAGGGGATTTCCACCTATCTTTGGGCTGCCTGGACTCCATCTTTACCTGTTGCCGGTACCCTGGACTGAGGCTGTTTAACACCAGTAAACCAGGTAAAGACTGAAACCTTGTGCTCTCCATTTATTTGCTGGCATTCACCATCCCTGTCCAGCACACCGGGAGCCCTGGGAACACCGCTTCACCTGTGAGAAGCGACACCATCTTTGCTGCAGCACCATCGCCCCCAGAGGACCCCTTTAAGCAGCGTTGGTCACCTCTGAATGAGAACCACAGGTGGCAACATGAACTTTCATTATTTCCACAACCCCTTTAAAGACCGTCCCTTTTACTTGGGCACCCAGGGCCATGGACCGGGTCACTGCCACCGTGACCACCCCTTTAATTGCGACCAGACCCGGTACCGAGTATCCCACGGCCCTGATGGGCGACTAAAACACAGGTGGACTCGCCTGCATTCAATAGATGGCAGCACTTTGGAAGCAGGGGACATGTGCTGCATCCAAAATGCTGCCAATTCCTGTTTGTCTGCAAATAACCTTAGAGTCTGAGATGTAATTACACATGTCTATTGTACTCAAGAAACTTGCAATTGTTTAGCAGAGAGAAGAAGTCATTACATCCAACACAGGAGCAGACTGTTCTGGGCTACGCCTTTATAAGATGTTATGACCCCCTGCTCTGATCTCATTGCAGAGCAAGTACAAGTTGCTCAGAGCACAACAGACATAAGTGTGACTCATTTTCTGACAGGCAGTGTGGAGGAGGGCCAGTACAGCAGAGCTTACAGTGCTATGCGAGGAGGATATAATGTGACACTGCAAAACTCAGCTGTGCTGCCCCTTCCCACACACTAACTCATACAGGTGGCTATACAAAGAAATCAGGCTGTCCCTCACTACATCTCGCACACTGAGTAATCTGCTTTAAGGTAATGTGGGGGCATATTATTCTTTTCATTGACTGTTGCTGCCTGCTTATGATTGGTCAACATCATACAGCGAGAAGAAGCACACTCCCCCAGTTAAAACTATCTTATAATAGCCAATGGGACTTAACAAAAGTTAACTGACTAGGTGCCAAATACTTTGCGAATTAGAGATGAGTGAACCTTTCAAATATGAACCCCACTTGCCACCACTACAGGGCAAGTGGGAAGTGTGAGGCTAAGTGCCAGAATTGTCACATCTATAAGGTTTCTGGGATGGCTGAGAGCTGATGTTTTTAGCCTAGGGAGTGGCAATATCCATGGCCCTTTCCAAGGCTATTATTAGCAGTGTATTTCGTAAAACTAGATGCAACAAGAAAGAAAGAGATTGGTTGGCACTGAACGTACTTCAATTACCATGAACCACTGCTGCAACCATGGAGTATAGATATCCGGGGGTTAATGTTTGTATCGGAGGAACCGGGCGGTGCTAGTCCTTGGGTGGCAACACATCCAAAATGCAATAACGAAATAGAGAAAAAGAGGCAGCACTCACCCTTTTTCTTCCGTTGTAAAAAATGCTTTTAATCCATAACGATAAAACTTGACATACAAATGCGGTATCGGCTAGGGCATATGTGAGGGAGCGGTGAAGACAAAACAGACGACGGCCGTTTCGCACTTGCGTGCTTCTACGGGTCCATGTGTGCTGTGCAGGCAACGTCATTTCCTTTATCAGGCAAGCGACGCACCACATGCTGAATAAATACATATATAATTAAAAACAACAACACAATCTTTCAACAAATTTCTTGCGGATTATACAGGATCTTGTTGTTAAAGATATTGAAGCCCTTTTGTACAAACAGGCCCACCAGAACATACCTACACACGAAGTGAAAGCTTTAAGAGACATACAAAAATGGAACAATGTAGTCATCCGTAAAGCGGATAAAGGTGGCAACATCGTCATCCTGGATAAGAAATATTATATAGAGGAGGCTTTGTCTCAGCTTAATGATTACAACACATATGCGGTATTAGAACGAAATCCCACCAATGGGATCAAAATAAAATTAAGAACGTTCTTGCGCAGGTATGTAGAGATGGGCACTATAACACGAGTAAGGGCTGAAAAATTAATCCCTGAATTTCCCCATTATGCCAATTGGTACAGTATCCCAAAAGTCCACAAAAATGCGAAACAACCACCGGGCCGCCCAATAGTATCAAGGAAAAACTCTATCACTGAACCTCTGTCCCAATTTCTCGATTGGCTTCTCAAGCCGTTATTGATGGAAATACCTTCATTCGTAAAAGATTCTGGCGATTTTTTGCTGGCACTTAAAGATTTAATTTGGCAACCTACTTTTTCTTTAGTTTCAATCGATATTGTCAATCTATACACCCGCATACCGCACCAAAAGGGCTTGGAGGCCATTCAACGCATCCTTATGAACACAGAGAAGGATGAGAATTTTATTTCATTCATTTTGGAAGGTTTAGATTTTGTACTCACCAATAATACCTTTAAATTTCTAGATAAGTGGTACTCTCAGCGGATTGGTACCGCGATGGGTACTCCGGTGGCATGCTGTTGTGAATTTACCTTTTGGCTCCCTCTAGTGGTTACTAGTGATTTTACTCTGGGTATGTCATTCATCCCTTGTATGCTCACCTGGGTCGTTAGGTCAGGGGTGTTGCTATATAAGCTCCCTGGACCTTCAGTTCAATGCCTGGCAACGTTGTAATCAGAGCTAATCTGTTGTGCTCTTGTCTTCTGATCCTGGTTCCTGCTAAATTAAGCTAAGTCTGCTTTCTTGCTTTTTGCTATTTGTTTTTGTTTGCATTTTTGTCCAGCTTGTACTTAATCTGTATCCTAACCTTGCTGGAAGCTCTAGGGAGGCTGGAGTTCTCCCCCCGGGCCGTTAGACGGTTCGGGGGTTCTTGTATCTCCAGTGTGGAATTTTGTTAGGGTTTTTGTTGACCATATAAGTTATCTTACTACATTCTGCTATTAGTAAGTGGGCCTCTCTTTGCTAAACCTAGTTCATCTCTGTGTTTGTCATTTCCTCTTACCTCACCGTTATTATTTGTGGGGGGCTTGTATCCGACTTTTGGGGTCTATTCTCTGGAGGCAAGAGAGGTCTTTGTTTTCCTCTTCTAGGGGTAGTTAGTCCTCCGGCTGGCGCGAGACATCTAGCGACCAACGTAGGCATGTTCCCCGGCTACTTCTAGTGTTGGCGTTAGGAGTAGTTATATGGTCAACCCAGTTACCACTGCCCTATGAGCTGGATTTTTGTACGTCGCAGACTTACTTGTTCCTCTGAGACCCTCGCCATTGGGGTCATAACAGTTTGCCAGGCCCATATTAAATGTTAAATGCATTGCAGAAGCGGGATTATAAGAAAGAAAGTTCTGAGGTTTTTTTTCTCTCTCTCATTTTTTTTTTTCTTTTCCCCTTTACCCCTGAGTGGCTTGTGTTTGCTGCAGACATGAATGTCCAGACCTTGATTACAAGTGTGGATCAGCTTGCGGCTCGTGTGCAGGGCATACAAGAGTATGTTATCAGAAATCCTGTGTCAGAACCTAAGATACCGATTCCTGAACCGTTTTCCGGAGACCAATTTTAAATTTAGAAATTTCAGGAATAATTGTAAATTGTTTTTGTCCCTGAAACCCTGTTCATCTGGAGACTCCGCTCAGCAAGTAAAAATTGTTATTTCTTTTTTACGGGGCGACCCTCAGGATTGGGCTTTCTCGCTGGCGCCAGGAGATCCGGCATTGGCTGACATTGATGCGTTTTTTCTGGCGCTTGGTTTGCTTTATGAGGAACCCAATCTTGAGATTCAGGCAGAAAAAGCCTTGCTGGCGATGTCTCAGGGCATGTCTGTCATCTGGGTGATATGTGATCGTTTCTCCAAGATGGTCCATCTGGTTCCTTTGCCTAAGCTGCCTTCCTCTTCTGATCTGGTTCCTGTGTTCTTCCAGAACGTGGTTCGTTTGCACGGCATTCCTGAGAATATTGTGTCGGACAGAGGATCCCAGTTTGTTTCCAGGTTCTGGCGATTTTGTGGTAGGATGGGCATTGATTTGTCGTTTTCGTCCGCTTTCCATCCCCAGACTAACGGACAAACGGAGCGAACTAATCAGACTCTGGAGGCTTATTTGAGGTGTTTTGTCTCTTCTGATCAGGATGATTGGGTGACCTTCTTGCCGTTGGCTGAATTTGCCCTTAATAATCGGGCTAGTTCCGCCACCTTGGTTTCGCCATTTTTCTGCAACTCTGGTTTCCATCCTCGTTTTTCCTCGGGACATGTGGAGCCTTCTGACTGTCCTGGGGTGGATTCCGTGGTGGATAGGTTGCAGCGGATCTGGAGTCATGTGGTGGACAACTTGAAGTTGTCACAGGAGAAGGCTCAGCGTTTTGCCAACCGCCGCCGCGGTGTGGGTCCCCGACTTCGCGTTGGGGATTTGGTATGCTGTCTTCTCGATTTGTTCCTATGAAGGTCTCCTCTCCCAAATTTAAGCCTCGCTTCATTGGTCCTTACAAGATATTGGAAATCATTAATCCTGTATCCTTTCGCCTGGATCTTCCGGTGTCGTTTGCCATTCACAACGTATTTCATAGGTCCTTGTTGCGGCGGTACGTTGTGCCTGTGGTTCCTTCTGCTGAGCCTCCTGCTCCGGTGTTGGTTGAGGGCGAGTTGGAGTACGTGGTGGAGAAGATCTTAGATTCTCGTCTCTCCAGGCGGAGGCTTCAGTACCTGGTCAAGTGGAAGGGCTATGGTCAGGAGGATAATTCCTGGGTGGTCGCCTCTGATGTGCATGCGGCCGATTTAGTTCGTGCCTTTCACGCCGCTCATCCTGATCGCCCTGGTGGTCTTGGTGAGGGTTCGGTGACCCCTCACTAAGGGGGGGGTACTGTTGTGAATTTACCTTTTGGCTCCCTCTAGTGGTTACTAGTGATTTTACTCTGGGTATGTCATTCATCCCTTGTATGCTCACCTGGGTCGTTAGGTCAGGGGTGTTGCTATATAAGCTCCCTGGACCTTCAGTTCAATGCCTGGCAACGTTGTAATCAGAGCTAATCTGTTGTGCTCTTGTCTTCTGATCCTGGTTCCTGCTAAATTAAGCTAAGTCTGCTTTCTTGCTTTTTGCTATTTGTTTTTGTTTGCATTTTTGTCCAGCTTGTACTTAATCTGTATCCTAACCTTGCTGGAAGCTCTAGGGAGGCTGGAGTTCTCCCCCCGGGCCGTTAGACGGTTCGGGGGTTCTTGTATCTCCAGTGTGGAATTTTGTTAGGGTTTTTGTTGACCATATAAGTTATCCTACTACATTCTGCTATTAGTAAGTGGGCCTCTCTTTGCTAAACCTAGTTCATCTCTGTGTTTGTCATTTCCTCTTACCTCACCGTTATTATTTGTGGGGGGCTTGTATCCGACTTTTGGGGTCTATTCTCTGGAGGCAAGAGAGGTCTTTGTTTTCCTCTTCTAGGGGTAGTTAGTCCTCCGGCTGGCGCGAGACATCTAGCGACCAACGTAGGCATGTTCCCCGGCTACTTCTAGTGTTGGCGTTGGGAGTAGTTATATGGTCAACCCAGTTACCACTGCCCTATGAGCTGGATTTTTGTACGTCGCAGACTTACTTGTTCCTCTGAGACCCTCGCCATTGGCGTCATAACAGCGTGTGTCTTCGCAAATCTGTTCTTAGCAGCGTTTGAGGAGAGGCACGTCACCGGACCCCTCAATCCTTTCCTTAGTCACATACGAATGTATCTGCGGTTCGCTGATGATGTGTTTATGGTGTGGGACGGGGGTGAATCGAGCTTTCATGAGTTTGTGGCATTTCTAAATATTAACAACAACGAAAACATGATATTTACTTCTGTTTTCGGTGACAAGTCCCTAGAGTTCCTGGACGTAAAAGTTGAGGTCCAAGATGGGGTAATTACCACCAGGGCTCATAGAAAAGAAACAGCGACTAATAATGTGCTTCATTTTCAAAGTGCGCATCCTGATCACACAAAAAATGGCATACCATATAGCCAGATGGTGCGCTTAAGAAAAATTAATAGCAATGACGAAGGCTACAATAATCAGGTACGGGAATTAAAGTCGTGTTTCAGTAATAGGGGGTACCCCAAGCACGTTCTGCAGCAGGCCGAATTACGAGCAGCGAACCTCTCCCAATTAGATCTTTTGAAAAAAGGAAGAAACAAAAAAAGGAAAAGAATTAATGGAGTTGATAATCAAAAGAGAGAAGGGGTGTTCACCTTTATCTTTAAACATAGCCCATTGGATAATGAGGTTTACTCAGCGATACGAAAAAACTGGCACATTATAAAAAATGATTCGGATTTTAGGAATTTACCCGATTGTCGCCCACGCTTCGCCTATAAACGTCCTAAGAATATAGGAGATTTAGTGGTAAAAAACAGAATCACAATGGATAATAATGACTGGATAAAAAAATCACGTCCGCAGGGAAATTTTAAATGTGGCAACTGTAGTATGTGCCACTTGCATAACACCAAAAACCCTCTAAAAATAGGTACAGTAATGCATTCCGTTAGAGACTTTATTACATGCAAAACCAAATTTGTTGTATATGCAATTTTTTGCCCGTGCAATAAGTTCTATATAGGAAAAACAATCAGGCCTTTAATGGTTCATTTCCGTGAGCACTTCAATTCAGTGCTCACCGGGAAGGGAAGTGTTCATCTAATTAAACATGTACAAGAATCGCACGGAGGAGATCCGAACCAGCTAAGTTTTGCGGGGTTGGAAGTGATCAAGTTCCCGCAGCAGGGAGGAGATCATAACAAATTGCTCCTGCAGTGTGAAGCGAGGTGGATCCTCAAAACCAATGCCTAGGGTCCCTGGGGGTTGAACGACAAATTAGATATGGCCATTTTTGTATAATCCGCAAGAAATTTGTTGAAAGATTGTGTTGTTGTTTTTAATTATATATGTATTTATTCAGCATGTGGTGCGTCGCTTGCCTGATAAAGGAAATGACGTTGCCTGCACAGCACACATGGACCCGTAGAAGCACGCAAGTGCGAAACGGCCGTCGTCTGTTTTGTCTTCACCGCTCCCTCACATATGCCCTAGCCGATACCGCATTTGTATGTCAAGTTTTATCGTTATGGATTAAAAGCATTTTTTACAACGGAAGAAAAAGGGTGAGTGCTGCCTCTTTTTCTCTATTTCGTTATTGTATTATTAGCAGTGTGCAGCTGTCAGCCTAGCCTTTGCTGGCTCGATTTATAGGTGGACCCCATGTCAATTTTTTTATGGGGTTCCCCTGTAAACTAGCCAGTAAAGGCTAAGCAAACAGCTGTGAGCTGATGTTTATAGCCTGGGAACCTTTATGGCTAGTGGCTCTTTCCCAGAATATTAACATCTGCCCTCAGCTGTCAGCTTCCCTCTGCTGGTTATTAACATTATGCGGGAACACACGCAATTTTTTTTTTCATTTTTTGAAAAATAAACACATATTGCATTTCACGCAGATTTCTGACAGTTGCTGTTTTGTTACAGCATATGGATAATTATGTTAATGCTCCTACATACGCTGGTGTGTGTGTGCCTTTATTTAATATTAATGAGGGTATCTGGCTGAAGAGGTTGAACAAAGAAATGTTACATCACAATTCTGTTTTATAATATATCTTTATTTAGCTCTATGGATTTACAAAAATGCATGAAAATTCACAAGAAAATCCACATAAAACACGCATCAAATCCGCATAAGAACCGCACGGTTTTTCAACTGCGTTTTTTTCCGCCAAAAGAGGCAGAAACCACGCAGAATTTTACACAAGCAAATCCGCAATGTGAGCACATAGCCTAACTTTCATTGGGCTAGTTTGACACCAGGTTTCCATCATGGGGCCCTATATTTTATCGGACAAAACAGTGCAGCATGCCTGGCTGATTTGTCTGTCATTTGTGGCTGAATCTGCTGAATTCTAGCATTTGTGAACATAGTTTATGATTAGTGTTGAGCATTCCGATGCTGCAAGTATCGGGTATCGGCCGATACTTGCTGTATCGGAATTTCCGATACCGAGATCCGATATTTTTGTAATATCGGATATCGGTATCGAAACAACATTAATGTAAAAAGGTGTAAAATAAAGAATTAAAATAAAAAAAATCGCTATACTCACCTGTCCGACGCAGCCGGGACCTCGGCGATTGTAAGCGGCAGCGTTGTTTCTTTAAAATTCGCGCTTTTACTTGCTTACGTGAATTCCCGGCTTCTGATTGGTCAGGGCGGCCATGTTGCCGGGACTCGGACCAATCACAGCAAGCCGTGACGAAATTACGTCACGGCTTGCTGTGATTGGTCCGCGTCCCGGCAACATGGCCGCCATTAACCAATCACAAGCCGTGACGTCACGGGAGGCTGGACACGCGCTTATTTTGAAAAGCGCGCGTGTCCAGCCTCCCGTGACGTCACGGCTTGTGATTGGTCACGGCGCCATATTGCCGGGACGCGGACCAATCACAGCAAGCCGTGACGTAATTTCGTCACGGCTTGCTGTGATTGGTCCGAGTCCCGGCAACATGGCCGCCCTGACCAATCAGAAGCCGGGAATTCACGTAAGCAAGTAAAAGCGCGAATTTTAAAGAAACAACGCTGCCGCTTACAATCGCCGAGGTCCCGGCTGCGTCGGACAGGTGAGTATAGCGATATTTTTTATTTTAATTCTTTATTTTACACATTTATATGGTTCCCAGGGCCTGAAGGAGAGTTTCCTCTCCTTCAGACCCTGGGAACCATCAGGAATACCGTCCGATACCTGAGTCCCATTGACTTGTATTGGTATCGGGTATCGGTATCGGATTGGATCCGATATTTTGCCGGTATCGGCCGATACTTTCCGATACCGATACTTTCAAGTATCGGACGGTATCGCTCAACACTATTTATGATGTTAAATTATATTGACTTGTAACTTTCATTATCTAAACCATTTTTAGTTTTGATATCTCTTTTGTAAACAAGGAATAAAAAATGGTTGGACTGAATAGAAATCGGGCAATACCATTTTCTACTTCCATGCTTTTATGTTATTAATGGGTTTCTGAATGTTTGCATTTGCATCTTCTCTTCATTTTTCTGCATGACTTTTATTCCATGCTACAGTAGTAAAACTCCACATATAAAGGATTGCCATCTCATGTAATTTTGGCACCTGAATCAATCTGGACATGATTACTTTATGCTTGTGTGAAATAATAATATAAAATAGAGGATTGGGAACATTTGGAATGTAATGTCATTTACCTTATTTTTTAAATAAAAGAACATAGTACCTAGTAAATCAAATGTTTAAAGACAAAAGTATGTAACCTTGGACTATTTAATTAGGCAGTTATAATGTGGTTTCTCTTCATAAGCTGGTAAATATATATGTGTGCAGCAGCAAGGTTTCCCCCAAATATGTCTGCCCCTTGACCTACTGCCAGTAGCTTAGCTACCGGGAGGGAAGAGGGTGTGGGCGCCCCGGGCCCGGTGCTCAGAGGGGGCCCACCCAGAGCTACTCTACTGTAACTGTATTGGCATGCACAGCGCACTGATACAGTTACATTCTGCGGCAGAGCAGGGAGAACTGATCTCCCTGCTCTGCCGCCGGCCGCTATGGGGCCCCAGACCAGGCAGGGGGCCATTGCCAGCAGTGGGCCCCCTGCCCATCATCGCAGGGTCAGCTGTATTGGCATTTAGCCGACACAGCTGACCGCATTGATGAGGGAAGGAGCGCTCAGCACTCCTTCTCCCATTACCCCCTGTCAGCGTCTGACGTCACCGACGCTGACACTGACGGGGCGCGATGACGTCACTGCCCGGCGCCCACGGTCCAGAGGTGAGCAGGAGCAGGGAGCAGCACAGGAACCAGGAAGAAGAGAGGTGAGTAATTATTGTTTTTCTTTATGGGGATGCAGCCTTATAATACAGAGTCTGCCTGTGGGGAGGGGGGCTGCCTTATACTACAGAGTCTGCCTGTGGGGAGGGGGGTGCCTTACAGTCTGCCTGTGGGGAGGGGGCAGCCTTACAGAGTCTGCCTGTGGGGAGGGGGTGCTGCCTTACAGAGTCTGCCTCTGTGTGGGGGGGGTGCTGCCTTAAAGAGTCTGCCTGTGGGGAGGGGGGCTGCCTTATACTACAGAGTCTGCCTGTGGGGAGGGGGGCTGCCTTGCAGAGTCTGCTGTGGGGGGTGCTGCCTTACAGAGTCTGCCTGTGGGGAGAGGGGTTGCCTTATACTACAGAATCTGCCTGTGGGGAGAGGGGTTGTCTTATACTACTGAGTCTGCCTGTGGGGAGGGGGGCTGCCTTGCAGAGTCTGCTGTGGGGGGTGCTGCCTTACAGAGTCTGCCTGTGGGGAGAGGGGTTGCCTTATACTACAGAATCTGCCTGTGAGGAGAGGGGTGCTGCCTTATGCTATAGAGTCTGCCTGTGGGGGTGCTGCCTTAAACTACAGAGTTTGCCTGTGGGGGGTGCTGCCTTACAGAGTCTGCCTGTTGGGAGGGGAGCTGCCTTATACTATAGAGTCTGCCTGTGGGAGGGTGCCGCCTTATACCACAGAGTTTGCCTGTGGGAAGGAGGGGCTGCCTTATACTACAGAGTCTGCCTGTGGGGAGAGGGGTGCTGCCTTATACTATAGAGTCTGCCTGTGGAGATGCTGCCTTAAACTACAGAGTTCTGCCTGTGGGGGGTGATGCCTTATACTACAGAGTCTGCCGGGGGGGTACTGCCTTACAGAGTCTGCCTGTGGGGAGGGGGGGCTGCCTTATACTACAGAGTCTGCCTGTGGGGAGGTGGGCTGCCTTATACTATAGAGTCTGCCTGTGGGGGGGTGCCGCCTTATACTACAGAGTCTGCCTGTGGGGAGGGGGGCTGCCTTGCAGAGTCTGCTGTGGGGGGTGCTGCCTTACAGAGTCTGCCTGTGGGGAGAGGGGTTGCCTTATACTACAAAATCTGCCTGTGGGGAGAGGGGTTGTCTTATACTACTGAGTCTGCGTGTGGGGAGGGGGGCTGCCTTGCAGAGTCTGCTGTGGGGGGTGCTGCCTTACAGAGTCTGCCTGTGGGGAGAGGGGTTGCCTTATACTACAGAATCTGCCTGTGAGGAGAGGGGTGCTGCCTTATGCTATAGAGTCTGCCTGTGGGGGTGCTGCCTTAAACTACAGAGTCTGCCTGTGGGGGGTGCTGCCTTATACTACAGAGTCTGCCGGGGTTGCTGCCTTACAGAGTCTGCCTGTGGGGAGGGGGCTGCCTTATACTACAGAGTCTGCCTGTGGGGAGGGGAGCTGCCTTATACTATAGAGTCTGCCTGTGGGAGGGTGCCGCCTTATACCACAGAGTCTGCCTGTGGGGAGGAGGGGCTGCCTTATACTACAGAGTCTGCCTGTGGGGAGAGGGGTGCTGCCTTATACTATAGAGTCTGCCTGTGGGGATGCTGCCTTAAACTACAGAGTTCTGTGTTGTGAATTTGGATTCTGGGCTCCCCCGGTGGCCGCTTGTGGAATTGGACTTGTCATCCTCTTTCCTGTTTCACCTGATTCCATCAGTAGTGGGTGTCGCTATTTAAGCTCATTTCTCTGGTGGTTTCTTGCCGGTCAACAATGTTATCTGATGCCTCTCAGTGCTTGTTCCTGCTTCTAGACAACTACTGATAAGTTGGACTTTTGTCCATGTTTTGTTTTGCCTATTTGTTCCAGTTCGCAGCTGAAGTTTTGTTACTGTGTCTGGAAAGCTCTCGTCGATCAGGGATTACTACTCTGGCGTTATGAGTTAATGCCAGAGTTTAAGGTAATCTCTGGATGGTGTTTTGTTAGTATTTTTCTGCTGACCATGAAAGTATACTATCTGTCTTCTGCTATCTAGTAAGCGGACCTCAAATTTGCTAAGACTATTTTCCTGCTGCGTTTGTTGTTTCATCTGAACTCACCGTCATTATATGTGGGGGGCTACTGTCTTCTTTGGAATATTTCTCTAGAGGTGAGCCAGGTCTTATATTTCCCTCTGCTAGCTATTTAGGTCTTAGGCCAGAGCTGGGCATCTAGCTATAAATAGG